>NC_046296.1:65647794-66263627 GCF_004115265.2 Rhinolophus ferrumequinum
TGTGTACTTCCAGGACTTTTTTCCAAGTTAAGTTGTTGTCCTTTCAGTCTTAGTTGTGGAGGGCGCAGCTCAGCTCCAGGTCCAGTTGCTATTGCTAGTTGCAGGGGGTGCAGCCCACCATCCCTTGCGGGACTCAAGGAATCAAACTGGCAACCTTGTGGTTGAGAGCCCACTGGCCCATGTGGGAATTGAACCGGCAGCCTTCAGAGTTAGGAGCATGGAGCTCTAACCACCTGAGCCACCGGGCCAGCCCTGAGAACTGGGTTCTTAACCTAGCTCCTGATGTTAAACTCCTGGGTCACCCGGGGCATATCTGTTTGTCATCTTTGAGCCTCAGTTTTCTGACCTGCTAAGTGGAGTTGGATTAGCTTTGTGATTTGAATCAGTCCTGAGCTATGGCCCAGTTAATTTTCATGGATTTGCTTTGAATAAGAAAAATAAGGACAAAGAATGCATTTTGTCATGTAGTTCAGTACAATTTAAGGACTATCATTTATTCAGAGATTATATCTTCCAAATCCTTTCTTGTTAGAATGTCCTGTCTTTTATGAAAAGTTGGTGATGGCAGATGCTGCATAATGCCCGAACTTATGAAAGCAAAACATTGGCAACCCAATGGCAGACCCCCCAATTTGTTCTGAAATTTTGTGGTCAGTGAAATGCCCAAATCTGGGAATCTCTGGACTAGATGTTTTTTGGAGGTCTGTTCCATCTCTGGTAACCATAGTTCTATAAGGGCTGGTCTCCTTTTCACACTGAACTCGGAGGAGCTGATTTCAGGCCTAGTCTGAAACAGACAGTTGGCACAGACTCCACTTCACTCTGCCCTGGGCCTGGCAGCTGCTGAGAGGCGAGGACCCACAGCAGGCAGACTCTCTCCTCCTCCAGACCCTCAGCACCCCTCACAGGTTGCAGACAGGCTGGCCCAGACCTTGGTGAATATTCAGCCTTTGGTCAGAGCTCAGCTGTGGAGCCAAAAAGAATAAAGCAAGGCTAGGGGCTATCCTCGCCCCATCTGCCTGCCAGGCTGGGCGGGAGGGTCAGGGAGCGCTGACTTGAGAGGGAGAGCTGGCTGCCTGGGTCCAGCCCATCCTTCCTGCCTTTCTCTTTCTCCCTGGGTTGGGTTCACTGGGATGGAAGCTGCACAAGGGCCAGGATATGCTGTGAACTAACTAGTTGCTTGACTGGTGGTCTAAATGACTTAATAAATGACTGACTAGTGAATGGATTATTGAATCACTGACCCACCAATCCCCTAGCTGTTGAGTGATTAATCCACTGCCTGGCAGGGGGCATCCATCACTCCTAACACCCCAGGACTCCTGTCTCCTTCCCCTGGGGGTACTGGTGGTGGGAAGCAGAGGGGCTTATAGAGGTGGTTGAGGCACATACCATCCAGAACAACCTGTTTCCTTTATAGATGGGGAAACTGAGGCCTAGCAAGTCCACATGGAGCCATTTCGCTCAGGAGAGAAATAATGATACTCTCTGCGATATGTTTGAGTTACAAAGGAGGTTCAGCGCAACATTTATTAAACACCAAACGTGGGCCAAGAGTTGCGTGACATGTTAGCTCTTCATCCCTTTTTATCCTCTGATTTTCAACCCCACTTTACGGATGAAGAAACTGAGGAATAGAGAGGTGAAGTAGCCTGTCCATCATCACTGGCTGGTGCGGGTGGAGCCAGGATCCCTCTCTCCTACACAAGTCCAGGGCTTCTTTCTCCCAACTGTCTTCCAGAAAAACGGGCGCTACGAACATTGTGATCTCTGCGAGTGCACCTGTGGCAGCTCCCAGTAGCCACAAGGAGATGGTCAGCTCTCTGTCCCTCCCAGGAATGGGGAAGGAAGGAAGCGCTGCTTTGTTGCTGCTGTTGCCGAGCAGCTCTCCACGCCAATACTGGGGCTGCCTCCTGGCTGCCACGCACTACCTTCTGTGTGTCACCAGAACAGGGTGCAACTTCTCTGTATGTTGTGTTCTTAAACCTTCCAAGAGGGAGAACTAGGTTGTGTCAGTGGGTCAGGCTCACGGTAAAGGGGCCATGTAGCCCCCAACCTGAAACTTTTGCTAAAGGAAATCTCTAGGATGGGGCTGGGGATACAGTGGGCCCCTGGAGGCTTCTCTGGGGGGACTGGTACGTGGCAGGAACACCGGCAGGACAACCTGTGGGAGGGGAATGAGAGCCCTACTATGTGCTCGCCGATAGGGGATCATGGAGGAATAAGACCAACCCTGACCTTTAGGTCCCATCGTTTGGCAGGAGAGACGGACCCACCAACAAGGGGATGTGCTTACCCCAAGGGTCATGCTGGAGGCACAGGGACAGGGACACACAAGAGACCTGACACCCCCTGCCAGTGACCGGGGGCGGTTTCCCACAGGGGACATCACTGGAGCCGGTATTAAGGGACAAGTAGGAGTGATTTTTCATCCAGAGAACGGAGGTGACTTCAGTATTGATAACACATGGCACCACCTGTGCATATACAGTGGGTGCCTGATTGATCTAAATAAGCCCCGGAAAAGACCTGTGACAGCATCCAACCCAGCACTGTCAAACGTGACAGCGTCACAATCCCCTGGGGGCATGTTAAAACGCAGACTGCTGTGCCCACCCCAGATTCAGTAGGTCTCTGACAGAGTCTGAGAAGTTGCATTTCTAACAAGTTCCCAGGTATTGCTGATACCACTGGTCCAGAGACATGGCCGTGCCCATGAACACTGCTGATCTAGTCCAAACCCCTCAGTTTGTGGGAAGAGAAACAGACCCAGAGAACAGAAGCAACTTGGCCAAGTCACCCTCTGAGTGTAAGCAAAGACAGCCAACAGCCCATGCCTCCAGATGGACTCCAAACTCAGTGTCTCCTCCGCGCCACAGGCCCCCTGGATGGATGCCCCAGGGCCGCTGTCCTCAGATCAGATCAGCCAGAGGAGCAAGGCTTTGGAGGCCAGCGGGGTGTTGGGCAACAGCACGCACTATCTGCTGGCCTGCGAGGGCAAACTTCCAAGTGTCCCCGTGGCCGCCCGGCCCTTCTGCTCGGCCAAAACGCTTGCAACTGTGTGTGCTGCCAGCTTGGCTTCCCCAGTGACCCAGTGCGGCGCTGGAACCAGCCCAGCCGGGCAGTAGCTCAAACGTTGGCACAGTGACCATTGGGGAAGCATCTCACAGGGAGACTTGTGTGGGCTCAGGAGGGGCCTGAGCCGGGATCCGTGGGAAGCCTGCACCTTACCCCCACCCTCTGGGGCAGCTGGGCTGAGCCTGTCAGGGTTCACTGCCCTTGGGGACCCACACTGGCCAGCCCCCAGCTCAGAGCTGAGCACAACAGGTCCAGGAGGAGTCGCCTAGCTTTGCCCTGAGCAATAACACAAAGTAATATGAACAATGTTAATATAAAGTAAAAAATAGTCATATTTGCCACCATTTGTCATACATGTTTTCCCATGATCTCATTTAATTTTTACGTAGACTTTGCATTGTACGCATCATACGACTGTCTGGGGTGGAAGCTCGGTCAGCCCCAGGGGCCCTGCTCTGTCCATTGCCCTTCACCACGCCCCCTGGCCTTGCCCACGAGGGAAAGCGTGCAGCTGGGCCATCCAGTACTGTTGTCCGTGGACAACACTGGGCGTTTGAATTTGCCGGTTATGTCCTTAAACAATGTTTTCGTGGCTGGCACAGTTGAAAATTTACTTATTTTAGATAACAATTTAAATAAACTTTAATATTACCATTACAAAAGTAGTTCATCCTCATTATAGAAAGTAGAAATACAGGAAAGTAGAAATACAGAAAAGTACATAGAAAGAAAGTAGAATTTTCTTTTTTCTCTCTGCCCTTTCCCCTTCTCTTCTCTTACCCCTCCCCATATGGAGAAAAAAGTGAGTCTTCCCCTATTCCATTTACCTCCCATGGCAGGTAACCAGAGCCAGACTCTTTTCTGATGTAAACACACACACACACACACACACATACACACTTTGTTTTGTGTGGATTGTGTAAGTCACACGTGGATGCTGTGCCGTCCACATCATACTGCAGTTCACTCTCGTCATCCCGGAAGCCTTTTGCCCAGGCCCACACCAACAGCCCTAGCCCACGAGTTCTATAGACCCTTCAGGAGCCCACCTAACATCCCGAATGCTCAGTTTCTTCAACTCTAAAATGGGACTAATAATACCTCCCTCACGGAACTGTTCTGAGAATTAGAGCTATTCCACAGTACATGGTACTTACAGGCAATCAAATGATCCCCACTCAGAGCAGGTTGTTTCTGGCTTAACTGGGCCCAATCTTCCCCTCATGTTAGAACCAGTCTGTGCGTGTATGTGTGTGGTTTTATTTTATGCCTGGGGGAGAAAGAGACAGCTAGGAACCTCACACTGTGGGACTGCATCGATAGCCCCAGATGTGGGACCCCAGAAACCTTGGCAGGGGCAGGGTGTCACGCAGGGACTCACGCAGGGTCTCTTGTCCCGCTCCCCACATAAGAACGCAGGACAGGGTGAGGTCAAAAAGGAACACCCACGGAGCCACAGATAGGGGGAGTCATACCGCTAGAGTCTCACTGGCAGCTGGGTTGGAGACACAGGAAGCAGGAGCCACACGATTAGATTCGTAACCCGCCATCCGCTTCTCTGCCAACCAACCTCACTTGCTAACTGCAATCTGCAATCCACAATCCGCGCTTGCTAGCTCAGCCCCCATTTGCTGCTAGCATAGCCACAGCAGTTATATTAGTGGCCAATGGCTCACTGGTTACAGCTGACGACCAACTAGCCACAGCTGATGGCCATCCAATCACAGTTGATGGCCATTTACTTCCTGAATCAGCACCTTTCCACGTGAGGCCGAGAGCCTAGAAACTGCACTCCTGGCTCTGTCCTCACACAGGGGCTGGAGTCCCAAGGGGCCGGGGGAGCACCCCCAACTCTGGTGTATGGAATCACAATTTCCACCCCCAGGCTGGGTGGTCCCAGGGTGCTGCTGGAGCTCAGACTCTCCTGCAGCCAGGCCTTGGAGCATTTTCAGACACACTGTCACACTGCACTGCCCAGACAGTTCAGAGCAGGGCTTGGAGACCATTCAAGTTCCCAACCCTCAGGCTTCCTGGCTCCCAGTACAAAGCTCTGGGTGGAGAAGGAAGGGAGGAGATGAGAGTGTCGCAGGCCCAGCTCATTCCTCTGTGTGAAAGTCAGTGGGAAGGGGTGCTGGAAGCTCCTTGTCTCACAGGGGTCCCACTGAGGGCTTTGTCTGGTACCTGGGAGGCAGGAAGCTCCCTGCCCCGGGGAAAAGCCCTCCCCAGCCTATGGGTGGGCCTGGCCACCATTTCCCCTGCAGAGGGACACACCCAAGCTGGTTGCTTCAGCAGCCAGTGGGGAGGGGGAGGGGAGTGGTCATAGGGAGGCAGGCTCCTCTCTGCCCCAGCCTCAGTTTCCCTTTCTGGCCTATGGTTAGTATGGTGGCAATGGGCTGGCAGAGAGCAGATAAAACAGCCCACATGGGCTTTAACCAGCCTCTGGGTTCCCGCCAGTGTCGGCTAGACTCCAGATACCCAGGCAGTCCAGATGGAGCACTGGGGCTGGGAAGCATTCGTTACCCAGATTGCCTGATTCATGTGTAGCTCCCACTCCTCGCTGAGAGGACATGAAAGGGTGCAATGGCCCCCACTGCCGTCCAGAAAGTGGATATGCTATTAATTCATTTCAACAGACTCTTGCTATCAGCCAGCCCTGAGCTGGTCCCAGGGATCCTGACACAGCCACCTTTTGCTGCCCTCCTGAGTGCACAGTCTAGGGGAGAGTGGTGGTGGGGGACACACAGGTGACCAAGTATTGGGAACTAGGCCAGAGGAACTGCGGGGAGTGGGGACCCCAAGGCAGACAGGTGTTTCATCTTAGGGTCAGCTGAGCTTCAACGAGGAAAGGAAAAAGAGACAAAGTTGTGTGTGTGTGTGTGTGTGTGTGTGTTGGGGGAACCAAGGTCCACAGGAAAATCCTGAAGGCCTGGAGGACGAGGGGCTGGGGGAGATTGGTCTCCCCATCACAGCAACAGGTGAGAGTGGGGGTAACGGCCCATTATAAGGTGAGATTATCAAGGGCCTTGCAGGATGAGCTGAAGGTTCCCATTTTATTCTGAGAAACAAAAGCACACATTGATGGGATTTAAACTAAGGGAACAGGCAACCACATTTGCATTTTGGGACCATGCTTCTGACCATGCGGTGGAGAGTGGATTGAGCAGATGCAAGGCTGGAGGCCAGGAGACCAGTCTGCAGGCAGCTGCAATAATTCTCTGATGCAGAGAAAAAAATGGGGGTGTATTCGTTTTCCATGCTGTGTGGCAAACTACCACGAATTTAGAGGTTTCAAACAACATGCAATTATTATCTCACAGTTTCCATGAGATAATAAAAGAGAAATCTGGATATGGTTTAGCTGGGTCTTCTGTTTGGCGTCTCATAAATCTGCAGTGGAGCATCAGTTGGGCTGTGTTCTCATCTGGAAACTTGACTGGGGAAGAATCTGCTTCCACTCTCAGGTTGTTGGCAGAATTCCTTTCTTTGCGGCTATGTGCCTGAGGAATAGGCTTCTTACTGGCTGTCAGCTGGAGGCTATGCTTTGGTCCTACAAGTGGCCTGCAGTTCCCTGCCACAGGCCCTTCCATAGGCAGCACAACATGGCAGCTTATTTCCTGGAGGCCAGCAGGAGAGGCTCTTTCTCCTGTCAGCTAAGACAGTCTTGTATGACAAGATGTAGTCATGGGAGTGACATCACATGTGGCATATTCCATTGGCTAGAAGTCAGCCAAAGGTCCCACCCACAGCCAAAGGGAAGGGCTTCTGCAGGATGTACACCAGGGTGAGAGATCACGGGTCGATCTCAGCACTCTGCCTGCCACAGGAGCCTCGTCCTGTTTATTTGTATCCACACCCTTCGAAATCTATGGAAACCTAATAAGGGGGTTTTATATATAAATCCTCACAGGTAGCTGGCTTTCTTGGCTGGGCAGGGCCTAGAACTCTCCTTCCTCCCCCCAAGTGTCCTGAAGGGTTTAGAGGTTGCAGTGAAGTTGCATGAAGCTCTTTTCCTCATCATCTGTCTCTATCCAGGGATTTACCTGAGCGGTGAAAAAAGGCCTCATCAGAAACACAGGACCAGGATTCTACCAGCCCCTTCTCCCACCACATGGCCCATGTTAGCCAGTCATAATTTCTGTGTTCCTTGGGGCGCAATGATTGGTTAAAAGATGAGCATGTGACATAAAGCAGACCAATAGGGCTTCTTCTGGGACTTGTGCTGGGGTTGGCAGGAATGGAAGTCTCTTCCTCCCCAAGGCAGCTGGGAGGATGTGCCAGCGCCATAGGTCTAACCACAGGGAGGGAGTCTGTCAGCAGCAGGAGAGGCTGAGGCCAAACCAGAGGGCAGCAGGACAGATCTAATTAGTGACCTACTGACTCATTTGAACCCTGGATGTCCCTAACTATGAACAGGTAATCTCCCCCTTTTTTGTTTACTTGTTTTTTTTGGCTTGAGCCGAGTTGACCCTTGTAAATGAAAAGGTGTCCCAGAGTTAAAGCTCTTACATTTCCTAGCGAATCTCTATCACTGTAGTCTGGCCTGGGTTGGGGGAGTTGGGCTTGGACCATTCCCTGTGGGACTTCCCAAAAGATAGCGGCAGGCAAGTGACAGTGAGGGTGGCAAGACACGCGGGAAGCCTCTCACACATTGTGGGAAAGGCTGTCGCTCCTGTTAGGAAAGTACGTGGGGTTTTGGGATCACACTCTTCAGTGATTTTTCTTCGTCAAATATTTTTCTCATTTGTTTTTTCTAGTTTCTAAGCTTTAGGGCACTGACCCCTCTGAGACACCTCTTGCCATCCTCCAGAGAAGCCTTGCCACCGTGAAGGTTCTTGAAATTCAAATCCACACCCTACAACTACTCTCAGTGTCAACCAAAATGTCAGGGTGGAAAGAAGGACCCACATTCTGCCTCTTCCCCCAATGCTCCTCTCTGCCACAAAGCAGGCGGGTGGCATCTTTTGTGCTGTTCTATTCTCCTACCTCCACGCCTTCTACAGGCCATTTGCCCATCAGCACTTGTTAGAAGCCCTTTCCCCGGCCCTCCGGGCTCAAGTTCTCCAGAAGCCCTCTGTGTGGCCTCTGGCTCCTCGGTCCTCCGGCACTTCTGGCAGCCCGGAGGGCCCAGCTCTCAGCTCCTTCTCTACTAGGCCCCATCCACACACAACAAGCTAATGTCGGGCCAGCCTCGCGCTTGTAGCTCCCTTCCAGAGTCCTCCTTTCTTGCCTCTAATCCTTCCACTGCCCTGCTGCCTGTTCAAGTTGGTGGCTCTGGGCCCCTTGCCTTGGTGACAACTGGAGAGGTCAGCACACGGAATTGGCTAGGGCGCCTTTTCTAAGCTCTGGGTTCCAAAGCTTAAGCCCACCCTTGAGGGAAGAGAAAGAATTCAGGGGACAAACTGTTCATGGAGATAAGGCTTTTCCACAGCACCATCTGTGGCACTGCAGATAACACCCGATACCATGGGGACCGCTCCTGGCGTTATTATGCTCTTCTGAGCATATATTTCACGTAGAGCGAGAAAAGGGTCCCTGCCTCGGCTGAGGGGCTGCGATGGGGGCCTTGCACTACTGAGCAGGACACTGAGGGTTCTGAGCACCCCAAGTGTATCAGGCAGGGAGGCTTCCACCAGAGAAGCTAAACCAGTAGGATACGTGTATGTACATACATAGAGATGTATATTTGTATATGTGTGTGTATATATACACACAAGACATACATAGATATTGCAGAAGCCAATTCCTTGCAATAAGTCTTTATATATATATATATATATATGAGGTTTACATAGCTAATGTAAATGTGTGACTGTATATATGAGAGAGGCAGACAGAGAGACACAGAGACAGACAGAGAGAGAGACTGACTGACTGTAAGGAATTGACGTGCACAGTGGTGGGGCTGGTTAGGCAAGCTGGGAACCTGCAGGGTAGGCGGCAGCAGGCCCTCTGGGCAGGACTCATGTCCCAGCTCAAAGGTGGAATTTCTTCAGAGAGAACTCAGCTTTGTTATTAAGGCGTTTTGTGGGTGGGATGCGGCCCACCCCCATCACTGAGCTCCTTAAGTCACCTGAATGTCAACGTTAGCCACAGACAAAGTCCCTTCACAGCAGCCCCTAGAATCCCTGGGGATGAATCCCTGGCCTAGTTGACATGTAACACTGACCGTCACATCCAGGACCCAGAGCTGCTGAAGTCCTGGTGGAGAGAGGTGAGGACAAGAGTCTCAGCCCTGGTGGCCACCATTTTCAGGTGCCACCAGCTCTCCCATGTCATCGTCCTGGTTGTGCTCTCACGGCTCTGACACCCCACTCTTTTGACTGCTGTGTGGGTGAGAGAAAGGGCTGCGGCTGCAGAGCAGGCTCCCTGGTCCCCAGGGCTTCACAGAGTTGGGAGCCCTCCGTTCCTCCCCGCCCAGGACTCAAGCCCAGGGGCTGAGCTAAAGGACAGTGCTCGGAACTGCTCTCCTCTGCCCAGCCCGTGCCCTGTGACTATACGGGCAATGTCTTGGTTGGCCTTGCACAGTCAGCTTGGCTGCCACCTTCCCAGGCCTTCACCTGCCCAGATGTGGGGAGCAGCTCCAGTTCTTAAGCCCAGGGCTCCGTTTCCACACTTCAAAGGAAGAGAACAGAGAACCGGGCATGGTGGGTGACTCCAAAGTTCTTTCCGCTCTACCCACTGCCCTGAAGATAAGGCTGAGCCTAGAACTCTGCGTCCCTATGAAAAAGAATGCTTCCACGTCACCTGCCTGGAACTCACTCACCTTATCTGAGCAGCTGACCTTCAATTTCTGCAGGTTGTCATGATCTAGAGCAGGGGTGTCCAAACTTTTTTCAACGTTTTTCACCAAGGGCCGTATGCGGTAAAATACACAAACAGCCGGGCCACTCACTCGAGGTGAAGTACGTATTGCCTCACCTGGTTATTTAAGTAAACTAAATATATTTTTGGAATTTGCTGCGGGCCAATTAACAATGGCTCGTGGGCCGCAGTTGGCCTGTGGGCCGCAGTGTGGACAGCCCTGCTCTAGAGGGAGGAGAGCTCGGTGGTGAGGGAGCCAGCTCACACTGGCTGACTACGCACATCTTCTCAATTCCATGTTCACTGATGTCGTGTTGTAGCTTGAAATCAACTACGACAGGGATATTTACACCACAGAAATTGGTAAACCCTACAAATTATTGCCCCCCACTCCAGAGAGCTGTTTGTCAAACATTCACCAGGATGCCACTGGAGAGAGAACCAGAGGGTAAGGCTGGGAGTCGGGGTGGGGATGGGGGTTACTTATCTATTGTTAACCACCTCATCATCCCCCCAAAATACTTCACAACTTAAAATGACAGTGGTTTATTATTTCTCATGAAATCTGTGGGTGGACGCAGTGGTGTTTCTGCTCTGTGTGGTGTTGGCTAAGTCACTCCTACAGCTGTAGTCCTGCCTTTCTCTTCAGCAGGAAAACCTGACTTCCTTATAGCATGGTGGCCGGTTCCAGGGGAGCAGAAGAGCAGAGGCTGCCGGGTCTCTGGAGGTCTAGGCCTGGAACTGGCACAGCACCAGTTCCCCCACATTCTGTCGGTCAAGCAAGTCACAAGGCCTGTCTGGTTTTGGTGGGCAGGCACCAGAAGCTCATGAACAGAAGCTCATGAACATGGGGAGATGTGGTTCCCCAGGGGCCACCAGTGTAACCGTCGGGAGATGTGGAATGAAGGTCTCCAAATACTTCTCAGTGCTGGCATGTGTCCAGTTGTGGCACAAGCGCAATGGGGGCAATGTGGCATGAGGGCTTTACCCACGTTTCCCTATTGGATATTCACAGTAGCCCTGTGAGACCGGTGTGACCAGTCCCCATTTACAGATGAAGCAGAGGTTCAGAAAGGTCCAGACACTTGTTCCCAGTTTCCCTGCTTCTCAGGCTAAAGCTGGCCACCTAGTGGTCCGAGAGACCAAGAGATTTCTGCTTCAAATGCCTCTTAGACGGTGTGATTCTGGGACACTGGATCTCTGAAGGGGGTGGCAGCCATCTTTAGGGTCTTCTGTGGACTGTAGGAAGAGGAAACTCATGGAAGAGAGGGAGAGCAAACTGCTTTCTGCAAGTCAGACATCGTTTTCCCTCCTGACTTCCTTAGGATAGTTTGCTCAGAAGGGTTTGGCCACCCGCTCTGACCTCCCCCTTCTCGCATTCACAACACAGCGGTGAGGCTGACTCAGAGATTAGGGTCCCTCGCTATGTGGGTCCCACTGGGGGCCTGAGGCCCCAGCATCCGAGCTGAACCATCCACATCATTGAGGCCATAACCCTGAGAAACAGGTGTTGTGCTCTGCGAAAGCCACCTGCCCCACCTGGATCTCTTTCCCTGACCGTCAAATGGGAAATCAGGTTACAGTTCCCTAACAGCCATCCACCTCCATGCCCAGTGTTCCAGCCAGGGTCCAGGGCAAACGTGCCCACCCACACTGAGCCAAGTCTTGGCTCCTGGAGAGTCTCTCAGGGCTTTCCCCTCAATCCTAAGTAATCCCTTTCCTTTGCAAAAGTAAGGTCACACATGACGTAAGGGTGTCATTGGGCTCCTGCCCTGTGCTGGGCACTAAGGATGGGAAGGTGGATGGAACATGCTTTGGGGGGAGAGGGCATGTAAACACATACTACAACAGAAGAGAGTAAGTATGGAGGAAGTGTAAATTTGTATAACTTTCTAGAGAAGTCATTTGGCAATATGTATCAGGAAATTCACGATGTTTATATCTTTTGAGCCAATCATTCAATTCCTAGAAATCTAACTTAAGGGACTAACCAGAAATGGCGGAGAACAAAGTGCTTCTTGCAGCATTAATTAGGACTTAAAAATGGCCTAAATATGCAACAATAGAGAGCTAGTTAATTGGACCATGTCATAGACACTTAATGAAATATTTCACAGCCATCAAAAATTGATGTTATAAATAATTTTCGGAAAATGATTTTTGAAATGACATTCACTGGTAAATGCAAAGCAGAATTGAGGAGATAAGAGTTTGAGCTACATTTAAAAGTTAATGAAAAGAAAATTCAAAGGGAAGAAATTTACCAGAACACCAATAGTGATCACATTTGGATAATGGATGATTTTTATGGGTGATTTAAAAACGGTTTTAGTTACCAACCATATATATTTTTAATTTAATTTTATGTTTTCTAGTTTTATTGAGCTATAATTAACATCCAACCATCTTTTAAAACTCAATTCAAAAGGAATCTCCTCCATGAAGTTTTCCACAATTCCCCAGGCAGAAATGATCTCTCACCCTGTGAGCCCTGGAGCGTTTGTTGCATCCCCCTCATGGCATCTACCATCTGTGCTGTGCTCATGTCTGTCTTCACCCAGGCTGAACCCCTAAGGGATGTGGTTACGTAGCCCACATCTCTGGGTCCCAATGTCTGGCTCCAACCCAGTCCATACTGTACACCGACTGGCCATCTTGATCTACTTAGGTTCTGGCTGACTATTATGCCTGTGGATCCCTCTCTTTTGCTTCCAAGGACTCCTTTTTAATGATAACACTTTTTCATGGTAACTATACCATCTAGCAACAGGAAAATGCATAGTGACAAAAGTTTCCTCCTTTCTGCTCCATGAGTTTCACAGGGCTCCTTATCGGCTAACTTTTGTTCTGGTTATAGCTCATGTTTTCCTGCTCTACCACATGCCTAATCATTTTTGATTGGATGCTGGACATTGTCTACTACATTGTTGAGCGTCTGGATTTTGTTATCTTCCTTTAAAGACTATTGAGTTTTGTTTCAGCAGCTAGTTACAATTTTTTTGTACATTGTTTTTATCCTCTCAAGACTTGTCTTTAGGCTTGTTTGGACAGGTCTAGAGCAGCCCTTACTGCAGGGCTTCTGTCTTATTCCTCACTAGTACACCTACATATGCTCCCTGCTCTATGCTGCATGACTGTCCCATGCTCATCCCCTCTGCCCAGAACACTGACCATTCCCCCACCACACACACACTCCTACTCACCCTTCAGCTTCCATTTAGACTTCCCGGAAGTCTTCCCTGCAGGGCCAGGGCCCATCTGTGTGCTCCTGTGACTCCCTGCATGTAGCAACTTATTTGTCTCTCCCAGAGACTGAAGAGTCTATGAGGGCAGGTTCCACCATCTTGGTCCCACTACACCTTTTTCCTATGCCCCGGGCCTGTTCAACAGGTGTCAAACAAAGGAGTGAAGCAGCACATGCACACACACACACGTGCAAATACATGTGACTAACGCAGTCTTCAGATGGCCATGACTTGAGTGTCTGTGGATCTCAGGTACTGGGCTGTGCATCGTGGCCTCTAGCTGGTAACCCCTGTTGCAGGTGCAGCCCATGGGGAACAGCCCAGGGCTCCTGGTCCCTGTGCCCTAAGAACCTTTCACATTCCCTCCCCTTGGTCCCCACAGCTGCTGGGAAAACGAAGGGAACCCTTTTACTGTGGACACTGTGTACACAGCCTTATCTCCCTGAGCGGAGGCCCGGGCAAGTTGGAAACGCAGAAAATGCTGTGTGTTTGCTGTTTTGGTTCTTCCAGGAAATCAGAGCCACCTTCCCAGTAGGCCACCTGGCTCCGAGCCACCTTTCATGGGGCCCCTTCTCTGTGTCCGCCGCACCACCCTGTCTGTATCTGGATTGCTCCCATAGCCTTCTCTATGGTTCCCTGCCTCCTGCTTTCTGTCTCCTCTCCCCTGTCCATCTGTAGCCAGACTCATCACAAAGTGGGCCTAGGCTCTGAGCTCAAAGCCTTCAATGGCTGAGGAGCAGGCAGCCCTGCATTCACACCTGGGCCCTGTCAATCCTATGGCCTCTGGGGGAGCCCCTTGTCCCTGTTTTGTCATGGGACTGATGGGAGGAAAATAGTTGTTACTCTCTGTCTTAAGGATGGTGTCTGGGGTGTGAGGGATGGGCGAACCCTATGGGGCTGGCACACTGGGCTGGGGGTGCCTCGTGGGGCCTGGGGTGGTGGTCGAGGGAACTGAAAGCAGAGGACAGAATCCTGGCAAGGACTGGCATGCTATATCAGCAGCTATGAGAAAGTGGGTCACTGAGCCCCCACCCTCAAGACTCATGCGCATGTGAGCAGCAACATTTAGGGGCTGGATGGTGCCTGCTGCTGGAAAGGGCAGCCTGCGATGAGCTGGAGCTGGGGCAGGTGCTGGGGGCCTGGCCGCATGGAGGGTGGGCCTTGTGATCCGGCTCCAGGCCAGTCCCAGCCCTGCAGGCCGCAGCCTGAAGCCCTGGTCCTGTGACTGCACCCACCCAACTCACTAGTGAGGACTTGAGGCCCAAGAAGGAGAAGGGAGGCAGGGAGGGAACGGCCTGGGAAGCCCTGCACCAGCCACATGTGACTCCCGTAAACTTCAGGGGCCTGGAATCGTCTGTAGGCAGAGCTGGAAGTGGCGGAAAGGTAGCAGCACCACGCCAGCTGCGGGCTGTGCGCCAGGGTCAGCGAGAAAAAGACGGCCGATGTCCAGCTGGGCCAGACACCCAGAGGCCAGTCCCTGCCTGGCTGTCAGCCACCTCGTGCAGGCCTGGCCAGCATCTGGTCTCCAAGGCAGGCAGTCAGGGTGTGGGGAGGCCGTGGAAGAAGGCCCCTCTGACCCAAGGCTTCTGCAGGCTCAGGCCAGACCTCCTAACAGGAGGGCTTTCTGGGAGCAGAGAGCCAGGAAGAGGATGGTGGGATAGGGGTCTTATGGGTTGGGGGCGTCCCCAGGGGGTTCCTGCTAACTGTCTGTCCCTTTACACCAGAGGCAGAGGCTATCGGAGGACACACACAAGGACAGAAAGGAGAGGCCGATGGGGATGCACGTTCAGTTTCCTCCCTCAGCTAGGCCTGTCCACACCAGGCCACAGCCAGGGGGCTGGACAGTGTCGGAGGGTGTGGATAGCTGGGAAACAGGTGACCTGCTGCAGCGAACCCGTGTGGCGTCCACGTGGCGTCCACCCTATTCACTTCACTTCACCTCATCTGAGATGCCCCTAAGCCTTCCTGATGGTCAGAGCACAAAGGTCCCACAAAAAATGTGCCTCCCGCTCTCCATCAGGCCTCAGCTATTGAACATTTAGGTTGTTTCTAGATTTTTGCTTAGTTTGTTTCAAGCAGCAGATATTTAAGTCAGGTTCCTGCTCAGAACTTCCCAGGACTTAGAGGACGATAAAACCCAGCCTGCCACCTTACGTCCAGAGCTCTGGACAGAGGCATCTGTACAAATAGAAGATTCCAGTCCAGTGGGAGCCAGCGTCTGGACAGAGAGCAGGAGCAGGGGCCTGGACCCAGCGTGGGGGTGCTGCCTAAGCTGAGGGTGAGTGGGCATCAACCAGGGCAGGTCCCGAGCACGGGCATTCTCGGGCCAGGTGCGTACCAGGAGCAGAGGTGGGGGGCGCTGCAGGACTACCAGAGCTGCGGGGGACGGGGGGAGGTCCACGTCCAGGGGACTTGGGAAGTGACCTACCTATGACTTAGTGGGACACACGATGGCGTCAGCTCTGGATGCAGATGGACTGGAGCTGTGGAGAAACAATTGTTTCCAGGTAGTAGATCCAGGGAATCTTTAAAATTAAAAAACAAACAAACAAACAAACAGCTTAATTGAGGTATAATTCATATACAATAAACTGCACCAATTCAAAGTGTACAATTTAATACATTTTGACACATGTATACACCCATGAAACTATCGTCACAATCAAGATACCAAACCCCTCCATCAACCCCAAAGTCCCCGTGTCCCCTTTGGGACCTCCCTCCTGCTCCTCCCCGTGCCTGCCCCAATCCCAGGCAATCACTATGGATTACTTTGCGTATTCTAGGGTTTTATGTGAATGGCGTCCTATAGTATGCATTCTTTTTTGCCTGGCTTCTTTAACTCAGCATAATTATTTTGTGATTTATCTGTTTTGGGTATGTCAAGGGTTTTTTCTTTTACTGCAGAGTAGTAACCTGTTGTCTTCAGCTCTGAGGGAGCCTTGAACCAAAAGCCCACCGTCAGGATGACAACCCACAGCCACGATGACAACCACAGAAGGCAGAGCGGCCCAAGCCCATTCAAAGCCCCAGTTCCAGAGAACGGTCTTTATGTGGCCTGCTTGGTGATTCCCTGGAAGACCCTGCTTGCAAGACTGTCTTTACTTGGCCTGGCTCAGAGCCTACCCAGTGCAAAAGGCCTTTCCCCAAGGGCATTTGTCAAGAATATCTGAAAGAAAGTGTCCAATTTCATGGTTGCCTGAGGTCATGGACAACAGTTGCGGCAGACAAAGACCAACCAAAAGGCTTAAAAGAAAACACTGGTGATGACAGTGCACAGGTCCTTTGAAAGGCTTGGACATGCTCCTGGGACCCTGGACGGCCACACACTCACAGGGCTGTGCGTATGCTCAGGAGAGACCTGAGGAGGCCCTAGGCTCTCACCGCTGACTGACCTGGAGGCTCCGAGCCAGTGGGAAGCGAGAGCTAAGGCAGAGTTGTGGGCCGCCCAGCTGAGTTGGAAGCTGCGCCCCACACCCCTACAAAGCCCCCCTCCCCCACAAAGACTGGGAGGCTCACTGGCTCCAGGTGTTTCAGGAAGTCTCTGTCCATCCACTGGCCAACCATGAAGCTAAATGAGCAGGGACTTCAGGGTTCGTGCCCAACGTGCAATACAGACTCCACAGAGTTTGTTCAGAAAAGTCACTGAGCAAACAACAAAGCCTAGTGATGGAGAAGAGTCTGATTTCCAGAATAGCCGTATTACATTGTCTAAGATGTTCAGTTTCAACAAAAATTACAAGACATGCAAAGAAACAGAAAACAAGGCAAAAAAAAAAAAAGTAGAAACTGTGAGGTATCCCAGACACTGGACTTATTAGACAGGGACTTTAAATCAGTTCATTTCAATCAGTTACTAGGTCAGTTCGCAGACGTAAAGGAAAACGTGTCTGAAGAACGAAAAGCATGAGGTTGAGACGCACTCATGGTGTGCTCGGGCCCCCTCCATCGTCCTCCTCCCTCTCTCACCCTCTGACAGCTGCCATTGGAAATCAGGGCTGGGAGGCACTAGACGCCCCTTAACTGCAACCCCACCCCCAACCGGACGGAGCGGGAAGGAAAGCAGTAGGCCAGCCGGGCCTGTGACTGAGGAGACCCCTGCCTGCTCCTGTTGAGATGGGCACACTGCTGTGTGGCGTGCGCAGGCCGCTGAGCCCGTCGGCTTCTTTGTGGAGATAATGGCCCCTGCCCACCAACCTCACAACCCATTTGGGTGGATTCCTCCTCTCCCTTGGTTTCTCCCCCAGGCCCCTCCTGGAGAGGGGCTACTGTCCCTGGGGCACCTTTGCCCTCTGGAGCCACAGCCCTCCAGCCTGCGTGGCCTGCGGGATGTTTGCTTACTCTTATCACAACCCGCATGCAAACAGATGTAAAGTGCTCCGTGCGGGCGCCTGGTAACGGGGCCTCCACGTGGCTGCCAGGCTCACCTCGTGTTCTCTCTGCAGCTGAGGGAGAAGATGTCCACTGCCTCGGTCTGGTCCCGTGGGACATGGATGTGGGAGGGTGAGGCCAGGGTAAATCTATCTCGGGGTTGGGGGTCTAAAGCAGAGAGACCTGCTGGCCGTAGGTTCTGGGACCATCCACCTGGACCATCCTCCCTGCACAGCTGAGCCCAAGTTCTGGGCAAACAGGCCACCTACAGTGCCAACCCTGGAAATAGGGTCACCCCAGAAACTGCCCAGGGCGGGCAGCTGGATGGTGGCCTGCACACCCCCACACACCCCTCCAAAGGAGCACTCTTTGATCTTGGGTTTAGATACTCATGTCGGAGTGGAGGGCAGGCCGGTTCTCACAGGCCCTCAGCCCTTCCTCAGGTGCCTCAGACCTGAAAGAAGCAAGTCTATGTTTTTGTGTGGGAACTAGTTGTTTTTTGCTTTTTAAATTAGGACTTTCCTTTTTTAGGGTAGTTTTAGGGTCCCAGAAAAGTTGAGAAGGAACAGAGTTTCCATGTACCCCGTTGCCCAACTCATGCACAGCCTCCCCCATTATAAACATCCCTTACCAGAATGAGCCATTTGTCACGACTGATGAACTACGTGATACATTATCACACCAAGTCCACAGTGTACATTAGGGGTCCCTCTTGGTGTTGCACATTCTATGGTTTGGACAAATGTAAAATGACATATTGACATAGATTCATCACTGTGCTCCAACTATCCATCCCTCTCCCATAAACCCTGGCAAACACTGATCTTCTTAGTCTCCATAGTTTTGCCTTTCCCAGAATGTCCCGTAGCTGGAACCATGCCGTATTGCAGCCTTTTCAGACTGGCATCTTTCACTTAGGAATATGTATTGAAGGTTTCTCCATGTCTTTTCGTGGCTTGAGAGCTGATTTCTGTTTAGCGCTGAATACTATTCCGTTGTCTGGATGGACCACAGATTATTTATCCATCACCTGCTGGGGGGCATCTTGGTTGCTTCCCAGCCTTAGTGATTTTGAATAAAGCTGCTATAAACATTCGTGCGCAGGGTTTTGCGTGGACGTTAAGTTTTCAACGCCTTTGGGTAAATACCAGGGAGCATGATGGCAGGAGCCCATGGTAAGATACGTTTGGTTTATTAAGAAGCAGCCACGCTGTCTTCCCAAGTGGCTGCACCCGGTCTCATTCCCACCAGCAATGAAGGAAGAGTTCCTGCTGCTCCCTACCCCCACCAGCGTTTGGTGTTGCCAGTGTTCCGGGTTTTAGCCATTCTGATAGGTTGGTATGGAGAGGTATCTCATTGTGGTTTTAACTGGCATCTCCCTAATGACATATGATGTGGAGCATCTTTTCATATGCTCACCTGCCATATGTGTATCATCTTTGGTGAGGTGTTTAAGGCTTTTTATTTTTTTTGAGGAGGGCACAGCTTACAGTGGCCCATGTGGGGATCGAACTGGCAACCTTGGTGCTATTAGCACCACACTCTAACCAACTGAGCTAACCGGCCACCCCTAAGGCTTAGTTTTTAATCAGGTAGTTGGTTTTCTTACTGAGCTCTTTGTATGTTTTGGGCAGCAGGCCTTTATCAGATACGTATCTTTTGCAATTATTTTGTCCCAGTCTGTAGCTTGTCTCCTCTTTCTCTTGACGTCATTCGTAGGGCAAAATTTTTTCATTTTAATGAAGTACAGCTTACGAATTATTTCTGTTATCGTCATACCCAAGGTCATCTAGGTTTTCTCCTATGTTATCTAAGAGTTTTATAGTTTTGCGTTTTACATTTAGGTCTGTTATCAATTTTGAGTTCATTTTTGTGAAGGCTTTAAGGTCTAGGTTCATTTTGGGGGAAAGCTCTGTATCCATTACAATGGGTAGAACATGAACTACACTCCGCACATTCCTTTCCCGCCCTCCTTCATGGTGGCCCAGGCACAGCCGTGTGTGGGATAAACTCCCTGGGGAGTTTTAAGCCTTGGGGACCAGAAGGAATCAGGCCTCAGTCTTTACAGGGACAGGCGTCTCCTCTTGGCCTAGGCAACAGGCCAGCTGGAACCCTTAAGTATTTTCACATCTAATAATTTCCCTGGTCAGTGGTTGAGGTCTTAACATATATGGTCAGACGAGAAAAAAGAAGGAAAAGTAAGAAAGTGATTGGGGGCGGGGGTGGGAAAGGGAGATACGAAGGAGGAAGGAAATCCTCAAAGGGAAAGGGGAGTAAAAAACCAACTACTTGCACTATTTTAATTATCATTTAAGATTTTCCTGAAAATTAAGTGTGTGCTTTTTTTTTTAAGTAGGTCATGTGACGAATTGATAGATGATCCTGGTGTAACTATGTAAGATGCTGTGTGACCTCAGAAGGATTTCTGAACACGGCTGGTGTGCATTTATGTGTGAGGTGGTTTCCCTGGGCTTTGGATTTAATTTTCTATAAAGAGTAACAGGAAAATCATGCACTGAAAGGAGTAGAGATCAGAAGGAAAAATCCGTTCAGGTCACTGAAACAACCTTCTTTTAAGTGTGCACAGGTCAGTTAAACCTGAACACCAGTGTACACTGGCTGGGAATATTTCAGGGAAAGAAAACCAAATTGTCTTTCCTAATCACTGCAAGAAAAGCCATGTGTCAGATGCATTATCCTTGCTTGGAAAGCCTGCTAAATATCCTGCCTCAGCATTCTGCAACTTGAGAGTGTGGCAGAGTTCCTCTTCAACAGCACCATACAGGAGAATATTCTAGAAAGAACAGTGGGGATTTGGAAAGTCCAGTGATCTTCCAGGGGCTGCCAACTATTCCCTCATCTTACAAGCACTGGATCGATTGATACGGTCAGTCATTCAGTGAAAATTTACTGATCATTGTGTCAACCAAGAATCTCAACAGAAATCAGCTGGCACACTCATAACAGCCTAATGCGAAGAGATTATTTATAAAGGGATGATTTACCAAAAGGGAATGTAGAGGGACCTAAGGGATAGAATTGTGACCACCAGCAGGCGGCAGGTCACCCATGAAGGGACAAGGAAGTAGTTCCAGTACCTGAGGGAAAAAGTTGTGAGACCACCTGAGAGGAACAGTGAGCTTCAGGCACAGCCTCCCTGAGGAGGCTTATATGCAGAGCCCGCTGACTGGATGATGCTATCCACAGAATGGGACACAATACAGTCACTCAAAAGAACACGTCTAAAGGGTAGTGATAATCAAAACAGTTGCAAACACCAGTATGTCCCTGTTCGTAAAACAGTGCCAATAGTAGACTTGAGTTTGCATAGAGGACTCTTGTGCAGCCTTGGAGAACTTATCAGAGGTGGTCTCTGAGGAGTGGGGCTGGGGAGGTAGTAACTGATCCCTCAGAGAAATCTTCTCATGGAGCTCTAACACTCACCCTAATGACTGATGCTTTTTTCTTAGTATGCGCTACATTCATAATAAAAAAAAATTTGACTGGATTTGAAGGTGGCTACAGGAATTCAGGACCAAGGGTGTGTACATGTAAGAGAGACGACTTGACAGAGAAGAAACCGTCTGTGTGCCGCCTGTTGTTATTCCACACCTGCGGTGACAGCCCGTGGGCTTGGGTTCAAGACCCGAGCACACTGACTGGCTGGCTGGCCTCCATTTGCTGTATATTGGTGACAGTATTTGCAGGTTGAGATGCAAATATTGCTAATACTGCATGACACTAATATAATGCTCCCTCCCCATACGGTAAAAGGAGCAAAAGAAATCACGAACATGAGTGCACTTTGCAGTCCTACCAAGGTACGGGCCAGCTTGCCTCTCACTTGAGGGTCCCCAATCGCCTTCTCCTGTCTCCTTCCCCACGAAGTCGGCGGTACCTTGAAACCTCCTTTTCCTGAGCAGTGTCTCAGGGACTTGCACTTTATTGATTGCTGCCTCGTGAAATAGACGATTCCTATTTTGTGGCCTCCTGGTCTAGCTCCAGCCTGAGCTAATTTCTAAGCTTCTAACTTCTAAACAACTTTTCCTTGCTGTTTCCAAGTGCCTGGGCTACTCAACGGCACCAACTAGCCACTTAATAGTTACAAAATCATTTAGTGAGCATCTGCTCCGTACGGAGCACTGGGCTGGGTACAGAGATCCAAGGAGACGAGGCCGTGCAGAGGCCTGGCAGGTTTTTGATCACAACATGGAGCAGTGAGTGCCAGGAGAGGGAACCGGGTGATCCACTGGGGAGACCAGGGGGAGGCCCCCACCTCCAGGGGAAAGCCAAGTTTTGAGGCTGAAGAGCTAAGTGACAGAGAAAGAAGGAAAGCAGAATGTGGGAAGGCAGGGAGCGTGAGGGAACCCGAGGAGATCCCTGGAGCCTTGGGAACGGTGGGGTCCAGGAAAAGCCCTGGTGGAGGGGACATGTGAGCCCCACCCCACAGCTTTGCCGTGGCTCAGGAACTCTGAGTAACCAGGAGTGGAGTCTGCCCTCAAGGATTCTTGTGGCGCAAGGATTAGAGTGAAAACTGCACAGACACTGCTGCAGGAAATCTATGGCATTTAAATTACTTCATTAATTTGATCATGTGATCATTAGAAATCTATGTTCGTGTCTATCACAGTTAGGCCCTGGATTACCTGAATATGCTCACAACAGCTGCTGGATTCAAATTCTGATGAACTGGAACATCACTGGTAGATTTTTAAACCATTTTCTGTTAAGCTTTTAACTAAAAACACAAAGATTTTAGGTCTAAAAGCATTGACCTGCCGCTTTAGTGGTTCAATTTTGGTTAATAGCTGGAAACTTATTTAGGACTCCCTAACTTCACAATTACTTGGATCATTTCAGACACCTGTAAGGAAAAATTAAGAAAGATGAAGGAAAGAATCCTGAGGATACACGTTGGGAAGTTAGGGTAAAATGCTAAGGAGATCCTTTTTAGCTCTACCATTGTAAGATCTCACATTCTGCTGTAATGACTAATGAAAGGATAAAGTCAAACTGAATAACAGGAAATGACATATTACGAAATAGACATATAAAATTTAATCCCTTTGGTTTAAAATACATCTTCAATGATACAATTAAAAACAACGAACAAGACAAAATCAATTTCATAAAACAAAATATAAAATACTCATATGACCCGTGTCCCATATATCTCATCTTAGAAAACCAGCAATTTGGTTCACATACTTCATTAGAATATTTTAATGTAAAGATTTAACTATCAATCCTACTTATACAAATGAACTATTCTGAACTATATTTAGCTCCCTGAACCTAAATATACCCGTGATTTTGTTTCTCTTAAAAATTATGCTTTTTAGTATTTTTATATATTTAAACATGTATACAAAATAGTCCCCTGCCATAATAATACAGTCTCATAAATTCATGAATGCTTTCTACAGTTGCCAGCATACAAGATAATCAAAACACGGAGGCTCTGACACATGATAAACTAGAAATCATTTCTTATAACAGGAAGATTATGAAGAACTCCATTTTGAGTTGTATAACCCGGTATACAATAGTCACGGTATGTTTTGTAGTTACTGTGTTTGTTCACTCTATTTGGTACATATGACTGGTATTATCATACAAAACAGACATGAATTACCGTAGTTTTCTCTTTACTTCATTTGCTAAACAGTGCAGAAATCCAAATAATAACACTCTCAAAAGCAAACAGAATCTCTGCCGTTTGAGAAGGGTTTGTTTGCTATGCTATGGAATGACTGCTGTGTTGGGAAAACAGAGAGAGCATTTTAGTGGGTTCCACTAAGTGTAGTATTCTATCTGCTTGGTACACATTATCAAAAATAACTTAACCTTTGTCTAAGGAAAGTCTTTAAGGTCGACCTTACTGTATGTCTTCACTGTATGTACACAGACACCATATTATATATTATCTATTTATATAAGACATGTATGTACACATTTACAGACACAGGCCTTCACAAATGTATTGCACTTATATACAATGCAGCTTTAGCTTAACTGATTCATACTGTAACCCACTGAAGTTCTTCATAAGAAAGGCAGTTGATATGTTCAAGAAAGTTGCAAAGGAAGATTTCAGTAACATGCTCTATCTGAGTAAACATTTCCTGGGCGATGAGAGGTGCACCCTCTGCTCTCCGGACGCCACTCCCACTACCTGAGGGAGGCAGAGTCACACCGAGTGTCAGCCAGGGCACAAGAGCCTTAACGCCACACCACTGCCTTTTCTGACGAACACTAGTGAGCAGGCCCACGGACACTGAGAGACAAGGGAGACAGCCCAATATTTTTATCAGTCATGTAGCAGATATCCTAAAAAGGTTCCCAGAGAGTATTAAAACTTGGAATAAAGTTTTCATTTTTAATCCTAAGCATTTATATCAGAAAATTCAAACATAACAGTCCATGGATTTCTTTGTCATCTGAAAAACGCCATGTGATATATTCAATGCTGTCTCCAAGCCAAATGCAGCACCATCTCCAACTCCAAAGGAGCCCCTTCCATTGACATCCGCCCGTTGGGAAGGCGGCTGACCGGTGTACTGTGGCTTGCCGAACAGTAAGAACTACAGAACACCTTCACGGAACTCACTGGGAGTTGCGGGCCAGGACGCCCTTAGATCTCCGTGAGGGTGAGTTTGTACGACCCCCCCACTTCTTCGATCTGCAGCTGGAAGGTATCTTCATTGGAGTAATGCTTCACAATGTTGTCGTCCATGTTCACCAGGATCCTGGAGAGGAGAGGCCAGAGAGACGCGCTCAGCCCGCTCACTTCGGAGTCAGACCCAGATTTCAATTAGCTCTGCTACTTACCAGCTGTGACCATGAGGCAGCTATTTAAACTCCCTAAGCCTCAATGTCCTTAACTATGAAATGGGATAATAGTGCTATCTTGTAAGATTTTTGTGAGGATTGAATGAGGACTCAAGTAAAGCACTACGCGTTTACGCGTATAACAGTAGTGGGCATGCGATAAACAAAACGTACTAGTTTATTTGTTGTTATTATTCCAGCATGTAGCAATCACTCAATAAACAGTGGCTAGTATAATGAATGCAAGGAATCCACAGACGAAACACTTCATTGGTCTAGCTTTAGAAAGCATATAAATAAAATTAGTCTATGGAATCTGAAGCCACAATTCCCTAACAAGTGGCAAGTTATCCTCAAAGTTTAATTGAACTACACTAAGCCCAACCCTTCCCAGAGGCCCATCTACAAAATTCCAATTGGGATTTGCTTCAAAATTAAGCCAAAATAGTTTTATGCCATCCCCTGCTTACCCATGCCAAATAGCATAGACGCTTAAGTAAAACAGAACTAAAAATATTCATTTCTGCATAAGGAAGCAATGTTCTATGATTGAAAACACAATCCAGGGCAGGAGAGTGGAGTGGAATGAGCAAAGCTTTGCAGTCAGCTCAGGGGCTTGGCACTAATCTGATCTCGGACAAGTCTCTTCGGCTCTCTGTATCTCAGTTGCTTCCTCTATAAACTCTGAACAGTAACACTCATCTCAGAGGGTAACGTGAAAATTCAATAATACGTGAAATGCCCGACCCCGTGTCTGACTCAGGACGGGAGCTCAATATGGGGTAGCAACTGCTGTCATCTTTAGTAAATTTTATAATGTGCTCTAGAACTTGGAGCCACGTCACTGCTGCCAAGCATGAGAAGCGCAAATAAAAATTTTGCTTGAAAAAAAATCCACAAGGATGTCTCAGAAAGTAAATCAATTTTACGTGGATAATTTAAGAAAAAATACATTCTTGCGTTAATGTTTCTGTAACTGTTTCTGGACTGGGTACAATGCAAGTGCATAACGTTAATGTTATATGATGTTAATCTTATTTAGGTACTAGGAATGCCAGTCAATGCTCACCCTTTTTTACATTTCTTGAATATTTTCCCAATCTTGTCATGGGGAACATCATATTTGTCTGAGATCTAAAAGAGCAATGAAAAATAATTACAAAATGCCATTTTCATGGTTTTAACAAAAAAACTATATATGTGTGTGTGTGTGTATATATATACATATATATATAGTGCCATAGTCACTTAAGTTTCTGTTTTTCAAACATGCATATGCAAAACCATCCATATCTTGGAGGGGTGTTACCTACCTTTGGAGGGAGCTGGAATCAGGTGCTTTGTTATTTCTCCCTAGTTGATGCATGTCCACAAATGCATTATATGGTCATAGTTTTTTTTCTTTTTTTTTTTTAAGAATTAATAATTTTATAGTTTTAAGTTTATACAGTGTTAAGTTTATAGAAAAGTGAGCAGAAAGTAGAGTTCCTCCCCCCATTAGTGTGGTGCATTTGTTATACACCACACGTGATGAGCCAACACTGCTATAATATTATGAATTAAAGTCCAGCACTTACATGAGGACTCGCTCTGAGCTGTACATCCTATAGGTTCTGACAGCTGCACTATGACATGTATCCACACAGTCATGGGGATGCTGCGCAAGTGTACAAAGGCCTTGCTTTGGAGTCAGACGATTCGAATCAGTTCTGATTCACATTCAGCTAGCACCTGACCTTTCTGACCCTCAGCCTCTCCTCCTCAGTAAAGCGAGACTCACCCCACACACCACAGGGCTGTTGTGAGGATCAAAGCGAGTCCAGCACAAGGCACTTGTTAATTTACAGAATTAACAGATACAGAATTATGGGAAGGAAAACACATTTAAATATCCCATCGCTCCAAAGAAACCTCCAAGTCTGTCACAGACTAGGACTGTCTCTCTGCCCGTCCTACCCAGAGCCTCTCGCTAGCTGTAAAGACTCACAAAATCTCCAAAGTTCGGCTAATGTGGCTGCAGCCACTGGGGCATGGCCTCAGCCTATGCTCAGCCTGAGCACCTCCCTTTTTAGGACCAATGAGTGGATCCACACGGTGCAGTGAAATGAGTATGGTGTAACCTTTGGATGTTTTTCTTTCAGGGCACAGAAGCTATCTTTACAGAGGGAGAATGAATTACTCCAAGGACAAGCAGCGGGCTCAATCTAGATCAAATGCTTTATTTGGACATTGTTTTGCAGGCCACTCCCACACTCCCACACTGGGGTCATCACCTACTCTCAATCTGAAGAGCAAAGCTAGAGGCAGCACTGAGAAATGGGGCCTCAGAAGACCAACTAGCAGATCGCTTTCAATCTTATAAAAATATACGCTTCAAACCAAATCCAAGCTCCCATCCTACACACAAGTCCATTTCTTTTCTGTATCACTGGGTAATAACTTTGTATATTTATGAAATCCCAGCCCCAAGAGACGTAAGACATAATAATGCAATCTTTTGAGTCGTGACCAATTATATTTGGCACAGTAAGTCTCAATCTCTTTCACACTCTCTTCTCTCTCCATAATCAAGGGTTTGCATGATTCTTAAGAAATGAGGTGGTGCAGTCGGGTGGCTCAGGCGATTGGAGCGCTGTGCTCCCAGCTCAACCTGGAGCTGGGCTGCTGTGAGCAGCCGGCGGCCAGCATGAGCGGCCGGCAGCTGGCGAGAGATGCAGTGAGCTGCTGTGTGCGGCCAGCACAAGCTCCCATGAGCTGCTGTGAGCTGCTGGTGACTGACTGGCTCAGCTGGGTGGAGCGCAAGGTTCATAGTACCAACACAGGCCAGTGAGCTGCGCCCTCCACAACTAGACTAAGAACAATGGCTTGACTTGGAGGGCGGGGAGGGGAAAGAGAGGACGGAGAGGAGAAGGGAAAAGAAAAAAAAAAAAGAAATGAGGAAGGGCTGTCAGAAGACAAGGTAAGAGGAACCCAGGAGAAATGGCAGGAAGCAGGGAAGTGACGTAGCAAAGCAGCGCGCATGGTGATGTTGGCTGTGGTACAGGAGAAAGGGGATGTGCCACTCAGAGCCAGGCACAGCCCCCCCAAGCCACTGTCCCCTCCGCCTGCTGTACTGCTCTGCATCCACTTATCAGCACCTGGCAAAGGTTAGTTTCTTTGCTTTATTGTCTCTATCTTCCTAACTAGAACCTAAACTCTATCTTGCACTGTGTCACTTACTCTTGTAACTCTAGCGCCAAGAACAGTACCTGGCACAAAGCAGGCCCTTAACAAATACTCGTTAAATGAATTCAACACACTGCAGTTGTCAGGGGGAGCCAGAGAAAACACATTTCTAGTAAGTATCAGGAGACAGTGCTGATTCCTTGAATTCCACCCTGGGATAAAGCCAAAATGGGGGATCAGCATGGCATCCTTCTCATGCCATCTCTCTCTGCTGTCCCAAAGGGCAGGCTGGGATCCATTTGCTTGTCGACCCTTTGCTGGGATCATATCAGGAGGCTTTATGGTCATCACTGGTTATACCTCTCAATTTTCTCAAATATACTTTGGGTAAGGTCCTAGAGCAAGTTCAGTTGTTCCCTAAAATCAGGAATTTCAAAGGCAGACCAAGGAGCCACTGTTTCTATGCATGAAGTTTGTAAGGTTTTAGTTGATTAAAAAATTTTGTTGGGGGGCAGCCAGTTAGTTCAGTTGGTTAAAGCATGGTACTGATAACACCAAGGTTGCCAGTTCAATCCCCGCATGGGCCACTGTGAGCTGCGCCCTCTTTAAAAGAATAATTAAAATTAAATAAGATAAAGTAAAAAATAAAAAAAAATAAAATATAAAATAATAATAAACAAACCACACCCTCTCAAAAAAAATTTTTGTTGTTGGCTTCTAAAAGGTTTGTTAAATGGCAATATCACTTTAACCAAGTACAATAAAAATCTATTTCATAGGTCTATTAGGTCTATAGGTCTATAGAACTATTTCACAGGTCATCACAAATTCACTCAGTTCAGTGGACGAGACATTACCGAGCAATTACTATCTACCAACTAGCATGCTGGGTGCAGTGGTCTGAGACCGGATGGTGACAGCCCCGCAAAGACTGAGGACCCATGGGGTGGTTGAAACGTGAACTGTGCCACAGGCACAGACGAGGCACTGACAGTCAGCAAAAGCCTCCGAGGTTTCAGAACAGCAAAGAAATCTGCACGGTCTGTAAGATCTGTTCCAGCGCAATTCTGTGTAGGTTTGCTTTCACTTTTTAAAGAGAGTTTAAAGTTTATACTACTTACAGCTTCCATCAAGCCTTTCAAAGATGGAGTCTTGAGCATCAGGGCATCAAAGACTTCTTCTGACTCCTTTCGCACATAGAGCAGCACTAATCCCCAATCGGGAATAAGGAGGTGAAAAAAGAAAAAAAAGGATGCAGTTCATTCATACGAGAAAAATAAGAAAACAGATCTTGGGTCCTGGTTAAAATAAAAAGAGACATCCACACCAAGGACAGCAAACATGAACCAATATGAAATGTCTCAAGGAACATAGCTTTCAGCTTCTTTTAACTCTGCTGAACGTTCAGGCTCAAGCTGGGAGTTGGTCTGATGGAAGAATACTCAAGAAAGTCAAACTGGACAAGAATTGTTTGAGTGACTGATGCTTCTGACAGATTCAGAACTCACTTCTAATTTAAAACTCCTACTAAGAAATTAAGCCAACGCACCTCTCTTTGGTTCTTCTATCCGGGTCAGCTTCGCAGGAGGTGGAATCACAAAATCATCTTCCGACCCATATGGCGCCCTTTTCAAGTTAGATCTGCAGGCGATCCAAAGTATGCCATTAGTGACTTAACTTAAAGCACTTGCAGAAACAGAAAGTTTCAGGGTATATCACTGAGCTTTAGATTTAAAATGACTATCATTCCTTATCTGGTCCAGCTTCCTTATTTTGTGGATGAAAATCTGAGGCCCCAAGACAAATGCTGACTGAACCAGGGCTCCCGCTATTAAATGGCAGAGCTGAGACTACACTCAGGTCGCCTGCCAAACACCCTCCCCTGCTCTTACACGAGATCAAGCTGCCTTCTCAGGAATGAAGAGTCTCTTTTCAGGACAAATTTGTGGAGGAGATAGGATTTGTGGTATATGTAAAGATGCTAACACAGGAGAGGGCATGTCAAAAAAGGGAGAAAGTGTAAGCAGGAAAATGCAAAGCCAGGCTGGCTGATATAGAATGCTCCATGGGAAGACAAATCCCGAAGGGCAGGCTGGCTGTGCTGTGGACCATCTTGACCATTGGGCTCTAAGGAACTTTAGATTTTATGTTGCTGGTATTAGGGAATCTGAAAGTTCTGAGAGATGAGAATGCTATAACCAAAGTGTGTGGTAAAGACGGGAATGGCCTCCAGGCAGAGGAACCAGTGAAAGGACTCTGGGGACAATCACAGCGTGTGATGCTGAAGGGTTAAAATACAGCAGTGTCAATGGAACTGAAAAGGGGAAGATGGAAATAAGTGCATTTGAAGAAAGAAAAGTCAGCATAACTGGCTGTCAAAGACACAAGTTATACGGTGTTCAGCATTGTGAGGTTTAGTGTGGATGAGCAAGAATTTTAAGAAAGTAACTGAAAACGAAGACAGTGAATGTTGGTTTTGACCAGACTTATCATTTCCAGAATAAGGTTTGGGCTTTAAAACCGTCTGTCCCAGCTTCTAGGACATGTCAGCGTCCAGCGAAAGCCGTGTTAAGATGTACGTCTGAGCACAGGGAGACAGAGAGGCAGCTGAGAGCTGACCTTCAGTGAGAAGACACCGTAGGCAACATGGTGGGAACAAGGAGCTCTGATCAGGCCCGAGGAGGGGACCGGAGAGAGAGCACTGAATTGGAGGGCTGCCACCTGGGCAGGGAGGGTGCCCACGTGGGCAGAGCAGCCACACCTGAATAGCAATGACACACCCAGGGCCCCATCTGGGATTCTAGAACTCATTCTCCACCACACGGAGCCAGGGTTTCAAGGAAAACAGGCTGATTCTAGAGCTGAAGAAAGGAAAATACAAGTGCCTGGAACGCACTGTGCCTGAGAGAAAGTGCTCGAGAAAGCGAGGAAGGTCATGTCCAAGGGATCCAGGGGCAACCCTGAAGGACTCTGCTGACCCTCCGGGATGAGTTGAGCAAAGTACATGACAGTCGTGGATTATAACTTACTGAATAAAATTGGAAACTATGAGTCCATACTGATATAATAAATGAATAAATGGAACGTTTGATGAGGAATGAGACAGTTACAAAGCTACAAAGCACCGCCCCCAACACTTACTACCAAAGGAGAAAGAGCAGCTTCACACTAGAGAAGCCTGGCAGACACCACCTTCATCGAGACATCAGAGTGGACATCGCTAACGACAGCTAAGCTGGCTGTGTGCCGCCCCGACAGGACGCACCCAGAAGGCAGCATTCTATGTATGCCCTTCCTACCAAGATGCATCATCGAATCTAATCCTGAGGAAACAGTGGACAGACCCAAGCGGACTGCATTCTACAAAACGACTGCTTTGTAATCTTCAAAGGTGTTAGGTTAGGAAAGTCAAGGAGAAATGGACTATTCTAGATTGATGGCGCTAAAACAGACTTGACAAGTAAATTCACTGTGTGAGTCTGAACTGGATCGTTTTTTGCTATAAAAGACGTTATTGGAACAACTGGCAAAACTTAACTAGGGTATGAGCTCTGACTGGTACTAATGCCTCAATGTCAACACCCCGACTTTGTTACGCAGGGGAACATCCTTGTTTGTGGGAAATATACACTAAAGTATGGAGGAATGATGGGATCATTGGATCAGCAACGTACTCTCAAATGGCTCGGGAAAGAATGAGTTCTTTGTATCGTACTTGCAACTTTTCTATAAGTTTGAGATTGTTTCAAAATAAAAAGAATTTAATAAAGCAAAATATAAATCTTACCCTTCACCCTCCAATTCTTCTGAGGCAATAGAAAGGACCTAAGACCAAAAAAAACAGATTGCTTTTCAATTATATGCTCAAAATATTTTAGGCCGCAAATAAACTATTCCTAAAATGAAAATAATTTTGAATTTGACTAATCTAACACAAAATCCTTTAGCTTTCTTTTTCAATAACCAGATTCTTAGAGATATTTTGAACTCCAACTCAGGGGTTGGCAAACTATGCCCCAGGGGCCAAGTTTGGCCCAATGCCTGTTTGAGTAAATAAAGCATTTATTGGCACACAGCCATACTCATTCATTGGCGTGTTGTTTACGGCTGTTTTGGTACTACAGTGGCAGAGTTAAGTAGTCACAACAGAGACCATATGACCCAAAAAACTGAAAATATTTATTATTTGACTCTTCATAGAAAAAGTTTGCCAACCCCTGCTGACCCCAAAGCTTCTCATTAGAAACTAAATATACTGGCAATGGCTTCTCCCCAAGAACTGTAAAAGTCATCCGTCCACAAAATCTATCCACAAAGTGCATGGCAGACCATCTTTTCGACATTTGTTTGAATTCAGCATAAAAGCCATGCTCCAAGCTACTCAAGTTCCAACCTCTACTAAGCTTTTGCTCAGAGCAGAGCAGGACTATTTGTTAAATTTCACATTAGTTGCCAAGACACAGCTGTCCATGTGCCAGCGATGACTCAATAACTGAAACCATGAACAGAGCCTTCAGACGTTCTTTATGCCATGAGGCCGCCTATCCGACAGACTCTTCCAGCTTTTCCCTCTTGTCCAGACCCATGTGAGTTACATTCATGAGGTCAAAGACTCAAACTCCAACTTGTGTTACTACTCTAGCATCTTTGAAATGAGCTAAAAGATAAATACATAAATACAAACAGGATTTAGTGGAACGCTTTGGTACTGTGTTTCCAAATTAACAGTGCTTAAACACTCTCCACTGCAAGGGCGTCTTGGCGCCCCCACTGAATATCCCAAAGAGCTGACCCCTAACGTGCTCAGACCTCACTCAGTTCTGGCTGCTGTTTACCAAAGACTTTCTTTCTGTTGAATCTTACTTCCTGCAGCCACCCTGGGATCCTGGTTACGTACGTGAGCGCCCCGCTGAAGGTTGGAGAAGTGCACGTCAGGAATGAAGAGGACAGGCTGGGTATCAAGATCAATAAAGGGCTTGAAAACTGTGATATCCATTCGTTTGTGAGAGGGAAGCAGTGGCACTTTAACATCAGAAACTAAAAAAAAAAAAAAAAAAATGAGAACGCCACAGTCAACAGCTTATATATACAGACTGGATGCAGGCCACAGAGTATTTTCCTTAGTGGTTAAGAAACTTAAATTGTAGTGTTGTAACATACAGGTCCTGTTGTCTGAACTAAGAGGAAAATCAGTTTACGTGAAGCAATGTGTTGTCTGTATTTACTACATTAAAATCAACTGAAAAACAGAGGAGAAAAAGGTATCTTTAAACACACACATACACACAGAAAATTGGAAACAGAGGCTAAGCATACTTAGTTTTTGTCTGAAGGGCTAACACTTACGATTGCATAGACATCATTTAGAAGTGATTTCACCTTAGCTAGCTTCATGAAATAATTTACACTCTAATAACAACATATTCTTTCTACCTTGGAATATACACCATACCTTCAACTTCAGAACTGAACCTCAGGGAGGTTAAGAGTAAGCATGACTGTCTAATTTTTAATTTATGAAATTACAGACTCCGTCTTCCCTCCTCATCTGGCCCTGAAGTACTCAGTGACGAACTTTCCTGGTTAGTTAGCTGTTCTCTGAAGTGACACCGGGAGTTTGCACTTTGATGCCACTAGGAGAACCCTGACTAACATGCTCCAGGGCAAATGTCTGCTGAGCCAGACAGAATGTTCAAAGAACAGATGCCAGCAGCCCACGTACTGCAGATGAAACACTGCTGGCATGGAGCAGCATGTTTTTTCATTTTAGCTGAGAGAGACCAATATTGTGACTATGAATATTAGTCACATTAAAAAAAAGAGTGATCCAAGATGGCGGAGTAGACACATGTCATGCTTGTCTCATCCCGTGAACACATCAAAATTACAACTAAATTATAGACCAATCAACCTGGAGAACCATCTGAAGTCTAGCTGAACAGGTTTTATAACTATGGATATAAAGAAGAAGCCACGTCGAGACTGCAGCTTTATCACATTTGAATGTTAAGTACAGAGTTTGAATGGTATTTGAGCATGCAATTTAAATGAGAAAAAAATTGGATCTTGAAAATAAAAGAAACTACAAGTTAATCTTAAAAAAAAAAAAGAAAGAAAGAAAAAGGAAAAAAGATATCCTGGTGAAATGTCCAGAGGCCTTATAGATTCTGCAAATGTTAGAATATAATACAGAAGAAAAACCACACTCATTTGAAATTAAGACCTCCTGAATTCTCCAAGGCTGGTCCGGTGGCTCAGGTGGTTGGAGCCCTGAGCTGCTAACGCCAAGGTTGCCGGTTCGATTCCCACATGGGCCAATGAGCTGCGCCCTCTACAGCTAAGATTGTGAACAACATCTCCCCTTGCAGCTGGGCTGCCCTGAGCAGCTGGGGGTCAGAGTGAGCTGCCGTGGGCTGCTGTGTGCTGCCATGAGCTGCCGGTGGCCAGCGTGAGCGGCCAGCAGCCAGCGTAAGCAGCTGGTAAGAGCTGCTGGGAGCGGCCAACTGACGACCGGTGACCGACGGCCTCAGCCAGGGGAGTGCAAGGCTCATAATACCAGCATGGGCCAGGGAGCTGGGTCCTACACAACTAGACAGGAACAATGGCTTGAACCAGAGTGGGGGTTGGGGGGCAGAAGAAGGGGAAAGGAAAAAAAGACCTCCTGAATTCTCAAGCGTGTTAATTATTCTTTTAAATCTAGACAAGTCCCGATTTTATCATCAGCTATTCAGGTATTTGGAATGTGTATTATTTTTAGGAACGGAACCAGCAACCTGAGCTAGAACTAACAGTCAAAATAGCCTACACTCTGGAAAAACTCAAGAATCTTCTTGCAGTTCCTCAAGAAAATGATTTAGTCATTCATCTGTTTTTGCATCTGGTAAGGGAGCAATGTTACCACTGCACAGTAGTAAAAAATATCCTCTCTTATGTCATCTGCTTGAAAAATCAAGTCATGATTCCCAATGGAAAAGGTCTGAAATGCTTGGAGGGAACATTTCTACTTACAGGCATTCAACTGGGAGCTGGGGTCAGTACACTTGCCTTTTCTTTTGCTTTGTTTTCGTTCTTCATCCCTGATTTTCCGTTCAGCTCCCTATAGGTCAAGACAAGACAAGACAAGACATGATTCTGTTTATCTGATTATCTTTAAAATTTTTAACCCTTATCCTGACCAGTGGGGGTAGGGTGGAAATACCTCCTCTTTGGAGATGAACTCCAGTACCTATTATATTCAGTGAGCTTATTATAATACTTTCTTCTAAAACACCTATTCTTAAAACGGTTTTTAACTCTATGAAATCACAGGGAAACCTTTATTTTAAAAACAGAAAAACAGCACAAAATTCCCCCCATAATGGATGTGGCCAGGTTAAACAACAAGCTGAGAAGATCTGCTAGTATACCACACTGCCTTCAAAGGCATGAGTGGCTTTTCCTGTTGCCCAATCACAAGAAAATGAAAAGGAAAAATAGAAGTTGACCCTCTGTTAAGTGTTCTCTCCTATAAGGGCACTGTTACCACTGAAAGCTGTGATTCTCATCAAGGACTTGGCATCAAACAAGTGAAAAATATGACTAACTGTAACTCACAAGAGCAAAGATTTAACTAGAAAACGACATGATCACTTAAAGGAGACCAAATGTATTCCCAATCCTCTAGCGAGGACATATTATACACGAGGTGTGCCATCTATACAAACAGTGGCAGCGTCACACAACTGAACCCACAAAAATACAAAGAGCCATATTAGTAATAAATATGACCTGAAATTAAGCAAGAACAATTAAAAACATAACTATTAATTATTTTACTTGACCTACTGGCATTTATTTTTGGATGGCACAGATTTCTTTACTATATTATCCAGTTAAGTTTGAATTGGTGGCTTATTTTTCTGTAATTCCCTGATGGCAGAGAGGCAATAAAAACCATCCCACTGATTCTGGCACTACTTTATAATAAAACCACATTAAAAAAAAACAGAATATAAAACCACTTCTGCCTCTTCTAGGTGTTAATATACTAACATAATGGTACACATACAACCTGCTTATAAAAATTGCTATTAATATTGACACAAACATTACCTGCCTGACGTAGAGAAACAGGTAAATATGCCCAATCTCCTAGTTACCACTAAATAGAACTAGCCTCTGTCCTTCTCAGTCCTTCCTAACAGTCTATTAACTTCATTTTGATGATTAATTACACCCCCCAAAAGGTAGTTTTATAAAATAAGTCATTTCCCTCCTTATTTATCAGTTACATCCCTAAAGAATAAGGAGCTTCTGCTTCCAGTCAAGATGGAGTTAACACAGACCAGATTTACCCTCCACCCAGAAACAATTAAAAAGACCCCATAAAACGCATGAAAAGGGTTTTGAAGGCTCTGGCCACCAAGCAACAAACAATAATGACCCCTGAGAAACAGGAGCAGTGAGGTAGGCCTTCAGGTGCGCCTGCTGACGCTGTCACACTTCTCCGGCTGCAGTACAGGGGGTGATACCTGGTAGTCTCCTCGAGCCAGGTTCAGAGGTCAAGGCAGCAGGCCAAAGTAGCAATGGGGAAGGAGCTACCAGAGAAAATAAGCCCAAAGCTCTTCAGAGGGGCCTCCAAGTACTCCGAAGAGCACTGACAGCACACGCGTGTGAGGAAGTGACCAGCAGCTGGGGGAAAAGCTCTGCAAAGACGAGAATAGCACCTGAAACTCACACAGGGCTCCAAACAGTGCCTGTTGCCACCAGCCCGACTGGAAAACTTCCAGCTCACCGGGCAGTGGGTAGAAGAATCAGGAAAACATCGCCTCGGCAGTGGAGAATAACTAGCCTGACACTGAACACTCCTCCAGACCCACCCATCAAATCGTAAAAGTAAGACCTGAAAGGATCAAACTATTTCCAAATAACTTCATTAGCTCTCAGGACAAAGTTCGAGAAGATTCATCCATTACAAAATTATCAGCACCCCACAAGGTAAAACTCACAATGTCTGCTATCCAGTAAAATCACCAGGCACGCAGAGAAGCAGGAAAACTGAGGACACTCAAACCATGAAACCAACCCAGCACTGACACACAGTTACTGGAGGACATTTCCATGGCTCCTACAACTGCAGTCCACATGTTCAAAAAGCTACTGAAAAACCGAACATGTTGAAGCAGAGACTTGAAAGATAGAGCCAAGTTGGTCTTCTAGAGGTGAAAACTATAATGTCTGAGATGAAAAATACACAAGATGGGATTAACCGCAGTTCAGACAAGACAAAAAAACAAAAAAAGAGACCGTGAACTTTAGGACATAACAATAGAAACAATCCAAAATTAAATACAGAGAGAACAAGTAATCCAAAAAAATAAGAGCCGCAGTGAGCTGTGGGACAACCGCAAGCAGCTGTATCCATGTGGAACTGGCTTTCCCAAAGGAGGAGGAAGGAGAAGACATACTTGAAGAAACAATGGCTGAAAAATTTCCAAATTTGATGAAAACTATAAATAAACCCACAGATCCAAGAAGCTCAGTGAACTCTAAGCACAAGAAACATAAAAAGACATACCAAAGTGCTCAAAACCAGTAAAAAGAGAAAATCTTAAAGACAATCAGAAAAGAAGACATGTTAAGCACCGGGGAACAAAGGTAATGATGACAACACATTTCTCATCAAGAACTACGTAGCCAGAGGACACAGCCATATCTTTAAAGAATTAACGGAAAAAAAAACCAGTCAACCAGAATGTTATACCCAAGCAAAAAGACATTCCAAAACTGATGGTGAAATAGACTTCTCAGACATATAAAAGCTAAAAGATTTCTTCATCAGCAGACACACACTGAAAGAAATGTTGAAGGACATCCCATGACACTGGAGACCCATCTAAATTCAGGCTGTCTCGACTCTTTCTCTCAGTCAACAACTAGAGACTGATCTTGGGAACTCACAACCACAGTGAGTATTGCTTTGATGAAGAAAACTATCTGTGGAAACTAAGTGTTAGGATGCACCGGAGGGGGGTGGGTGGTGTGTGTGTGTGTGTGTGTGTGTGTGTGTGTGTGTGTGTGTGTGTGTGTGTGTGTGTGTGTGTGTGTGTGTGTGTGTGTGTGTGTGTGTGTGTGTGTGTGTGTGTGTGTGTGTGTGTGTGTGTGTGTGTGTGTGTGTGTGTGTGTGTGTGTGTGTGTGTGTGTGTGTGTGTGTGTGTGTGTGTGTGTGTGTGTGCGTGCGCGCGCGCGCGCGCGCGCGCGCTCAAATCTGCACTGGTGAGTGATCCAATTTCTGTTCCTGTTTTCTCTGAAAAAGTGCTAAATTGCTGCTGCTTCTGAAATAACAGAAAATTCAATTTGTTACAGTTGTTAAGCAACTCACAATAAAGTACTGGTAAAATGTCTTCTTGGGAGAAACAAATCGACATAAATATCTCTGAAGGACACCAAGAGATGTCTCATTTCTAGTTTCTTACTGTGAATATCAACTAGATTCGTAAAATATGCGAGTTTTAAGAGACAACAGAGGGAAATGAATTGACAGGCACCAAATAACACATGAATCAGAAAAGAGAGAATCAAGAAGGCAAGTGGAATATTCCAGAGAGAGAGGCGGCAGAGGACAACTACAACAGAAGAAGCAACCACAACCATATATATGGATGACAGTTTTAACCAGATGCACAAGAATCAGGAGTGGGTGAGAGGTCAGAGGGGGATGCATGTGGTTGAAAGGTTAAGGACTTTGAAAATTAATTATACCCAGCACAGTATTACATACTATTTTCTTCTCATGTAAGATTTTCTGTCAATCCATAACAGCTCTGAGATTAAAAACTGGGGGTAAAAAGTGTGTAATTTCACCTTTATGCCCCTTACACCCAAGTCATGAAAACAGCCACTGACTCTGGCCTGCACACCTGACATGCTCTCCAAGACCTTGGACAACACGTTTCCTTACACGTGATCGGAATGAGCACATGGGCAGGCAGGAACTCCAGAAGATGGAACCGTGTGTTGTTCCAAACCACACTCAATTTTGCAACCTTGAAGAGAAGGCGTTCTTCTTCACAGAATACATTAGCAGGCATTCACACAGCAAAGAAAACTGGTTTCTAAATTTTGTATGACCAGTGATCAATAAAATAACTTTGGACAATTCGTGAAAACTTTCCTGTTTCATTTCCTAAGACAGCCACCAATAAAGGAGCCTCCCTCAAAAAGTCTTGATGTTAAAACTAAATTTGTTTAAGAGCATGAATCAATCCTGTTCATTCTCTTCAAAACTGCCCGTACAGTTTTTACCATCTGATATGGAAAACTCCAGTTCGAGCTAACTCGTGCTGACATCCAAAGACAGCGATATTCAAAGTGTGATCCATGGACCAGTATCGGCCCATGAACTCTCATGGTCCGATCTGATGAAAAATATATCAGAAATTGAGAAAGCAATTAGATAATGTGATGTCTGTTCAAATAATTAAAACTGAGGCTTGTAGTTTGTATGACTTTGTTTTGTTTCATTTTCTCAGCAAGTCATTTGACTTTTGATCATATTCTACAGAAGTTCAGGCTATCGTAAGAAATAAAGAAATGGTCCTTCTCTGTATATAATTTGAGCCACTGCTCTACAAGACGATTCTGAACACCGAGGAAGGTCCTCGATGCAGGAACTGCTGCCTGCTGGCCTTTGGACAGCGCCGCCTCAGCTGCAGTCTCACAGCCGGCCTCAAGGATGGCGTCAGAGCAAGCCCCTACTGTGTGTCACTTGAGGTCTTGCGAAAAATAAACATCCTCATAGCATTAAAAAAATGAAGCTTTTTATGAATTCTAAATAATGTTGAGGAAAATTATTAAATAGACATGAAATCTTTTAAGAAACAACAGATGTGAAAAAAATTTTGAATTCAACCAATAAAACTAATTTTCCTTAGACTTTTAGAAAAAGAACATGGACATCCAGATAGCTTTTTTTTTTTTTTTTTTTAATGTTTTCGTTTGGCTAAAAAGAGGAATGTGGTCTGAAGGACAGAAATCTGACTTAGAAATCTCTGCTCCATGCTAATGTGACTTGTCATCTGTACATGATGTGACAACATCGTGGTGAGCAGACTAATGGGCCCTCGCAGATGACATGTCCTAACCTCCAGAGACTGTAAACATGTCACCGTACATGGCCAAGGAGAGTCAGGGCTGCTAATCACTGACTTAACACGGGAGAGTACCCGACATCATCACACAAGGGGACTGAAAAGCAGAAGAGTCAGAGGAGGACAGGTGACAGTGGAAGCAGACATGACACTCAGCTAGCCACTGATGGCTTTGAAGACGGAAGGCTCCATGAGCCAAGGAGTATGGGCAGCCACTGGAAGGCACAGTAGCAAGAAGAAAGGCTGGCCCTGAGAGTCTCCAGAAAGGAATGTGGCCCCATGAGACCTAGGTCAGACTTCTGACCTACAGAACCATAACACAACAAATATATGTTGTCCTGAGCCACTAAGTTTGTGGTAATTTGTTAACAGCAACAACAGAGAACTACTACAACCTGGCATGTTCTCAGGCACATAGTAGGTACTCATAAATGTCACTGAATCTGGGTGTTTGAGAAAGCTGTCTGAACTTGCAAGATCTCAGGCCACCCACTGGGGCCAGAGGCCTGCTCTGTGTGCCCAACACAAAAGTCAGGACACCAGGCCTGACAGCAGAAACACTTCCAGTTATCTACTGCCTTCCAAAAATCTTAGTGACAGAGAGGTTTTTTTAACAGGATGAAAAGAGGAGAACTGGCAAAAGTATATATTTCAATGTTTTTGAGTGAGAAAAGTGAAAGTGTTTTTCATCTCAGTTCAAATGGCCACTCACCCGTGAAAGGAGGCTGCCCGGCTCTCCAGGCGACCGCTGTCTCCAGACCTCAAGGCCCAGCAGACCTACTACCTGCTCTCTGGATTTAATCCAGCTGAACCCCTGGCTCTGCACCCGGCAAAAGTGAGCACTGCTTCTCCAGGAAAAAGGAGCCACACCAGAGAAACTGAAATCCTTGGGGCCGGCACTTTCTCTTCTGGCCTACATGCGCTTAGAGAAGACTCTAACCTGCATCTCCTCTTCTCCTGCTTTAGCAGCCAGCTGACACCTGCAGGGAGGGGGAGAGCAGGGCGGAGGGAGGAGAGCAGCCCTCTGCGATCTTCCACAAGGAGCCCTCAGACACAGAGCTCAAGAAGAGCCACTGCGGCCACTGCCTACAACCCCAGTAAGCCCAGGGGACACCAAGGGCAGCGCAGCCCGGCCTGCGTCCCGTGTGCGCCACCCTGACTCTATCAGACATGCCCCTGACAAACTGTAGTTATTGACCCGTCATTTTTCCATGAAAATGAGATATTTTTCCTTCCCTATATAATGTGTCTTTGCACAGCTAAAATAATAATTGCTAATTTAAAATATCTATTTTATACTAGCAACAGTACATTCATATTGAACTTAAATATGAAAAAGACCCTGCTCTTTCTCTGGGAGGAAGAGTTACCTCATAGGCTTTATTCTATGCTCAGTCTTTATTCCCTACCCAGTCTGACGGTCTTACCTTGTCACAGAAGACTTTTATCTGGCAGTACGCCCGATGCACAGGCTTGTTGCTACGGTTGTTGTAACTATAGGTGTCAATTTGAATGTTAAGAGGCAACCCCTTCACGCCCTTCTGAGAAGAGAAATCTGTGCTTAAGCAGTTCACAGAGATGAAAACCTGCAAAGGAAAGAAAAGGTGCCATAAACAATAGGCACGGATGGTCAACCTTAACACAGCCTTTAAAAATACTAGTATCATTGAAATCACTCAAATGTTTTCTAAACGAGAGCTCAGCTTCCCATTTAAAAGAAATTTTTTTAAAAAGTAATAGAGTGTTTATTTTAAAACTACGCTTGGTCATAGGAATGGCAGACTTTAAAGGGAAAAAACATCCAGCAACTTTGAACCAGAATAGTTAGTTAGCCCACACAGTGGGCCAGTCTAGCTGTCTTTCTTGTATCATTTTTAAATGTTACCAATAGCATAGGTTCTCTTTGCAGCTGTTTTACAGCATAGTACAAACTCTCTGGGAATCTGCTTGGATTCATGTCTGTACCACCGCTTAGGATGACTTGTAGTACCTGACGTCCGAATATTCTGGAATTTATGAAATCAGTGAGTCATATTATTAAAGTGGTACTGAAGGTGCTAGAGAGAATCAGGTGAATCTTTGTACAGCTCCAGTTCACCATCCCTCCCTTCCCCCCAAATTTTGTGATTCTGGATTTTAACCTCTACAAACATGATCATACAATGTTTTTGGAGTTACCTTTTAACTATTTAGTTTTGGAATTTATTTCTGACGCGTGAGCACCACACAGTGGACAATATTGAAATTACAGTTTTTATAGGCAGGTTGGCACATTTCAAAGACCTAAGACCCTTAGGCTAGATTCCTTCCAGTCCGCAGGTCACAAAGCCTCAGCCCTAACAACCAAGAACAGGTCCACCAGAGAAGTGTGAGCGCCACTGGCTGAACCAAGACCCACATGGGTAAGTTTAATTAAGTTAGGAAGGGGGAAAAACCCAAACGTGTAAGAATGTAAGATAAAAGAGGAGGGAGTAAAAGTATAGCCACAATGGCAAAGAATGCTCTCTAGAAGGATGCAAAATGCTGAAATACAGTTTTTATTCTTGCTCTAGTCTATATAGGAAAAGCCCAAAACATGCTAAAAGACTGAGGACCTGTCCAAACTAACAGATTGAAAGTCATCTCTCATCCTGGCCTTTCACAAGCTCTCCACTCAGACTAGTCTACTCACCATGCCTAGAATGCCCCTCGAATGTTTGTTCCTGCCTGGCCTCTGTCCTTGTCACTCTTCCTCCTCCTGTCCCCTGGGCGTCCCAGCCTGGGTCACCTCCGCAGTTCCTCTCTAAGTCCCACATCCACAGAACGTTCGCGTTCACCCCGACTTATGTCATGGGGCCAGCAGGACTGACACCATCCATGGAGCACCTGACGTTTTGGGACCTGGGCTGGCATTTCATCCACAGACCTCATTTCATCATCCCACACCCCTGAGAGCCAGGGGAAGCGCAGATGGAGTTTTAAAACTGTCTCCAGGGTAGAAAGCAAAGGACTGGAATTCGTATCCAGGACGCCCCCCTTCACACCATGCTACCTCTCTTTCTCAAATCAACTTTCTTTATCCTAAGCACCTTGCTTTTTTACCACTTGAAATGGTCTGCCATTTTTGTGCCTGAGTGTTTATATTTCCCTGACTAGCCTGCAGGCTAGGTCCATAGTTTCTGCTTTGTTCCTTTCTCAGTACTTAGCACAGTGCCTGATCTAGAATGGCCTTGTCTTGTCTGCTCTGATTTGCCTTCCCATTTAACTCATTTTCAGTAAATAAGCAAATTAATTTAATTTCTAGATACTTAAATCAGACATATAGGCAACAGCGCACACGTGAATTTCAAATCCATTAGAGAAACTTAGTGATTTGACTGTATCCTATGTATTTTTAAAGAACACTTTGTACACAGTCCATAAATCCAAGTCAAGGAGATAAGTCTATGGAACGGATGAAAGACAGAAGCCGAGAGAAAGACAGAAAGGCAGTAGTCCATGCAAACAACTGAGCACATAAAGTAACCAAACCACTATGTATATTTAATTTCACAACCAGTGGACAATCCAAACTTTTCTCCATCATCCCAGGCCAGCCACATGGCTCAATTCCTAACACAAAAACAGCCACCTGGGAAAGTTACATTTTACCCTCAACAATTCCAGGAAGTCTCTGACCCAAAGTGATACTCCCTTCATAGGAGGATGTCGTGGTGATCCAGCCTAAAACCTCACCTCCCCTTGCTTCCCACTGTCAAGTTCCTATTCCATGCAGAAAGAAGCAGGAGCCAAGTCTCATGAGAAGTACACGAGTGGAGCCCTCGGAGAGGCTTCACCCCACCATCACTCACAATCTCTTGCTTAGGTATTGTTTTCCTCCTATTTCTTAAGTCAATTCTTTCCAAACTCAGCAGTTTCCTAAATGTATCAACAGCATTCCTAAGTCAGCATTAAAAACACCACCTTGCTAGATAAATACTCACACATACCAGTAAACAGTGAACAAGACGTGCAATAAAGCAAGCTAGGCCAGGGCCATGAGGTGCCAGCACAGAAGACTCGCACGAGAAAAATGGGAGCAGTGCTCATGAAGCCTCCTGCCGTGGTGTCCATGGCAAGAACACACAGGACAGTCAGGGGACACACTGGTACTGAAGGGGACATATATGCCATGTTTAAGCCTCAACCAAAGGCTGGCAAGAGGGCAAGATGCCTTACGTATGTTCTAGCAAGAGGAAACGTGCTCAACAGGAAAGGCTTTGGTCAGGAAAAACATGTGAGTTTTGGTCCCAGCTCCAACACTAATTAGCGCTGTGACCTTGGGAAAGGGTCCTCATCTGTCAAATGCAAGGTTGCATGAGGTGACCTCTAGATGACCGCCAACACTAGAGTTCTGCGACTGCATTTATACTGAAAGATGATGAATCCTTCATCCCTACTCTGTATTTACTAGTGACAATCATTTTGTGTCATACATTTATCAGTCAACTTCTTATAAATCATAGTATTTAGAAAGTATACATAAGGTTGCCATTTAAAGTAATCATAACTGCTCGTGTGAAAGTATCTTCTAAAAGCAGTGGTTCTCAAGGGGGGGTGTGAGGCGCCTCAGCACCGCCTGGGAACTTGATGCTTCGCACCCGACTCCATTAGAACCACCTGGGGACACGTCAGCTGCGCTGCCACCCCGGCCACAGCCAGAGGCTCTGCTCTCATTGGCCTGGGGCGGGTTCCGGACACTAGGGCTGTTGCAGCTGATCCCCAGGGAATTCTAGTGATCAGCTAGGATAAAAAACACTCCTGTTGAGTGATTATCTTCTCTACTTATACACTTTGACCCACAAAAGGTCTCCTTTGGCTCCAAAACCCAGAGATTATTAAAACAAGCCCCAGTACATGGTTTCCTTTCTTCAAAGAGTTCAGATACTCTTATATGTATTTATATGTATCCCATTAACTTCTATAATAAAACATTTTTACAGAGGCATAGCCCTATCACATAAGAAAACTATTCATTTAATCAATGGACACGTATCTATTAATAGTAAAGGAAATGCTCAACCTTGCTGTTTAATAAGGCCAGGCACATCTTCAATACCTCACAGTTCATAAAACAGCGGCCAGACTAAAAACTATTAAAAACCTATCAAACTCATTTCTTATGTTTATTTCTCAGGTGACATTTGATGTTCCCAGGGCTGACGTGTGGATGAACTGTGTATTTAGGTGAGGGTGTAAGGCGTCTCTCTGAACTACAGTGTGAGGTTGACTTGTTATGTCATCCCCACTGAGCTGCAAGCTCCTGATGACGGAGATAACACTCAACTGGCCCTGGTACAGAGTGCCACATGACACAGGTGTTTTAATAAAAGAAGGAAAATGCAGAGGGAGTAGTGAACAAATATGGCGAAAAGGAAATACAATGGAGACACATAAAACAGCTTTCATCTATGTACTTATCTAAACCAGGAGTCGTCTAATTTTTTCTGTGAAAGGGCCCAAAAGTATTTTTGTTTCTGGGAGCCACATGCAAGTACTTAACTCTCCAGTAACAGTGCAAAAGCAGCCACAGACAATACGTGAACAAATGGGCATGGTGGCGTTTCAATAAAACTTTATTTACACAAACAGGCAGCTGGCTGGCCAAGGCCAAGAACTGTGGTTTGTTGACCCCTGATCTAAAGCATTCTCTAAGTTTCTCGGATAGTAATTTATCCTTACATCATCACAATGTGGTAAACAGGGAGGAAGTGTTATTTCCCCGCTTGTAATTCAATATTTCCACTTTCCACAGAAGTGACTTCCTGAGAAGACATCCAGTGTGGACCTACCTACTTCTTGCTAACGTGTCACTGACCCAAGAAACCACACTCTTTATCAATATGACCTGCTTCATGCAGGGGACTAGAGTAAGTTTTGAGGGAGAAGCTCAGCATCTAGGAATTTTTATTTAGGAAGGTGACAATCTTTAACCAGGAGCACCCAAACAGGCAAGAATGCAAATGTAGGAACATGAGACAGACCTCTCCTACGGGTCCTGGGGCAGCAACAGACAGGTGTGTCCTGTTCCTCACAGCACTAAGATTTATGGTAGTTCTACCTAACGCCCTGAACGAGCAGGACAATAGGCCACGTCACCCCAGTGTGGATAAAACAAATGTTCAAACCACTCTTATTGTGTAGAAAAATACTTTCTATAATGTGATTACAGAAAAATCCCAGTGTCTCTTACAGAGGGCGGGAAAGAGGTAAAAAGAAAGATGGATTATCACACATGCAACTCCTCCTCTAGAAAATACTCTTAAAACGTCCTATTCCTGAAGTCTGAGAGTAGGCTGACTGATACATAACCTTCCTTCTCTAGAATGGTACAAAGATCTTTAAGACCTCAAATTATGACCTTTACTGTTTTCATCCTTCCTTGCCATTGATTTGGAGGAAAAGTTTGATTTTATTCAAATAATTGGAACATAAATCTCAAAAGATGAGCAATTAATGTTCCCAAAATAACTAGAAGAGAAAAAAAAAAAAACTGACCACAAAAATAAACTGCTAAACAGGTCAGAGATGCTCTGCAAGATTCCTTTTCCAACGTCCAGCCCACTTTCCTGAGACAGTTCCTCATTCTTGGCTGAGAATTCACGTACTTAGAACTTTTCAAAAGATTTAATTTTTCCTTCAAACCTCAGCTTGAAAATCAGAGGAAAACAACAAAATAAAGGTTTACATTATATGGGTTTTTTATTCCCAATGCTTACAAGCACAGAACCAACAAGAAATCAGATCTTGGACTAATTTATAATGCTTTTTCCAGGAAACACTATGGCAGCCACACAATACTGTTCACACAGCTAGCTCCTTTCTCTACTCTTACTCCTCAAGGTGGAAAAAAAAAAAGGGTGAGAAAGACATAAGAAAACAGTATGCTCAAAACACAGCTCACCATTAGAGGTTCATTTCCCAACCAATAAAGTGAAGGCAACTGAGAACAAATTTGATAAACCTCCCCTCTTCCCCCGCCCAACTCACCTACTCTTTGGGGGCTTTATCATCAATACCACACACCCAGCCACAATTCCGATAAAATGTGCTGTCTAAAGAGAGCAGTCAGATATGTGAGCTTTCACAAGTAAATCTCCTTTGTGGGGAGAAATCATAGAAATATTTTTTACCGACCTAATTCACAGAGGGAAAGTGTTAATAAAGCACTTGGAATTCATGAGTCAAACGTTACAAAAACTGTAAGTAGTTGAGTCAGAAGCTAAATGATGAAAGTGATTAACTTAACTACGTGATATTAGGATTTTTTAATGAACCAACGAAAAGCTGTTCCTTTTAAAAAATTTTCCCCTCAACAGTAATGTTCATTCTATATTATTCTTCATGATCCCAACATCCAAATAATATAGTCTTAATTTTTTTTTTCCCACTGAGAGATTCAGGTAGAATTTTGCACGCTTTTTTTTTTTTAAGTTTTTAATCCTTTTATAGGTTACCTAAACCACTTTTGATTAAGAAAACTATAGAAAGTTAGTAACTGCCACAAGCAAACGCCAGGCGGTGGCACGTGTCAATTTTCCACAGAGTCCTGCTTTGCGGGGTGTCTGCACTGCTCTGGAATCAATCGCGGCAGATTTTAGTCCACAGTTCGCTTTTCCCCATATTTCTTTGTAAACTCTTCAGCATTCTTAGAGAATCTTTTACGGTCCTTAGAGTATTCTTCAGCTAGGTCAGCCCGAAGTGGGTGCTCGGACTGGGGGTCATTCACCATGAGGGACTGGATTACTTGGTCAGTTTTGGTTGCTGGCTTCCAGTTTTCAGCACTAATTACTGCCAGACAGACCTGCCCCTTTTCATCAATGTTGGGGTGATAGATCTTTGTTTTAAATGTGATCTTCAGTGGTTTGAATGGGTACTCTGCTGGAAAGTTGATTTCGATTCTGAAGGCCCCCTTATCATATGGAGGGTTATCAGGAACAATAAGCCCTTGCCAAGTCAATAAATTAGCTTCATCAACCTGGATGTTATGGAAGTTTTTCATTCCACATTTGCGGATTTCTTCAAGCTCCTTCATCAGCCTCCTGCTGGCCGCCATCTTGGATCTGGTGCTGCTGCTTTCCCCGAATTTTGCATGTTTTTATAACATTGCTGCTATAATAGCGAAAATAATTTCCTTTGACTTTCATAAATGGTTTTCTTAAAAAGTAGAATAGAATATTTCAAAATGTGAATGTTCAGATTTGCTAAGAACTATATGAACCACCTTATGACAGTTTGGATAATTTTCTAAGGCTCTGATTTTTAAACTAGAGTAACAAAGTGTTACACTCATAAAAGTGGCCAGACTATGAGCTTCTATTTCAGGTGAAGAGCCACGTTTCTGTGCCCTGGTCATCTAGGTCAGAGAATGGAATTCATGAACACCATGAACATGCCACCTCTATTTAACACTTCTGTCACTTTGTCACACTGCAATTGTAAGGGCTCTAAGTCCCTTGACGGCAGGGATCATGTGTGATTCATTTTGAAAATTTCTTCCAGTGTTTGGCACATCTTTTTCCTCCCAATGCCTATTACTAAATGGCACTGAATTAAATGCTGGTAATGAGAGAGAGAAAAGCCAGGCGCATACAAAAATCGACACCGTTATCTCCCAATCTTAATTTAACAAGTTTCACACCTTCACAAAACTTGAAATACACACAATAGTGTCCCCTAAAAGAAACAACAACAAAAAACTAGACTTAAAAAAAGCTAATACAAATTTACACAAATTAACCCTTCTTTCTTCCAACCTCGGGTAGAGAGCCCTCTCAACGATAAAATGGCTACAAAGCAGGAAATGAGATGAAAAAAAGAGAGTGCTTCACTGACATTAGGCAATCGCCAAATACTAACATCACTACAGAATCTTAATAATTCATTCTTACTCAAAATTTTTCAACAGCTCACCACTGTCCACGTTTTATTACTAAATTCCTTAGCATTTAAGATGCTATATGTGACTCCAATCTACATTTCCAGCCATATTTTCTACCACCTACAGCAGTATTTCTCAAATACCAGTAGTATGTGTATCCCTTTTAAAAGAGAAAAAAGTGCTTAACCCCTAACAATATATACAGATCTGAGTGTGAGAAATACTACTCTATTCAAACTGCTGCACAACGTTTGATCGCACAGCATCCCAAGAACTCATTTGGCCTTTGCCTGGCTCAAATCTACTACCTAAGACAAACACTAGCACTGAAATCTCTTAGCAGCAACTGACATCCAGAATATACTTCTGACTTTAACAAGTCTTATCAATGAATTGAAAAGACAATATTAAAAATCTCAAAGAAACTCCAATCCCAATATTCACATGCTTGGTCCATAGACCCAACAGTTTGAGACAACTTGTTTAAAGGGTGAAGTCCAAGGTCCTTCCGAGGGCACCCCAGGGCCGCCAGGATCGCGTCCCTACAGCTCCCGCCTCGCGTCCCCATACCAGGGCTTGCCTCAGATGTCAAGCTCCAAGAGTTTCAGTTCTGCACTCATACTCATCCAGGTTACAGGCTCATGTTTGGCTCTGAACACTTAACCAGTTCTTCTTATACTTGAGGACTCACTCAAGTGTCACCTCAAGGAAACTTCTCTGATCTTTTATTCTAGGGGAAGTTCTATTCCTTTGTGTATACTTCTATGACTGTACTTACTAGAGTGGCAATTTCTCACACTAAATTTTGAGTTTTCTGAGAAATGGGGCATGTCTTACTTATCTTTACATTCCCAGATTCCTGGCAGTGCCTGTCCAATGTTCACTAAAGGAATATCCCCAAATTCCTCAACTCCAGCCAAATAACAATACCATGTGCTGTTATTATATTTGAGCTACGTTTACTGCATTCTTACAACGTACCTGACTCTTTGGCCCTCATAACCTATGAAATTGGTACTATCCTGACCCCGCTTCACAGATGAGGAAGCCAAGGTGTAGAGGTCAGATAACTTATTGCCCAAGTTCACAGGTTATTTATGTTCACATCTTTCCTCCAAGCAAACTTCAACACCTAAGTCATCTTGATAGGACCCAGAATGCCAAGCAGCTTTTCACACATACTGGACATTAAATAATTACTTGTTAAACGAATAACCAACTATACATACTCTCTCAATATATTTGGAAAAGATTATCGTGCTTAGAGGCTCACTGACATATGTATAGAGAGAGATAGGAAGTAAGTTCTAGGGCAGAGATAAATCCACATCATGAGCTATGATGTAATTTTCTATTGCATCTATTCACTTTTATACTTTAAAACGTTATCTACAATGAGCATTTTTACATTATAGAAACTGCAGGCACCTAACAATTTTGTATTTGATAATTAAGCACGTTATCCCTTCACTTGGAGCGTCGTGTCGTGTTGACAGGTGTGGTAATGTCTACAACTGTCTTAGATTCACATGTTGCAGCAGACAAGTCCCAATTGTTTCCTGCACTACACAATGTCTGGGCCTCAATATGCCAAAGCACCTCAGTAGACTAAGCTATTCCAGCTGCCTCTTTTCCACTTAAATTTACAACAGCTACTCTGTGGAGGAAGAGAAGAGGAAAAATAAAAACGGTCCAATCAGACAGACTTTGCAAAAATATTCTGCAGGTGCATCTTTCAAAGAATCATGTCAAACGCTATCTCTTCCATAAAGCCTTCTCTGGCTCCCTTAGCTCTTTTTCCTTAGAAATCTTAAGAGTATTTTTTATAACCTCACTTATGACCCCTATCATTACACAGAAACTGTAATCTCTTCTGAGGACAGGTGTTAACTTGAATCATTTTTTTTTTTTTTAATTCTCTCACAGTTCTTGCACAGAGAAGTACACCAGTGAAAAATTTGCTGGATGGATGCATGTAGTTAAGAAAGTCAACTCTTTGCCACATGACTTAAGCCAGTTCTTCCACACAGTAGTAACAGATGAATTACCTCGCACAGAATTTCCTGTGAGGATGTTAGAAATGAGTTAAATTGCTATATAAAGACAAAAACACAAAAACAAAAATAAAAACAAAAAACCCAAACAAACAAACTTCCAGGGAGAATGGTTAAATCAGATTATACGCAGCAGACTTTTTTTAGCATACAAAGCTGAGAGCATGTCTGACTAGCAGTATCAGTATTAATATATTGTTGTTTGTGTATTATGATGCACAATTAGATAATTCAAGTGAGTTCTGCCTGGTAAATACAAGAAAAGGAAAAAAAGGTCTGTTGGAAGAAGACAAAAAAAGTGGCTTGATTTATCTATGCAAGATGCCTCAGAAAGTTGGTAAATGAAAAATGTTTTACATTAAAAAAATGCACTTATCCTTGCTGTGTACCCTAAAGACACTTAACTTTATTTAACATGAGCATCATATGCTTCAGAGTTTGGCTACTCAATACCTTTTAACTCAAGAGAGGCAGCGTCTAGCTAGGGTTGAGGCTCAGGCTCTGAAGACACAGGTAGTAAAAGACATAGTAAACAGATGGCAAAGACAAAGCCCCTATGTCTCTCATGGTCCACATTGAATACTTGCAAAACCACCCTGCCACAATGAAGCACAGAAAGCTGAAGAAGCATCTAATGGGAAAAACTGCTTGGTGAGGTCCAAAACGTGGAAAAAAATGATCCCCAAATAGCTGTGAGCAGAAGGTTGATATAATACCCATAATTTCATTCCTAGAATGTAAATGATCTACTAAATTGAAAGTAGAAACTCTAAAACAAATTTTAATTTAACTGTCTTCCATATCAGTCAAAAAGATTGATCTAAAGTATTTCTAAGTAGTTCTTCTTAGTTAGAAAACCCCTGACAAATGAAATTACAATGTGAGGTCAATAACGTAGCTTATTCTCTTCCCAAATCCAACACCATTAATTAAAGAGAATAAAAATCATCATTTTCCAACATGTTTATATGAAGTTATAAATGTCAACTGAAACTGACTCTGGGTGGTGAACACACAATGGGATTTGTAGATGATGTAATACAGAATTGTACACCTGAAATCTATGTAATTTTACTAACAATTGTCACCCCAATAAATTAAAAAATAAATAAATAAATAATAATAAAAATGTCAACTGAAACCAATGGAGTGGGAAATAGTTTAAACTAAAAAATCAAGATCCAGTTCTTGGCTGAAGTCCACTTAGACACGAACATTTATTCAGCTTTATAAGCAGACACTTAGCCCTAATCAATACTGCTTCCCCTCTAACTCCCCCACCCCCAAACCGACTATCTTAGTTCTGCATAAGCCTTGTAGTTCTCCCACTTATTCCATGTGTGCAGGCCTAATTAAGTCCAAGAAGGTACCAAAGACTGAGTCATAAACGCAGAAGGAGAATCCAGTTCCACTACTAATTCATTGGCTAATCCTAGGAAAGTCAAACTTCCTTCCCCAGCGATCGGATGATGTGAGGTGATTAAAAAATCCCACCACAGAATATCAGCATGGACTAAAAGCCTTCAAATGTGCAACTAGTATTTGGATTATTTCTCAGACTGTCAAATGACCATCAAGAGAAAAGAAAAAGAACTGAAAGGCTGGGGGTGGAGAGGAGAGGGATGTGGGAAGAGCAAAGCACTAATTTGAAATCTTCTCACATCTACGTGGGGCGTTTCCCTGAAGAAAAAACAAGGATGTAGTCATCACCCTTACTGTTGCCACAGTGCGGCCTTCCCACACCACCCACACAGCACCTTTAGTTTCTGCACAGAGAGCCAGGGGGAAGGGAGAAGAGAGGAGAAGAGAGGAGAAGAGAGGAGAAGAGAAGAGAAGAGAAGAGAAGAGAAGAGAAGAGAAGAGAAGAGAAGAGAAGAGAGGGGAGGGGAGGGGAGGGGAGGGGAGGGGAGGGGAGGGGAGAGGAGAGGAGAGGAGAGAGGAGAGAGGAGAGAAGGAGAGAAGGAGAAAGAGAAGGAGGAGGAGGGAGGGAGGGAGAGAGAGAGATGTAGACAGATACTGATTGATTCTGGAGATACCTGCACACTGTCTTCCCTCTGTCATATCTTAGACCTGGTGAACTTGAGAATACTTGGCAGATACAGTGATTTGGCACCTGTTGTCCCAAATAGGTAGAATGTTTGTTCTGAAATATGCAGAACTGGATGCAGGTGTTACACAGGCAAACACAGACCACATTCCAGCATCTCTAGGTACAGAACAGGACTGGGGAGCATACGGGTAATAGGGGAGACTTGGCAGGCAAGCTCACTTCCACTCAAAATTTCTTGTATTTTCCGCTTTAAAAAAAGCTAAAGAAAAAGTCGTTAAGTGAGTAATTAATGTAGAGTTCACTTATAATTTCACTAAAAGATTTGGAGTCTTACATGAAGAAGATCTGCCATATGAAAGAAACCTGAACTCATGGCCCCATATTGCCTTGAAATCTCTAGTCCTGGTAAATTCAGTTACTACTATAATGTCAGGTCAGAGTCAAAGCTCTGTGATTTAGCTTACAAGTAGCAAAACTGGTTGAAATGACAGACTTAGAAAACCGCTTTAGATGGAATTTCCAGGAAGGACCTAGGAGAAGGAGGGTTAAAGTGACAAGCTGTCAAAGTTCGAAGTTCTACAGAGGAGCTTATTGTTTCTTGACAGTGGTAGGGTGGAGGAAGGGGGAAAATTTGAACTCTCCCCCCCAAAAAAAAGAAAGAAAAACTAATTCAAGTGACAGCACAAATTGTGGCTAAACAGACGTGGTGCTTCAAACCTGTTTCACAAGATGCAGGTTTCACTATCAAACTAAGGCTTTCTTCCACTGCCAAGTGTCTCCCATGTCCAATCAAAAACATCATGCACTTGGCCCTTACCTACCCGCAGGCGTGTGCTATGATAAATGTGCACTATTGTTACCTGCGGATTCTGAAGTTCCCCCAGGAGTCAGTGCATTTTCTTTTACATCAGGACGGAACCTCTTGCTTAAACACTAGAGTACACTCTGTGATACGCTTTCAAGCTGAAGTCCAACAAACCTTACTTTAAAAAAAAACGTGTAAGAAGTTTCAAGGAGAAACCTTCCTCATAATTAGACCCGGAACAGTTTTTTTCAAAGCAAACTTTCCCATTGCCAAGTAAAGAATTTATTATTTCATGTCAGCTAATTAAAGGCATTTTCCACAAATATCTAATGAAGAAAAATGTGTTGTCATTTCCAATACAGATCAAACTCATTTCTATAAAGGAATGTGGCTTTCTGGCACCAAAATTTTTTACTTTTTACTCTGATAAATGTGTACTTTTAAACTGCATAAAAGGAAACCCCAGGAGTGGAAGAAATATCATTTCAGAAGCCTGCAGAGCCACTGCTGAGTTTCTTTGGGGATCTGAGGATGGAACACGGATAATCCAGTTCAATGAAGTCAGCCTTGCGTCTGTCTGCCTAGACTTCAAAAAAAGTCTCTTGTCCTTTGTTTTAAAAGTAACAATGCTTCTTGACTTCTTTTTCCATTTAGGCCAGGGAGTAGACACTTTTGTTTTAAATCTCTGCCTACATTTAATTGCAATTGCAAGTAAGATATTTGACTCACTTCTCTCCCTCCTCCCTCCTATTCACACTGGGAATTTCAAGTTGTGAAACAAACCAAACCTGTCTCAGCTTAACGCAACCAAACATGGCAACACCTTATTTTAATGGAGCACTTGACTGATGCTTCACTAGAATGGAATCCCTATAAATGCAGGCAATATGCTCAGTGCAAACAAATTAAAAATTACTCTCACAATGAATTCCAAATATTATGCTTAGACAAAACAACAAACTGTTATTAAACTCATAAACCTGCATCCCACAAGCACACACAGAAAATCTTAAGTTCAAGTTACCAGAATGGTCACACCCCTCTGACAGAATGAACTCTGCCAGCCTCAATAATCCCTCACCAGGAACTCCATGCATTTTTGCTAAGACAAGGAGACAAAAGGGAAAAAGATAGCAAGACTTCATCCAGACACAGGCCCCTCGTGGTAAAACTTCTCGGTACTCTAGTTGAGCTTTGCACTATTTTAATCCTCTTTCTTTTGTTAACACAAGCCTTTACATGGCACATAAAAGATTTGGCAATTCCTTCTTAGAGCTGATAGAATAGAAATCAAAGTAGAAGCACAAAGTGCTCACTGGCAGGGTTTTCCTCTGGGGAATGGGACACTGATTCTGTCCTATCCCTGACTGCCGTTCCCTTCTCCACTAAAGGGAACTGAACCACAGAGACGAAAAGTGTGTTGAGATTGGCTCTATCACCCCCAGAGAGAAGATCATACCGCCAAGAAAAAGATGCAGTTGCATTTGTCTGTGAGAAATCTGGTCACAAACTGAAACCGAGTGCTGCCTGCTGAAGCGCTAGTGAGGACGCGACAAAACCACCAGGCCCCACAGCAGCACTGCTGGAGAAACGCCCCATGCTGCACGCTGTTTTAAGCCATGGATGCACAGTACAATAAAACAAAATTAGACTCCACGTCTGTCTAAGTTCTCTGAGTGCTCACTCTGGCAGGAGCCTGGTACAGGTCTGATGGTTAAGTTCTCTGCTCCTAATGTTTAAAAAATGAAAGTGTGAATGGCAGCTGCAGCAGAATCTCCGTGCTAGCATAAAGACTTGCAAGTCACTATTGGAAAGAACATGGGAGTTATTTTGTACTTCCGGGGTTCATTACATCTTTAAAAGGTTTGCTTACTACTCATGGAGATCACAGCTACATATAGATGATCAAAGAAATCTTGAGCTCTGCTCTGAACTGTAGCTGGTTTTCCTATTTGCCATACCGTCTAGTTAACCATAATCAAATATGTCCGTATACCATCAAGAGATATCCTTTCCCGTTTGTTGCCCTGGATTCAGAGTTGGTTGCCCAATTTTCACTTGTTTCCGTACAGCTGTTTTTCGTTTATAGTTTCTACTCCTCTGTAGTTAAACATCACTCATCTAACAATCAAGATAAATTATTTCCTGGTAGCAAAACTGCTTTTCTACTGTAGGAATTTATACTAGTGAATCCACAATGTTACTCTGCTAGTAAGAATTCTTACACTTTTAAATATTCTCCCATCAAGAACACTTTCTGTCCATTTCAAGGTTTAGATTCTTGCCTCCTCGGGTGGCCTCATTTTGACCACCAAGCAGCAAACACGTTCCCATCTGGAGGACCAAGTACTTTTCATGGGTACTAAGCAGGTGTGAACACAGGTAAGACTCCTTACCACAGCGCCTAGCATAAAACAGTCATTCAAAGAAGTTAATTCTCTCTCCTTAAGTGCCTTTGCCTCTATTTATCTTAGCTCTTCAGGCCTCGAGAGGCCCTTACTTCATATCACTAACCAAATCTCAATGCTGTTGTAAACTCTCAGATTTACAATCCAAGCAAGAAATTAAACCCTTGGCCAAGATGTGCAGCCTACCAGGAATGACTCACCTGGTTTTGGAACTATTGAAATGAGCAGAACAGATAATCACAATTTATAAATTGTGTCTCCAAAGTTTATTTGTAAAGTGGTATTAGCACACTTTTCCGTAGAAATCATGATGTTAATATTTCAGATCTCAGCGTTTTAGCCTGGATCTAGCAGAATGTCTTGGACGTAGCAGGCACTCCGATATTTGTTAGATCAAGTTATGAATTCCTGCAATAGGGGCCAGGTGCCCAGCTGGCTACAGGTAGTCTTTACACAGTCCGAGTGTGTTTATCTTCCTCCCACCATCTTTACACACCCCCTCATTTCCTAGTACTCTCTTCCCAAAGTGACTAGTGCCCTGCTATCTTACAGATTCAGCACCTCACCAGAGAACCATCCTTTAATGTTTCAAAGGTAACTGCTGCTTCTTCCTGCCGACATTACCTTAAGCAGCCTGATCTCACCTGTACATCAGGAGGGAAGAAATCTGATTAAGTTACTTCACAATGAAATGTCAATATCTGATGAACTTTAACTTGTCCAGAGATTTCTAGCTCTTTAAAAGATCCCGACTACCCAAACAAATCTGTGTGTGGAGTACAGAAAAATGAATGAAATAGGTCTACACAGGGGCGAGATCAGTGATGCCTAGAGGACTGTTTCTAAAATCTTTCTCCTTTGCAAACCAACTTCCTTCTCCACCACTACTTTGAAAACTAATGATTTTTTTTTTTACAAGTTCCGTAACTTCAAGTTTCCACAGTAGTAGCAGGTACATGATTACGCTGCTGAATGGAGTGCGTACAAGGACAGCACAAGATGAGCCCAGCTTTGATTCCCAAACTGGAATCTCAGACAAGGTGTTCAAGATTCAGCCTGGTATGTCCTCAAATTACAGTCACCTTTCAAGTGGGCAGAAGCTACAGGGAAGATTCAGATGTCAACAATGGGCCAGAAATCTGGTTTTACTGATCCTGGAACAGCCAAAAGGGTATATTAGATATCTTTTAACAACAACAAAAAAAAAGTATATGAGAGGGAGGAGGGAATGTCATCCATCTCCAATAAACCCTTATGCTTGTGGGGAAGAATGAACTGGAAGAATCAACAAACGTATCCTAAATTAGAACAAGCAAGTGGATACTTTCAGAAAAAGAAGTAAAAAAACAGTCTCTACAGGATTCTGCATGTACGTGTTCACTCCAGATGCCCTAAGGCATCAATTACTTTAAGTGTGAAAACAGAAAACATCGACTTGGCCAGGGAAAGCAAAAAATCCAGATCCTTAATTCCAACACACACTTAACGTTGATGCCTGATATCAGCTTCAAAAGGTAGCAGCCTCATTAAGAAATGGCATAACCCCCTTCCAGCAGCAGGTAAAGGCTTAAAACTCAAGTCAGCGCTGGGGGTCTGGAAGGGGAAATGAAAATGAATTTACCTACATCAATTAACAATGCTATTAAGGCTACTCAGGACACGCCTCCAACAATATTTCTCTTCAAAACAAATACGCTGAAGGCCTTCAGAATAAAACCAGCTTATCCCTACCCGTCATCTTGGCTTTCATTACTCCCACCCCAAAGAGTGACACATCAAACAAACAGAGCACCCTGCCCATTTGCAGGGCCTTTCTGCCCAGCTCTCCACGTACCCTGACAAGTGTTTATTAATCCTGATGACACTCCAACAAAGAAGAGAGTTGGCCACTAAAGCCTTTTTATTTTCCTAGGGGAGAAAATTGAACTAGTGAACCAAGAGACTAACCCAAGGTCACAAATATGTCAGAATAGTGAATTCAGGGTTTTCATGTTCTTATTCAGCTCCTCCAAAATTTCTCAATTAGTCCTCAGTGGCGAACAGGAAGTATTTCTCTAGTTTGCTTTAAGAACAGAAGTACCTGGAGGGCATAGGGCCAACTCTTCTTAAAGACTGTTAGCAGCCAGTACATTGAGTCTTATTATGATATTTAATTTCAAAATAACTGTAACAACAGTTATATAAAATGAAAAGTTTACCTTTCCTCAAAGTAGTGCCTCTGTAATGAATTCATTGTTTAATCAAGCACCAAACTCTGGACTAAAGCAGCCTGAGGATATGTCTATAGGATAGAGGTGGTCAGCAGGAAAACCATGCAATTACAATAATTTAAGTTTCCTTACAGACTGGAGGACCCCTTACCACATCCTGCAGTCTTAAAGACACATTTTTGCTTTAGACACAACGACCACAATAAAAAAGGAAAGCGACTATAATAAAGCTTAACATGGTTCTCAAGAATCCCGTCATATGATTTTTTAAAAGCAATTCTAGGTAGTGAAAAATGAAATTCTGCAATATTTTAGCACCTAATACAGTGTCTCATTCCATAATTACTAAAATCCTTATTGAATAAATAAAAGAAAAAAGGTTGAGAGAAGACAGAAAAGTGACCATAACTTTGTACCTGGTTCTTGATATAGAAAAGTATTTCTAATATTACAACAAATACTGAAGACCAACCTTATTTTAACAACAGTCTGAAAAATAATGTATGTTTCCATTGTGCTGCCTGAGCTCCCGATTTTTAAACTAATGAAAAGAAATAAATACCAGAACTCAATTTAGTAAAGAGAGGAATTCTACTAAAAGGGAAGAATGCTGTGGGAAAAACAGAAATGACCTAAGAATATGTTTAATTTTTCTTAAAAGATACTAAAAATTCCAATTATCCAAATGACCATCTGAATTGGAGGCAATTCTTCACTGTAAAAGCCCAAGATAAAGAAGAATCTTACATGAGTTGTCTTTAAAGGCAACAATATGAAACAGACTATTGCTAATGATAACTTGTATTTAAGGGCCTTTCTGAAGAAACTCCAACCGCTTCACTTTGTCCCAATCCTTCCCACATTCCTGAAGGAGGGAAAGACAGGTATTAAACTTTACTTTGCAAATCATGAAAGGAAGCAGAGGAAATGAGGAATCAGACTTGAGGCCAAACAGTGAGAGGTAGCAGGCTCCTACCCATAGCTTCTGGCCCCACTCTGATGGTTCACACACTGCACTACATGTATTGAAGTGTGTTGACAAAAATTGTCTTTTTTTGAGGAAGGAGAGGATAGAAAGGGGAGGATAGTTTCCTAACATCTGGGGAGAAGCTGTACTTTCAGAACATCTGAAATAATGAAAAGAGAGAACGTAAAGAATCCAGTCGGCTCTGAAATACAGGAAGAAAGCATAGCACTGATGAGATAATAGCTATTTCTCCTCCCAAAGTTCTGTCCCATTTTCATGCACTTCATGACTATAACCTATCTTTTTAGCCGAGCTTATTCTCCCCATTCCTTAGCAAAGAAAACATGCAGAACTGTAAAAAATTTCAGCTGTCAAATCATTAAGCTCCTCCCACCATCCTCAAACAGCTGGAAGTCTAGGAGTCCCTGGACTTCATTACCTACCTTTGCTTCATCATTAATATCCCAAGTGAAAGAAATGGCATTATAAGCAATCTCCTCAATGTTACTGATGGTATTGAAGCTTTCTTTATAGTCAGCTATATGAGTGATGAAAAGAAAAAGAAATTTGTGATTTCTTGTTCCAATGTGAGATTATAGCAGTTCACAGTAAGATTCAGTTTTTCATATTATCACCACTAGATAACTTAAATTAACATTCTGCTGGGTTGAAAGACATTCAAAAAAATTAAGAAAAATAATTTTTGTAACGGAGGCAAGCTTAGATATAATTTTATCTCATTATGTCAAATTTAGGATATTAGGTCTGGAAAAGTTTAAATTGTCCCATGGTCAAGAACCACAATTAGAACTCAGTTCTTTTAATTCTTTTGGAAAGAGAACATGAATAAGAGACAAAGAAAAGAAGTAACACTAAGATTAAGAGCCATCTTATGACACAGATAATAGTTTTATGCAAAAATTATACACACAGCAAGAGTAGGGGTGTTTCATAAAGCTACTTCACTACGAATTTGCACAGGTCTGCTGCTGTCCCCTAGATGATGAATCTCTGGGTCTATTTAGAGATAGATATAAGAGCCTGGCGCTGCAACTCACCATGTAACTAGGGAAAATTGTTAGGTAACTGCACATCAGCAGTATTTCCTTTCTTTCCTTACTTGTTAATTGGCCTGCCCCCCCCCCCCACTGTCATCGCCAAATAATCAAAATCTCTTAAAGAAGACATTACCCTTCAAAAAATTTACAGCCCCAAAGCAGGACATTCTTATGTGAGCTGGCTACATAGCTTCTGGCCCCAGTGTCATATGGAAGGCCACTGCATGGGGCACATGTCCTTACGAAGGAAGTAATGTTAAGAGCACTGATTCCAGGAGGCCGAGGACAGTGTTTGGAACAGATCAGTAGCTGGCATAAAAATGCAAATGTTTTCAGCAGGAAGTTGACCACTGCCAAAAATAACTGGATTTAGAAAACTGGATGCTTGCGCCTCTGGGAATAAAAGCAGGTTCTGGAGCCACTTACCGATGTCAATGCACCTTTGTTTGGCTGTGTGCTGCCGGGAGTGCCAGTATTTCCAATGTCTTAACTGATCTTCTCTGCTTTTGTCTTCAGCAAAAACCACCATGATCACACTCTAGGAAAGAGAATGCATTATAACATAAAGACACTAAAGGGTGAGTTTCTTTGGAAAACTCATTCAGTGTCAGATTTTATAATTAAGGCTTAAAACTGCAGTTTTAGAATTTCATTTATTAAATCTGCTTCAGGCCTGGAAATATGAAGCTCTGGTAGCTTTCCTAGACAACAGGACTTAGAGCATAACTTACTCGCACTTTGCTGATGGGGTGGTGGATTCCCTCATTGCTGCTCACTTCCTTTAAGGTGACAGGATAGAACTGGCCTTTGTTCAGATATGTCATAGTGCTATCTCCCGGCTTCTGTCGAAGTGATTTTGAGGCTTCTAGGGTATATTCAAAGTTGTTCCTAAAGCACAAAACAAAGTCACAGATTTCTAATCCACTCTCTTGGAAGCTCCCTATATGTTTTAACTCAATCTTGAAATGCTTCAGCGTGGAAACAGCAGACTACCAGGAAACATCCAACTGACTATGTCCTATGAGAAGTAGCATTTGCTACCTTTTCCGTGATAAATATAATCTTAAGCAATTTGAGAATTAAGATTGAGAATAAATATAATCTTAAGCAACTTGAGAATTAAGAAATTCTCAAATCTGTCAGATGGACTACACAGTGCCTACTAGAAATTTCATGAAGTAATGTTAACCATTAGAAGAAGTTTGAAGACTAAGGATACTAAAGATACTAATAAGTGAAAAGGACTTGGGAAGGAAATCTCACAAAACATGCTGCCAGTCTGGTATTTACCCAGCAAAGGTTGCAAACAGGTGGCTGGCAGTTCTCTGATTAAATTCGATTTGGTCTACACGGAACTTTTTTGTTGTTTTTGCTTGTAGTTTACATGTCTTTAGATGGGCACTCCACAATTCTCTACATTTCCTATTACCTTACAGTACCACCCGTATACCCCCTGAAGTTGTTTAATAATATACCTAAGCCAGGGGTTGGCAAATCACACCTGTTTTTGTATATGAGTATATTTATTTTTGTAAAAAATTTATTGGAATACAGCCACGCCTTTTGTTTACGCATCACCCACAGCTGCTTTTGTGCTACAACAGCAGAGCTGGGTAGTTGCAAGAGAGGCTGTACAGCCCATAAAGCCTAAAACATTTACTATCTGATCCTTTACAGAAAAAGTTTGCCAACCCCTAGAGCTTAGATCCTAAAGGCATTTGAGTTTGTAACTCTTGCATCCTGAGGCAGGTCTTTAAGAGAAGTCTTGATTCCCATAAAATCGTAGATTTTTAAATAAACTTTTTTATTTCAGAATATAGACACATAAAAATGCATAAAGCAAAATTATAAAATGAAATCCTAGACTCTTTCAAAAAAATCTGAAGGTGTTTATATATGCTCATAATTAACTTGGAAAATATTCATATTACTAGTATGAGATAACATTTTGTGAAGTTTAAAAGAGGTTATCAGGTCAGAAAAATGTTGACTTCATTTATTTTATCATTAGTGAGGCTAATTAAAAAAATAAAAGGTTATGTACCTGAAGTTATTCCTGAATTCACACAGAATTATATACTGTTGGAAACACAAGAGATCTCAGAGAGCAATTTAATCCCCTCATCTCTTTTTTTAAAGATTCCATTCTACTACCATCACATAGAGAAACCAAAGGAAAGAAAAAGCACCAACACCAAGAATTAAGGAAACATGAAACACAGCTCAGAGTTTAAAACTGAATGCACTGAAGCAAATGGCCTCTAGAAGAGAAAGATTTTATTACCCCAGTAACTGCAGGAAGATACAGGTGAAAGCCCGCTAAAGCCACCTCTGATTTTTCAGCATCAAATTAAAAAGAAATGCAATAAAAGCTGAAAGTTAAAAGTCAAATTAAAAGACAACTGTTACCCAGAAACACTGTCAAAAACATAGTCCTCTGAATTCATGCCGGGCATCCGCAGACTGAGGTCCGAGGAGAAGAAAACCTGAAATATCAATGTGATGAACCACAGCTATTTAACGGGTTATCAGGCTGACTAAAGACCGACATCCATTACAGCATGAAAGCTCGTGGCTTACAGCCACCCCTACTCTTTCAACATTCATTTGAAAATATAAATTTTAATTATGAAAACTTAGAAAACTAAAAAGAAACATAGTCATTTTATAAGTCTGTCAGTTGCATTAAAGCAATCTATATAGGTACTCAACACAAAGTGCTTCATTACTCCTTTTCCCATCTTTCCCACACATCCCAATTCTGTTTAAATTCCAGAATCTGCAACCAAAGTCTCATGACTTTCAGGAGTTGGTGCTATCACTGTATCAAGTTTGCACTCAGCTGGATGGATTGGTGCACTTTCTCCAGAGAGGTTACTGCTCTGTTCCTAACTCCTCAAGCAGAGATTCCCCGCCCCCAAACCATCATTAAACAGTTTCAAACATCTTCAGTCCCTACCTATTACCTGATTAAAGTGCTCATCACCACAAAACCCTCAGAAGTATTTGCAGTTCATTTGTAAATTTCACACAATGCATTTGTTAAGACCCACCTGTTCCCTAACAAACTACCAACTAAGACATACCAAGCAAACACATGATAATCATTTTATAATAAGACCAGTTGCAGAGAGCTTGTTTTGGTCTATGTAAGACAAAAGCTGAAACACAGACTGTGGATACTGTGTTTCCCCGAACATAAGACCTAGCAGGACAATCAGCTCTAATCTGTCTTTTGGAACAAAAACTTTTGTTCATAATAAAATAAGACCGCGTCCTATATAAGACTATAATATAAGACTGGGTCTTGTATTAATTTTTGCTCCAAAAGACACATTAGAGCTGATTGTCTGGCAAGGTCTTATTTTTGGGGAAACACGGTATATCTGTTGTCAATGGAAAATTATGTATGGGGTTCTCCTCCTTCTCCAGCAAACCACATAGCTGAAATCATAATTGTTAACTCAGCTGCTGGTAAGATTAGCCATGTGCTCTTGATAATAATTTCTGGTTTTATAGGTTTAGTTTACAAATTATACCCATAGGCCTTTTCTCTGAGGGGAAAAAAAAATCACTTTTGTTCCTAATCCACTCATTTCAGGCTGAGTTTCAGGCTTACGTAACAAGGAAGAGGTGGAACCCAATACTTATACAAACACACAGCAATCTTAGGAAGATGCTTTTGTTTCCTGTACCTCCTGAACGCCTTCCTTGAAGGTCTCTGAGAAGGTAGAGTCTGGAGTTCGCCTTTGAGCATTTGGGGGTTGAGCACCAGAGCTGAACTGGTCAGTATTAAGGTTCCGGTCGAAAACCACCACCCGTTCAGTGGGCTCTGGATGATACACTGCTGGGGGGATTCCTGCAGCAAAACTGTGGGGCTGGGTTTCTGTCTTGATGGAGTGGGTAGGCATCGTTGCTATGGAGACAGTGACTGTTGTATCAGGAACTGTTAGATGGCCTCTCTTATCAATGCCCAGTTGGTTGCCATGGGGCAGGAGAATGTTAAAATTTTTCAGAACTTGCACTCTGTTCTCTCCAGCAGAAATGAGGGGCTGCTCAGTCACATTTGGTATGCTGTTTCTTTAAGAAAAACAAAACAAAACTGTGTTTTCAAACTCAATGCTGACACAGTTCTTTGACAGTTTTTACTTTCCTAATGGCACTGAACTCTTGGGTCCTGTGCAATAATAATACACTTGGTAGAAACCAAATAAGCAGAAAATGGCACAACCCATTACTAGAGAAAGAAAAGACTTCATAGTTAATAAATAAGTAAAGTCCAAAAGCCATAAGTAAAATTTCATTTGAATACTGAGAACTCAGAGCTCTCCTCTATTACACTTTATTTTCAATAATCCTAATAAAATTATCATATTTTACTAGAACCCAGAAGCTACAAATGTGGTTAGCTGGAGCAGTCTAGGATGACAGTTTAAGCACAGACTCTAAAGCCTGACTGTCTCGGTTCCAATTCTATGTGATCTTGAGCAAGTAACTTCATCTCTTAGTAACTATGTGCTCATCTATAAAATGGGGACAATAATGGTATCTATTGTCACGAGGTTGTGATGAAGATGAGATGATACACTGCAATGTGTGCAATAATGCCTGGCACACAAGAGTTCAAGAAGTATGAGCTATTATTACTTGGCCACCACTTTTCCTAGTACTTAAGCTTATTTGGCTTTCTCTTCACCAAAAGAAAATCTATGATTACATTGTACCAGTAGATACTCTTTGCATAAAATTACTTTTGGTTTATTGAATACCCTGGGCAGTGTAAGATGATTTCTAGTCTAGGGTAAAATTAATGAATTTCCAAAGCCCCTTCAAATCATACAGGCTGACACCTTTAAGAAAAAAAGCAATTTGACAATTTCATACATTTCAAGATCAATAAAATGTCCAAACCTTGAACTATAAATTCACCCCCAGGAATTTGTCGTAAGGAAAAAAAGTGAAAAACTATCTAGAAAGTTGTTCATTAAGGCTTTACAACAGTAAAAAATTAGACACAGCCTTACTCAAGGATAGTTACGTTTGCTTTAAAATACTCCAGCAAAAATAAATTTAAAAATTAATTAATTAATTTAAAAGTTAGAGAAGAAGGGTAAATCAAACAGGAGGAATTCATGTTGATAACTGTTGAAGCTAGGTATGATTGGTGTGGGCTTATACTATTTCTCTACTTTTGTTATGTTTGAAAATGCCCATAATAAAAAATAGATAATAAAGGCCATAAGGCCTTTGCCAAAGGGTAATTATGAAGATTAAAACAGCAACATGGAAAATATTCATCAAACATACTAAATAGGAGTAACCTTACTACCAAATCCTATCCATGAATACAACCACAACCACAACCACATAAAATGTGTATGCACACCCCAAGAGTAAAGAAATATATCGTCAGGATAGTGGGATTGTGAGTAATCATTCTTTCTTTAAAAATGTTGTATTCTTTTATTACTAGTAGAACACAGGGTGATTTAAAAAGTATATTTATTTTTTTTCATGGCTCTAAAGTCAAGCATTTCAAAAAAAACTTCAACAGGAGTTTGAAATACAGTTAAACGTACTTTACTAAGTTTTGCTTAGGCAGTTATTCAAGATCATTGGTACTTAATGTTTTTTAATAGACACCCACCACTGCCACATCCTTCTTAAGAGAACATCAAAGACAAATCAGCAAACACTATGTTATTACTAAAAACATCCCTTTGGAGGAGGAGAAAGTTAATGCTTTGTTTTCTAGAAAAGGCAACTACATCTAAAAAACTGGTAACTTCTCAGAGTAATAGAATCATAATTAGTAAGAGGAAATGTGAATTAAGACTCCAACTTATCTATCTCTTCCACTAGTGCTTGTTCGTTTAAATAAACGCTCATCTTATTTTCACAGAAACCTGGAATTTTTTAAGAGCACTGTTTAATGCTCTGTGTTAGACATTACCTTTTGCTGTGATCTGCCTCTGGATGCTCAACATCTGCCTTTGCTGTGGACGACCTTCTCTCTCTTGGAACCTTAGATATTAACACACATGACGACAATTTAGTCCTTACTTAGTGAAGTACAGATACAGCCTTTTATTTTTCAGTAAGTTCAACCATTCATATGTCTACTGAATGCCTACGAAACACCAGGCTCTGGGAGAACACAATGAATACGATAGTGTCTGCCCTCAAGAGCTTACAATCTGGTCACCAGGTTGATATGTAAAAACCAATTACAGTAGTACCTCGGTTTTCGAATATCTCTGTTGACGAACATTTCGGTTTACGAACATCGTAAACACGGAAGTAAATGCTTCGGTTTTCGAACACGTCTCGGAAGTCGAACATATCACGCGGCTTCCACTGAGTGGAAGATCCTGAGGCCTAGCTATGGGCTGTTTTCAAACATTTCAGAACTCGAACGGTCTTCCGGATTACATTCGAAAACTGAGGTACTACTGTATTTACCAAATAAACTCAGGGCATCACAAATTTACTCTGTCATTGAGTTTGGGTTTCATCTCTTAAAAAAAAAACCTCTAGTGGTTTTATCCATTTATCTAAATAATATAATAGAGAAGAAACTACTGAGAACACAAGTGGGCTCTCCAAACTTTCTTGCTGCTCTTCTCTGCTACCCTTCCTTGTAGATCAAATGCAAAATGAAAAGGATCAGCCGTGTTACCAGTGTACTCCCAAGATCCAAATGCTGGTTTCAAATGATAAATTTCTTTAGCTATTTTGGGATTCATACTGTCCAGTATCTAAAGGACAAACTGAACTCAGTTTGTTCTATTTCTTTTGAGTCCGCTCTTCCTTGCATTGAAGGTGAAAGCAGGCAAACATTAGTGGGTGTACTGTTGACATGAGCCCAACTGAGACTTATTCCCAACACGTACTCCAACATTTCTAAGATGTCTGAAACGGGTATTCAATGTGAATGTAGGAATTCTATTCCTACATTGTTTTACCCTTAAAGACAAAATAAATTCTAACATGTATTAACAATGTGCTCTTCAAGCTTTAACAAAGTTATGTAAAACTGACTGATGGTTACATCCAAAGAACTAAAACAAATAAAAGAGTTCATTAAGAAAAATAATAATAACCCTACACCTACCAAAAGAAGCTTGACATAGATTGTCACCATTAATGGACAAACATGAGGATTTATCTCGTCCTAAGATGTATAATACCCTAAGGACCCTTTATTTAAAACACACACATACAACCATTGCAATTCGTGTCATTATATCAGTCTTTCTGGCACTAAACTTGGTGGTTTTCTCCCATTCCCAAAAGTTTCAGTTAAAAATACGTAATTTTAAACTTCATAGTACTTAGGAACTTACGGTTTTTACACTGATTGAGTCAATGAAACATTCCATAAAAAGAACAGATATATAACAAATTCTACTCTAAAGGAACCCTTCGTGGATACACTTCCCAGGCAAGGCTTTCTTCCAGTATCATTAGTTACTATACAAGTTTCCATTCAGATTCAAAGAAAAATATCCTTACCTCCATCTCTCAAACACAACAAGCTGGACACATGAACTCACACCAGAAAACAATTAAATCTTTTGTTTCAGTCCCACCTTAATTTTGATAATCAAACTATCTTCTTTGTTTTTTTCCCCTCTGCATTTCTTATATTCAGAAAAGAATAGTGTCAGAATGTAACAAAAGGCGGGCAATTGGTCAAGCTAGGTGAAAATATTCGGGATTTAATTATTCATTATTCTGTTATTTTAAGTTTTCTATAGGTTTGGAAGTTTTAAAAACCATACGATGACAAAAAGAAACTATAATATGTAGCCCTCCGCACATTCTGCTCTTGGTCTGAAAGAATCCAGCAAGCAAAGCACATCCCACAGGCGACGGCATGGCATTACTGGAGGATGGCTTTGGCACAAACCAGACCAGGTCTGAAATCCGGCTGCAACACTTACTAGTTGTGTGACCTGAGAACTTGATTGCTCTCATCTGCAAACTAGGGATAATACCACATATTTTGCAGGGATCCTGGAAGCATGAGAAATAACACCCACACTGTCACCGTGGCTAGCACAGTATAGGGAATCAGTAGGTGGTAGCTAGTATTATTAGGACAATGACAATGATACAGATCAGTGGTTTCATGTCCAGATAGGAACACCACGTAAATCTCCAGGCAGAGAAGAGACTGTATTTAATTCTCACCCAGAAACAGGAAACAAAATATGCTCTGATCTTAGAACTAGAAAGTCAAAGACTAGAAAATAATGTTTTGTTTCGTTTTTCATGAATCCTATAATCAAATCAAATCAAAGGCTCTGTAATATCATTAAGGGAAAAGGAAATCACTCTGACTACAGAGGAATGAACCACTGTCCACTCTGATGGCACTAAGAACTACCTTTGGGAAAATATTCAATCTCAATAAGACACATCTACCATCTTCTTTTATGATAGCTTTACCTGGCAGACAGAGCCAGAACAGCTGGCTACTTCACATGTTTTAAAAACAACTCTTTGATTCTATGATCGCAGACTTTCAGCTTTGAACCATAGTAATTCAAAGTACTCATTAAACTATTTATAGTCACTACAGAAGCAACTTGCATTATTCTCCCAGCAAATTACTGTTTTATATGCCGTTGAATCAAGTGCATCGTGGACTGTTGTTAAGGGTTTTTAAAGAGCAGGCCAGCCTACCTTGTAATAGTCATAGAGCAAGCCCAGTGCAGCTGCGCTATCTTCATCTCCATTGATGCTCATCATCGCTTTGGTTGCTGCAGTGAGAGGGTTTTCCAGGAAGGATTTCCAGGCTTCATCCTCACTAGTATAGGAGCGCCGTTGTGGATAAAGTGCTTCATTCTGAAGAACCAACACTGGCCGTTTGCTGCAGAGAAATGAAAAATACGTATATATCATACTTTTCTACTGCAAGGCATCATAAGCTGAGTTTTAAAGAACCAAACAACCAATTCACTGATGTTCCCATAAAATAGTCCATTGTTTCATCAATGATCCTAGTAAAGCAAATTAAGACAAAACCAGAAGACAACCCACTGAAATGCAAGCCAGTACTGGGGTCACCCAGTAAGATACAGGGGATTTAGGCAGCCAAGGAACCTACAGTTAACCTACACATGGTATGCAGCATATACTATTTGGGAGAGAAAAACAAAAACCAACACTCCAAAAAAATGCAGGCTATTCAAACACTGCACATAAACAAATCTAAGGACAAACTAAGACAAAACAGAACATTTATTCTTTTAGACATAGGCAATCAGGACTGTACCCTCTTCGAGACAGTATATATGGTTCAATTATCATGCTGCTACATGTTATTTCTCTCTTTCTCCTGCTGATGCCATGTCTTAAAAACTTTCCTACCTACAAACAAAGGGGGGGGGGCAGTGGAATGAAAAAGGGATACTTCTTTAATCCTCCCGGGTATATGAGAAAGTTAGAATATTCTACTGATTACCAGCAGATTGAACATGGAATGTGGCCAAAGGGGACTGTAAATCAATAAGGAGGCATAATTTTCTGGCATGGGAGTTAACTGTTTATCTTAGAGATAAACACTTAAGAATCTACAACAATAAATGAAGCCACTGAACAAAAAGATTTTTAAGAAAATAGGTGGGGAAATCTGTTTTTAAAAATCTTTACCAGTTTTCCACACTGGGCAAGAACTGTTTCATTTTAACACTGTAGTTTGGTGGGAAAACTCCAGAAAATCAATGTAAATCTTAGTAAACTCTTATAGAAGATTTAATTTAAAAGATTAAAGCAAACATTATGATTCCAAAAACCTGAAATGTAAACAGTCTCTACAACTGTTCAGTTGGTACTATTTGATAAGTCAATAAAGAGAAAAAGTGGAACACTAACTCCAGCAAAATGAAGTGGGTTTTTTTGGGTTTTTTTAAGGAAAAAAAATTTTAACGTTCAGAATCACTCTGAATTATCACTACTCTAACAAGCAAATTTAAGGATCAGTTCTGATTGCAACACACAAATGAAATATGTAAATGGCCTAAAGGTGACCTACCTACTCTAAAAGTGAATGTAGAAAGACTGATTATCTTTTTAAGTAATCAACAAAGGTTAGGATTTGGCAGTCACCCAGGCCCTTTAAAAACAGATACAGATTTAGAAAAAGGAGACCATCTTTGAAAAAGGGGGTGGGGAAGAATCCAACAACTTAATTTATCTCAGTCAAAATTAAGTCTTATTTTCAAAGGCAATGTTTTTACTCATGTCTAGGCATAAAGTCATAGGAGCTTATATTTGATAGAAAAAAGTCTCAAGGTGGTATACTATTTTAACACAAAACAAACACAATGGGTTGTTCAAAGCAGACAGTTTGTTTAAAAATGAAGACTATTTACACAAATTTAAATAAAAATAAATACACAAAGGGGCATTCCCTATGTCACCAGAAGCAGAGCACAAGAGCTAACTTGGGGTGATTTACTGGTATACTGCTAAGCTATTATTAATAGTGTAATAGCTACTTCCAAAAGATTATGATAGCACTTGGCTCATTCAATTCCCATAACGCTAGTTTTTCAGCTTCCCTTCTTCTCCCACGCCTATCCCAGATTTGTGGAAGCAACAGAAAATAAAGTATTTTTTGCAAATGCGTTTATTTGTGATCACCCTAAAGGTGTCTTACATTTCCAAAGTGTGCCTGAAGCCAAAATTTTAGCTTTGGAAATTTGTCTTATCTAAACTGTACCAGAGAAATAAACATGAAACCAGCTGCTTTTCTTAGTCTACTTCCTCATATGACAGGCTGTTGCTAGTCCCCGAAGGCTCATCACTGCCTTGGGGGAATCTTAAACCCCTCATCAATGATCTCTCAAAGACTTCCGAAATACTATATTTCAAGCGATAATTTAACTGCACATTATACAAAGATTAATCTATTTAAAATAGTCCATACATAATATGTAACCTTCTCATCCAGAAAAAGAGTACACTTAAAGAAAATGATCCTTAGGAAATAATTATAAAACTGGGAGGTATACCTTTCTGCGTTGGATTTACTGATCTGAAATATACTGATTGGCTTGGTGCGATTTACTTTTTTTTAATATTTTTTTTTATTTTGGAACAATTTTATATTTACAGAAAAGTTGCAAAGCAAATACAGAAATATCCCTCACCCAGTGTCCTCTAATGTTAATGTCATATATTACCACCTTACATGTCAAAATATTTCTTTAATCACAAATTCCAAAAGGCACACATTAGCACAGTATTTTCAAGCTTATCACCCTAATTTCGAAGTTTCATCCTCTTGATATTTACTATTTTAAATTACAGTATATCTGTAATTACCATCAATGATGCAAGTGGCAAAATAACTCCTACAGCAATTTTCTCACTCACACAGCCAGCCAGGGGAAAGAAAATGCCAGAACGCCGGAGCACTTCAACTTTTCCCTGAATTTCTCCTTTCGGAAGTTCTAGCAGCCCGGCCCAATGACACGGCTGAGCGACAAGAGATTCCCTGGAGACCTCTACTTTTCCAGCCGCGGGGCGCTTCCCCAAGAGCTCCATTGGCTCCACTGAGCAAAAGCGACCCGGGTAGGGGCCACGGGGCACATCCGCACGTTAGAGCCGCAGCCCTTGAGGCAACGCGCCCCCGAATCTCCTTCCGCGCACCGAGGCCACCGGGACACCACAGAAGGGAGCGCGCCCGTGAGGTGGTCCTCCTGACGGGGACGCTGAGGCGGGGTGGCGGGCTCCTCTACGGAGCCCAACCCCAAAACCAAGGGTCTCCACAGGGGGCTTCGGTGAAACAAAGGCGGGGGGGTGCTGAGGGGCAGAGGCTGCCGCAGAGTAGACGACAGGACCCGCGCCCCCCGCCCGCCCTCGCCTCGCCCGGCCTCGGAGCCCGGCCTCACACTCGCGCCCCCCGCCCGCCCTCGCCTGGCCCGGCCTCGCGGCAGGTGCGGCCGGCCCGGTGGGCAGCGGCCTCCCGGGGCCGCCCGGCCGAACTCGCGCGCCGGCACTCACTCACTTGTCGTACTCCTGTGTCATCGCGCTCGCTCGCCGCTGCCGGGCCGCAGAACTGGACTTTCGGGTTGGGACAGTACACCCGATCCGGGGGGAGGAGGAGGCGGCGGCGGCGGCGGCGGCGGCGGCTGCGGGTCCGGAGCAGCGGCCCCGACGGGTTGGGTTCGCTTTTCTCGCTCTGAGCCGGCTCCGCGCGGGCTGCGCGCACTGGGAGCCCGCACTCGGGCGCCCATTGGCTGGCAGCGCGCCGGCCCGGGGCGGGGCCCCGGGGCCGGGCGACCATCGGTGCCATCTGATTGGCTGGCGCACAGGGCGCCGGGACGGGGGCGACGGCGCCGAGCGGCGCGGGAGGGAGTAGCCGCGTCTCTGTAGCACTCCAGGTAGTGGTGACTTTCCTCCGGCTCCGACTCGTGGGGCCGCGCGGCTCCCGGCGCGCACCTGCCGCCCCTCGATAGTCCCACCCAAGGGCACCCAGGAGATGTGTCGCCGCTCGGTCGCGCCCTCGCTCGCCCACCTGTGGGACGGGCAGTGACTTGGCTCCATCTTCCTGGGCGCTGGAGCTCTTCCTTCGGCGCCCGCCCACCCACGCCCTCCGCTGCTCCAGCGAGGGAGGCTTCTTACCGGCAGCCGCACCCCTCACGGGCGCCCCGCATTGCCCTGCTCGGCTGCCTCATGCACCTTCCTCTCTGGGGTCTCTGAAGCGTCCCGCCCTCCTCATGTCCGCTCTCACCTCTCAGTCCGCGTCCACTTATTTATGAGGCCTCTGGCTTCTACCAGAGAAAAATCAGATGTCTCCCTCCTCGCCTTACCCACCTCAGCTGTCCGGTTTTCCAACTTTCTGCTCATCCGTCTCATACTGTCCGCTATGTGACAGTCACTGGACAACTGCTACAGTCTCCTAACCGACGTTTCCCACCTAGGGTGAGGCCAAGGTGGGTACCTGCAGAGTGGTCGCATCAGCCTCACCTGAGCCACCTTGTCCCAAGTGCCTGCCCCTCCCCTCCTGGGCCCCACCTCACTGCTGTCCCCACCAGTCTTCCACTTTTAATCTCCACCTACTCCTTGGCCTCAGAACCTCCATCTGGGCTTCAACTTCCCCCACCCTGCATTCCCCCCCCCCCCCAGAGCTCCTTGCTCAATCTCTCTTAGCCCCTCTGCTCCTTCCAGTAGTCCTATTGCAGTCCCACTGCTCTTAACCACCTCACTTCCATTCATTTCCACCTCTACCCCAGGCCCAAATTTTCCTTCCTGATCTGAAGCTTCCTTCTTATCCCGGGTCTGCTCATTCAACAAATATTTACTGAAAGATCTACTAAATTCTAGGCAGTGATCTAAATCTGGGGATAAGCCAGTAAACAGAACAGACAAAATCTCTCCCTGCTTTCCTCCAGCATCCGACTTGGGTAACAGACCATAAAAATACAAGTCAATTACATGGTGTGTTAGAAAGTGGCAAGTTCTGTGGGAGAAAAATAAAGCAGAGGAGGCAGCTGGGGGGCATGGGGTGGAGCTGGGCTTAGAAGACTTGAGGAGGAAGGGCCTTCAAGGAGGTGGGGAGGAGTGGTCCAAGTAAAGGCACAGCTTTGCAGAAGGTGGGGACAGTGAACAGCAGGAGACCAGTATGGCTGGAGGGGGACAGAGGAGGAGGACGGGGGACGTTTAGGCCTTTGGTTTTTACCAAGATGGGGAAGCTTTGGAGGGTTTGGATTTGGGCACTGACGTGATCTCACTCATGTCTTTACATAATCTGGCTGCTGAATGGTAGAGAGACAAAGGTGGGAGCAGGGAGACCAAGCCGAAGATACTAGTAGATGCTAGTAGTGTGGCTTTGGGTGGTAGAGTGCAGTGGTGAGAAGTGGAAAAATTCTGGATCTAGTCTGAAGGTAGGATCAACAATATGTCCTGAAAGTTGGATATGGAGTATGAGGGGGAACAAAAAGAGAGAGTCGAGGACAACTATTAATATAAGGTCTTCAGTTGAAAGCTGAAATGATCTACCATCATTGAGACTGCAGGAGTAGGTCTGGGGGAGGTCAGGAGTCCCATTTGGGGCATACTCGTAAGTTCAAGATTTTTATTAGCGATCCAAGTGTATGTATCAGTAGACGTTGGACATGAGTCTAGAGTCCAGGGGAGAAGTCTGGGCTGAAGGACATCAGCACAGAGGTGGTATTGAAAGCCTGGAGATGGGATGAATCTCCGTGGCAGTGAGGGAAGAAAGAATGGGACCAACACGTCCAACACAGAGAGAGTGGGAGAAGATCCAGCAGAGAAGACGGAAACGGAGGGGCCGGTGGGAATCACCAATGTAGGAGAAAAATGGAATTGCGGAAGCTGAGAGAAGAAAGTGAGACAGGAGGAAGGCATGGTCAGCAGGTCACATGTTGCCTGCTCCCAGGAGGTCAACAAAAACCAGGATTTAGCAAAATGATTTAACACTGTGGCCATAATTCAGCACCAGCTGTCCCACATCTACTTCTGCCAGCTTCCTGCTCCCTGTTCTCCAGGCCTCTTGGGATCTAAATCAGCAACCAGACATTTTTCACTGTCTCCTCCTGCCATTTCCAGTTTCTATCCATTAAGCCTGGGTACAACGCTGGAGCATGGAGCCTGTTCTTATTTCTTATTCACTGGTTTGCTGTTTAAATAAGTTATATTTTTAAATGATCTAAGAAAAGTATTAAATAAATAATAGTATGGGTGGCCCACAGATATGGTGTAAATCATCTGAATTGTGCCACTGAAGTACAGTAGTACCTTGGTTTTCGAATGTCTCCAATGACAAACCTTTTGATTTACGAACGCCGTACATTTTATGGATCTATGGTACCATTAGATAGTAAAATTTATGCTAAATTTGCAGTTTTTAAGGGTTGATTTTAAAGGTCTGAAATGGATTAATCCATTTTGCATTACTTTCTTTGGGGAAACCATGCCTCGATTTTCGAACGTTTCAGAACTTGAACGGTCTTCCGAAACGGATTGCGTTGGAAAACTGAGGTACCACTGTAACTCAAGTTGGGAAACAATGTCCTCCCTCGCTTTTTCCCCTTCTTTCTGTAATCCATCTTTAAATGTGGTCAGAGTGACATTTCTAAAGCACAAATTTTAGATCATGTTACCCTACTACACTCAAGATAAAGTCCAAACTCCTTAGCAGGGCGTGTAAATGAATGGCTCCATCTGCCCTTTTGCAATTCTCCTTCCCCTGGACTGCTCTCCAATAAGAACCTCCCTCCCAGAGTTCCCTGCTCCTCCTCTTCCTGCTTGTAAAGTTCCATTCAACCTTCCAGACTCAGCCATGACTTCCCATTCCTCCAGGTGGCCTCCCTGGCCCTCTAGGCTGGGCTCCGTGTCGTGTGCACACCCACCGTACCTTCTGCATCACCCACTACCACGTTCACCACGTTCTGTTGGTAATATCGCGATTTTCGGTTTATGTCTATCTCCACCAGAGTGGAAACTTTTCAAGAGAGGGCAGGGTTTGTATTGCTGTCATTTGAAAGTCCCTGGGCTCCTGGTGTACACACAGAAAATACCCAGTAAGTGTTTATTGAATGGGTACGTTCCTCTGTAGGCATCTGTTCTGCCTCTCAGTCTCCTCCATTCTGTACCCTGTCTGGGATTCATTTACATGATCTTCCTGCACTAGAAGAGGATTGGTCTCGGGCTCCAGTCCCAGTGCCAGATACACAGTAGGCATAAAATACATACGGGGTGAATGAATAAATATCAAACCATAAAACCAAAAATAAGAGCAGTAAGGGCCCAAGATTACTAGAACTTAGGTTCGGTCTATCTTGTAAATTTGAATGTAGGCTTATTTAGTTTGTCTTTAAGAGCTCTCTAAAACAGAAGTTACAACCCATACCTATGAGCTGTTGGCAATACCTTATTTTGAATTTTCTTACTATTTTTTAAAATTATAAAAATAATACATGTTCATAGTTTTTTTTTTTTTTAAAAAAGCTAAACAGAAAGAAAGGGACAAGTAAACAAAACAAGTAAAGACAAAAAAGAAAGAAAATTTAAAGCATGCAGGGTTTAGAGTGGAGTACTCCCTTCTCCATCCCATCCTTCTCCCTAGAGATAACCACTGTTAACAATTTTTGTGTATCTTTTCAGATATTTCCTATGTATCTGCCAACATACTTATGTTTTATTTTCTCACACAAATGGGACTCATATGTACACATTCTCCTCAGGTTGTTTGCTTCCTATGTCTTAACTTCCTATGTCTTAACATTTTCCATGTTAGCACAAATAAACCTAATGCACTTACAAATGGCTGCATATTATTTCTTTGTATTGATGTATGATAACTAGACTCTATTGGTGAGTAATAAGGGTTTTTCTCCCCAATTTTCCACACTTACAAAAACCCTGCAATAAGTATCCCTCTATACACTTTACAGACTTGATCGAATACGGCCATAGGATAAATCCCTAGAATTGGGGTTGCTGTGAAAAAGGTACGCATAGTTTTGATTTTTAGAGATCTTACCAAATGGTTTTCCGAAAGGCTACCCCACTTAGACTCCTACCAATGGGATATCGGACTGCCTAAAGGGCCACACCCTCATCAACCATGGGCATTATCTAACTTGGCTTTGCTAGTCTGTTAGATGAAAAATAGCATTTCATTGTTTTGGTTTGCATTTTTAAAAATTATGACTGAGGTTTAGCATCTTTTTATTTGTTTTGCAATAATTTTCTTAAGTTCCAGGATGAAGCCATGTTTTTTAAAGAGCAGGTGGATCTTTGAGGTACCTTCCCAAATCACGGGCTTCAGAGTAGGGAATGAATTTTGGACACCTCCCTAGTAGTCCTAACACATGGTTCTAACAGACTTGTGGAAGTAAAGAGGTGGGGTGAGTGAGATCTGGGTTCTAGCTCAGGTTCTACTGACCCACAGGGTGACCTCAGTTGAGTCATTTCTCTCTGGGTCTCAGAAAAAGAAGGAGGTTGGACAGGTCATCTGGTCCCTTTCATGTCCAATGTCCCATGGCTCTGAGAGTAGTTCTGATCTTAGATCCCCACAGTTTATAGATCTGAATTCAAATCTCAGATCTGCCTCCTATTTTTACCTTCAGCAATCTACTTCTCTGCCAGTCCTCAGTTTTCTCATCTGTAAATGAGGAAAACAATATCAAATTTTGTGGACTTAAATACGATGATGGATTTAAAGAGTCTCACACAGTACCTGGCACAAAGACACTTGATAGTTGGCCTTCACCTTCTTTATTAAGAGGGCAGGAACCCTGTCCAGTTCCTCCAAGCGCTTGCTGGTTGGCCATGCAACCTAATCTTCCCTCACCAACCATTTGCAGGGCTCATCACATGCACGTAGGGGCCTCACTCTGATGACACAGCTTGTATTGAAGGGACATCTGAAGTAGTTGCGAGATAATGGCAGAACCTCCCTGCCTGACATCCAAGAGTCTGTCCCACCCAGCTCACCAGATCCATTGTGTCTCATGCTGTTTGCCAGTGAGATGGCAAGTCTTCCACTATTGTGAGATGAAAGTCTTCCACGCTGGAGAAATGGGGTGTGGAAGGGAGAGTGTGGCATCCCCACCCTTGCCTCCTAGCTCTATGACTCAAGAAAGTTATATAACCTCTGAGCCTCAGTTTCCTCAACTGGGGAACATGGGACAATAATTCCTATCACCAAGGGTATTGTTTATTTTGTTTTGTTTTGTGAAGCGTGTCAGACCTATTGAAACTCAATAAACATTAAATATTCCACCTCTCCATTTTTCCTCACTATATTATAAGCTGCTTAAGGGACAGAAACTATATCTCATATTAAAAAAAAAATCCTTCATTATCTAGCATAGGGATAAGCATACAACAGAGGATCAGCACTTGTTATTCAGGATGGTAAAGACATTAACCTTCTTTCGGCAGTGTTCAGTGATCACATACCTGAACTCATTTGATTCTAAAAACAACCCTTTGAGGTACACAGGGTTATACTCATCTTGGAGATGGAGAAACGAGGTCCAGAGAGATCAAACGACGTATTCAAAGTCTCATGGCCCGTAAATTCAAGACTTGACCCAGACTCTTGTTTTCTGAAACCTACACTTTCCCTCCTAAGTGGTGGTACTGCTGATATGTATTTCTTACTGATATGCTGGGTTTAGCCGGTGGCCACCATGATACTTGAAATGTGGACACTTGAAATGTGGCAGAGCCATGGCTGGGGCTTCCTAGAGACATCTGGCTTGGAAGATGGCATTTGATTATTCTCTTAGTTGATTCTCACACTCAAAGAACACGTTGACTCTCAGGACGCTCCTTCCATGTTTTGGTGGCCATGCACTGTTTTCAAATGTCTTTAGTGGCATTATCGTGAATGTACTTGCTCAGGAAGGCCTTGCTCCTTCTCCACCATGCTTGCCTGTTATCCCAGGATGACGGCAGTCTCAGGTGAGTCGTGTTGAACACCTGGGATATGATCCAGTCTCACTCCGTTTGTGAATGGAGACAAGCTATGTCGAGTTGGGTGTCACCCTCTTGCTGGCAACAAGATATCTCACATTCTTTTCCTATGGCTTCACTGTCGATCGATCTTTCCAGTGAAGGTTCAACAGTTGCAACACAGCTGCCAGAAGGCCCTGGACTGAGGAACACTGGCCTTAACCTCTAGTAAACTTCTCTTGCCTGTGACAAATTGGGGGGGAGGGGGTATTATGCTTACTGCCCTTTTTTTAAAAAATTAAATTTGTTGGGGTGACATTGGTTAGTAAAATTATATAGGTTTCAAGTATACAATTCTATAATACATTATCTATATATTGCATTGTAGGTTCACCACCCAGAGTCAAAATACCCCAGATAGGAGCTGGGAGGCCAGGGCTCTGTTTGCTGTCTCCTACTTGCGTATTTTACTCTTTGAAGAAAATGTTACTAGTGGTAAAACATTTTCATTATAAAACAATGTCCATATTAAATTGTTGAGATGCTATCCTCATTTTGTAGGTAGCCAGCAAAGAGAGGGATTAAGTCACTTGCCCCAAACTGACATTTCATTACACGAGTCGTATAACGAGTCCTACAATCCTTCCCCAGATGAGAGTTTCTTTTATTTGAAATTCGAGTATTTTTTGACTCACTTTTGTATATGTTTCTAAACTATGAGACTATCAATTCCAGCCTCTGGAATTTTGAGTTATTCCTGTTGGTGGTTATGGGAAAGGGAAAAACTAGTGGTTGGAAAAAGAAAAGGAGGGAAAAATCAGGAGAATTTTGCGACAGCGTCAAGAGAGAGAGAAGAAATGGAATCAGCTTTTCCACTTGTGGGTTTGCTTCTCGTGGAGGGAGGCAGGGGGGATGGTGTGTGGTTGGTCTGAAGTGATTCCGAGCACCTATTACTTGGGGATCAGGAGGTTGTCGCGTGTCACTTACTTTGGTGTCCTTCAGCCCTTTTACTGAAAGCTCCCCAAGGCATCACAAAACTCCAAGCGGGCCACACGGCGGGGACAATAACTCCACTAGCCGATGGGGACACTAACTCTGAGACAGGAAGTCCGAGGATTTTAACATGTAGATGGAGGATCAGGCAACGCACAAAAAATACTTCTTAGAAGGTACGTGGTCCTTCACAAAGCAAAACAAATGGACAGGCCTCTCCCTGAAAATGCATGGAAGAGCGGTCCTGCAAAGTTTCTGATGAGCCATTGGGGGTAGGTGGAATTCCTTGTACAGACTTCATTGTTACAGATTACATGTGTAAAATGTCCTAGATACGCTTCTTTGGCGTGTTGCCCATATTGTTTTTGTGAACTCTATTTTTTACATAAGGTCTCGTGTTTCTTAATCTCAAAATCTCGCACCAGTTCTCGGGTACATATGTACCCAACTAAACGTGGTCCAGCACTCAGGTTGCTCCATCTGGAGACCGGTCACATCAGCACAAATGCTGGCAGTTCTCCATGGGGGTGTGTGCTATATGCTTTGGGAATGGTGGATTCTGCCTGGGGGAGCTGAGGTGGGGAAAGTGGAGCCGGCATTGGAGCAGGGTCACAAAGGAAGAATATGGGTTCTCCTGAGAAGAGGGAGGACATTTCTGACAGAATATAGCATGGACAAAGGCCCTGAGGTGGGAGATGTCCTGGCTTGTTCGGGAGCCCCTAACTGAGATGGAGGGAGCAGGGGTAGGGCAGGCGACAGGAAAAGTTGTGTAGGAGCCACACCCCAGTGGACCTCCACCACCAAGCCATCGCTGTGGGCAGCAAGGAGCCATCGAAGGATTTTGAGTCTCACAGCGTTCTTACATCTATTTTTGGAAAACAACTGGCAGAGGAATGACAAATGTTTGGAACGGAGAGAGATTTTGCAACCCACCAGGAAGGAGATGATGAGGGCCTGAGCTGAAGTGACTATGTCTCCAGAGAATTGGAGACCAATTGGAGACCGGCCAAAGAGGTGCCTGGTGGGGGAACTGTCAGGGTGAGTGACGGATGAGATGTTGGGGGTGACAGGTAGGGAGGGGTTGGCGATTTATAGCTTGGGTGATTAGGTGAATGGTACTGTAATGAGAGACAGGGAGCATAGAGGACAAACAGGTTTGGGGTGTAGGTTTGGAAGGGGGTGGGTGAGGATATGCTCCAGTCATAAAAGCTAATGTTTTCATCTTTGCAGTAGCACAGGGGTTCTTAAGTTCCAAACCAACATCACCAGGGGTTAAGGTCTTTGAGAGGCTGGAAGCTGCTGAAAAGTACAGATGCTGGAGCTACACTGCCTGGGATCAGAAGGTCTCTGTTATTATTTGTAAAATAACACAGGACCACATCCTAGGATCATTTAGAGGATTAACAGAGACGATGTAGGTGTATGTTAAGTGCTCAGAACAGTGCCTGGCACATTCTAAGCACTGTATATAGACTGTGTTTCCCTGAAAATAAGACCTATCCAGGAAATAAGCCGTAGCATGATTTTTCGGATGACATCACCTGAACATAAGCCCTAATGCGTCATTTGGAGCAAAACTTAATAGAAATCAGGTCTTATTTTCAGGGAAACACGGTATTTGAGAAGGCCACGGATACGCCATGGACAAAAGTTATGCCCATTTTTTCCCCCTTGTTTCAAAAATACTTCAATTTGATCTAAAAAACCAACATTTGGAAGGCAGACAACTGAGTTCATTCGTTAAATACTGAATATTGCACTGTTGTAACTGACCAGAAAGTAGGAAGCTTTTTGTAATTTTCCCCTTTTTTATCATCTTTACTTTCGTCAGAGACATTTATTGAACATCTATTAGATGGAGGGTTCTATAGGGAGCCATGAGAAATGGCTGCAGTCTCAAAGGCTTAGCAAAGTTAGGAAACAGGACACAAGCATAGGCTGTCCATATGAAATGCCCCAACTAGGGCATACTGAGGAATTGAAAGGCAGGGAGAAGTCTGGGCAGCCCCACCACTGTGCATCAGGTGGGTGTGGGGTGCTGGGTGATAAAGGCAGGCTCTGAGGCCACCCCACCACTCTGATCCTCAGGCCTTGTTGAGGAGGAGCCGGCATGGGAGCCCCGGGTAGAGTTAAGGAGCATCACCCTGATTCAGATGCAGGTCCCTGGGCTGCACTTGGAGAAACTCTGGGTAGAGAGTGAGGAGTGGAGCAGGGCAGACCTGCAAACTGTGTTTTGGCAGGACTGAGAGCAGCCCAAGGGCCCCAGCTGGGGGAGCGCCTAGGAAACAAGGGACTCTAAGCAGAGACCTTCCCAGGGAGACTTTTATTCTGGTGTGAATTTCTAAGGAGAGAAAGGTAAAAATAAGTAAAGATGTTTGATAATAGTTTCTTGACCTCTAACATGGTAAAGAACACATTTGTCCTACTTTTCACCTTGGGAGTTTTAAAATTCAGAGACCACCTTTTCATTGGGGGAAATGTTTAACTTCATCACTTCATCTGAATTAAAGTGGACAACAATGGTGACAAAAGGTATTATATATAAGTGAGATTTTTAATGTGGACAACGATGGTGACAAAAGGTATTATATTTAAGTGAGATTTTTAACTTAAAAATTCCTTTGGGAATATCTGAGTCAGCCAGTTCAACCCAAATATCCATCAAACATGCACTAACTGTTCCAGAAGGAAATAATTGTTGCAGAAGGGCAAAAGGCCAAGTGAGCTGAAATACCAGGTTCTTAATTTATAAAGTCAATAAAAGAACTCTTTTGTAAGCTCTTCTTAAGCCGTAGCGAATTATCAGGCAAGTCTGGCACTAAAATCACTTTATGCTTAAATACTTCACAAGCGCACAAAACAACGGGAAACATAAACTAAGAGCTTCTTGAAAACATTTTGTGAGAGAACTTAATACTGTGTGAATTTACTCAGTTTTCAAGAACGCAGAGGCATTTTAAATGTAAGAGTTATTGTCTCCATACTCAAGATAAAAATACATACTTTTAACTGTCTGCAATATTCACAGAACTTTTACAGCAGCTACACTTTTGAAATTCTAGTCATGGTTTTCCTTAAGACTCAGTGTCCTTCTCTTCTTTGAAGCAATACATCTTTTTCTGTAAATATAGGGTTGAGTTAATACCGATTTTTTTTCCCTAGGTGGCTTTGTGCCAATGGAGGAAAAAAAACCCAAAGAGATAACAAAGAACTATAGACACGCCCCCAGCCCAGGGCTCTCCTCCTTCCTTTGGGCGTTAGAAGGCTCCATTCCTGAAGTTGCAATGACAGGCCTGCTGTGTCCCCTTGGGTGAGATAACGCACCCGTGGCTCATAGCCCTTAACCATCATTACATCCCCATGATAATGTTGATTGACCTGATGGGAGAGGAGCCAAAACTTGCAGGTAGAAGACACTCCCTTTGCTTTTAAGTCTAACACAGAATCTCAAACTGCCTAAAGAAAACTGCATTTTTTTTTTTTTGTGAAGGATTAAAAGAGAAAAAAAAAACCTATGTTCAAAATGTATGAGATATGTCTGTAGATTATGAAATATTTAGGCCAATGTTCTGCATTCTCGTGGGAAAAGACTTGCATGGTATATTCATTGATTTAATTTTTTTTAATTTTAAAAATTTAAAAGGTTTTTGTTTTAATCTACTGTGACCACATCTTTACTTACTACACTTGTAGATAGATTTATTTAGATAGATTAAATGGGAAAACACGTAAAATGTTTAATACAAGATACCGTGTTTCCGCGAAAATAAGACCTAGCCGGACAATCACCTCTAATGTGTCTTTTGGAGCAAAAATTAATATAACACCCGGTCTTATTTTACTATAACATAAGACCAGGTCCTATATAATATAATAATAATGTAAGACCGGGTCTTATATTAATTTTTGCTCCAAAAGACGCATTAGAGTTGATTGTCTGTCTAGCTCTTAGTTTTGGGGAAACACAGTAGGTGTTTAACAAATGTTTCACACCTGTGTTTTCTATGATGTTTTTGAAGACAACTAAAACACAAAATTTAACTCAATTTCAGCACATATATACTGTATTTACATGGCTATGAGATTTTACTAATCATTGAGAGACAAAAAAAACAATTGAAAGTCTATTTTTTCCAGAAGTATCTGCTACATTCTATTTTCAGCCCCGAGAAGTACCTGATTTCACACTATTACAATAGTTACTGGCTGAGATCATGTGAAATCTCACTTGGTTTTATTTCCCTTTAGGGTGGTCACCTGGATGGTAAAATTATGTTTCTGCAGCGGTATGGAACTTAATTTTTTTAAAATAAGACTTGCTCATAAAAAGAGATTCCACCCAAATCAACAAATATCTCGAGACACTCTAAGTGGTAAACTTCCCCTGAAAGGAGACTAAACATTTGATCCCTGCCCCTGACAGGACGCTTCCCTGGGAACCCAGCTCCCTGAGGTCCCCTGGGCCTGCCATTGGTGTCCATCTCTCTCTCCTCCATGCTCCCACTGAGCTCTGTTTGTACATCTATTATGGCACTTAGTCTGCTTCTGCCTTATTTCACAATTGTGTACCTCTGCAGCTTAGAAATAGCTGAGGCAGACATAGGGCTTGTGAAGATCACCTGCAGAGTGCCCTGTGACAATACAGGGTGACTGCAGCAGAGAAGAAATGGCGGTCCAGCCTACTAAGGCACCCCTGAAGGTGGAGGGGCTCTAGAAGCACCTTCATGCTCCCAGTGAGGATATGGAAGGCAGCTGGTGGAACTCAGCATGTGCGGCCTTGTGGACGGCCAGAGGGACCTGAGGGCACAGGATGCTGAGAGGAGCGCTCGGCAGGGGGTGCCCCTGACCAGGCTCTGCTGTGGGGGCCCTACTGCCCTTGGCCAGCACCAGTACATCAGAGCCTGCCAAGGACCAGAGGACCCATGTAGAGTGGGGGCTCTTCTGCCATCTCTCCCTTGAACCCAGAGGCCATCTGAGGAAGGAGACAGAAGTAAAAACAGCCTTAATAGGGATCTGAACTTGAACTTTACTAAATATCTATTCCAAAGTGACTGTTTTATCCCGAAGAGACTAAGATATCTTTAATCGGTAAGATTAAAGGTTCAAGGTGGTATTTCTCACTCTTTGTTGCCCTCCCAGCAGAATAAAGGTTTGGGAAAAGTAGATAATAAAGTCAAATGGCATTGTTTTTGTATGTTGCATGTAGTGAAATAAATTTTGACTCTGCTAATATTTTAAGTTCCTTGAGAGCAAAGACTGTTTAAGTCTCTGGAGAGATAGTGTATTGCAATAGTTTATTCCAGATTAGTTGTGAGACTTTGGGCAAGTTACTCCACCCCTCTGTGTCTCAGGCTCACTATCTGTAAAATGAGAATAATAGTACATACACCACGTGGTTTTTGTGAGGATAAAATTAATATCTTATTTATTAATTCAACTCAGTTAATATATATGAAAAAACAATAATATTAAGTACTTAGAAAAGTGGTACATAATAGACATTATGTAAGCATTTATTATTAGGTCTTGTAAGACTAGAACACATCTGGATGCTAACAGCTATAAAGTATCTAACATTAACAGATGTTAGGAATTGTTTTACCCATAATACTATAGCATCATATTTTACACATATTAGATGTTAAGACTTTGAACTTGAGAGAAAAGACTACATATACACTGTTCATTGCTTATCAGCTGACAGTCCCCCCATCTCTTTCCTTGTTAACAGTACCCTAATTTTGCTCAAATATAAGACAAAGAGCCTTAATCCTGGGGAAGGTCAGAAAGCATTGTGATAATCTAAACCGATCATGGTAATCTTATTCCCTTTTGCTAGTTATTGGGCAAATGATTCAGTTCTGGCCAGTGAATGTAAGCATCTTATATACCCTGCCAAATCCCTCTCCTGAGCAGAAGTGTTGCTGCTTGTTTCAATTGTTCCTTCATTTTTTATAGCTAAGTAGTATTCCAGTGTACGGATATACCACATGCCTCAATTGTTGATGACTACTTGGCTTGTTTTCTTTTTCTGGCTATTCCAAAAAAAGTTGCTGTGAATATTTATGTATACATCTGTGTGGAAATATGCTTTGATTTTTCTTGGATAGACACCTAGCAATGGAGTGACTGGAACATATGGTAGATATATTATTCACTTTTAAGAAACTACCAAACTGTTTTCTAAAACGGTTGTACTGTTTAATATTCCCACCAGCAGTGAGCGCAACAGTTGCTCCAAATCCTTGCTAACACTATGGTCATTCTTCTGAAATTTCAGCCATTCTGGTGGGTGTGTGATAATATCTCCTAATGGTTTTTCGTTTTTTTTAAAGATTTTATTGGGGAATGGGAACAGGACTTTATTGGGGAACAGTGTGTACTTCCAGGACTTTTTTCCAAGTCAAGTTGTTGTCCTTTCAATCTTAGTTGTGGAGGGGGCCGTTCAGCTTCAAGTTGTGGTCCTTTCAGTCTTAGTCGTGGAGGGCGCAGCTCACCTTTAGGTCCAGTTGCCTTTGCTAGTTGCAGGGAGCGCAGCCCACCATCCCTTGCGGGAGTCGACCCGGCAACCTTGTGGTTGAGAGGACGCGCTCCAACCAACTGAGCCATCTGGGAGCTCAGCGGCAGCTCAGCTCAAGGTGCCGTGTTCAATCTTAGTTGCAGGGGGCGGAGCCCACCATCCCTTGCGGGACTTGAGGAGTTGAACCGGCAACCTTGTGGTTGAGAGCCCACTGGCTCATGTGGGAATCAAACCGGCAGCCTTCGGAGTTAGGAGCATGGAGCTCCAACCGCCTGAGCCACCAGGCCCTCCTAATGGTTTTAACTTGCATTTTCCTGATTACTAATAATGTCAAGTACCTTTCATGTGCTTATCTGTTCTCTGTGTATTTTCTTTGATGAAGTATCTGTTCAAATTTTTTGCTCATTTTTATTTGGTATCTTTCTTACTATTGAGTTGTAAGAATTATTTTTATAGATATAAATCCTTTGTCAGATATATGTTGTGCAAATATTTTTTCCCAGCTGGTGATTTGACTTTTCATTTTCATAAAAGCATCTTTTGAAGAGCAAAGAAGAAATAGCTAACCTGAATAACCCTATATGTATTAAAGAAATTGAATTTGTAGTTGAAAACCTTCCCAGTCGAGACCCATATAAGCTTCACACTAAACATTTAAGGAATAACTACACAAATGCTCCTAGAAAATAAAAACAGGAGAGAAGGGAAAGCTTCACAACTCATTTTGAGATACAACTCATTCTGAGATGCCAGCATTACTCTGAAACCAAAACCAGATAAATCACAGGAAAAGAAAGCTAAACAACATCATTCCTTATGAACATGGAGGCAAAAATTCTTAACAAAATTTCAGCCAATCAAATTCAACAATATATTAAAAGAATAATAGATCATGACCAAGTGAGGTTTCTTCTAGGAATGCAGTTAGTTTAACATTTGAAACTCAATATAATTTACCATATTAACTGGCTAAAAAGAAAAACCATCCCATCATCTCACAGATGCAAGAAAAGCATTTGAAAAAAAAAACAAACCCAACATTAATTCCTGATTTAAAGAAGAAACTCTGCAAACAAGGATAGAAAGGAACTTACTCAGCCTCATAAAAAAAATCTGTGAAGACCTCTTTTCTATCTACACTAACTCCTTAGGAGATCCCATCTAGTTTCATAGGTTTTAAATATTATTTATATTCTGGTGAGTCCTACGTTTACATTGCCTCAGGCCTCTGAACTATGGATTTTTCCCTGCAACTGTCTATTTTGACATCTCTTCCACATTTAATAGGCATCTCAAACTCAATATGCCCTAAACAGAACTGATTTCGCAATCCCCAGTCTTCTCAGAGTTCCCTGTGGTAGACGACCTAAAATTAAGGCCCAACATTATGTGCTGCCTTGACAGCTGGTGAAACCAGGAGGGCCCCACATATCCTAACTACAAGTCCCCTCCACTGCACTCCCATGAATCAAGTCCCCTAACCAAACACACCTTGTCAAGATGACCAGAAGCAGTTCCTACCTATCCCTGAGTAGTGGGTTTGTTTCCTGCCAGTTCACGAAATTATTCTAACTAGCTAACGATACCCTCCTGCAGGACCTGGGGTCACCCATCCTCCTGATACTACAAAGCCTGCCTCTCACAGTCCGTTGTGCACTGCTCCCAAGTGCGTCTCCACTGGCCCTGTGTATGTATGAGGATTAATAAGCTGCTGTTGTTGGTCTCATCTGTTCAGTATTGGCTGCCAAGTGTTCAGCCATCCCTACAACCCTGGGGTGGAAATAGCTTTCTTTACAAACAGGATGAATACAAGGCAATTAAAGCAGCCCCATTGTGATAAATGGTACCTTACCTCAGTGGCTCAGGAAAAAAAAAAAGGGCATTTTGATTTCTCACGCCCACAACCCAGCCATCCCTAAACCCTTATTCATGCCACGCTTATTAAACTGTATGTGGGACTTACCGACTTCACTTCCACCCCAGTCCTATCTCTAGCCTGAGCCAGTACAACACTCTCTAAGGTGGTCTCTCTGCATCTCTGCCTACTTCCCACTGCAGTCTGTTCACCACAGAGCAGTCTAACTGAGCCTCTTATGACATAGGTTGGATCGCATCATTCTTTTGCTCAGAATTTTCTAGTGGCTTCCTGTGACAATTGGGATAAAGGTCAAAGCCCTTACCATGACCGTGAAGACCTCTTCCATCCCATCTGCCACCATCGCCCCTCCTGCCACAACACTCAGCCGCCCTAACAACTTGAGAATCCTGACCCCACCAAGCGTGATCCTGCCTCAGAGCCTTTGCATGTTTGCTCTGCCTGGAATGGCCTTCCTGGCGAAAGCTGCAGGGCTTGCTCCCTCGGTTGGTCTTGGCTCAATGTCCCCTCCCCAGAGAGCTCTTCCTCAATTACGTTTTATAAAATGGCCCACGCTACCTACCATTCAGCTCCTACCTGGCTCTTTCTTCATTGCCTCAGATATTCCGTATCTGTTTACTGTCTGCCTCCACCCAATTAGAAGATCCCTGAAGGCAGGGATCTTGTTCAACGCTGTATCTCCGTGCCTAGAATGTGCCTGGAACACAGACGCTGCTCCGTATGTGTTGCATGAATAAACAAACAATAAAAATGCCTGATTTTTAATATCCCCACCAGGTATTATAAGCCTTAATAATCTTTGCCAGTTTAATATCTGGAAAATAATCTCTCTTTAGCGTGTATTTCTTTGAGTTAGGTTGAGTATACTCTCCTGTTTTTGGGGCTTGGCCTTTGTGTTTTTCTCAAAAAGCTATCCTTTCATATCTTTTGTTCAGTTTCTTTTTCCTATTGCTTTACAAGAGCTATTGATACGTTAAAGAAATTATTCCTTCATCCTTCATATGCTACAAATACCTTTTCCCAGTTTGTCATTTGCCTTTGAATTTGTAGTCACATTATCAATGTTCTCCTTTTGGCTTCTGGTTTTGAGACATACTTAGGAAGTCCTTCTCCACTCCAAGATCATCCAAGCATTCATACTTGTTTTCTTCTAATACTTTTATGTATGTATATATAAATGATTATAATTTTTAGGTCTTTGATCCATCTCGGATTTACTCTGGGGCATAAAGAGTAAGGAAGTGACCTAGTTTAAAAAGTAAACTTAGCTCTAAAATACAATGAATACAAATTTCTGCATACCATTTATGTAACATTGTTGTTTTAATTTTCTTAAAAAATATTCATAATTTAAAAAACAAATTCAAAGCTCACTTGTTTTCCAATATACATTTTTATAAGCACACTGATACATATATGTAAATATTTGTATGCACATCTATGTATGGATGGATATACATGCAAAAAATTCTGTTTTCCACAATTCTCTGGAATGTTATATTACATCTGACATTACTGTCACTATTAAAATATTTTCCCAAGAAAGTTTCTATTTTATTTTTGTCATTTTCTCACTTTCCTGGATCTTGAAGATTTCTTTTTCGTTTTACTGTATTTTGTTTTAAAAAGTCTCTTTTCAATTAAGCTCACTTCTTCATGGAGAAAGGAGGTCTTTATTCTTAGCAGGAAGGAGAAGAGATTTAGTATAAACTGATAACTCAGAGAGAAATTTGATTCTTCATAGGTTGTCACATGTTTACAATAGCTAGAAGGGGAAGAAAAAGGCAGACGTGAACTTTACATGGCCATTTAGAAATGGATGCATCTGTCCCTTGAACATCTCCCAAATAATTTAACATATATATGTTTAGGCTAAAAATAGTAATTTGAGCTGAAAGGAAAACTTAGAACAATTTGGAAAAACTTAGTTTTACAAAAGACAACATTTTAGCGCTGCCCACGCAAGGGACACACAGGTGGTACTGGAGAGCCAGGTCTCACAACTCCTCGCCAGAGGGTCTGCCATTCCAGGTGGGCCCCCACTTCTTACCATGATAACGGCACACAAAAGCACACAGGGAGAGATTCTGTACATATTTTTAAAACAAACAAGTGAAAACAAATAATCCATAACCCCACCCAAAGTAAGACACCAGACTTGATGATGTAGCTTGCAGTCCTGTGTGTCTTATAGAAAGAAGAATTTACAAAGCAATTTCACTTATTTTAAAGTAGTAGAGCCTGAATCGGATCAAATCTCTAACTACCACCAAATCTCTAATTCTAATTACCAATCTCCGACTAACTTTAACTATACCAAGGTATAGTTTACCCAGGAGACAGAGGAACGTATTAATGGTTCACGGAACTGGTACCATTTATAGGGTGTGGGAAATTGTACAGAACACATGACCTGGGTTACTCAACAAGTAAATTGCAAGGGGGAAAAAGAGATAAAGGAGGAATTTACTAACTAAAACACCTCAGGGATATCTCTGCCACTTGCAGTGTAAGGATCTCATTTGGATTCTGAGTTATTCAAAAAAGTGCATGACAATCGGGAAAATCTAAACAGTGACTACATGTTTGATAATATTAAGGAATTACTATCAAGTTTTTTTTAAATGTCTGATTAATGATATTATGGTTTTGCTTTAAAAATGTTTTGATGCTTGGGATTTGCTCCCAAACCATCTAGGGATGAGGGTGGAGGACTGATTTGGGGCAGAGATGAAGCAAGTCTAGTCTTGTTGACAATTGTTGAAGCTGAATGACAAAGCACAGGAGGGTTCATTCTACTATTCTATTTTTGAATACACTTAAAGTTTTGCATAATAAAAAGTTTAAAAAACAAGTAAGATACAGAGAATATAAACTTTTAGATATTATGATTTATAAACATATATCGTCCTAAATTCCTGAAAGGATGTTTATATTTGCACTACAAAACTCAGCCACCCAACAGTTGTGACTACAGATAACTATTCTTGGTTCTCTCATCTGTAAAACAGAAAAAAATAACAGTGCCTACCTTATAGGATGGATAAAAGGACTAAGTGTGAATATACATTAAGCCCTTAACTCAATAGTTGGGACATAGTAAGGCTCAAAAATGTTAATTTCCCCTATACTACTTTAAAATTGCACTTAAAATCTTAAAGCTACGTATTTTAATAATATACAATAAAGCCAATACCCTACTATGTTCAGTAGTAGGAAATTTAAGGGCCTCAATGGCTTTTTCATTGATTGATTTTTAATTAGTTTTTTTTTCAGTTACAGTTGACATTCAATATTATTTTATATTAGTTTCAGGTATACGGCATGGTGGTTTGATATTTATATAATTTACCAAGTGATCTCTCCGATCAGTCTAGTAACCAACTGGTACTACATACAGTTATAACAATATTATTGACTATATTCCCTATACTGCACTTTACATCTCCATGACTATTTTGTAACTACCAATTTGTATTTAATACCTTCACCTTTTAATACCCAGCGCCTCCCATCTGACAACCATCAGTTTGTTCTCTGTATCTATGAGTCTGTTTGTTTTATTTTCTTCTTTATATTCCACATACAAGTGAAATCATGTGGTATCTGTCTTTCTCTGTCTGACTTATTTCACTTAGTATAATACCCTCTACGTCCATCCATGTTAAGATTTCATTCTTTTTTTATGGCCAAGTAATATTCCATTGTATATATGTACCGGTTCTTTATCCTATCGTCTATTGCTGGGAACTTAGATTACTTCCATATCTTGACTATTGTAAATGACACTGCAATGAACATAGGGGTGCATATATCTTTTCGAATTAGTGTTTTGGATTTCTCCAGATAAATACCCAGAAATAGAATTGCTGGGTCATGTGGTAGATCTATTTTTAATTTTCTGAGGAATCTCCATACTCTTTTCTTTAGTGGCTGCACCAATTTGCAATCCCACCAACAATGCACCAGGGTTCCCTTTTTTCTACATCCTCGACAATACTTGTTTGTTGATTTATTGATGATGGCCCTTCTGACAAGTGTGAGGTGGTATCTCATTGTGGTTTTAATTTGCATTTCTCTGATGATTAGTGATGTTGAGCATCTTTTCATATGTCTATTGGCCATCTGTATGTCCTTTTTAGAGAAATATCTCTTTAGGTCTTTTGCCCATTTTTAATTGGATTATTTTTTTGGTCTTTTACCTCCTTAAATTTATTTCTAGGTATTTTTTTGATGCAATTATATATTGATTGCTTTCTTAATTTCTCTTCTGATAGTTCATTATTGGTGTATAATAAAAATGCAACCGATGTCTGAATATTAATTTTGTATCCTGCTACTTTACTGAATTCACATATCAGTTCGAATAGTTTTTTGGTGGAATCTTTCGGGTTCTCTCTATATAGTATCATGTCATCTGCAAATAAGGACAGTTTTACTTCTTCCTTTTCAATTTGGATAACTTTTATTTCTTTTTCTTGTCTGATTACTGTGGCTAGGACTTTTAATACTATGTTGAATAAAATTGGTGAAAGTGGGCATCCTTATCTTGTTCCTGATCTTAAGGAGAACATTTTTAGCTTCTCCCTGTTGAGTATGATGTTAGCTGTGGGTTTCTCATAATGGCCTTTATTATGCTGAGATATGTTCTCTCTATTCACACTTTGCTGAGAATTTTTATCATAAATAGATACTGGATTTTGTCAAATGCTTTTTCTGCATCTATTGATACGATCACATGATTTTTATCTTTCATTTTGTTTATGTTGTATATCACGTTAATTGATTTGCAGATATTGAACCAACCTTGCATCCTAGGAACAAAGCCCACTTGATCAAGGTGTATGATCTTTTTAATGTATTGCTGAATTCAGTTTGCTAATATTTCGTTGAGGATTTTTGCACCTTTGTTCATCAGGGATATTGGCCTATAATTTTCTTTATTTGTAATGTCTTTGGTTTTGGAATCAGGGTAATGCTGGCCTTGTAAAATTAATTTGGGAGCCTTCCTTCCTCTTGAGTTTTTTAGAATAGTTTGAGGATAGGTGTTAATTCTTCTTTCAATGTTTGCTAAAATTCACCTGAGAAGCCATTTGGTCCAGGACTTTTGTTTGTTGGGAGTTTTTTGATTATTGATTTGATTTTGTTAGTAGTAATCAATCTGTTCAGATTTTATTTCTTCTTGATTCAGTCTTGGAAGATTGTATGTTCCTAGGAATTTATGCATTTCTTCCCAATTGTCTAGTTTGTTGGCATATAATAGTTTGTAGTATTTTCTTACAATCCTTTCTATTTCTGTGGTGTTAGCTGTCACTTTTCCTCTTTCATTTCTGATTGTTCATTGATTGACTTAATAGAAATAAAATACAAGCCATTTTATTTACAGGAATTCTCACAAATATGGTGGCCACTTAACTTTTCTTATTTTCTAATTTTTAACTTCAGCTCATTTGAGAGAGATTCTTTCAGGCAAAATGTCATCACAAAAAGGATAAAAGTATTATTTCTCTTACCTAGGGACTATAAGGAAAGCTCTGTTTCTACACCACAATGATAAGAAAAGGTACATAAATTATTCACTAAAGTAAGGACTTTTTATTTCTAAGTCACTAATGATACCTTGTAAGGATTACATTCTTAATCATAAACTCAGAAAACTATCCTAGAGTTATAAGAGATAAAACTAAACATAATATACAATAATTTGTTGTTGCCAAGTATCCTGCTGTGAGTAGAACATGTGTCAAGTGATGTTCCTTGAGCTTTGTGTGACATTGAAAATAAATACATGTGGCAAATGGATGCTGTATGAATATGCTTGTACAAATAATTTCCTGTGATTGGATATGCATACATCTATATTTAAAGAGAGGGCAGTATAAAGGTAAAACTTTCCTTATGAGAAGTTCAAATGTATGCTAAAGGAATAGTCTGAAGTCTGCACACACACATATAAATAAATAACCAGGTGACACAAGTTAATGTTTTGGTGGTCTCGAGTATGTTCAAATTTGGCATATGACATATTTGAGTATTGTTTTTTACCATAGTTTGAAATATTAGTTAAAAATAAATCTTTAAAAATCCAAATCAAACTTCTGTGGGATACCCCAAACCCCTCCATTTCATGTGGAAGACCACTTGAGACACCCTGGCTGTTCGCTTCCTGTGGAAGGACAGGTGAAGTACCTGCCCCTCTCAGGGAGCTCAGGGATAGACATGCTATTAGCCAGTGCCTACGATAGGTGTTTGGACCTAGTGAATTGTCAGTAACTGGCTTATATACAGATGGGGACTTCTATAAATGTGAGGAATATTAAGGGCATTTAGATTCATTAAGATCGTTAGCTCTGCCTCAGAGAAAAAGGATAAACCTCCCATATCTGAAGTGCTCTTGCAGCCTTTCTCTGCTTAGTTCTCAAGGCTTGAGTATTCTCACAATTATTTTACAGGACCCTGAAACGAGGGTTTGTCTCTTTGAACCCTAAGAAATGAGACCTTCTGCATAACAAAATGCTCTACGTCACTGAAGATCTGCTCTCTTAAGTGTCAAAACATTTTATTTTAACCATTTTTGATGGAAATCTTTAAAAACTGAGTTATACATTATTTGATTTTCTTAGGGCATAGTCAACATAATTTTTTCAGCCTTTACAATTATATTATTACACGTCCATTTTTATTGTGGAAATTGTAGAAAATACAGTAAGAAAACAGGAATTAAAGAGAATGTACACAGTTTTGGGACATGCTCTGTGTTAAAGTTGATAAATAGTCAGACTTATTTATTGATGTGACGCTATTAATTGTGTATCATGAATAAACTTCAGACCACTGGAATTTGAGTTCTTTTGTCAGCTTCTGATCCCAATGCTGGCTCCCCTACTGTTTGTCAACTGGATGTCATTTATGTTTGCTGTCAAGATGCCTCTCAGCAGAGCACCTCTCCGTCTCCCTCTTACTTTGTTTCTTTAGATGATTAGGAGTTTGGAAATGAGGCAACTCAGCCTGTCAGAAACACACCTGAAGGCAGAGGAAGGAGGCTTTGAGTGAGGGACTAACGGGCTTCTTGAGACAAGTGCATAAGCTTTAGTCATGGACTTTGTGACATTTTTATTGGGTGGCTGAAGCCCTTTTTGCTCACTCAGTAGTTCTAGGCTATGGTCCAAAGAAACAAGGCTGACATGAATTTCAGTACATAAAGTCACGGTGTCACTGATGTTTTGTCTATAGGTTTTAGTGTTTACTTAGCCTTATAGTCATGCAGAGAAAACAATCTCAATTACTTCATCTCTAATTATCCCAGGTCTATTTATAACGACTGTCTTATATTACACTATTAAGTCTGTAAAGATCATCCAAAAATCCACTGATTGTGCTACTTGAAAAAGGAAAAGGTGTAAACTCCCCGCTAAGTCACTCAGGACCGACTCTGCGACAGGTGAGGTCTCGGCGGGTCCCCTCACTGGCCTGGGCTACACCCTTCTCTCTTCCTCTCAATGAAATCTTAAAATCTGAAAGTACTATGTTGCACTGACCACTGTAAAGGAATGCAGTGCCTTGAATGTGGAATTGTCCCTGCGCCTGGGATCTGGCCTTTCATTGCTGCTGCTACTCCTTAATCATTCTCGACTCAGCTAAACTTTTTTTAGCAGTTAATTTTAATACAGATAACTTCATTTTATCATCTTCATCTTATTATCTTGATACTCAACTCAGGAAGTGAAACTTGTTAATAGAAAATTAGTTTCGTTTAAAATAATAACAGTGATCATAGTTATCATTTATTGAGCATTTACTGTGTGACAGACACGAAATATCTCATTTAGCTCCCATACTAACCCTATGGAGCAGCTTCCACTTTTCATTCATTCATTCATTCTCTCAACAAATAGTTGGTGAGCACCCAGGCTCTGTTCTAGCCTCTTAGATTTTTCATTAAATAAGACAGAGTCTCAGCTAAAGGACCTTACATTCTAGTGTCAGAAGGCAGACAAACACAAAATAAATCTATAATACTATAATATATTTAATAGTGACAAAAGCTATGAGGAGAAAACAGGCAAGGCAGAGAGTGACGAGGTGCGAGTGGTGGGTTGGTGCTATTTTAAACAGGATGGTTAAGAAAGGCTTCTCCGAGAAAGTGAAATGTGAACAAAAAACTGAAAGAAGTGAGCCTGTATGAATACCCAGGGGAAGAGCATTCCAGGCTGAAGATACAACACGTGCAAAGTCCTGCATGGGGAGCGTACTTGGCAAGTTGAAGGAACAGCTAGGAGGCCGGTGTGAACAGGAGCAGTGAGCACGAAAAGGAGGTTAGCAGGAGAGGTCAGAGAATAGCAGGGGCTTGTAGGCTCCACAGGGTCTTCTGATGGTAAGTTACTTGCCCACAGTGAGTAAGCAGCAGAGCTGGGATACGAACAGCCAGATTCATTAGCACGTCCTCTTAACTACCGTGGGAAACTGCCTTATAGACAATTTGTAAGTCAATACGGGAATGAGATTAGTAAGAAAAGACTTTCCGCAATGACAGAAGTCTTTATAATCTAAAACTTTTCCCCAGCTTTACTGAGATATTATTGACATATGACATGTAAGTTTAAGGTGTACAATGTAACAATTGGTTGCATGAATAGATTGTGAAATGATTCTCACAAGATTGGTTAACACCTCCATCCCTAAAACTCTTAGAAGAGACTCGATTGCATAATTCCAATTTTCTTGATTCTAAGCTCACCATTTTCTATTTCCAACAAACAATCTATCTGGCTCTCATTATAGCCAACTCCTTTAAATTACATGTGACTTTTTTAATTAGAAAAGAATACTACTTCAGGCCAAACTAGAGGTTTTATCATGTTTTTATCCTTTGATTTCTAAAAGCATCACATACCTTTTACAGAACTTCTGTGTACTAAGCCAATATAGTGAATTCTTGGTTGTCAGTGACTGGCCTTTCTTCTTCAGGATTCCCTGGAGGCTATGTCCATGGAAACAAGTTCTATCAGTGTCTTCTTCAGTCCAATTGAACTGAAAACTTGAAGGACTTTTTTTTTCAACAGTTGGTGTTGAATCAACGAGTGTGCTAAACTGTTTTTGTAGATTTACCACCATTTCTGGAAATGGAGGGAAAAAAGGAAAGGAATAAAACAAAAACTAATGTTAAATTACAGGTAAAGCCTGTAGTTTACTTGACAGTAATGTACCAATGCTGGTTTCTTAGGATGACAAATGCAGTGGTAATGTAAGAGGATAACATTAGGGAAACAAACTGGATGAGGGAAACTACTTAAAAAGGGATAAAATGGTAAATTTTATGTTATGCATATTTTACCACAATTTTAAAAAATGAGTAAGACAACCTAAAGGCTCTTAACAAAGTGTTCTGAAAGTCACAGAAATACAGGATTTTATATTTTGGTGGGAACTTAAGCTCTGTTTGGTACAACGGCACGTTCCTGAAATACATAGATTCCTGTGGAGATTTCTCACGGGTGATGTGCCTTTGGACGTGCACTGAATACTTGTTACAGAAGAAAAAAATTACTTATGCATTCACTTTCAAGATATTTAGCTTTTCTACAACAGTGTTGCTACTTGGCATTCATAAGAGAAAATGCAACTCACCTCTTCTTTTATATACCACTGATCTGTCAATGGATGAGTGGTAGAGTGGCTTTTCGCTTTTCCACACATACCTGTACAAGGTAGAAAGACAGTTGGAGCCGGATGGAGAAGAAATGGACTTAAACACATTTCAGAGAAGGTTCTCTGAAGCAATGTCTGAAATTCCTGATATTCAGCGTAAAAGCTCTGGCTTAGAATGACTAATTGACATGTGCCTGCAGAGCTTATGTCCTAAGCAAGCATGCAGCCCTGAAGGAGAAAACAAGCCAACAGAACGATGTGCTCCTCCCAGGTGCCATGAGATCCTGAAGGAGCTGTTGATTATACAAAAAGTGTAGAAATGGTTTCCCTCACCACGAAATTCCCTTGCTGCCTATTCTCATAGAGCGAAGCCACCTAAAAAACAACTGTCTCTCCGTGTTTTTGCCCAACTGCCCTTTTGCTGAGGATTTAGCATTTCTTGTGATTCTGATAGGTCAGACAAAATGAACAATATGTTCGAGTCTTCTGCCATTAATGCCGGGAAATTAAGCCTATCCTTGGTGGGAATGAGATCAGGATTCCAGCATGACACAGTCCTAATGGGCCCTGCACTGACTTTACCTATCCGTCCCGAGGGAGTGCCAGACAGGGAGGCCTCCCGTAAAATGGAGATCCTGCACTGATCTATAAAATATACATAACATCGCCTCCTCCAGAGAAAGGCCCAAGAGCCATGTGGGGTTCTTCCAGTTTGGGGATGACCCTAGAGTCAGGCTAAAGGGAAGTGACATGTTCTATTTCTAGTTCCAGGGGCCCATGCTAAACTTGGCCAAGCAGACTGCTGCCCTGGAATAAACATAACACTTAATGTTCATTTTTAGTCTCATTTTTATTCTGAGTTTCCTAAAGTGGAGGATTTTCATAATTTATAGTAAAAAATAACAACTGCCTTCTTCTTGATCCCAGGCCTTTCTTATTTTGAGAGGCAGTGTGGCAATAGGAAGAGGACTGAATCAGGGGACCCCGGCTCTACCACTTCCTAGTGGTATGACCTTGTGTGAGTCATTTGCGACAAATTCTGGAGGTTCTCCATAATGCATAAGGGCAGACTAGAGACTGTCTCACCCTTCTGTATGGCCCTAGTGTTGGCAGTGAATGGCACATGGTAAGGACTCATTCAAATATTTTTTAAAAGAATGAAGGGATGAGTAAATGAACAAATGAATTCAACATCTCTAAATCTGTCTTCTACTTTGACAGGGTTGTTGTTCTGTACAATTAAGGCAATGCATGTAATGCTTCTTTAAATCTACACCATTGTTGGAAGTAATTATTATCCAGTGCTTGACTGAGTGTCTGGGTAGTAGACATTCAAGAAATATCTGTAGGTTTTCTACAAAAAAGCTGATAAGAAACAGAAAGTCAAAAATTCAAATTTTTTTTTTAAATTTATGGTATTTGATAATGGGTAATTTTTTGCCATTCTTTTTTTAATGTTGGGAAAGAAAATGCATAACAAAAGTAAACATTTTAGTAACATTCTGCTAGCGAAATAATCATTTTAACCAATTTAAGAATTGAGATTTTTCTCAAGGATTTAAAAAAGACTTGATAAAATCAGTAAAATCTTGACTTTATATAAAACAGAGATGTTAACTTTTTACTTTGAGTTCTCACAACGATTAAAAATGTTAAGAATAGAAATGAAACTTCTCTCATCATCTGGGGGCAGCAGAGATGTAATCGATGTTAATAGATGACAGTCTTCCCGAAAATTCTGTGTTAACTAAATTTTAATGAGCCACAGCACATTTAAAATATATCAGAAAGCTTGTCATTTTATGCCTATGGTAAATGAGTTTGTGATTCTTTCAAATGTCTTTTTTTTACTATTTATTTTCCTAAATAATAGAAGTAACAACATACTCAAGGTAAAAAATTCTCAAATAATAAAGAAGTCCCCTAAACAGTCTAATCCCAATCTGTAGATAACCCCACTGCTAAAAATTCCTTGTGAATACCTAATCTAGATAGAATTTCTTATGCATTTATAACAAATGCCCACACAGGTGTCAATGCTAATATAGCCAAGGAGGCATTTTTACTCCTTTGGGGTCATATGCCCAGAAAATGGGGAAGGCGCTCTAAAATAACAACTCTGTTTATACTCCTTCTTCAGACTCCTTCTTTAGGACTTTATTTTGCTTACCTCTTCCCCAAACTACAAAAGCTACAAAAAACAGAGACACACCACAAAGTCCTGTATGTTTCCCTCCAGTCTCTATATGATTTGTTTCCCATTGCTAAAAATTAAGGTGTAATTTACATGCAGTAAATTCATCCTGTTCAGTGTATGGTTCTGCTAGCTTTTACAAACACGTACTGTCGTGTAATCACCACCATGATTAATATATAGAAGAGCTCCATGCCTCCAAAACTCTCTCAGGCCTCTTGATAATCAACCTTTCTCCAAACCCCCAGATCTTTAATCTCAGGCAACCACTGATCTGCTTCTCTGTCCCTGTAATATAGCCTTTTCCAGAATGCCAGATAAATGGAATCATACTATATGTAATCTTTTGAGTCTTTCATTTAGCATAATGCATTTAAAATTCACACATATTGTTCAATGTATCAGAAGTTTGTTCCTTTCTATTTCTGAATGTATTCCAGTGTTCAGGTATGTATATTACAGTTTCTTTATCCATTCACCAGCTGAAGGGCATTTGGTTGTTGCCAGTTTGGGGTCGCTATGAATTAAGCCACTATAAACATCCGTATATATGTTTTGTATAAACTGACTTTCATTTCATTTAGGTAAATATCTAGAAGTGAAAATCACTGGGCAGTATAATAAGTGTATGTTTAACTTTATGAAAAATAGCCAAACTTTCCACAATGGCTGCACTATTTTGCATTCTCACATTTGGCAAGGTCAGTTTTTTGTTTGTTTTGTTTTTTGGTCATTCGAATTGGTGTGTAATGGTATCTCATCATGGTTTTAATTTGCACTTCCCTACTAAGAATGTTGACAATCATTTCATGGGCCATCTGTACATGTTTGGTGAAGTATCTATTTGAATCTTTTGTCCATTTAAAAATCTGGGTTGTTTTCTTATTGTCTGAGAATTCTTTATATAAATCTTTATATAAAAAGAATTCTTTATATAGATAAATCTTTTGTCAGGTATGTGATTTGCACATATTGTCACCCAGCTTGTGGCTTCCCATTCTCTTACAAGTATCCTTGGAAGAGCAGTAGTTCTTTCTTCTGATGAAATCCAATTTATCATTTTCTTTTATGCTTTAACAACTTTCATCTGACAACATGGAACATGATATCCAGAAGAATAAAGAAAAATTAGAAATTTATGTCAACAGTCGGGGTTGGATAGGCCAAAACAGACAGGTAACCAGCATGCACAGAGCCTTTGTACCCAAACACTAGTCTGTAGTGATTTACATGTGACTTCACTTACCCCAAAGCATCTACTCTATGAAGTGGGATCTTGGTAATAAATCCCCTGGACAATCTCCTCCCTGGGTCCGTGTCACCCATAGAGACCCAATGACTAAAGAAACATTTCTTCTCCAACAAGGATGAGGAAGAACCCAGTTTCCTAGGTATCTATGGGCTGTCAGAGTAAGTTCACCTCCCTTCCTCACTGTGCATCAAGCATGAATAGTGAGAAACTGTTATTCCTCTCCCCTTTCTGGCAAGGACCCTCTTCCCCATAGTGCTTTTTTCATCCCTATAAGTCTGTTTCTCTATTTCAAAGTTCTCTTAAATTTAGAGAAAAATAATCTAGTTCTATCTCTGAAAATAGAAATTTAGTTCTTAGAGCATAAAGCAGGCATTATTATTGATATTTATGAGGCAACTAGAACCGAATGAATAATCATTTAACTACGTTGAGGAACCTTGATCAAATGAGTGTTATTGTAAATTTACATAAAACACAGAGATATTAACTTTTGCTTCAAAGTCTCATAGAGACTCAAAGTTCTAAAAATACATATGAAACTGCAAATCAGAGACCAACAGAAATGCAGTATATATTATATAAGATATAGTACCTCGGAAAATTTCTGAGCAAACTAAATTTCAGTGCATTGAGGCTGAGAAGTTCAATAGCTTGCTCATGATCACAGAGCTCAGTAATACAATCAGGATTCAAACCCAGCACTGAATCTTTCCTCTCTACAACAATGGACCTACATCAGAATGAAAGTTCAAAGTCAAACAGTGAGGCTGAATCAAATACATTCTCTTTCTGCTTTCCTTTGTTTTGATTTTTATAGGGATCTTTATTTTGGGACAACATTCCAATTAAAGAAGAAAGTTAATTAGAATATGGGGCTAATATTTCTAGGAAAAATGTCACAGTGCTGATGAGTCTATACTGATGAAACTTCAGCTTTGAAATGTAAAGTAACAGACTTGAAAATAAAGTAGGTGAACCTAAAACTAAAAGAAATAACATACTTTGCCCTGGCTTCCTCCCATTTTTGTTTCTTATCATCAAAAGATTTCTTCATAACTTGGTACCATTTTCTGAAATCAAACCATGGCTTATCTGAAAAAAATGAAGTCCACAATTATTAACCAAATAAGTCACATATAATAATTTACACTGTTCATCTGAATCTTCATTCACAGACATAACTAAATATTTATGTAATAGCCCTCGGAAATTATGGGTGGAGTCACTGTCTCAGTACCCTAACATGAGTCCTGAGCAATCAGTCACTCCTTCCTCTGAGTTTCTACCAATAGCACGGCCATAAACGAGGTTATCCTGAAATCATCTTGTTATACGTCTGTTTCTCCTAGACGTGACTACTACCCTTGAGAACAGAAGACATATTTTGTTTGTCACTATACAATAAGGCCTCTTCCTCCCAACCCAACACCCAGCACAGTACCTGGCACATATGCTTCAATATGTTTGAGAATTCATGAATTAAGGAACAAATGATTAATAGATGTGTGAAATGGCACTACAGGAGCTGAATCCAGACCCAGTTTCATCTCCTATTCCTCCATTTCAACTCCTATTCTTGTTCTCTCAATTACTAATCCAAATCCAAAGCTTCTAGGGGTAAGAAAGTAGACTGCATTGGACAGCTGGTGTGAGTGTGTGTTCAAGATGTCAAGGCTTGAGAGATAACAGCATTGAATGCAGTTAAATAGGGTCACTCCTCACTCTTTTATTCGCTCCGTATGGGGGGTGGGATGAGTAAAAAAGGAAAAAAATAAAACAAAAGGTAAAACAGAAGATTAGAGAATGAGGGAGTTAGAAGAAAGGAATGCTGATAGGAGGAAGACGGCTGAGTGAAAGCCTAATTTTTTACACATTCTCCAATGAAGACAGTCTCTCTTAATGTCCAGTTAAAAATCTTTTCAACTGGCCAAAATAATCACTTAAACTAATAGAGCCTTATAGTGATACAGCCACAGAGGCGAGGCAACGACCACCGACCTATAAGGATAGAGGAAAATTATAACGATCAATTAAACACAAGGTCCTTGGACTCTAAGTGAGGTGGACAGCCCCTCATGGAGGATGGGGGAGGTGGGGACAGTGGGCAGCAGGGAACAGCAATCCCTGTGTCGCTGGCAGCGTAGATTTATTTTGAGGATTAGGGGAGACAATGTGTCAAAGAGCTCTGTTGACTCTTAAATATCTACACAGTCTAAGGTGATCCTTGAGCATGAGAAGGGACATTAGAAGACATCTTGCTCAACCTTTTACTCCACAGAGGAGCCAACGTGAAGCAATGTGCAGAAGGAAGGAGTCTGCACATGTTCTGGAAAGAACACACAAACTGCTACCATTAAATCTAAGCTCCTAAAACCGATGAACAAACGTGTGGAAGAAAACAAAAAGTCAAACTCGTACAAGAATAGAGTAGAAACGTGCTTGCCAGGGGTTGGGATGGGGAAAGAGGGAGAGGTCGGTAAAAGTGTACAAATGTTCAGCTACATGATGAATCAGGTCTGGGGAATCTCATGTAAAACATGGTGACTATAGTGGATAACATTGTATTGTATAACTGAAATTTGCTAAGAGAGTTCAACTTAAATGTTTTCACCAAAAAATATGTGACGTAATGGATGTGTTAATTAACTGAATGGGAGGAATCCTTTTTTTACAATGTATACATACATGAAATCACCACAATGTATACTTTTAAATATCTTACAATTTTACATGACAGCTACTCCTAAATAAAGCTGAAATTTAAAAAAAGGACAATGAACGGTAAATCCTACTGAGAACATTAAGAGACCAGAATTGAATTTAAGAATTCATGTATTTATCAAACGTTTTGAGTTGCTTTTAGGCCAGTCATTATGTTAGGCACTAAAGATACATTAGGAAAAAATAAAGTAAGAAAGATATGATCCCTTCCTCTAGAAGCTTACAATCTACCTGTCTATCATTTATGTAGTACTCATTATATGCCAAACAGTCTTCTAAGCACTTTACAAATATTGACAATCCAATAGGGACAGACATATTAGTCAACTAGTTGTAATGCACTGTGCTAAACACCTAGCAGAAGTTTGGACAGTAGTAGCTGTGGCAGGAGTGATTAGTTTTGATGTGGAAAATGGTGAGGTGGGGAGTGGCTGTGAGAGAAGGTAGGAGAGGGTATTTATGTTGTATCTTGAAGAATGAGGATGGATTTTCCAGGGATTAAAGGAGTTGGGGGATAAGAAGGAAAGAGCATCTCAAGTAGGAGAACCAGTGTGAAAAAAGGTTGATGGCATTGCAATAGATGGCACAGTGACAAAATGGTCCTCAAGTTCATGGTCTACTATGGCTAGTGAGTAGAAACTGGGAATAAAAAAGCAAGCTGGACTTTCCACACAGTAGGAAGTCAATGAAATTTTTTAGTAACTATAGAGATGTAATTAGATAACTATATGAAAAAATAATCCTGGTACAAGGTAAAATTTGTATACATGTATATGTATATGTGTACACGCATATTTTCAGTTTCTTTCGTACGTTTATTGTGTCTTTTTAATCCATTGTTTATGCTTTGAATTTGATTGATAAAAAAATTAAGTACCTTCTTTGTTCTCTTCATTATACTTCTCAGCAATCGTAGACAAAGACCTAGACATACCAATAAACAAATCAATTTATTTAGAGATCACTTATTTGAAGACAGTGAAATTCTGAATTCTTCTGAAAGAAGAGTATATAACAGTACTTGAAACTGATGCCAACCTGAATGGAGAAGCAATCCCTGAAATGGGGAGGAAGACATTGCAAAAACTGCCACTCTTTTTGGCACTTGGGAGGGGTAACATTTTAAGACTACTTTTCCAAAGAATCTTTGAGACACAGTGCCAGGAGCCTAAAGGCACATAGATGAAGTGCCAAACAATTCCTTAGGATTTGTGTATGATGATTTAAAACTTGGGAATCAGTGGAACAATGAGAAACGTGTACCTACCTAAAAAATAGAAATAAAACATCAACAACTTACTAAGGTAGAATGAAATCTCTGGCAACTAGCTGAGTTAAAATATTAAGTAAGAAGCAATTGTTGCTACTAGCCAATGTTCTGTAACAGCTGAGAGTCTCTATTTTCATTGCAGTAAGTATGGAGTCCCTCCCTCTGAATACTTAGGTAAAAACAATATAATTTTTCCCTTATACAAGTGGCATACACTTACCATTCTAAACTGTCATCCAATAAAAAGAGCAGTTTCAATACTATTACAATGACAGCTATGGCTTGTACATCATATTTAACAGTTTTGGCCATTTTAGCTATTGGATCAAATGTCAGAAAATCCACTTCTCCTATGCCAGCCATTTTTACCACTTGGCAGGTGAAACTGTGCATTTCATCTGTTGAAGATAAAACCAGTAAAATGTGAATTAAATTCTTTGGCTAACTAGACCATACTAATGTATATCTCCATAAAATAAGCTTTATCATAAAACATGGTTCTATGCTAGAACTTGGAGACACACATTTTGTGAATAAAATAGACCAAAAAAAAAAAAAGATATCTGTATAGAAAAACTAATGGTAGGATCCTGACGAGGCATATCTTTTCCTATTTTGACTTCCTAAAACATCTACTATTTATAGGACCCATCTTGGTACCTAATACATCAGGCACACATCAGTTTTCTATTGTTTCATACACATCTCTTGTCTGTGTTTCTATAGCAATTAGCGCTTCCCTGAAACTAAGTCCCCTGTGAGACCAAGAGCTTCTGCAGGAATGTGCACTCCCTGGCTGGCTGACACCTGGCAAGCACCTGGAAGCCTCAGTATGTGTTTGACTACATGCACTGCTTTCCCAAAGAAATTACATGCTCAGCATAGACTTCATTTATGATGCAGTCTGAATAATGTGGGACTTAGAACCAGAACACCCAGGGCTTATATTCAGGCTTTCCAATCATTAGCCTTTTGACTTAGGATTAGAGTCACTTAACCTCAGCTTCTATATTTGTAAAATGGGTTATGGTGAGGCTAAGATAGTATTAAGTGAATAGATGTTGAAAACTCTAAAATACTAAACAAATTGCTTTACTCACTAATTTAAGTATCTAAGACGTACCATATTCTATTTTAATTTCAAGAAGAATAGCTATTATTTACAAGAGCATAATAAAGTGTAGTGAATTGAACTGAGTCTCCTCCACACATTCAGTCACCATGTCCTATTGATTCTCCTCCTCCGATGTGGTGTACAATCCAGCAGCTATGAGTAAACTACTATGGAACCAAACGGCCTGACTGGAATCCCTGCTCCGTCACTTTCTCGCTCAGTGACCTTGGACAAGTTACACGACCTCTCTGTGTCTCCGCTTTTTTCATCTGTATAAAGCAAGAATAACAATAGTACCTACCTCATAGTTATTGTGAAGATTAAATGAATTAACATACCTAAAGCATTTAGATCAGTGAATGGAATAGAGTGGGCACTTTAAATGTGAGCTATTATGCTGACTACTTTCAAATTCATCCAGTCTCTTCCCTCTCCACTGCACTGCTGCACCTTACTTCATCTTCATAACTGGTCTTCCTTCCTCTTGTCTGATCTTGCTGTGATCCCATCATCTCATTCCCCTGCTCTCACTAACCCATTAAATAGGTCTCTGCAGTTACCCACACAAGCCATAGTCTCACTGGCCTCTCTGTTTTACACTATTTTTGTCCCTTTGCCTAGGAAGCCAATTTCTTTTCCCTGTTTCTCATCTCAAGTTTTGTAGGGTGGAGTCTCACTCATCTTACAGAATTCAACTGTACCGATCATTTCTTCTAAGAACACTTGCATGACACCAGTCACCTTTGATTAGCCCTCTTCTGAATGTTAAAGCAGCTCTTCCGGCATTTACCCCACTACTGCATATTGTAAGCGTTTACTTCTTTGCTCCCTCTTAAACTTGAGGGTAGACTCAGCCTTGTTTTATTTGTCTTTCTAACTGCAGCAATCTATACATCATTGGTGGAACCTATGTGTTTATGGTGAAGAATGAGTCAAACACAAAAGTAGTTTTTTTCCTAAAACGCTTAAGTAAAAAGTTTCCACTGATTAAACAATGCTTTGTTCACAGAGAAATACAACATATATAACAACGATAATTCAAAATACGCATCAAAGTATTTTTATATGTCTACCAGATCCTAATAACTTAGTTACAGTTTCACTTGCTTTTACCCATTCTTTCAAACAACATTTATTGAGCATTAACTATGCTCTGGGTATCGGAGAGAAAGACACAGCCATTTTTCTCCAGGAGCTCATGGTTTAGTAACAAGTAATTAGAATGCCATGTAATCAAGATGAGACACAGATGCGATGGTGCTTTGGGGAAATGCAAATACTTCAACACAAGGCTTTGGTGTTGAATGCGCAGAGGTAGGCAGGGCCAGATCACGAAGGTCTGTACGACAGAGAATTTGGTGACAGAGGATTTGGACTTATTGTTGTTAAGATTATTTCAACCTACAGATTCCATCTGAATTATTCGGTGCAGAACAATTGGACGATGCACAATTCTGCTCAATGCCACAAGCATTGACTGAATGCCTACTGCCCACTGTGCAAAAGACGTCGTGCTATGATGGAGGAAACCAGAAAAGCAATAGCTGGACTCACCTTCAAACACATACACTTAAACCATGACAACAAAAACTTAAAAATACGTTTACTAAAATTTTATGTATTATCTGTATCGGGTTATAGATGCTATAGTCACTTCTGCTTTAAAAATTGACTTATTATTATTGACATTTCTTGAAAACTATCTCCTCTATTTCTTTTAAAATTAATATCCTGAACTACTTCTCTTACACCAAAAGTACAGAGTAATAAGAAAGCAAATGGAAGAAATTATGAGAAAGGAATCAGGCACAATAGAGAAAAACGAAGGAGTACAGGCTCCTGAACCAGAGCATAATGTGGAAAGAACAGTAGCTTTGGAATGTGAAGACTGGGTTGTAAGTATGCACTCTGCCACCTATCAGTTAAGTGTCACAGAGCCTTGCCATATATATATGGAAGCACTTTGGAAATGCTGAAGTTCCCCACAAATTACATACGTGATTGGGAAAGCTGCCAGAAATTCTCTCTAGCACGTGTGTCTGCCCCAGTATGACTAACAATACTAGAAAATGTGTTTGGAACTCATTCAAAGCCGTCAGAGTCAGTGCTCACTCAGAAAGGGTGTGTGTGTGACACGCTTGCTGAAACCTTTCTACCTAGTTCCAGAGCCCACATGATCATGCGTGAAGGCTTTGGGGAGGGCATGTGTTGCAAAGGGTTTGGGGAGGGCATGTGCTGCCGTAGCATGCTAAAAACTACTTCCAGCTTTCTGGGAAGCCTAAACCCTCTCTTTGTCAAAGCGCCAAATACACAGGTCTCTTTTAGACTAACAGCACTGTAGAACAGATGGCACTGTAGAGAGTATATTTGTACACTGAAAATGGTGACATCCTAGAGGTCTGCTTATAATCTTATGGGTAGTTAGCACATCAATGTCACATTTTAGAATCTAAATCCTAAGGTGCAGGGACTATCACATCTTAATTTGTAGAGCTATTTTGTTTATTGTTTTCCCCCCACTATTAAGTAATACGGACTCAATATAGGACATTTATAAGATACATAAAGGTAGAAGAAAGGAAAAAATGCATTACTGTAACTTAAAAATAGCACTTTAATATTTTGGTATATTTATTTCTAATATTTTTATGAATATTCATTTTATATATAACTTATAATTTGGCTTATTTCATTTTTTATTATAACATAAACATTTTCCATGCTTTTCTAAACTCCTCACAAACAGGATTTTAAAAGCTGTGTAATGTTCACTGAATACACACCCCACTGTTTGCTTAGCCATAACCTTTCTGTCAGATATTTGAGTTATTTCTGATTTTTCAGTATAATAAATAAGGAGGACAATAACATTTATGTATGATTTTTTTCTATATTTAAAATTATTTCTATTGAACAATGTATGAGAAGTGAAATTTCTCTACCCTGATGTTTTACAATATTGTCTTCGAAAAGGCACTTAATAAATATTAGATGAACATGATGAACTGCATGTTACAATGGGCTTAATTCTACTTGTTACTCTCAGGAAGAGTTAGGTGACAAAGACTGCTAAACTACACACACTGGCCAGAAAACACTGCCACTCTCTCTGTCCAACTGCAGCCACGTCAGCTCCGTGCTTGCCCTAACCCAGCTATGTCGGTTATATTTTAGTAATGCCTGCTATTTCTTCCACACCTAGTATTCCCTTTGTAAGTTCAAGATTCTGGAGTACAGGAGAGAACACAGGAACTTTTCATATTTTGAAAGAACAATAAAAAAAGTAAATTAAAAAAGCAAACTCCAAAACAGTAATTCTGATCTATCCAACATGTCAAAAACGCAGAATTCAGACTTTCCAAATTCTGGAATCTTTATCAAATAGTGACTTCTGAAATCTCAACAAGAGACACACATTCTTTAGCTTAACAGATAATATATTTGAAAAGTTTAAATGATTTTTGTTCCTTTACAAAACATTTTAAAATTACAGACTTAATATTTACATTTATATATGTATTACTACATACTTATGCTTATTTTATAGTTAAAATTACATTATACGTATGGTTTTAAACACTTTTTCTCACGTTATCTATTGTTCTTTTCTAGTAAACATATATTCAATCACATTTTTGATACTGCTTAAGCAATAGTATAGTCCCACCACGTTTGCATTTTCTCTTAAAAATGAAAGTTCTGAACTCACATTTCTAGTTTAGCAAGAAATTCAGGAATGGATTCCATCGGCAGATTCCATCTCCCTGTGTCTCAGTATATTGTGAATAAGGTCTATGAGGCCCTTTTCATGTTCTGTGTTTTGATGCCTTAAAGAGTGCACTGTGACCCCATCGGACTTTGGTCCCCATTTGTTTTAGGGACTGGAAATAGCATTATGTCACCAAACAATAAAAATGTTACCATAAATTAGTTTCTGGGATTTTTAAAAATCAGAATTTATTATGTAATAATCATGCTTCATGTAAATGAAGAAGTGCTTCTTCTTGGGGCGGGGGGTCGGGGGGGCGGGTGCACCAAGGTCACTGATAACACACACTGAAACATTTGTTACTTGCACTCAGCAAACTTACTGTCAAAACCAAATGTTCTCTCAAGCATATCCCTCATACCAAAAGAGAACTCTTCACTTCTGAATGGCCTGAAATATTTTAAGAAAGGATTCTGAACTTAAGCTGCATGTTACTGTGGACCCTGCCGGTTGGCTCTACTAGTCTAGGATTTGAGAGGATGTTGTATTTGGTCACTAAGACTCTAGGAGGAAAAAACTCCTCATCAATACCACACACTCACCAGGGAGGTTGACCTCCATCAAGTATTTCATACACAAGATGTTTGGATGCAGATAGCAGTCTTCGGTTATGTCTGGGAAACGAGGCAAATCTAGAAATGTGGCAACTTCAATAATTTTTTTATGGATATCCTCATAGTTAGGCCAAGACTGAAATAAAAGAGAGACAGTCAAGCTAGCGATTTTGGCAACATAAATTTAAAATAAAATATTTTTTCTGATTTAAAAAATAATATGTATTCATTGAATAAAATTGGGGATGTGGAAAAAAGCATGAAGAGAAAACCCCCCTGAATCCCTAATATCCTAACTTAGCAATAACATAAAATTTAGTAATAACACTAAATTTAAGAGCCACTAACATTCTTTAAATGTTGGCTCATAAAACTCTTACTGGCCTTACCCATGATCTAGTGAAATCATTACTTCTTGCCAGTCATAGAAGAATATTCCATATTCTTCTGTGAAGGGATAAAGCTTTGACCCAATTGGAGTTACGATGTTGTCATAACTGCTCTGACAGAGGCACCCTCTCATTAATCTTCAAATTCACAGCCAACAAATTTAGCTCGCTGTTATATTCAAATGCTTCTATGTGGGAGATAACACCAAGGTTTAAGTCTAATAGTTAAAAATCCACAATTCATATTAAATTTTCTTATAGAATTCAAGAAAATCTATGAACTAATACTAGTAAATTCTGTTACTTTAAGGTTTACCCCTGGAGTTTATTGGGTATGCTACTTATATTTTTACAATTTATAAACATTTGTGATATTAATACTACATATACTTTTTCCCTATTTAATAAAAACATTAAATTTAGAGTCTATTTTATGCGAGATACTTTGGGAAACACAAAGATGAATGAAACAATCCCATCAAGGACTTTATAATCTAAATGGGAGATAGGGGTGCAAAAATGACCTGATTACAAGATAGGAAGTTGTCAAATATTACAGGAAAATTGAAAAAAAAAAAGCTATGGGATTTCAGAAAAACTGATATTTCTAATATGGTAGGACCCTGTTCAAACTGGCCTGAATAGAAACATTTTGGAAACCTCTTTGGCAGTATTTATAAAATTTGAGCATGTGCACGTTGTGACAAAGCGATTCTACTCCAAGCTACACATACGCAGGAGAAACGTGCGGGCATGTCCATGAAAGACACGTACTAGAACGTTCATAACAACACTACTTGTAAAAGCCCCAAACTGGAAACTACCCAAATGCCATCAATGATAGAATAGACAAGTACATTTTGATCCAGTCTAACAATGGAATATATACAACAAAGAAATGAACGCTCTACATGCAACAATACGAATGAATCTCCAAAACACCATGTTAAAAGAAAGAAGCCAGATGCAAAAGAGAATGATTCCACGTACATAAAGTACAAAACTCAGCAACTCAGCACCAAGCTTCTGAATAGTTAGAAGGCAGGAGTGATTTCTCTTGGAGTAGGGGAGGCAATGACTGGAAGTAAGCGAAAGGGTAGAGCTTCTGGGGTGCAAGTTATGTGGATTCTAGATGGGGCGTGGGGGGGTGTGGTGGGGGGGACTTCTCAGCCTATTAAAATTCATCAAGCTATGGACATTTGTGATATGTTCACTTTTCTGTATGTCTAGTTTACCTCAAAAAGTTTTTAAAAAGTTAAAGATAGAATATAGAAACAGAAAGAATGACAGTTATGTAAACCATTTTGTGTAACAGACTACTTCACATATCCCCCTGTAAGAGAAATAATCTAACTGGTGAATTCAGAGTTACAAAGACATTTAGACATATATAGTCCAACATTACAAGATCCCTAGCAGGCAGATGTCTGGCCCTTCTCGTAAATCCCAGTGGTGGGAACTCAATACCTTCTCTGAAGGTAGTCTAGTCCATTTTTAATGGGTCTAATCATTAAAAAGTTCTTCCGTATTTTAAGTGAAAATCTGCTTCCCAATTTGAGTTTATAGTCAATTAAACCCTCAAGTTGTTTAAAAATTATTGCCGTTAAGTCATATCTTGAACATCTTCTAAATGTGTGAATGTGTTTGGGAGCCAACTGAAGGAATGAATATTTCTGTTAAATTTTGCTTTGTTAAATTCAGCTCATGTATAATTTTAAGCATAAGGGAATACTTTATAATGGTACAGGGGTATGCTTATTAGAAAACTATCATATTAATTTCTAGATTTTATAACTATGCTTGATTTGACTTTGCCTGAAGCTACAATCTTTGCATAATATTTATTTTGATACAACTATTTCAGCATCTAAACTCTGAGTTTTATTAGGGGAAAAAAGCCTTCAGTTTATGCTATATTATTAATATATGATTATCCATAGCTGAAGAATACAAAGTAAATTTCTGTCAATCCAAAGTAGCAATGTATCCTTTTAGGTCTTTTTTTAATGTTGATATACAATAATTCTACTTGTAGAGTGAAATACTATTAATTGTATTCTATTTTGTGAATTTAAAAGAGAAAAAAGGAAAATAAATACTCAGTGATCTTTGGGAGAAAGAGGTCTTTTCTTCTTTACAAAATTCATTCACTTAGACCTCTGCTTCATTTTGCACAGAATTTGAAGCATCTTTTCAAGTTATGACAATTTTCATATCACTGACAAGATTTATGGCAACTCTAATCCTTTTCAATAATGCAGGTAGGGGATACAATTAAGTGCTTTTATCTGTAAACAAAACAAACACTACATAGAGCAGTGACTGTTGCCCTTAGAAAAATAATCATTTCAAAAACCAATTTAATAGATGATAAGTTCATGACAGGTAATTGTAAGGTCATTAATGAATAGGAATCTAGTAGGCTAACGTGACTTAATATATTTTTTAAATGTCTACACTAAAAGCTGGTACAGTATCAGCTTTAGTGTAATAGATAAATAGGCCACCATTCTTTCACATATGAACTGAGGATAAAATAATTACTATGTGAATCTACATATTTATATTATAGTTTACAATTGATTCTAGATTCTCCTAGTTTCAATTCAGTTTGGTAGCTCTGACTTAGACTTTTTCTTTTTGAATGACAGTGAAAACATTTTTTAAAAGCTGGGTAGGTTTTTAATAATCATTCTACTTATTAAATTGTAGAATGATTGTTATGCATTTAGTTGTTTCTAGTTTTCATACGTATATAAATAAGGCCATGATGAACATCATGACGCACTGTTTAGCAACATTTAATCTGATTATAAACTAATACATGATCATTATAAAAATTTATGAAATAGAAAATCTATAATAAAGACAACAAAAATTGCTCACGGGACGGACGGGTGGCTCAGTTGGTTGGAGCACGAGCTGTGAACAACAGGGTGGCCGGTTTGATTCCCACATGGGCCAGTGAGCTGCACCCTCCACAACTAGATTGAAAACAAGTTGCAGCTGAGCTGCTGCTGCTGAGCTCCTGGGAGGCTGGATGGCTCAGTTGGTTGGAGCGCATCCTCTCAACCACAAAGTTGCCGGTTCGACTCCCGCAAGGGATGGTGGGCTGTGCCCCGTTCCCCAATAAAGTCCTGTCCCTTCCCCAATAAAATCTTTAAAAAAAAAATTGCTCACAACTTAGAGAAAGCTACTTTAGGGTCTCGGTAGACTTTCCTCTCAGCCATTAGGGGCTCATCCATATTTATAACATTGGGATTTAAATCCAACAGCCTCTTTGACACTGCTACTTGGATATCTCTCCACTATGTCAAACTTACATATTCCAAATTGAATTGTTCATCTTCCACACCCCCAAATCGTATCCCTCCATCGGTGTTCCTTACCCAGTCACAGAAAACAAGCACTTGGCAATCATCCCTGAAAGCTCCCTTTTCTCACACTCCACATCCATTCAATTCCACACACAGCTGAGTCACCTCAAAGCTGGGTCGTGACTGCTGCTATTTCTCATCACTTCCACTGCTACTACCCTACTCTAACCTACCACACCCAGGCCTCCTAACCGCTACCCCCATATCTGCTGTTGCCTCTTTGCAACCATTATCAAGAGTGATATTTTAAAGTGCAAATCTGATATGTCACTCGCCTACTAAAATCTCTTTTATAGTTGACATTGCTCTTAGGCTAAGCTCCTGTCTACCTGAGAACCTTTGTAAAAGTTGAAAATTAGGTATATATAGTTTTGTTTCCTGCATTTTCACCTAACATTTTGTGAGCATTTTCTGTCATGAGATAGCCTTTGAAAACATCGTTTTGAGTGACTGGAAAATATTCTCCTTTATGAATCCTTTATTATTGGGTAGCTGTTAGATATATATTACATGTATCCCTATGACGCAGCTATTAAAAAGTATTTCCATAGCTGTTCCATGACTTAGGAAAATACTCACAGTACAATACTGAAAATATTTTGCATTTAGTTGTTTCTAAATATTTTAAAAATTTGTTTCTAAATGTTTTTAAAATTTATATATATATTCTTCAATCCTAAGTTTGCAAATGTGTTTATGCACATTATATAAGACAATCAAAAAATACTCAATGTTAATGGCATCCATGAGAAATTGGATTACAGATGATTTTTACTTCCTTCTTTATACAATTCATTATTTTGTACATTCTTTTTAATCATTCTGAACATATTATTTTCATAATAATAATAAAAAAGAATTCAACAACATATTACAGTGGTTTAAAAATTTAAACAGAATCACCATATGATCCAGCAATTGCATTTCTGGGTACATGCCCAAAAGATTTGAAAGCAGGGACTAAAACAGATACTTGTACACCCATGTTCATAGCAGTAAGACTCACAATAGCCCAAAGGTGGAAACAACCCAAATGTCCATGAGTAATGGATAAACAAGGCCACACAGGAGAATATTACTCAGCTTTAAAAATGAATGAAGTTCTGACACATGCTATAAACATGGATAAACTTTAAAGACATTAATCTACATGAAATACGTCAGATACAAAAGGACAAACACTGTCAACTCCACTTGTATGAGGCGCCAGCACAAACTCACAGCGACAGAAGGTAGGATGGTGGACCTCAAGAGCTGGGAGACAGGGCAACGCGGAGTCAGTGTTGAACGGGTATGGAGTGTCAGTTTGGGAAGATGAAAAAGGTCTGGAGATGGATGATGGTGATGGCTGTACAATGTGAATAAACTTAATTACACTGAACTGTACACGTAAAAATGGTTTAAATGGGAAATTTTATGGTTTGTATATTTTACTATGATTTTAAGAAAGAATAAAGAAGGAATCTAAATAACATCTAAAGGGAAAAAAAACCCAACAAATTAGAGACGTCACAATTAGACGTAATAATAAAACTGAAGGTTTAAAAAAGTCAACATACATAAAATCTACAAGCATTCAAAATCTATACCACTTGCTAATACCCACCTTTACATTATGTAAAACATCTTAGCACTAGAAACATACATTTGGGGGGGGCGGGAAATGATTAAACTGTAACTATTAAATACGTAATACCAAGATACTGAGCAAAAAGAAAATACAATACCTGCCGAATCCCCCACTCAGGGCCTCTCTGTCCAGAGACAATGCTTGATTACCACGTAATGGCTCTAGCACAAGACTGAAAGAGATCTTCTTAGTAACTCAAATGAGGTACGAGTGATAACTGGATGTTACCACCACCTGCCATTTCTGCCCAGGAGTGTCATCAAAAGGATCAGATGCCTGATCCTTCTGCCTCCATCATCACTTGAAGTGGTGGCCCAACTGTCAGTACACAGCTTGGCTATGGACTAACCTTCCTATGTATCTGCTCCCATTCCAACTGTACCACCAGCCAGCAAAGGCTAACCTTTGGCAGAAGGCGGAGAGCACTGTCACATACATTGTTTTAGAGAATAAGACCCCAGTGAAACATATTTGCTTCTGTCCCATTGTCCTTGCCCGCGAGGTTGGGCTCTAATTTTGACAAGATTCTAAAACATGGGTGACTATCACATAATAATTCCAGTAAACATTTAATGACTGTGTTAGAACAATCTGATTTTGAATTTTAGAAAATGCATTCACGTACAGAGCACGTCCAAGGGAAGGGTCTCATAGAAGCTGCTAGGTATTTGCACCACATTTTCACTAGGCGTATGGAGTAAGTAGAATAGGAGGTCTACCAGAATCCTGTGCAAACTTGGCATGTTTAGTGAGGTACGACAGCATTTGTTTTATACTGGACTTTGGTTATCTGCTAATTACTCTCATTCAACCTCAAATATTTTATGGAATAACAAAAGAAAGACAGACTGAGGTAGAGAGATAAGACTTGTCTGTACTGCTAAGCACCATCTCAGAATCATCTGCAAGATGCTTGTTAAAAATGCATATTTCTAGATCCCACACCAGAATTACTGAATCAATCTCTGACGTTGGGTCTAAGAATCTGTAGTTTAAACAGGCTCTCCAGGATATTCTTATGTGAATGAATGAATGAATGAATGAATGAATAAATGAATACATAAAAGGCAGCCGCTTCCCACCCTCATTTTTCTGGCAGGCTTAAAGAGCCCCCAGATAGTCTTGCTCCACAACCCTGAAAACAGAAGTGCACCCACAAATTCCAGGGATAGTCAGATGTTGTGGGAGGCCAGGAAGAAAACATCGTTGGTTTCTATTCATGCTGTCTGGCAGCGTAACTCTGCAAGGGAGGAGTGGGAGTGAGAGAAACTGAGCACACCTGTTAGCATTACACTTGCCTTAGTTTCCCTCAGGTGGACTTTAAACCTGTCAGATTATTATTGCACAAACAATCCCAAGAGCTGCCTGGGGCCTACAGAGTACCATGGTGAACGAGTCTCGAATAAACTTTGAAGACCCACAGTATGCTGAAACTGGATCCAATAAAGCCTTCATTTGGGGGCGATGGAAAATGACCAACAGCTCCGAAGGAGTCTTTTCTTCCTTCAACCAACAGGGACCTAGTTTCACAGAGGGTGTAAGATTGCTCCAAGGCAAAATGAGTCACTGTGGCAAAGTGCCACTCAGTGGGTTTGGCGGAACCAGCATGACATCTTTTCTTTTTACTCATTCAGAGAGAAGATCAGAATGCTGTTGATCAACATTCAAAACACTGGAAATGTGCTTCGGAATGAATTTCCAGTTTCCTCTTTATCCTTTCTTGTTCAGTCTAGTGAGGGATGACGAAACGACTAATTCTCGAGAGTGTTTAGAAACATGGAGAAGGACCATGGTAGAATAATATGTGTTACATATTATCTGTTTAGAAATTGGTCTGAGGGTGGAAACTATATAAAAATCAAGCAAATCAGGCTGAAAAGGTTGAAGTACTAGCCCCACTGGCAGAATACATTGTATCTGAAATAGAGACAAGTGTGTCTAGGCCCAAGTTCAGTTCAATCAGTGACTGATTATTTGGTCCTCTGTACGATAGAGAAGGTGTCCCAGAAAGAGACCAGATTTTCAGTTTATTCTATCAAATGAACTAAAAGATTTTTGCTAGAAGCAAGTGACGCTTTGAATCAGCACCATACTCCAGAAACTTGAGTCAAAAAATAAAACAGCAGAAGAGGCAGAGGCAGATAAAGGAGGAGGTCATCTTCAAATTAAATAAGTTAAAAAAAAAAAAAAAAGGCTATCCACTTGGAATTGGGAATCACAATTCAGAAAAAGGAGACGGTTGGAAATACTAAAAATTTGTACACCTGTCTCCTTTCCTGAGCTTTGCTCTTAAGGCAGGGTAATGACAGGAGGCCTGCTTGGAAAAAGAAAACAAACCACATGAATACTCTCTGTATTCTGTATACCATTCCCCTATGTTTTAAGTGAGCTTTGTTTGTCAGATTTGTTTTTATTGGGACAGAGAGTCCTACTTAAAAACTACAGAACAACTTAATGGAAAGAAATAGTTCACCTAGGTAAAGGTTTAAGGGTCTTTAAAGCTGCTTTTTTTTTTCCCCCTTAGTTTGTTTTTAAGGTGTGCTCAACTTTCTGGAATAACAAAAACAAAACAAAACCAAACACAGAAGAAAAACAGTCCCCAGCAGCCCACACACACAAAACTCCACCGACATTATCTCCATCGCCATCTCCTAGAACAATTGCACCTTTTGTCATTTCTGGTGGAGGTAAGGCTGCTGAAGAAGCCAAGACTTAGTGGGGAAAGCTAAGACATGGAAGGAGGGAAGAAAATGCTTCCTTTGTTAATGAAAAGCCGTTTCCATTTAAAAGTTTCAACATACTATGGAAGAGTGAATGCACTTCTGTGAGCGAAGAGAAAGCACACAATGAAGAAAAGCTGCCTGTCAATTAAATAAACAGTCACCTGAAGACTTCCCAACCTTCCCCCTTTTTCTTGAAAAAGGAGGGGACAAGTGGGGGGAATGTAGACTATTACCAGACGTGGTGGAGATGTGTCTAAGAGGTATAGTAAATATGACACACAGAACTTCTTGAGTGACACAGATTCATTTAATTACAATAGTAAAAAATCACAAGGTTCATATGTTTTGTAAAAGACTACAAAGCTATAATAAATTGTCCTAGCATGCATTAAAAACAGAGTGCTTGGGAAAGCATTTTATTGAATTTCACAAATATTTCAGTGAGTTTATTTTCCTTCATGAAGCAATGCCTTAAGACAGGTAAGGACAAGCTAGAGTTTCTGTTACACAACAGCAGACTCTTGTGATAAACCTGATTATAATACCCTGTCAGAGGTGAACTTCCTGCTTAGCTATTTAAAACAAGAGCACAGTGCCTCACCCTTATTCTTATTGTTGTTTTGAAGCAAAGATTCAGCTGAGAAAAAGCGAATGCTATATGCACCTGTTAATCCAAACTTAAAACGAGACTTTCTATTACAAAGGACAATTAATAAGAAATAAAAGTAATGTCAGAAATAATGACAAAGCACTATAATATACTTACGGAAGAAGGTTAAAATGAATCCCACTTGTATTATGATTCACAAAACAGTTTACCTCTCATTTCAGCCTGCTGGAATTATCTTAATGGTTGTGAATCTACCAGTAGTAACAAAAAATACTTTTTCATGTTCAAAGGCTAGTCAACTGGAAGTCTATGGTAAATACGTTGCTTTATGTGAACTATAGTCTTGGTCCTGGGGGTGAGACCATTTTAGAAATGCTGTCGACTTGCACAGACAGACAAATCTTATGAATAAATAAAAATGTATGAACTGATGACCAATGAAGATTTGCCAACTGAATAGGAGACAGTAACTTGTTTTGGCCCCGGGATCGGAGCTAGGAAAAAACTATTGGAGTCATCCTTCTGCTGACTGTTGCATAGCTATGTTCAAATTTCACATGTCTGTTCTAAAGAAGATTAAAAGCTGGTATCCAGAAGAGTAAGTAGATAATTCCAAAATAATTTCTATTTGATTTTGGAAGGGTTCTGTGATTCTTTTGGCAGCAGACTCACCTGTGTCGTTACTCGCTTTTCTTTAGGCTAGCATACAACCTGCTTCCCATTCTCTTCTCCTGGGAGGCAGAAGTAAGGGGAGACCTGGGCTGAGCACGCTGGGTGCTGGGGAGGGTATCGGCCCAGGATCAAACTAAATCACAGATAATCCACATGAAATCACTGGTTTCGCTTAGCATATACCGTGTTTCCCCGGAAATAAGACCTAGCCGGACCATCAGCTCTAATGTGTCTTTTGGAGCAAAAATTAATATAAGAATAAGACCCGGTCTTACATAAGACCGGTGTAATGTAATGTAATGTAATGTAATAAATATAATATAATATAATATAATATAATATAATATAATATAATAAATATAATATAATATAATACTGGGTCTTATATTAATTTTTGATCCAAAAGACGCATTAGAGCTGATGGTCCGGCTAGGTCTTATTTTCGGGGAAACACGGTTCCTAAAAGAAGTGCCATCAATGTAACCTCACACAGACATTTTCTGACCGAAGTAATTCGTTACCGGGTTCAGTATATTGGTAAAGACTACAAATGAACTGATAAGATTATTTATCTCACACTGGTTTTCATGAGTGATACCAACACACCCATAATTTGCATTTTTAAATAACCTTGCTTATAAGCAGAAAGTATAACCCTTATATATTTACCACTAAAATATTAATAGAATGCTTTTTTAGTTTTTCCATCAAATGCCACTACTTAATGGCCTCCTGATATGTAACAAATACACCAAAAGCAGTCTGGAAGTTTCCTACTTATGTGGAAAATACTCCCCAACAGATCAATTTGAGATCTGAAAATAAAGTATTTAAACTTATTCTCTTTTTTAGCTATTTCAAATCATTTAATCAATAAACACAGACTGAGTCCTTACCATGTATACAGAATTACATTAGGTCTTATGGATAATAAAATAGAAGCATTAAATATGGTCCCTACTCTCAAAGAATAATTGGGAATACAAGATACATACAAATAAGCCCATGTATTACATATTGCCTTTTTCTCCTTTGTTCCAGAAATTCTTTTTAGAGAGCATCCTCTAACTGCCTTTAAAATCTTGAAAAATACAAAAAATATATGTGATATATCTGCAAGCTACGAAGCATATAAATGAATGAGTAATGAATTCATAATAAAATGAATACCTGTGAATCTACTACCTGACTGAAGAACGGGAACATCGCCACAGCACTGCAGCCAGCAGCGTACTCTCCACCCCTATTCCACCCTCTACCTTCCCCTCCAGAAGTGATCAGGATTCTGCACTGTGCTCATCACAAACTCACATTTTAAACATAGTTTTATACGCACATTAATATACCTAAATAAGTATCTTTATTTTAGATTCTTTTGACCTTAAGAAAAATGGTATCATATTGTATAACTTTCTGAGTCTCACCTTTTACATGCAATAGAATGTTTCTTAGATTCATTCATGTGGCTTGTGACTGTAGCTCATTCATTTTCATAATTGTTTAATATACCATTCATTGTCTGACTAGGTCACACCTTATCCATTTTCCTGTAGACAGACATTTAGATTGTTTCTAGTTTCGTTTGCTATGTATTTACATTACCTAGCTGCCTTCTTTACCTTTTATCCCCAAACACAAAACTCCATCAATAGAGAACTAGTTAAGTAAATTGTGGCCTATCTACATTGTGTAGCTCTTAGAAAAGTAGTAAGTTAACAAGTAAATTGCAATTATATAAGAAAATATTCCTATTCTTAGAAAATAAATACAGAAATATTTAGGGGTAATGATAGAGGTAACTTACCTTCAATGATTTAGAAATAGAATTTCATAGATAGATACAGATACATGCATACATACATACATAGAGAGGATAGCACAAATGGGATGCAATGTTAACGATAATTGAATCTGGGCAAAGGTTATACAGGTGTTCTTTGTACTTTTTTGTATTTTTTGTATTTTTGCAACTTTTCTGTAACTCTAAAATTTTTCCAAAATAAAAAGTTTACTTAAAAAAATTCTCCAAGATATAAGTGAAAAAGACGAAGTATAATGGTTATTGTTACCAAAGCATAATCTAGTATTATTTTTTATACTTATACTTTGTACCAACAACTCTATAACAAACTACTCACCTATTTTACCCCTGTCTCCTTACTCAAGAGTAACTTAAAAATAGTCAGGGCAGCCTGGTGGCTCAGGCGGTTGGAGCGTGCTCCTAACACCGAGGTCGCCGGTTTGATTCCCACATGGGCCAGTGAGCTGTGCCCTCTACAGCTAAGACTGTGAACAACGGCTCTCCCTGGAGCTGGCTGCCGTGAATAGCTGAGCTCGGTGTGAGCTGCTGTGGGCTGCACTGGCAGGTAGCCAGTGTGTGGCTGACAGTGGCCGGCCGTCGGCGTGAGTGGCCGGCAGCTGACGAGAGCTGCCATGAGCTGCTGTGAGCAGCCAACCAATGACCAACGACCAGCGACCGACTGCCTCAGCCGGGGTGGGGGGCAGGGCTCATAACACCAGCATGGGCCAGGGAGCTGTGCCCTACAATTAGACTGAGAAAACAATGGCTTAAAAACTGGGGGGGTGGGGGAAAAGAAAAGTCAAAATAAATTATTACTGTGAAAAGTATTTCATGTAAGCAAAAGCTTATAACCATGATCTTCCAATAACATGGTCCAGTTGGGGAGAATTTTTAAAGCAAAGATCAGACTATTGACCATATTCATGAATAGAGATAGTAGTTTTTAAAAAAATCCAAGAACGAATGGGCAATGAGATACTTTTAGGATTTAAGAAACAGCTGTTTAAGTAAGTTACTTAAAAACATCTGAATATTGACTCTACTTCTAAATGTCTAAAAATTAGTATTTGGAATACTTCTGCTTCTGCCCATGAAGGATTAACTACTATGTGAATTGACCTCCCACTGTAAACAGAGAACTAGAAAAAATATGTATAAAATAACAGATACAGGCACTGGACAGCAGGAAGCACAGAACTATGACACTTTAGAGAAGAGAAACAAATGGCCTCAGTTTACTGCCTAGAGGCAGTTTTCAAGCTGCAGTACAGGGAGTGAGACTTGCTGAATTGAGGAGACAAATACTGGAGCTTCCGGAAGCTGAGGTGGCTATAATTTGCAGGCAGAATACCAGTGACGATAAAGCTGCAAAGAAAGAGAATTCCAGAGATCTAAAAAGGGGTCCTGTCAAGCCTTTGGCTGAGTACCAATCTGTGCATGTGTGAGAAAAAACCTGAGGGAGGGGATAAAAATCATTGGATTTTTTTCAATGACTGAAAACAATTCCCAGAGCTCAAACAGGCACCATCCGGAGTGGAGAGACTTCATAATAACAGGGGCATTGGGTAGAGTCTTCTGCAAAGACAAGTCTCAGTGGTCTAAGGGGAGGGTCTAAGGAACTAAGTTAGTGCCAGAATAAAGGCCCTGGACCAGCCATAAAATAGCTTAAAAACAAGCTTCGAAACAATCAAACTGATCTCCAAGTTATCTAATTATACACCAGAACAAAAATCCAGTATCCGACAACATAAAATTTACAATGTCTGCATACAATAAAAAATTACCAGGCATGCAAAGAAATAGGAAAATATGACACATACCTAAGAGATAAACCAATCAACACAAAGAGACTCAGAAACAACAGAGACGATGGAATTAGTAGATGAGACCCTTCAGCTGTCTACCACGTTTCCCCAAAAATAAGACCTAGCCAGACAATCAGTTCTAATGCATCTTTTGGAGCAAAAATTAATGTAAGACCTGGTCTTATGTTACTATAAGACCAGGTCTTATATAATATAATATAATATCAGACAGGGTCTTATATTAATTTTTGCTCCAAAAGACGCATTAGAGCTGATTGTCTGGCTAGGTCTTATTTTCGGGGAAAGAGGGTATTATAAGTATTGTCAATATACTCAAAGATATAAATGAAAACAAATATAATAAGGGAAATGGAAAAAACAAGACTAAAATGGAACTTCTAGAAATGAAAAATTCAAACTCTGAAATGAAAAAATACACTAGATGGGCTTAACAGCAGATTGGACACTCAAGAAGTAAACATCAGTGAATCTGAAGACACGACCATAGAAATTATCCCAAAAAACACACTGAGAAAGAAGACAAAAAGAAATAAAAGAAAAATAAAAGAACACGAGTCTTAGTGAGCTGTGGGACAATATCAAGTGGTCTAACATGTAATTGGTATCCCAGAAAAACGAAATTAAAGGACAGAAAAAAATATTTGAAAAAATAATGGATGAAAAATTTCCAAATTTGATGAAAACTATACTCCTATAGACCTAAGGTCAATGAATCCCAAGCAGAAGAAACATAAAGAAAATTATGCCAAGGCATGTCACAATCCAATTAATGAAAAACTGTGATAAAGAGAAAAATCTTTAAAAATAGCTACAGACAAAAAAGATACATTACATAGAAAACAGCAAAGATAAGATTGACAGCAGACTGATTTCTCATCAGAAATCAAGCAGGCCTATAAATGACAAGCCCACAGCTAACATCATACTCAACGGTGAAGAACTGAAAGCTTTTCCTTTAAGATTTGGCATGAGACAAGGATGCTCATTCTCACCACTTTTATTCAGCAGAGCACTGTAAGTCTTAGTGAGAACAAGTAGGCAAAAGAAAGAAAAGGCATCCAAAACAGAAAGGAAGAGAGAAAACTCTCTCTATTTGCAGATGACATAAAATTACATATATAAAACCCTAAAGACTCCACAAAAAAACTGTTACAAATAATAAATTCAGTAAAATTTCAGGATACAAAATCGATATATGAAAATCAGTTGTGTTTCTCTACACTAACACTACACTATCAGAAAGATAAATTTAAAAAAACAATACCATTTACAATTGCATCAAAAAGAATAAAATATTTAAGAATAAATTTAACCAAAGAGGTGAAAGCTCTGGACACTGAAAACTATAAGGTACTGAAGAAAGAATTTTAAAAAGACACAAATAAATAGAAAGATAGTCTGTGCTCATGGATTGGAAGAATTAATATCGTTAAAATGTCCATACTAGCCGGAGCAATCTAGATTCAATGCAATCCCTATCAAAATACCAATGATCTTTTTCACAGAAAAAAAAAAATTCTAAAATTTGTGTGGAGCCACAAAAGACCCCAAAAAGCTAAAGCAATCTTGAGAAAGAAGAACAAAGCTGGAGGCATCAAACTTCCCAATTTCAAACTATATTACAAAGCTTCAATAATCAAAACAGTATAGTATAGGCATAAAAATAGACACATCGGTCAATGGAACAGAATAGAGAGTCCAGAAATAAATGTACACATGATAGCCAATTAATTTACATCAAAGGTGCCAAGAATATACAATGGGCAAAGGACAGTCTCTTCAATAAATAGTGTTGGGAAAACTGAACAGTCGCATGCAAAGAATGAAACTGGACCATTATACTATATACAAAAATCAACTCAAAATGTATTCAAGACTTAAATTTTAAGACTTGAAACCATAAAACCCCTAGAAGAAAACACAGGAGGTAAGCTGCTTGACACTAGTCTTCACCATCATTGTTTTGTATTTGACACCAAAAGCAAAAATAAACAAATGGAATTACATCAAACTAAAAACTTCTGCACTGTAAAGGAAACCATTAACAAAATGAAAAGGCAACCTACAGAATGGGAAAAAATATTTGCAAATCCTACATCTGATAAGGGGTAATGACCAAAATATATAAAGAACTCACACACCTTAATAGCAAAAACAAACAACCTGGTTAAAAAATGGTCAGAGGAACTGAACAGACATTTTTCCAAAGAAGACATACAGATGGCCAAAAGGTACATGACAATGTACTCAACATCACTAATCATCAGGAAAACGCACATCAAAACCACAATGAGCTATCACCTCACACCTGTTAGATGGCTATTATCAAAAAGACAAGACATAGCTGTTGGTGAAGATGTGCAAAAAGGAACCCTTGTGCATTTGTGGTGGGAATGTAACTTGGTGCGGCCACTATGGAAAATGGTATGGAGGTTCTCAAAAAATTAAAAATCAAACTACCATACGATCCAGCACTCCCACTTCTGGGTATACATCCAAAGGAAACGAAAACAGGATCTCAAAGATGTATCTGCATTTCATGTTCACGGCAGCATTTTTCACAATAGCCAAAACATGGAAACAACCTAAGCATCTGTCAACAGATGAATGAATAGAAGAAGATATGAGAAGAAAGCAAATTCTGCCATTTATGATGATATGGATGGAACATGAGGGAATTATGCTAAGAGAAATAAGACTGACAGAGAAGGACAAATACTGCGTGCTATCACTTATATGTGAAATGTAAAACAAAAATGAAACTCATAGAAACAGAGAGTAGAAAAATGGTTGCCGGATGCTGGGGGCGCTGTGGGTGGGGGAAATAGGGAGATACTAGTAAAAGGGTACAAACTTTCAGCTATCAGATAAATAAGGTCTGAAGATCTAATGTAAAACATGGTGACTTTAGTTGAAGACACGGTTGTATAATTGAAATTTGCAAAGAGAGTAGAATTTAAATGTTCTAAATAAATAAATAAATATGTGAGGGGATGAAGTGTTAACTCAACGGGGGGAATCCTTTCATAATACATACATATATCAAATCAATACAACATACACTTTATATATCTCACAGTTTTGTGAAATATACCTCAATTATACCTCAACCTGAAAAAAAATAACGAAAAAAAAACAGAAAGAAATCAGCAACGACAGCTGAAGAAAATGAACGACATCTTAAGAAAGCAACGACACCTGAAGAAAACGAACATCTTAAAGTGCTGAAAGTACAAATCTAGAATTCTATATACTACTAGCGAAAATGTCTTTTCAAAAATGAAGGCAAAATAAAGACTTTTTTTAGATCAAGAAATGCCAAAAGAATTTATTGCCAGATCTGTACTATAAGAAATGTTAAAAGATGTTTTTTAGACAGGAAGAGTGCCAGAAATAGCAAATACGTGAGTAGTTTTCCTCATTTTAATTTCTTAAAAAGACAGATGACCTCTTAAAGCAAAAAGAATCCCAATGCACCGTGGGATTTATAACAAGGTAAAAGTAAAATGTTTGCTACTAAAGGCTGGGAGGAGGAAAGTGGAAGTATATTGTTGCAAGGTTCTTACACTGTACATTTACTAGTGTATTATCATTTAAGATAGGCTGTAGTAAGTTAAAGATGAATATTGTAAATTCTAGAGCAACATCTTAAAAATAGAAGTATAGGGCTGGCCCGGTGGCTCAGGTGGTTAGAGCTCCATGCTCCTAACTCCGAAGGCTGCCGGTTCGATTCCCACTTGGGTCAGTGGGCTCTCAACCACAAGGTTGCTGGTTCAACTCCTCGAGTCCCGCAAGGGATGGTCGTCTCCGCCCCCTGCAACTAAGATTGAACATGGCACCTTGAGCTGAGCTCCCAGATGGCTCAGTTGGTTGGAGAGCGTCCTCTCAACCATAAGGTTGCCGGTTCGACCCCCACAAGGGATGGTGGGTTGCGCCCCCTGCAACTAGCAATGGCAACTGGACCTGGAGCTGAGCTGCGCCCTCCACAACTAAGACTGAAAGGACAACAACTTGACTTGGAAAAAAGTCCTAGAAGTACACACTGTTCCCCAATAAAGTCTTGTTCCCCTTCCCCAATAAAAAATCTTAAGGAAAAAAAAAAAGAAGTATAATTAACAAACCAATAATGAAGATTAAATGGAATAAAAAAATCTTAATTCAAAAGAAGGCAGAAAAAGAGGAAAAGTGGAATAAAGACTAAATGGGACAGATAATAGCAAGATGGTAGATTTAAACCCAACCATATTTATGATTATATCAAATGTAAATGGTCTAAAGACTTTAATTAAAAGGCAGAGATTATCAGATTGGATTAAAATCAAGACTTATCTACAAAATGTGTATTTATCAAATACACATTTTAAACATAAAGGCACAGACAGATTAAATATAAAAGATTGGAAATAGATATACTTTGCAAACATTAATAAAAAAGAAAAGTTGGAGTAGCTACATTAATATGAGACAAGGTCGATGTCAGAACAAGAAATATTACCAATATTACAAAACTTGTCTCAAGTTGTAAAAACTTAGGAGGGGCAGAGAACAGTTTAGATTTAATGCAATACTGAGAACATAATATTTCAGGCTGAAACCCTACATCATCACTAGAAACAAATGCGACTGTAATAGTTACAGGCTCTTCTTAACCACACTGCGCAGAGGAAGGCAGTGCAAACCTGAACTAAAAGCTTACACTAGGCTTCTGGGAAATAGGAGCTGCGTTGGCTATTATAGTGACAGTCTCGATTCTGCACACAACATGTCACTGCTGCAGTTATTTAAACATCTGGCAACAACTGGATCCATTACTACTCGAAAGGATACAGAGAATATGTTTTTTAAATAATGATTTTTACAGAGTGAAACTTGAGTGTCTATGTGAGTATGCATAAAGTGAAACCAAATTCCTTAACTCAAAAGGTAGTTATACATCCCAAGCATATAAATGAACCCAGGAAAAACTATCCTCTCCAAGAAGCTGAATTTCTGATAACCAAAATTATAAAATATCATAATGAAATGCAAGAGTCATATCCGTGGACTTCCTGAAAACTACTTTGAGAAAAATAAGAAATGGGCACAATTCAAAGGTTTTTTTTTTTTTTTAACAAACTTTTAAAATGAAAACTTTATTTTCCAAAAATGACACATTTTTCTCCTCCAAGCAGCCTGATTACACTCTTAATCCCTACCTTAGATGAAAAGTTTTCCCATCCAGAACCCTGGAAGGGAGGCTATTACCATTTGAATATCTGCAATATGCCTGCATCGTGAATATATTATCTCAAATAATCCTCATTAGAACCCTAATGAAGTAGAGCTATATGTATTCCCAAATCACTTTTCTTCTTAGGCCAGTTTCCTTATTGGAAAAATAAGAAAAGTGGGCTAAGTGATGTCTAAATTCCCTCCAGCTTTAATATTCCATGATTCTATAGAAAAGATTCTGGTGTATATTCCTGAGAAGCTTACAATTTGTTAAAGACAGCTAAATAATAATTTTAGGCACCAGAAAAAAGTACAAATAGCTCAACCAAACAAAAATCAATGTAACTTGAATGGTGAATGGCTTCGAGAAATTAGGTTAAACCCCAGTCAGTTAGGATGTAAAATAAAGAATATACTCGGAATTGAGAGAAGAGGGAGAAAGGGAGAGAGAAGGAGGGGAGAAAAGAAGGAAGGGAGAGAGAGGAAACACAGAATTTTTTTTATTAACCAAGACTAAGCTGGTAACTAATGCAAAAATGATAACTCGGTTCCATTGGCCCCTCTAGGAAAACTGAACAAATATAAAAATACACACCTGGAATTATTGAACCAACCGTCTTTTCCTTTCAGCAGAATATTTAAACAAGGTTCAGATGACTAGCCATAAACAATTTTTAGCAGCTAAATTTAGAATTACTAATTAATGTATCATACGGGTTTTTAAATCATTAAAATAACAAAAACAACAACAACAGAAAATCTCCTTCTATGTGACAGTTTCAGGGTAGCATCAGCAGAGTCCAAGGAATGCCCAGGAAGTCCACACTTCCTGTCTCATTGAGCATGAGATGCCATTAAAAAAGATGAAAAACCAATCAACCTTGAGTCCAGGCTAGTTCTGAAACTAAGACCTTGTTATTCGCTTCCCAGACATGAACAGGGCTCCTAAGGTGTTAGGTGTACCTTATACGTCAGTATTTACCTCCCCGATATTATGCCAGTTCCACCACATCTCTGACAAATTAGCTGGGGTCTGGAGTGCTGGCTGGAAAAGCAAGATGTGTCCTCTGTGTGTCTAGTCCTTTAATGAAACGATCATAATTCTGCCCAAGCTGAGAAATAGGCTAAGCTGCCTTTTTATTATATGAAGGTTCACCCTTCAAGAAGGCTGCTCTAGCTAGCCAGCTGTGCCTCCTGCCAGGACACATGTACTTGCTGCCTCACTGTCACTACTGGCCTGGAACCCCCTCCAGTAGGACCCTCTATCCCATGCTTTCTGGTTCTGGTTGCCATCTCTGCCATAGGGCCATCTCTTGGTTTCCTTAACCAGTTTGGAGCCCCTTTTTTGCCTCAGTAACCTACTCCCACTTCCTGCCCTCACTGATTCCTGCCCCACTCCCCTCACCCAATCCTCACGGCGTGGTATGGTCCCTATTTTTCATCTCCTTCCAAACTAAGACTGCCTTGGCCACGCTGGACTATGTTCACAGTGAGAATATCAGGCAAATTACCTAATCTATCTGTGTCTGTTTCCTTGTCTGTAAGATGGGGTAGTAATAATACTATGTACTTCCTAGGGTTGGTATGAATAATAAATGAGCTTCTAAAGTATTTAAAACAGGGCCTGGTACGTAATAAGCACTACCACTACTATTATTTCGTTTTTGTTTTTTCCAGATCAGTGGTAGCTGCAGCTCTACACTCCTTCCTTGTGCTTCCTTGTCCAAAACGCATTTGGAACTCACCTGATCTCTCCTGGGTGTGAACTAAATGGTGATTATGAGGAAGCAGCCCTGGGAACCCACATCCAAGCTTGCTTTCTGTTCTCTAAATCTAGAGGAACTACTCTGACACAAGTTGTTCTGAATGTGGAGCCATTTCCGGTTTAAACATCGAATGTTCTCTACAAATCATTCATAGTGACCAACATTCTAATTCAATAAAGTGCTGCCAATATTTACAACCTCAGATGTAAAATGTTACGATATGTTACAAGCTTATTTATCTGCATTTCCAACCATTCATTTCCTTCTGGCTCAATGCTTCAAAATTAGCACACTATATTGTTGTATTTCCATAGCACCTATTTAAATGTTCTGAAGAACTAGAGTGAAGAGGAGGGCAGAGTAGCAGGCAAACAGAGCAAAGGTGATACAATGTGCCAAAGGCCTAAAGCATGGTAGTGCCAAGTCTAAGATTACCAACTGCATCACCTTGGCAAATCGCCCTACCTTTCTGAGGGGTCTGCTCACTGTAAAATTGGGATAAAGTGAACCATACTTATGCAGGGGTTTAGTAAGGATCACAAGTGTCTCTCCACTTAAACTGCAAACAATGTGAAGGTCGTGAAGATTAGGAAGGCCTATGAAAATCACTCCTCAAGTGGGCAAATGGTGGATAAACTTTAATATTAACATTTAGTATACTGACAACCTTCTGATGACAAAGGGCAGTCAACATTTGAGTACTATAAATAGTGATAAAGACTCATAATTAAAGGACAGAAGCCCGTCCACTGGAGACATCTGAAAGACTAACAAAAGCAATGGACTTAAAATAGTGTCTCTTGAAACAAGGTAATAACTTTATTTTCTCCAAAGCAACATAGTGTACAAATAACAACAAAAAACATTTTTTAGAAAATTTGAAATTATTTAAAGGTCCTTATATAAAGCTTTTAAAGTTTAGTCTCAACAATATACCTATTTGTACTGTAAGGTGTGTACTTCACACTGTAGCTATATTTTGAGGATAACCTAAAGGATTACAAGAAGCCACACAAGGAAAATAAAAAATAGTAACTCTACTCTTCATTAAGTTATGACTAATGGTCCATATTTGGATAGAACAAAAACTAGATGACATTTAAAAAAAACTCCAACATTAAATTAAGAAGTCAGGCAAGGAATATAAATCACTACAGTACTCTTGTATCTTATGAGTGACTGCAAAGTAAAAAAGAAATAACTTACCTCTATAGCAAAGATTCCTTTGTCACGTCCATATAATTTCATCTCTTCTGGAAAATGTTGAAAAGCATTTATGTACGGAATATGGTCCTCTTCAACAAATCTGTATTTTTAGAAAGAAAGAATTTCAGTAAGAGATAAGTACTGATTTACAAAGTAAATGAAAGAGTTAAAAAGTTATTTCAAAGACAAAGTAAGAATCAGCATGTTGCTATATTTTTAAGGATGACAAATCTAAAATCATCTATTATTCTCTGTACCCATGTGTGGAGAAATTATCATTAGTCAATTATCTAATGATCTCTTCAGTTTCTGGCTCCATAGACGAACTGCTTCTAAGACGTGTGTATCTTCTTAGTCAACCCTCCACCAGCCTTGCCGATGCGGCATTCCTTCTCTCCCTAGCTCCCATTCCATGATTATCTCCTACTCAGCTTTTGAATCACTTCTTTAATTCCCTTGACCCCTGTGTTGTTAGGACACCTCCCCTGTCTACCCTTTTGTCCCCAGTACCTATGACAGTGCATGGTACATGCTTGTCGCCGGAAGAACATTTAAGGGAAGGGACCTTGCCCATTTGCTTACCACTCCATCCCAATGTCTGGTACATAGTAGGTGATCAAATTTTTTTGAGTAAATCATTGAGTTTGAAGAAAATAGCACACGTGCATAAATAAATACACATACATATTTATTTACAATTACTTCAACAGAAATTTATTGAGTACTATACACCAGCATTATTCTAGGCTGTGGGGATACAGCAGTGAACAAAACAGGAAAATATTCGTGTTCCTAAGGAGTTTACATTCTAGTGAAAAGAGAAAGATGGCAAACAAAACCAATACATGAAATCCATAGTATGTTAGGTAAAAAAAAAAAAAAATAGTAAGGAGAAAAATAAAGTAGGGAAGAAGAGAATGAGGACTGGGGGGTATCGCAACCTGTACCATTTATATATACATGTCTGTATGTTAGATTTTGTAAATAAGAAAATTGTTAAGGAAAATAAGATCAAGACAGGAATAAGTTAGTGTACAAAACAGTTTGCATCGGTCATCGTTGTTGGTAGAGCTAGCAGTTAAAGAACAATATTCAAATTAAATTAAACTTCAAATGAAAAATGTGACTTCTTTAACCTTTAGTCTACTGAAAGTTGAGAATTAAAGTAAATATTTTATGTAAAAATGGTGTCTGATGAAGCTGATGATGAAATAGGGTTCATTAGGACAGTCCTACAGGGAAAACCACCTCACTTAGGTTTTCATTATTTTAATTTATATAAAAGTATCTATACATAAGAATCAGTATTCACATCATTTCAGAACTACTTTTTTGGTTCAATATTATTTTGTATATAGGATGCAGCACATGCTTATCCCTTTTACCACTCTCTAGTAGTCCATATTAATACGACTCACAATCTATCCAGTCACTGCCCCCATGTGATAATGTATGTATGCCAGCACCGTATGAGGTGTCAGGTGTTCCGCGATGAGTAAGACATGAAGAGCTCCCACCATGACCCGAGCAGGTCAGACGACTGCCTGGAGATGTGTCAGCACAGACGGTGCCACAGTGTCCCCACAGAGGCACACACAGTGCTGCAGGAGCAGAGGAAGGAACCGGAATTCTGCCCGGGGGAGGCAGAGATGTCTGCACAGAGGTCTTGGGCATCTAGGGTTTTAACAATTTTCACCATTTATACGTAATGCTGCTCTTAACTTCTTTCCAAATTATTGTTTTCTTTTTGAATTTTCTTTTAGAAAAATATATACTTTTCCAAAAGCTAGCTACTGAGTCAAAGTTCTGAATGATCTATTTCCCTTGTTAAGTATTACGGCTGGGTCTTTGGAAGCTGACAGAGGGATGCCACAGACCAAAAGTTCCTCCTGACCAACAGACCGCTACTCTAGCCACGTCCCCCGGAAAGTCTCTATTTATAATTTTATTGTGTTTTTTACAAGTTTTAATCTGTGACAGATTGGAAATTTAACAAATTGTTTCTTCATTGCAGATAATAAAAGAAGTGCTGCATTAGAGAGAAGTCATGTCGACCTGCAACACATATCCTGAAGCCATTCACCTCTTTTCATTTCATCACCACCACCCTAACCTGAGCCACCATCTCCCAGCAAAAGCCCACTTGGTCTGTCTGCTCCCACCTTGCCTTCCTGGAATCCACTTTCCCACAGCTGCCGGAATGATCAGATCACGTCTCTCCTGCTAAATCTCCCAGGGGCTTACCGTCACACTCCTGATGAGTATGGGGTGTCCTTCTGGAGGATGGATATGTCGAGGAAACAGACACAGAAAATGGTTGCACCACCTTGTGAATATACTGCAAACCACTGAATTGTATTTTAAAAGGGTAAATTTCATTGTATATGAATTATACCTCCATTAAAAAAAATCCAAACTCCTAACCTGGCTTACAAAGACCTGCATCTGGCCCGTTTTTTATCTCCCTGCCCTCATCCTCCTCCTCTTTCAAATAAGCTTCGTCTGTCGCACTGGTCTCCTGCCCCTTGATCATACAGTGCTTGCTCTTGCTTTAGGGCCTGGCACGAGCCACCTCCCTCTGCCCGGAATGCTAGTACTTCTGATATTCACCGGCGAGCTCTATTTTCATTCCAAGCACAGCCTCAACTCCACCACAGTGAGGCTTCCCTAATAACCCATCTAAAGTAGCCATCTATCATTCTCAGTCACATCATTCGATTTCAGTCTTCTGCGCAGCACTTCACTGTTTCATATTTATTTATGTATTGCTCATCTGTTTCCTACTCTAGTCTTGAACTTCATGAGAGCAGGGACTTGCTCTATATGGTTCACAGCTGTATCTAAATGGTCCAAACTAACATAACACCTGCATACAGTCAATATTCAATAAACATTTGTGAAATGAATATATGTTGGCTATCTTTATTTATTATTGTTATTGCTAGGTTGGCAGGGTCCTTCAAAGGCTATTTTAAGGTTTATCGATTTATCCTAAGGACTATGAATGCTGCTAAAGGATTGAAACAGGGGAGTGACATGCAGGATCAGTATAACACATATGGATACTGTGGCCAGGCTAATCCTGGATTCTCTTCAAATCAATGTTCTTTAACTATTCTTTCAAAGTTTGGTAGTAGTTTTAAACTTTAGCATCCAGAGGAATCTCCTGGAGAGAGGGCTTATTAAAACAGAGATTACCAGGCATTATTGGTTTGTGATTCGGAATGTTAGAATAGGTCCAAAGGTTAGCATTTCTAACAAGTTCCCAGGTGATACTGCTGATCAGGGGACCACACTTTGAGAACCTGTGACTTAGAGCTTTTTCTCCCAGAAAAGCAAAGAGGATCAGTGGTGAAAGTTTCTTCTCCTATTACTCCAAGCAATAAAGCTCAGTTCCCAAACTTGTATGTGCGTAGAGCAAAATAAAAGCCCTCCAGGTAACTAGATGCAGTCTCCTTGAAGGCACTGTAGAATTCCCCTCAGAGGGAGCAAAGAGGGAGGAGGGGAAGGTGGGCAAAGGAAGGGAGAGGGAGGAGAATGGGGGAGGAAGAGAGGAGGAGAGGGGGAAAGGGGCAGAGAGGGAGAGAGAGTGAGAGAGAGAGAGGAAGAGAGAGAGAGACAAAGGCGTAGGATCTTACCCTCATCCTTCCAATCATATAATATTCTCCTTGTGAAGAATTTCAGGTAAATATTGTTTTCTCCATCTTGCTAGATTTCTAGGAGAGTTCTGTTATCCCCTTCTAGATTTCCCTGGGTAGGATGGCTAGCCCTTTATCGAGCATGAATGACATGATTAAATTGCTGTTTCTGTACAATCCCTCTGGTTATGGAGGAAAATAGATAGGAATGGCACAGAACTATAGGCACAGAGCTCACCTGGGAGGTGGCTAAGATATCCAGGTGATGATAGAGACAGAGGGAATGCAGAGAAAATGGTTTCATGAGTTATTCTGGAAGTATAACTGAACATGCAAAGAGGGGAAAGCGTCAAGGACGATGCTTAGGTTTCCGGATTGGATGCAACAGGGTGCATGGTATTGATGAAGAAACAAAACACTGGAGAAGGAGCTAGACTGAGGAGAAAGGTGATGAACCTCTTTCAGTCATGCTGATTTTGAGATACCATAAAGACACCCAAGGAGTGTCCAGCATGCAGCTGTATATACGAATACGTGGGTCTGGCCCTCACCAGACAAGTCTGGGCTGGAGGTGGAAATTTGGGAGTCATCATCATAGAGAGAGTAATTAAAGCCTTGGAAGAAGATGAGATCATCCACTGAGGGCATACAGAGCAAGATGAGGTTTTTAACTCAACAGTAAAATTCACTGAATCATGGACTATCTGCATGCAGAGTTCATCGCACCTGAGAAAGCCTTGTTATTGGGTTGATGTGGCCAAATTCAAAGCCACTATCATCATTTACTGGAGGCATTTTATTTAATCAAAGGGCCTAGTGCCAATAATGATGATGATGGAGGACGAGGAGGAGACAGAAGACGACTACGGCAAAAACGATAGATAGCACTGCGCTCTTACTATGGCAGGTACTGTTCTAAGTGCTTTTCATGTAGTACTAACTATCGCGAGTCTTTATAACCCAGTGAGGTAGATATTATTATTAGAGCCACTTTACCAATGAGGAAACAGAGGCAGAGAGAAATTAAATAACTTACTCAAGGTCACATAACATGTAAGTGGCAGAGCCAGGATTCAAACCCAGAAGTCTGGTTCTAAATCTGTGCTCTTAAAACCACTCTACAACTGGTTAAACCCAGATGTTATTAATTAGAACACAAATCGAGGGAAAAAACACATTAATGATTTTGGCACATCTTCTATTTAATAAGAAATTCACACAATGCCATAATTTACTAATGACTGTAAAACCCTACTGTAGACTATCTTGAAAAAGGTAAATGCTATCTACATAACAGGTTCTTCCAATAGTTCTGTTTTCAATTTTACCTTATAAACATAGACAACCTATATTTTAGTTCTTAACAACACCAATGTATGCTTTTGTGTAACTACTTAATAACCATTTGCCAATGGGAAGGTCATCTGTTCATCTTCTCCCTCAGAAATGAAAAATACTTAATAACACTACTCAGGTATTTAAATGTCACTTTTCATCTTCAAAGCGTTTTACTCACAGTAGATAATTAATTTTCCAACACCCCATGTAAGGTAAATACTATTATTTCCACTATTTAAATAAGGAAACCAGGAGATGAATTACTAGCCCAGGAAGGATTAAATGTCAGAATTAGAACTCAGACTACCCAATCTTTTCAGTCCCTTCCTCAGCTTACGTCTCCTTATAAAATTCAAAATATCCACAGGTTGTCCCCTAGTTCACACAGATAATCAGCAAACATCACGAGTGGCCCCGCTCACCTCAGAAGATCGGAAAGAGTCATTGTCTCTCTTTGCCAAAGCAATGCCAGGTAGCAGAAAGCAAGTGTGCCTGGCACAGTCATCTTCACAACCCCCTTCTCCTTCCGTAGCGAGTATTCAACTCCATCAAGAGATCCGGAACAGACAGACGCTGTTTCTGAGGGGAGAAGAGGACACGTGCAATTATAGCCCACAGCCCGAGGTGTGGAAAGCCTCCCCGCCAGGCCTCATCCTGCACGCCCCCTTCTCTCAGAGGCTCCCCAGACACTAGCGAGGGCAGCACCTCCTCTCGCTCCCATCCTCCAGGCATCCTCTGCACAGGACATTATTTCATCCTCACTCGCTCATTCCACACTTATTTATTTACTTCTTTGTGCCACTGGTCTAGGTCTGGGGAGATGACAGTGAACAGCACCTCATCTCTCTTGGAACCTACATCCTCGTAATGGGAGGCAGTCAATAAACAAAACAATTACCTTGACAGATGGTGGTAACTGTTACATGGCAAATAGCAACGCAGGGGCATGCAAAGAAAGAGAAGGGAAGGGGACCGACGTGCTATTTTATCTGAGTGGTCAGAGAAGCCTCCTGGGGAAGGTGACATCTGAGCAGACCTGAATGAATTCAGAGAAGTCTTGAGGATCTCAGGAAGAACACCAAGTGTATCAGCAGGAGTGAACTTGAAGGAACAACAAGGAAGCTGGTGGGGCGAGAGCATCATGGGTGAAGAGACAGTGGTAGGAGATGATACAGGACAGAGTAAGAAAGCATATTATGTAAGGCTGTGTAGGTCATGACTTGTACTTTGGATTTTATTCTAAATATAAGAAGTTTCTGGAGAGTTTTAAACAGAGGAGAATCTGATCTCATTTATGTTTTAAAAAGGTCACTTTGGCTGCTAGATGAAGAATGGAGCTCTAGGAGGGTGAGTGGACACAGGACAGCAGCACTCCGGGACAGCAATGAGCGGCTCCTGGACCAGGGACACACTGCAGGGGAGAGATGGCTGGATGCTGAACATACTCTGAAGGCAGAGTCAAAAGGATTTACTAAAGGACAGAAAAAGTGAAGACAAGTGTGATCCGAAGGTTTCTGGTCTGAGCAACGAGAAGGATGGAGACGCCACTTCCTGAGACAAGGAAGATGGCAAAAGAGGTTTGATGAGAGAAATCAAAATATCACAATTGTACACGGTGAGTGTAAGATCTTATTAAATGTACAAATGGAAATGTTGAGGAGGCAACTGAATATAAAAACTCTGTATTTCAGAGGAGAGGCGGGGCTAGAGAAAGGAATTTTAGAATCCGGGATTCTAAAGCCAAAAGTGAGGGTAGATAGAAAGCAGGAGTGGGAATGACCTTGAGAGACTCCGACCTTTCTTGGACAAAAACTCTCCAAATTATTCCTGAAAATACCTTTTTCCAAATCCTGTAAATGCTTTCTTTGGGCATTTATCAGTACCTGACCTTTTCTTATGTGCATTTATTGCCCAGCTCCGCCCACTACAATCTGAGCACCTTGGAGTGTCCCAGCGCCCGGAACGGCCCCGGCATGAAGCAGGAATCCAATAAGTATTTGGTAGCAAACAGGTCCATCTAAGATTTTCATACCAGTGAAATGACTTTTAAAACATGCAAAGATTCAGAGTCAACAAGGCATGTTGTGGCAGCACTGTTTATGATGTGGGAAAAAAAAATTTACAACAACCTAAGTGACAAGAATAGAAATTTTAATAAATAACGCCATACAATGGTAGACTACATAGCAATTTACACAATGTTTTAACTCAGTGGTTCTCAAGTGTCATTCCTGGGCCAGCTGTATTAGCATCACCTGAGAACCCATGAGCTGTACTAGTCTGTGTTCTAGCAAGCCCTGCAGGGGTCCTGATGGATGCTAAAGTTTGAGGATGATTGTTTTAAAAGAATACCGATTCTATAAAAAAAATAGAGATAGGAAACATGTAGCTACTTCCAGTTAAGATGGCAAATTGGAAACACACGTTAGCCTCTGCTCTGTCTCACTACAACAATTATATAGACTTTTTAAAATATATAAACCCAAGAACAAATAACATGGAAAAGGAGACAACAGCAATAAAATTTTAAAAGCTGGAAAGTACATGGACAGGTGATTACTGCCTTAGCAGTACTGAGAAAGATGGATTCAAAGCCAGCAGTAGGGAAAGCCAAAAACCAATCTATTTTTCCCCTGGGGGTCTCTAAAGAGGGCTCAGGAGCTGGTTGAAGCAGGTTCCCCTGGGAATTGGGTGAAAGTAGGGCTAACGCCAGGCGTCTGCTTGAAAGTCTGATTAAGAAGCAGTTACTCAGATTCCTGCCCCAACTCCATGTAGCCAAATGACTGCTCCTCCCCAAACTTGGCAGAAAATCAGAAGTTTCTCCTCTAGAGAGAGTAAAAAATGGGTCTCTGGAATAAGGCACATCAGTTAAATGTACGAGTATCTCACTGAAAATAGCAAGATTAAGTGAAAGTTTACATGTTGAGTCTTGAAACAACCCCCACTCCCCTCAGGCCCTCTCTTCCGGCCCACTTCCCAGAACAGCCAGGATTACACCCTCCAACCAAAAGACTCCACGAGATTTCTCTGGGAAATCTGATCAGCTCTGGGGGAAAAGATTGCTGGATGATCACTAAGAAAACAACCCAGCTAGATCACCCTCTCACGCAGAGCAGAGCTGACAAGACTCACCATGGTACAACGCTTTAAATCAACCCTTTAGTCTCCATTCTATAACAGGAGTAGCCGTCTTAGGCTCACTAAACATTTGAAGAAAGCAAATACAGTCATAACGAGGATACGTTCTGAGAAATTCATTATCATGGGAACATCACACAGTGTACTTACACCAATCTAGACAGTATAGCCTACTACATACCTAGGTGCTCTGGGGGTGGACGGCTGGGAGGGAGGAGCCCATCAGAGGGAAACATGGGGGGGGGAGGAAGAAGGCACAGAGGGAAGAGAAGAGGAGAGAAAGGGAGAGCAGAGATCAAAAGAGATCCGGAGAGATTAAAGCTTGAGACAACAAATAATAAAAGAGAATGGGAGGAGAGAGAGAGACTCAGAGACTGAGAATGAGAGAGAGAGGAATGGGGCTGGTAAGAAAGAGAAACAGAGACAAATGGAGAAAAGGGAAGTGAGTTTGTGCGCACGGCGTGTGCATGCAGGAGGCAGGAGTAGGGTGGCTTCCCTTCCTCTCCAGCATGGTCACTCCCTCCCCAACTCTGGGTCCCAGCCTTGGGGGCAGGTAAACACCACATGAAGCCTCCTCCTCTATGTAAAGCACCCAGAGCCAGCCGTAAATTCATCATCAGAGTTGGGTCCAATCTTTCAACATCTCAAACTTTTTGCTTATAATCCATTATACTCTTATGGGACCACTGCGTACACACAGTCCCTCGTTCACCAAAATGTCGTTATATGGTGTATAACTGTATAAAAAGCAGAGGCGAAAAGTCAAATTGGGTGGGGGAAATATCATTAATATCCTCAGCAAAATAAGAAAAGATGCTCCACAAAAATGAGGTGGTAAACCAGCAAAGAAGATGAAACGGGATCAAGAAAAAAGGAATTTAACGAAAGACAAGTGACAGAAACCTCAGGGTGGTGGTAAAGAGATCCCAAAGACAGGCGGGTCACAGATCTAGAGACTTATTCTAGATCAGAGAAGGTCAGGTGCTCCAGAAAGCCTTCTTCTAGAAGATGAAACTGACAGAACATCCAAGTAGTTGAGAGATTTACTTCAGAACTGGGAAGAAGTATGGCGATACATTATTAATAAATAATACATTAGTAATAAATAGAAAATGAAACAAATGAGACAATTACCAGTACTAGAAAAACCCAGGATATGCAAAAAGTGTAATCACGGTGAGTTATGTGGCTCAGTTCTGAGTAGCATTTATACATTTATAATAATCAAAGCACTAAATATTGATCTAGCAAAAAATTATAATTATGTAATTATAATTTCAGATAAAGAGTAAAAAATGCAGAATTGTTACTAATGACTATGTGGGAGGAGGGGCAGTGAGGAATGTGTGAAAGAGCTAAGACTTCATCTTCCGTGGAGAGAATTTAACAGCTAATATCCCAACCCAGCAATCAGGACGTAGTATGAGACCCTGCGATAACAGAGATAGATGTAAAGGCTGCAGAAAAGTTGAAAATGAAGGCCTCTTAGGAGCAGGCCATTTAGCGGAAACAGTGGACTAAAATTTTTATATTTCTTATTTAAAAAAACTTTTATAACAAGCCTTATAAATATATTTTAATTACATGCATATAGAATTTTGAGTAAAAAGGTAAAGAATGAAGAAATAGTTCACATTTTTACAAAAACAAAACTCCTTTCTACTTTATACATACACACACACACACACACACACACACACACACACGATGAACTTTCTGGAATGATCTACTACAGCAATAGTGGCTATTTCTGGGTGGTATGATAACTGGTGATTTTATTTTCTTTGGAACTATCATGTATTTTGTAGCTTTGTAATAAGAGTTGTATTAATAGGTACGTTTAATGTCAATACTAAAATAAAGCCCTAAGGATCATCACTTACTAAAAACCAAACACACAAAAACCCTACACATACGGAAACAATTATGATGCTTTACAAGGCTTGGATGGTTTTAGTCACAGTCCTCTAGGACTTCAGGCTCCTGAAAGCACGAAGGAAACTCCAGAGGTTCACAGCTGCCCAATTATTCTAGGAATCTAACTTCTTTACTTCTTTGGACAGAAAAGTAACTTAGCTGATATCTGTGTCACCGTGCAGTCTAGCAAGAAATGCAGATATGCTGATAAGAGAAGTTTTTAACCTTTGGAGGGCAAGGGGCTTGCAAAGAAGCAGCCCATACAAGAAATGTTTCGTTGAAAATTTTATATAACAACACTTAACCCAGATTCCAACAATATCTAACACCTGAGGGTTTGGAAGCTACTATGTGTCTCCCAAAGACCTCTATCAGCACACATCCAGACTCGAGTAATATACAATAAGGCCTGGTCTGTTTCTGAGGTCTGTTTTCCACCGTGTTTTTGTTTTCTTTTTAATGTAGTATAAAAACACTAAAATCACGAATGCTTTGAGGAGAAGGTATCTGTAACCTTATATGTACTTTTTAGCTATTTTAAATTACGGAATTAAATCAGAAAATAGATACACATATACACATGTAATGTGGAAGCTTTATTCAGCTTGCTTTGGTCTAGGCTTAGAAATTGGGTATATCATCTTTGACTTCTGTCTATCTTACCATATGGCTAAGTTCTACCATTTCTCCGCTGCAAATTTTCTTAGAAAATTCTGAGCCCCCACATATACATGACCTTTACTGAATTAGCCTCCTTCTTTCTGGATCTACTTACTGTTTAGCTCCCTTTCAACATCACACAAAAATACTAATGTGGAGACAATGTACCTTTTTAAAAATTACATTAAGATTTCACTTAATTTACCTTTCTCCTATTCGTATGATTTTGCTAGGCCAAGTTCCTTTCCTTGGAATATGCAGAGATTGGACTACATGATTTTTAAGATGCAGCACCGGCTTTAAAACTCTGGGTAATCTGATGTTCATTTTTACCTGATTGTGATGCTCTGCTGATGGGGAAAGGCTTTTGAATGTGGTCATCAGGCTGAGACTCGGCTTCACTTTCAACAAAAGTAGGGCAGCTAAAGTCACTTAGCAGTTCAGGTGCACTATCCCAGTCTGAATGACTTGCATTTTCTTCCAATACCTATTTGCAAAATAATATAAATAAAATTATTGTGTAGGAATTTTAAAATGCAGTTAATTTCCATGAACTTAAAGAATTCCTGACCATCACAAGCACCATAAGAGAAACCACTCTAGAGAATCGCAATTGTCTGCTGAGCCCCTAAGACCGAAAGACCTTCACTCCCACCCGGGCTCCCAGGCGGCTCCCGGCAGCGCTTCCCAGAGAGGGGCTACAGGCAAGGGTGAGCAGGAAACGGGCTGCCAGCTTCCTTCTCCCTGGGACGACATCGAGAATGACTCATGCACGCCGCGGGCCTCTCCTTACCGAGCCCACCTGGGGAACTTTTGCTTGGTACTTTTGCTAATTCCATCTCTCCTGCCTGGACTATCTTTTCTCCCTCTCTCCAACTCATTACTTACTCTATCACACCATCTTTCCAACCGACTCTTCTTCAGTCATTTCTTATTTCCTTCAACTCCTGTGGCACTTACTATTTACAACACTTAATTGACAAGCACATACTATCTCACAGCACTGTTTAATTGTTCACGCATTTCTGGTTGGAATGGTGGCTAACGTGTTCCTGAGAAAGGTCCGCTGGCTGACACTAACTTCTCAGGGGGAAATGATCACAGTGAAAAAGCCACACTCTCAGCCATGCAGGCCAAGAGTCTCAACTTTATTAAGAGGAAATAAGACTGATGTTAAGGAAACTCACAGGAGAATAAAGCAAAACAACAATCGGATAAGATGCGTGTGTCCTCTGTGAAGTACATCCCTCTCTACAGGCAAGCACATGAGATGCTGGATACACTATAAAGTGGCAGATGGGCACAGGCTCCCTGAGAAAACTGAAGCAATCAGAGGAAAACTTCCACAGGTTCATGCAGGCAGCCATCTGCCGACCATCTGTCTGATTCTTCTGGCGGACTCACAGCTCCCATCTAAAGCCTGTTTCTGTTTCTTCCTTTGTGCACTTAAGCCCACCTCTTTTTCCTCCAAGATTATCATTCATTTTTCTCTCTCGTCCTCCCCTGAACATTTCTTCTCTGTTCTGTATCATTCCTCTCAGTACATAAATATGTTCTCATTTAGCCCACTTGAAAAAAAAACTTTCCTTGACTCCGGCGACGATCCAATTTCTTTGTATAGGCGTACTTTGTCTTACTGTGCTTCACTTTATTGCACTTCACAGATGTTGCATTTTTTACAAATTGAAGGCAAGACCCTCCACCAGCCAAACAATGACGACTCGCTTTATTGAGATACTCGCTAATTTCGGTGATTTGGCTCTCAACTTGCAATATTTGAGGTCTGCCTGTACTTCCGTGCAGCAAAAATGCTTTGAAAGAGTTGGAGTTGTCCAGACTTGATGTCTCCAATTACCCTCCTGCCGGTCTACATTCTACCCCCATTCCCATAAATCTTTGATCCTACTGCTCCACTCATCAATTTTGAGCTCCCTGCCCTCCTGACCAGGCAGGCATTTCCCTCTTCTTGCAACACTTTGTTCCTTAGTTTCCAGAATGAGCCCCTCACTCTCTTGGCTTCACCAGCTGCTCCTCAGACTTCTTCGCTGGTTCCTCTTCTACCCCAGACATCTTCGTCCTAGAATGGCCCAGAGCTCAATTCTTTGTCCTCGTCTCTGTCTTCACTCCTTGGTGATGTCATCTCATCCCATGGTTTTCCACTTACTATGCTGTTTTCAATTCTAAAATCATGGCACATCTTACAAATGGCATTTTAGATTTGATGATTATAGTGTAAATTGACAGCTTCCAAATTTGTACCTCCAGCCCAGACCCCTCTCCTAAACTGAAGAATTGTACTTGACAGCTCCTCTTGGATGTCTAATAGCTGTCTCCAACTTAACATGCCCAAACTGAATCATTCATCTTCCTGTTCCACCTGTTACTTCAGTTGATGGCAACTCCTTCCTTCCAGCTGCTCAGGTCAAAATCCTCAAGAGTCATCCTTGATGACTTCTCTCTTTCTCTCACACCCCACATGCAATCCATCAGGAAATTCTGTTGGTTCTACCCAAAGTTTATCTAGAATCCTATCACTTATCATTGCCATTGCTAGCAGCTGGTGCCAGACGTCATCGATTCTCATCTAGAGCAGTGCTTCTGAAACTTCAGTACAGACAGGAGGCACTCAGGAGCTGGGCTGAAATGAAGACTGATTCAGTAGCTGTGGGTGAGGCCCGCAGTTCTTTCCCTAGCTGTCTTCAGGGCTTCCTCTCTCACTTCCCTTTGATCCCTCATCAGGGAAGCCTTCCCTGACCACTCCAGACCAAATAGCACCCTTCGTCTATTCCCCTGACCCTGATTTATATACTTGCTTGTTGTCTTGCTTTTTCTGTAAGTTTTCAGTAATTTATTTCACCCAACATCACACAAGTCAAAAGCAGTGGAGCCAGGATTCACATGCAGACCTCCTATTCTTGGAGTATCTACATCCAAAGCACCAAGATGAGGTTACTGAGTAATTGAGAAGACTTAGCTTTTCATTTAAAAGCACTTGTTTAAAAGCACTTTTTCTTTTTAAATGAGAGTGTAGCTGTACTCTTTTGATAAAAATCATATATAACTGATACACCAATTATATATCAGTTTAAAATTTTGCTTATTGCTTATTTATTCACTAAGGAAGATTTTAGTGTGATGCTAATAGTACTTTAGATGTGTGCTTACTCAAGTTAACAAAACCTCTTTAAATATCTTACGTTAACCTAAAAATATTAAAGTGTCAGAGAAAATCCCAGGTTCTGATTCAAATTTTCTATGTGCTAGGCAAAGCTTCAGTGCATACATGTAACCAACAAATACCTTAGCTATTTAATTTTAAATATGAGGTTCTTAATAGTTTGAATGATTCTGTGTTTTTTTCTCTTTCAAAGGTCACCTTAGGATCACATAGCATCTTTTGCTTTTCTTGAGAAGTACCTGCCTCCTGAATAAAGATAGGCTAATGTTTCATAATTCTATGATTATAACATGTTGCTTTTCCCAGTAATTTACTTGAGTAAATTTCTCAAGTAAATTTCTCTTGAGTTTATTTACATTCATTGTCTCATGTTTAGAATGGGTATTTCCTAAACTATTTCCTTAGGTTATTCCCACTTTTATCATTGTGTCTTGTATGGCTTGACTCCTCTAAACTTCTCCGTCTTAGACCTATTCGACCTATTACTTTCACCAGACCTGGGTTTCTCAGTCCTGGGCCGATAAACTCTGCATATGGGACCCATGAGACCCCAACCAGACAAGGAAACACACTGGGCCGAGTTTGCAAGCTCTCAACAAATACGTGTAAATTAGATTCAGAATCTCTTTTCAGCCCTGGAGAATAAGAACCACAAATAAACACATCGAAGTTTACCAAACCTGCCTTTCTCAGCAGTAGAAGCCTCCCTTACCCCAAATAAAATGTACCATGGCACATTTAAAAGAAAACTGCTGAAAATATAGCTACTCTGGGGAATGGGGAGAGGAAGCTTGTAAGACACCCAAACTTATTTTTCTTCACATAAAAGCTCCTGAGAAAAGACAATAACTGAACTAAATCTTGAAATGTCAGGTAAAGTAAGTAGGTATTCCAAGCAAAAGGAATAACATATGCAAAAATTTTTTTAATGGTACAATTACAGAAATTTCTTAAGTTTCTACTTAGAACTGAACCATATATTTCTTTATGTTTCAACTAGTCAAATAAGAACTCAAAATTAATTCCAATGTTAGATCAGTGACCCTGTCCTTCTGGACTATAATAAAACCTTGTCATTGAAAATCCTCCGACAAGCATCATAACCCAGAGAGGGTTGAACCCATCCTCATCTCTACCTCTTACTACAAACATCTTTTTGTCCCACTTTCCAGACTTGTCACTTACCGTAGCTTTCCTTCTACTGGTATACACTGGGTTTTTACAATAGGCCTGCTTGCTCTTCTGAAGGTAGCGCTTCCAAAAGTTATGCAAAACTTCATTCTAAGGTGGAAGGGAAATGAGTGGTGATTCAGGTCATGCCAAGTACACTGGCACATCTCCACCACCAAATCTCTCGTATTTTATATAATGCCCTCTATCTAAATGTGTTCTTACCTACTTTGCCTTAACCAGCAATCTTACCTAATGTAAAGACAGTCATGCATAAACCTCTGGTGTTTCATGTTTTTGAGTTTTTAATTCCTAGAATACTTTTCAGGGTACGCCCAGAGTCCTTTCAGGCCATGCACTGGTCTAGAGGCCGTTCTGTATGGCTGCCCCAGCCACTGGTCTGAATAGCAAAGGCTCCTCTACAAATCTTTCCTTGGTGATGTCAGTCCACATTGATCTTTCTCCCTTCTCTTTTTGCCTTTAATGTCACTTATGAGCATATAGTTATATAATGTTTTGTTTATTCATTCCACATATGCATAAAACCATCTCTCCATCTTGGCCAGATCTCTTAGCACTTGGTTTCCAGTGATGGGCATGAAACAAGTGTACAATAACCACTTGTTGCTAAATAACTGGCTTTTAAAGAATTCCTGAGATGGCTTCAACTAGATGAGGAAGTATGAAATTCAAATAATAGCAGGGCTATTACGGTACTCCTGAGAGGCAGCGAAGTCCAAGTGTGGTCCTTGGACCAGCAGCACCTGTGTCACCTGGGAACTTGTTAGAAATGCAAACTCTGGCGCTTTCTCCAGAACTACTGAATCAGAAACTCTGGAATGGCGTCCAGCAGTCTGTAGTTTAACAAGCCTTCCAGGTGATTCCAACACAAATGCTAGTTTGAGAACAACTGGTTTACTGTATCACTCCCCGAAGTGCATTCTGGAATTTACGTCCTGATAGAGGCTACACACACATAAACACACCAAAGGATTCTGTTCTCAAATTGTGAATACTGCATACTACATGCCCTCGGAAATGAAACAAGCACATTGACACATAAAAGGCACCAGTAAGTCTGCCAAGTTGCTTTACTTTGTTTAACCTAATGTTTCCTAAATATCGGATGATGCAAACCTTTATTTTCTTTTAGATGTATTGCTTTTTTGCATCCTGTAGAACACAGTTTGAGAATTGCTAATCTAATAAAAGGATTAAAACAAAAATATCAGAAAAAGGATTCTTCCAGTAGCCCTATTGTTATTACCGATAACCCTCCTTTTCTCCTCGAAACTCTAGTTTCACTCTGAATCTTACTATTCTTCAAACAACAAAATGTGAAGCTAACACCTAGACACAAATGGACTTACCTTTAATTCTGGACCTACTCCAAGGGTCTTTAAGGCTTCTGCTTGTTGATAAAGTATGTGCTGAAAACCTTCACACACATACCAATCCCAGCCTTTCTCTAAATGACAAATAACATGTTTCAGACATTTGCATTCCTAATTTACTAACCGTAATGCTACTACATAGTTACAATTGTGTTTTACACCTTGCTACTGGAATTGTTTTGTATCCCTGAATACGGTTTCCATTCTTACATGCTCTTGTTTCAAATGTGGCAAATTTGTACACAAAAGCTAAAGCTAAATATTATTTTTATAATTTATCAGATTTTAAATATTTTAAATTATCTGTAACTTTCCCGAAACATTAATGTAAAAGGCAGAAAAACTAATTGTCACCACGATAAAAAAATGAAATAAGTTTTAAAACTGTACACTGTTCTAAACATCCCAAGTAGCATCCTAAGTAGAAGAATACTCTGTACTCATCCACTGCTTCTAGCACTCCTCCATTCCAACTCACAAAGAAAGGGAACGATGAGTATTTGGAGAACGAATGAACAAAAGCCAAGATGTGATGGTGCAGGCATACAGAAAGAGCAATAAGAACATTCAAAAATAATAAACTGCTCAATGGCATTCTGCTTTTCTGGAAATGGTTCAAGGTTATGAGGAGAAATTGAAAGCAAAGAAACAAATACTCATGCGGCTCTGCCCAGGTACTAGATGTGTGCTAGGGATTGTAAATAGGTTATTTTTTTCGATCCTCAAAACAATTCTAAGGAATTGTGAAGAAATCTGCCACCATAATAGACAAGAGCCACATGTTTAAATAGAACTACCAGTTAAAGAAAATGTCAAAATCTGGTAAGACCCTTATGTTTTACCCCTCCCTGCGGGACAAATACTATACTTTTCAAAAAGTATGCGATCAGCTTTTTTACACGTAGCTTCTGAAGTCTGTTACTATGACTCCAAGATCCCTACACCACGTCGTGGGACTCCTACTCCCTGCCCTCACCTCCACGTCCCGTGGTCTCCCCATCCCTGCTAACTCAATTTCTGGAAAGGGTCTTAGAAAGCCAGTAATTTTGATGCACCCCTCAAGTTGAGGCTGAAGGAGTTTAAACTGTATTAAGCTGTATACATGTGCGCTCTCATTTTTCCTGCACACTATTCTCACAAACTGATCGAGTTGTACTTTAAGTTCTGTGTCTGGGTTCCTATTTTGCACAACAAATGGAATTACCGTTCTCATTTTACACACAGGAAACTAGGGTCAAAGAGACTGAATCTAAGGCACTTGGCATCTAATTTGAAGCACCTGAAGTTCTTTCACCAATTTAAGTTTAAACTATGCATTTTAATTATTTACACAGGTCAAGTTCAAATTAATCAGGTTTTACCCTAATACAATTTAATTAAAATTATTCAGGTTCTAGTCTAATAAAAACAGTTACTATTAAAAGTTAAACAGGAACACAAGTTAGCATTTAGGCATTCTCTCTGTTACTCATTTAAGAGTGCCAATGTATTTCATTAAATTTATATATATATACATATATATAAAATATATTTCATGTGTGTGTATGCTTAATATACCTCATGTAGAAGGGTCCACCATTATCATTAGTCTAGTTTCAAACTTGAAAATCTGGTCCTAGGTAATTAGTCACAGAAATAAAAGGCATCATAGACTTTACATCGGATTCTTTTCAAAAATAGTTAATTAAACATACTTACTGGATTAATGAAATAGATTACCTTTCAAAGCATACCCATACTGAGGCTGTATTAATGGAAAATGATTTTCCGTATTTTAAGAGGGTGTATCCAAAATTCAATGTGAGAAATGGATTTCTAAAAGTTGAGTAACAGGTTTAACTCACCTAACCTGACAATTCCAGCTGAATCACTTCAGAAAATAAGCATTTTTCTTTAAAAGCACAGAAAACCATATTCATAATAGATGATACATACAGAACAGAAAAACATATGCCAACAGATAAAAAGAGATATGCTCCTTTTTCCATCATTATTTTTTGCATAATAGTTGCTCCACTGGAAAAGTAACTCAATGACAATAAGCAGGATAAAAAAAGACATGCATTACATTTGCTTCCAATTTTACCATGAATAATGACCCACTTTAATTCCATTTTGGATTATCTGCTTAAAATTCTGGCAACTCTCTAGAATCTATTTAATATTCCATTCCACATCCCCAAATCATGAAGGTGAAAAACATGACTGCAGAGTGCTAAGCACATATGAAGACAGAGCTTACCAAGTTTTCTTTTTCTTTTAAGTCCCCGGTTTATGGCCTGTATTTTAGTATTAGGAATAGCTTCGGTACTAATAACTTCCTGAGATCTCTGCAGGAAACAGAAATAGACCATTAAAAAGACAGCTTTACAGCTCCCTAAATATATTTCTAAGCATGTTCTGGAAGTATAATGAACCAAATGAGTGCCAGGACCAATGATTTTGGGAAAATTATGTAAATTGGAACATTCTGATTAACCTTTCTGTTGGTTTCTCATTCAAAATTACTCAGTACCTAAAGCAGTGTCTGGAATATAGTAAACGCTAAATAAATGTCTGTCAGATGAATAAACTTTAATTTTATTTCAAATCACTTTTTAATTGTTTTAAACCAAAGTAAAGTCAAATATATTCACGTTTTTCTGCATCCAAAGCATACTTTGGAATTAAAATAATTTCTGTATTTATTGTAATCAGCAATGCCAAACCTACATACAGATTAGTTTCATCCTACTTTTCTGCGTGTTTGAATAATACTCTAAAACAGCTTTATTTATGAAATTATAAAAGTATTACTTTTTATTTTTAATGGAATTTATCAGATTTTTAGAATGACAAGATGGTGAGTACAATTCATCCCAAAGTTTCCAATTCCAAGTGATCTCAAGAGCTGAAAGCTAAGATTCTGGCTGGCATGTGCATGTGTGTAAACACACACACACACACACACACACACACACACAAGTATTTAGTCTTAATGGTGGAAAAAAGGTGAAGAGTTTTAACCAACAGGGAACATTTATATATGTCTCTAAATTTAGAGATTTAGAATGAAATTTATCTTCAACTTTAAGAATAAAAGAAATGTCTCTAGCAACAGGATTTTTGGAATACATCTCCCTTGTCACAGACACCATATTCAAAGCAATTCTGGTGAACCTGCTTGGCCACAGTAAGAACATAAGACACAGCAGAATACATACCAAAGCAGTTACCCAGGAGAAACAGGTAAAACATCTCAGGAGTAAGCAGGAAAAAAAGGGCTTTCAAACCTGGACTACATAAAATGTAAAATAACCAAAAGCTAGAAAAAGCTAAATATCTAAATTGGAGCTATACTTAATTAAGTTGAATGGTTGGTTGGGTTGTGGACTATTTAAACAATTAAAATGTCCACAGATATTTAGGATGACGCAGGGAAACATTTCATTTATTAAGACAGAAGAAGCAACAGGACTTACCCACATCCCCTTTCCCTTCTAATACATAGGAAAAAAAGAGACTAAATGGAAGTTATTGAAATGTTGTGAGTTGAGATTATTGGTGATTTTAGCTTTCATCTTCATAATTTCCAAATTTTCTACAATAAATTTGCTCTTATAATCATAAAAGTCCAGTAAACTCCCACAATTCTAGCCTACTACACCTTTATTAAACACCCATGAAATACTTGCAAGAATATCTATTATACAAACTGGCCAGATTTAAGACCTGAAAACTTTTTTCCTGAATAAACTATACCAAGAGAACATTCCAATTCCTTGACCAATTCAGAAGGCTTCTTCCAGATTATAGAGTATCTAGACCTTGAGGACTACATACAGAGTAAGATGGAGGGCAATGAAAGGGACAGGAAAATAGGGAAAGCTGTACCATGACTTCTACTCTTCATAGGTGCACCTACCGTCACCTCAGCCATTCCCCGCCCACCAGATCTCAACACATCCACACTACAATACCACCCTGCAGGAAGCACCTATCACATCATATTCTCTATGAAGACCATGCCTGGACTGCCATAAGCCAAGAATAACCACACAGTTTTGTCCATCGTATGGAGGGCCCCGAGTTAAGTTCTTGGCCTATATAAACATGTTGCTCACTTTCAAGAATGCTACATTCTTGAGAAGTTACTCCATACAGGTTGACAACCTTTCAAACATGGAACTAGGGAGTGGTATTAGGATCTTTCGGGTTAAAAATATGATTGCAGCAGATTGTATCAGACAGAAATGAATAAAAACATTATCAAAGACAGAAATAAAAGAAGAAATTAGTTAATGTAGTTTAATTTCTACAAAAATTGTATGTGGGCTTCACCTGATAATGACAAACAGCCTATTTAGACACAATCTTCCTTCACTGTGTTTATACTTGCGTTGCTGGTACAAGAGCAACGGTGAGTAAAACTACCAGTCTGCCTTAACATGCATCAAAGCAGAGGATCAAACTACACATATTACAGTATACAATATGGTGTGTGTGTGTGTCCATGAATCCATCACCATAATCAAGAAAATAAACAGATCCATCACCCCAACCATTTCATTGAATGAGCACTTATATTTTTAATACTGTGTGACTAAATGGGAAGGACATAAGAATTGCTACTGCAGACAGAACAATGATTATCTCAGTCATCGAAAAGGAAAAGCTCTTGTGTGACTGAGTTGCAAGCTAACTTAACCACTTTTCTCAAGGGAAAATATTTTTTTACTTGTTTCATATATTTTCCCATGTTTTTAGTTATTTATGGTAGGAAGGTAAATCGGGTGCCTGTTACTCCATCTTGGCCAGCAGCAGAAGTCTACACAGTTACTTTCATCTATCCCAAATTTGCCTTTCTTAAGCCAATGTGGTGAAGGTAATATTTGTTCCTTCCTGGCTCTGTAGACTTTGAGCAAATCCTTTTCCAGAGAAGAGCCCTGGCATGTTTAGCCTGTCCAACAGCAGGCTGTCCATACCCTTGATTATTTTGGTTATTTTCCTGAAGATGTGTAACCAGAACAGGACCTAGCCCCCCACCGGGTGAAGGTAACCTCATTTACCAATGCCACATAGGACAGTATGACAATCTCTATTTTAAGAGGCAGGTGCAGTGGGTAAAATGAACACTCAACTCAGAAGACTCAGGTTCGATTCCTGGCTCAACACTTCATAATTGTGTGACTTTGGCAAACTCATTCTACTGGTGAGCCCTACTTGCTGTGTCTATAGATATGCATAATAGTATATATCTCAAATACTATTGTTACAAGGGGCAAATTCAATAATGGGTAAGAAAAGACTTGGTAATCTGTAAGGTACTGTACGAAGAAAAATAATAATGAAGCATATTTCCAATACTCTCAACAGTCCTCAATCTTTCTAACACTTCATCTTCCAAACCTCTAAGCTACCACGACACATTAAAAACTCTTAAATAAGTATTAACTAATAAAAAGAAATGCATCATCTTCTAAATACAATTTTAATTATTCCCCCTTAGACTATACTGTCTGAATCTGGAAATCATTTATATATAAACGGCCCAACATAATTTCAAAAACTCACTCTAAATCTAATTTACAAATTCCTTAACCCTTGTGTAAGCACTTGAAGACTATTTACATTCTTGGAATTTGGGCATTGCATGAGTGATTAAAAATAGATCAGTTCTTTAGGAACTATGACATATATCAGGCTGAAATTGCAATTTTTAAAACATGAGCAAATTTATACATGAGATTTGTTACTTACTTCTGTAACGTTGTGGCAAGAAGTGCAATAATATTTGCCTTCATCAGTAAGACCCCAAGAGACAGCAGCACACTGAGTACAGCGTTCTCTGAATTCTTTCTGCAGGACAAGAGGAAAACCACATTCAATGCATTGTCCCTAAAGCCTGCAATTCTACTACAGGGTTCCCTGCAATTTTACCCTATACATTAAAAATTATAGAAAACATATCAGAGAGATTATCTATAAATGGGGAGAAAAGAGATTCGGTTTCCTGAGCAGTTCGAAATGGAATTAAAATTTCTAAAATATGCAGTGTGTGAGGGAAAAAATGGGGGGGAAAAAGGTGGTAGGAGTAAAATGGAAAAAAAAAAGTGAGTAAATAAAACTTGAAAATGCTAGGATGAAAAAAGATGACAAGGTTTAAGTATAGAGAAGACTTAAAAATAGAAACAGCATACATTGTAACTTCCTCCAGGACACTAAACACATACTCGCTACAAAGGAACCAGATTTTTATTAGGGTTGTTTCCAGTTTCAACTTATTCATTCAGCAATACAAGGAGTATCAACTATGTAGTACCAGGAATTTAAGTGCTGGGGATTCAGTGGTGAGCAAACTAGACAGGATCCCTACTCATAGGTATACAGGCTGATGGTGAGTTATAATGATTAATGACATTAACTCAGCATTTACAGATGTTACCCATCCATCATTCAATACACATCTATTGAGCATCCACAATAAGTAAGGCCTTCTATTTCTATCATTCTTCTATACATACATAGACTGTTCCTAAATTACTGATTTCCAACTCTTTGGTGTTTGACATTATTATCTAATTATGATCTAATTATGGAATACTCCTTTAATAAAGAGTGCGGCATTTTATGTAGTATGTGGAAAATGAATGTCAAATTTATTTCGACAAGTTAGTCAAGTTTTTATTAACCCCCTATTGATAACTATCAATACTTGGAGTGTCCTCACAACCGAATTTGGAATCCCTGCACCAAACGGTGGCGAGGATTCCCGAAGACTGGCAGGGGTTACTTGGGGGCATTCAAGTTTCAACGCCGGCGCTCCCTCGCCCGCCCCAACATCAAAGGGAACTTGTAGGTGGTCCTCTCGAGAGAGGATGAGCCACGCGGGTGGCCACCCCACAAAACCCACAACTTCGTCCTTCTCCTGAAACACACCCATATCGGCTAATACCGCTCCCCCTTCACCCACAACCCCATCCTGCCAGAAACTCCATCCTCTTTCCCCAAATCGCAAGCTCACACGCCCGCCAGCCCCATTCCTTTCCCCGCCCCCCAGCGTTCCGCCCCGCCCTCCTTCGGCCTGGGGCCGCACCCACAGCGTGTCCGCGTCCTCCAACCCCTTCTCCTCAGTTTCATTCCCCTCCCGCCCCGCTGTCCCGACCCGCCCGGCTCACGGCCCGCTCACCGCCTCCTCTAGGTCCATAACAGTACCGCCTCCGACACAGCCCGGCCTGTTACTAGCGCAGCGAGTGCAGCTTCCGGGAGCAGCGGAAGCAGCCCTCCGGGGGGAAACTGAGACACTGACTTTGGGTTCCGGGCCTTACGGCTGCCGGGAAGGCTCCTGGGGAGAAGCTCGCAAATCCTGCATCCCTCTCCCAGACAGCATCCCCTTCCTGGTCGAGGTAACTGAAACCAACCAGTAAGAAACTGGGCGGTGCCTAATACGGAACTGATCCCTCACGCTCTCCTTTGAAAGCTGTTAATCCAACCGGTGTTGAATCAGTAAGACCCTCGTATTGATTCAGGCTGCAGGAGAAGCGATGGAGGCCCACGTTCTCGGACCGCTGGCACCTTCCACTTCGTACTGTCTTTTAATAGCACAGGAGAGACATAGGGTCCTGGAGGAAAGAATGCAGGTTGAGTTAGACCTGGGTTTCTAATCACGGCTTTTCTGCTTCCTTGTGCCTCAGTTTCCTTCTCTGTAAAAATTAGCTATTACCTATGAGTCCCTTCTAATTGAGCCTCACGTAGTAAGTGCTCATTAAATTTAGCTTTTAGTGTGCCTTCATTGGGCACATTCATTCCCTGATTTATTCGTTAGACCCTGAGGATTCAGCAGTGAACAAAGTAAACAAAAGTCCCTGCCTTCATGGAGGTTATATTTTTGGGGGTGAGAGACAAAAATAAATAAGGAAATACATGGTATGATAAATGGTGACGGGTACCAAGGAGAAAGCAGGATAGAGAATGGGAGCTATCAGATGGTTTCACTTTTTAATAGGGTGGTCAAGAAAAGTCTTACTGAGAAGATGACCTTGAAGGCAAGGAAGCAAGAGCCAAGTTGGGAACAGCATTCCAGTCAGAGGGAACAGTAAAGACAGTGCCCTGAGCCTCATGTCATATCATTTGAGGATCAGCAAGGTAGTCAGTAAGTGGCTGGAACAGTGAGCTAAAGGAAGAGTAGAAAATGTGATTGGGGCAAAATATGGTTTTAAGGAACTTGACTGGTGATGGAAGGAGAACTGACTCTGGGTGGTGAACACAGAATATGATTTATAGATGATGTAATACAGAATTGTACGCCTGAAATCTATGTAACTTTACTAACAACTGTCACCCCGATAAAATTTAATTAAAAAAAAAAAGAAAATGTGGTTGGGGCAAAATACGGTTTTAAGGAATTTGAGTTGGAGAAATTGGGGGAGCCACTGGAGGAGTTACATGATCTGACTTATGTTTCGCAGATTAGTCTGGCTGTTGTGGGGAGAACAGAGTGCTAGGCGGCAAAGGCAGAAGTTGGGAGACAAGTCAGGAGACTAATAGCCTAATCCAGACAAGTTATAATGGTAACTTGACCCAGGTAAAGGCAATGGAGACAGTGAGAAGTAGACAGAACCTGGAAGTACAGATTTTGAAGGTAGAGCCATAAGGATATTTCGATGGACAAGACGTGCGCTATAAGAGAGAGAAAGGAGTCAAGGATGATGTCAAGACCTTTGCCCTGAGCAACTGTAAGGGTGAAGCTATCACTGAGTAGGACTGTGTGTGGAACAGTTTGAGAGTGGGACAGAGGAAGATTAAGAATTTTATTTTGGACTTGTTATGTTAGAGCTATCTAGAGGACATCCAGGTAGGATGAGAAGGCAATTGGATATAGGAACCTAGAGTTCAGAGGCAAATTCTGGACTGGAAGTAAACATTTGGAAGTTATCTCTATCTAGATGGCATTTAAAGAGGCTAGATGAGATCACCAAGGGAGATCAAAATATGAAGATAGAAAGGCCTCTCAAATAAAAATGACATTTGAAAGGAAACATAAAAGAAATGGGGGACCCCGTCATGCAGATGTTTGGGGGATTAGCACTCCGGACCTAGACAGTAAGGTGGTCCTTAATAAGCCAGGAAGTGGTAGATGACCTGAGATCAGAGAGGTGGCCAGGGCCAGGCCATGACTCAAGTCTTGTGGTTTGTAGTAAGGACATCAGAGCTCATCCTCAGTAAGATGGAAAGCAGAAGCGTGACAGAAGCTGCCTCATATTTTAGATGGTTTCCTCTGGGCTATGGAGAATAGGTTGGAAGGGGGCGAAGGGGGAGCTGGGAGATCACTTAGGAGGCAACTGAAATAACCCAGGTGTGGGCTGTTATAGGGTGAGCATGGTGAGGCTGATGAGGAGTGGTCACCTTCAAAGGTATAAGCAGAAAGTCTTTCCTGATGGGTTGGATGTGGCGTGTGAGAGAAAGAGAGGAGTGAAAGATGACTGCAAAGTTTTGTGTCTGATCCTATCTAAGAATGCAGGTGCCATGTACTGAGGTGGGAGAAACTTTGGTGTAGGCTCATGATAGAGTTCAGATGTAAAAGTTGGGTTTATGTTTAAGTTAGTGATGCCTATTCGCTATCCAAAGGGCGATGCTAAGTATGCTGTGCAATACACGAGTTTGATGTTCAGGGGAAAAGTAACCACTGGATGTGTAACTGGGAGGCAGGAGCCTGGATAAAATATCAAGGGTATGAGTGTAGAGAGGACTGAGACCTGGGCACTGCAACATAGAGAAGTCGGGACCACAAAGGAGGATTGACAAAAGGGGGCTAAGAATGAATGCCCACAAGATAGAAGGAAAGTCCGGAGAGTGTGGATTCCTGGAAGCCAAGTGAAGAGAGTGTGTCCAAAAGGAGGATGCCATCAACTGTGTCACATGCTCCTGAGAACTGCAATGACCAGGTTGGGAAATGGGGTCATCAGTGACCTTGACAAGAGTGGCTTCATTGTTGGGGATAAAAGCCAAATAGAGTGAGTTCAATAGAAAATGGTGGAAGAGTGTGGGCCACTCTTGTGGGGGATTTGGTTGTAGACAGAAGCAAAGGAGCCGTAGCCGGTCGGTGATGTAAAATCAGGGAGATTTTTATGTGTTTGTCTGTTTTTGTCTCTTTGCTTGCTTAAGATGTCTATAAGCTGATAGAAATGAACTCTCAGAGAAAAATGATGGTGCAAAAGAGAGAGGGAATGATTTTAGGGGTCTGTCACTGAACTGGGGAGAGGGGATGGATCCACATGGGCAACTCGTGTGTGGCAGAACCAGGAAAGAAGGGGAGGCATTGGAGTCAGAGGCAGGCACTGGTGGGAACAAGGTGGAGGGCTCTTCTGATTGTTCCTCCTGAAATACGACGCAAGCCATTGCCGAGCATGGAAGTGGGAGGGTTGTACAAGGTCTGAGGAGAGAGCAGAGGTGTAATATCCCTTGGAAATGGGAGAGTTATATCAGAAATCTAGTAAATTGTCAGGGAGCATTAGGGGGCCCTGGACATCTGTGATCATAAATATAAAGATAAGGCCAGTCAACACACCCAGCCATTCAGCTGCTTACTTTGTTGAAACATCCCCTTTGCCCCAAAGGGACAAATTAAGTGCATCCACAACTTGGAAAATATCTGCTAGGTAGTATACTGCTGACAGCCACTTGTCATGGCAGGAATATGTGCCTTTTTGTTTAAAAAGATAACTTATCACAAGTCTGACAGGTCTTTTTGAGTATTTCGCCAGGAGATAATCAACAACCTTCTGTGTGGAACATAGGACTTTCACAGATATTCAGCTCACACAGATTACGGTAACAGTCCCATGGCGTCTGAAAGGTCTTGTGTGTATAAAATTAACCACATCCATGGTATTCTGCAGCAATGTGTGGACTCAACTTTTGCTGCCCTTCCTGCTGGTGATTGAGGCAGTGGATGGGTTACAACCAGCACACTGCCAACAGTCTTGTCTCAGAGTTCTTTATTATTTTATTCAAAGCAGACAATCCTCCGTGGTTACATGAACACAATTTTACCACAAAATATTGTGTTTATAAAAGAAATGATTTATTGCCCAGAGTATCTGCTGCTCCCTGGTGCCTCTTCCCATTAATGGTGCCTCAAAAGTAGTTTTTTCTACATGCTGTTAGTGACACAGAACCTAGAGACCCTCATGAACAGGGACTTGTTAGAAATATCTATATTTTATCCAACTATATCACAAACCTTCAAATTACAAACCTGTGTCTCTTGTTCTAATACTTGTTTCTTCTAAATTTTCAGCATTTTCTACACCTTCCAACAGTTTTTGCAACAGTATTTGTCATCTGTTATTTCAGCCATGTTTCTCATGGCAGAATGATAGAAAACAGGTAAATATAAAATGTAACTTTAGGGACTGATAAATGCTTTAAAGCTGGGTAGGTATATAGGGTGACAGGTGGGGGAAATGAACAGAGTTTGTTTAGGGTCATCAGAGAGACCTCTCTGAAGAGGGATCAGTTGAGCCAAGATGACAATGCAGTGAGAGCCTGGGGGGCTAAGTCCTAGGGAGAGTGAAAAGACCCTGCCTGAGGCAGGTCTGGACTTGGTGTGTTTGAGGAACAAAAGGAAGCCAGTGTGGCCGGAGGGTAACGGGTGAAAGGTAGAGTCATGGGCCTCGGGGTCAGAGCGTTGGGTAAGGCCCCGTTGCCACAGGTCTTCTGGACCCACAGGGTTGATATTTGGCCAGTACACCCATGAGGCCTGTACCACGTATTCCTTGTATGTCCCTCCTGGCTACCATCGTTGGCTCCCACCAAGGGAGGGAGAAGGGACGCCTGGTAGATCAACTAGTGGCCGTGGCTACCTGGTACTGCCCACTTAACCCATGCCTGCCTGTGGGGGTGGCGACCTTCACAGGGTTTGGGTTCAGAGAGAGCTGGGGAAAGCCTGGGGGAGCAGCCATGTGGGCCCCACACAGGCACTAGCCAGGCATTTGGGCCTCTGTTAGAATAGCAAGTATGGTCTGGGGGAGACTGGAGGAAGGAAAGGCCTGAGGACACCAGGGTGCTGCTTCCTCTTCTCCCCATTCTTACTGAATTGCACTTCTATTCGGGGGCATACATTTGTTCAAACCCAACACAGCCTTCCAGCCACGGGTACTGACAACTGGTTTTCTTAGTAAAGTGAGAGCTAATGCATATCTAGCATTTTCTGAGCCAGGCACCATTCTAAACATGTTACCTCATTTGAATATTATAATCATCAGCAGCCCCTTTTTACAGACAAGAAAATGGAAACAAGGAGCAGTCATTTAAAAGGTATGTAAGTGGCTGAGCCAGGAGTCAAAACCTAGTAGCCTGGTAGAGAGTTGTGGCGGCCTTGCCAGGAACCCTCAGGAAGGCTGGGGCTCGGCCTTATTAGATACAGCACTCCACAAGAGAGTGATTCAGCCAATAATAAGATGTTGAATATGTCAGCATCTCAGATGGTATTGTGAGAATCAGAAAATGTTTGCCTATCATTGCTCTTTGTTCAAGCTGAGAGGCAATTCGTTACCAAAAATAATATTCTTGTTATCAAGAGAAAGTCTCCATTTTGAGTCTACAAGTTACCTAGTGGCTACTGATTTAGTGGGGAAGTTATTGGAAGAGTTTGTTGCATTTCCCTCTGTCAAATTATAGCTCCAATAGTGGCATTATTTGATTAGTGAGAACATATCTAACAAAAGATCACACTAATAATTTCTGAAAGGCAACAAATGATTTAGAAATTATTAGACTGATTTGATGAGTGCTCTGTGTGACAGCTTACGTTATTTGTGAGCATTTTTGTTATATAGATAAACAGATGTAGGTTGGTTTATTTAGAAAGTAGAAGGGAATATATTTTAAAATGTTTCTTTATACAGAAATGTATACATAAATATATATGTTCTCCTACTAGTTGTCACATACGGGTATTTCAAATACTCCTTCTGAAGCCACAGTTAGGCATTTCAATTTAATGCTAAGTGTGTCGAGAAGTCATTGAAGGATTTTCAACAGAGTGATGTGGTCTAATTTATGCTTTGAAGTGTTATATAGGCCTCTGTGTGGGGAGCAGACCACAGAGGACAAGGGTAGAATGAAGGTGACTAATTGGAGTCTGTTACAGGAATCCAACCCAGACCCGGCAGGACTTGGATAAGGAGAAGTGAGAAATACATACACTTTGGGAGACAAACAGAGGAATCAGGGATGACGTAGTGAGGTGGGTGGTAAAGCCCTTCACGGAGCTTGTTATGAGCAGCTTTGGGGGTAAAAATCAAGATTAGGACATGTTACATTTGATATGTCTATTAGAAATACAAGAGGAGATGCTGAATAGGACATTGGACTGTTGAGTCTGGAATTCAGAGATGTCTGGCTGGAGATGTGAATTTGAGTCATCATATAAAAGTGGGGTTAAAGCCCTGGGACTAAAAGAAGACACCTAGGGAGTGAGAGCAGACAGTAGATGAGAGGAGAGAGCCCAGGGCTGAGACATGGGCCCCGTAACATTTAGAAGTGAGAACAAAAACAATCTAGTAAAAATGGCAGGGAAGGAGCAGCTAATGTGGAAAGAGGAAAACGAGCGCAGTGTGGTGCTCAGAGCCACGTGAAGACAGTTTCAAGAAAGAAGAAATGTCAAATGATGGTAAGAGTTGGATGAACTTAGCAAAGGACACGTCATTGACGTGATGGTTTTGTGCAGTGGTAAGAATGAAAGTTTAATTGGAATGGGTTTAAAGCAGAACAGAGGAAAAGCAGACAGCGAGTAATAACAACGCCTGCAGGAGTTTTGCTGAAAGGAAGAGCAGAGACCTGGGCAATCGTGAAGGGAGATACATGTGAACTCTTGCAGCATATTTGTATGCTACCGGAAATGAAATATCGGTTACTAGGAGAGAGAGGGGAGAGTTGCAGGAGCGAAGTCCTTGAGTGGGTGAGAAGGACAGATCTGGCTCCTGATGAGGCTGCCCCTCCGTGGCGTTATTCTGATGTGGGCAGGCCACGGGAATTCCAGGAGTGTGGCCACCACACAGCCAGGCTGGGGCCCTGGTCTGCTGGGTGTGGTCACATTAGAGCTGGTGCCCCTGCCTCCCCCCACCTCTGCCCATCCCCTGATCCTTCCAACATCCCTGGTCTTGGAGCCCAGGACAACTTAAACTAAAAGTTTAGCTAAAGAGATTCTACTGAGTGTGGAAATGGCTACATACTATTTTAGGAGGCAACAGAGACTCTGTAATCAGGAGAGTAGATTTGAAGCCTGGCCCTGAAACGTACTTGCTAGCTTTGTGACCTGGACAAGTCACCGCTCTTGAGTCTCAGTTTTCTCATCTGCAGTACGGAGATGTTAACTTTACCAAAACACCTCCTGAGAGTGTAAGGTAGAAATGGGACAATGGATGTGCAAGGGCGTTGTCAAAGCTTTGTAAACTGAAAAGTGAGGTACAAATGCCATAAATTAGGCTTCATTTACTAGATCATCCTACCCATTCCTCTCACAAAACAGAAACAGCTTGTACAGGAGGCATTTCTAATGACACATTCGGTGTCATTCCTCTCTGTGGCTTTAATTTTCGTAGCTAGACTTTCAAGTATTTTTTAAAAGATAAGAGCAAGTCTTGACTCCTTGTGAGGGCCTCTGAATATCATTATGGACATAAGTGTATCACTTCAAGATCGCCAGTTGAAAGGGAAGGGAGATACATATTATTATCTTCAAAGCTTTCTGGTCTGGAAACCTATTAAATGCTAATCACAAAGCACAGAGTTGTTCCAGAAAGCAAACATCATCCTTGACACCTCTCAGACTCATGAGACTCCTTCTTCCCTGGGGTCCCCTTAACGTCTGCTGGAGGTAGGAGAGAATCAAGCATTTCCCCAGTGAGTGGACCCTCTGAGTGCTCCAGGCCTGCTTAGGTCTGGTCTGTCCAGGACTGAAGCTGAAATCCCCTGTGGTTTGCATAGTCCTGGTGAGAAGGGTAAAGGAATGAATACTTGCTGGGCACGTAGTATGTCAGGCACTGTATCAGGCCCATTTCCCAGGTCATCGCATCATTGAGCTGGGAGGTAATTATTCTCTTGACCTTCTGAGGTTCAGGAAGTCAAATCTGGTCATGTGGCCAGCATGAGGTAGAGGGGGAATCTTATCTCAGTTTTGCCTGCTCCAAAGAACCCACTCTTTCTGCTAACAGCGTTGGTGCATCATAAGTTTCTTTAGTGTATGAGTCAATGAATGAATAAAGTCCTCTGGATACAAAATTGCCTTGTCAAAGGACATCAACAGCCAGAAGGCACAGCCCCAGTTAAACAGAAGCAAACAATCTTCTAAGGTTCGAGTAAGGTACTCAGAGTTTGGTTTAAATAACTCAGGAGTTTCCCAAACTCTAGAGTGATAAGATCTCAGGCAAGTTGCAGAACCTGTTGGTGGCTGGTTTATCCATTTCTAGTCTTGGAGCAAATTCAGTCTTGCTCCTCCCTCCCTTCCAGGAACAGAGCCATGGGACTTGTAGCTCTGGCCGTGGGCCTTGAAGTCCTTGAAAGATGAGTCCTGGCTTGTGCCCATCCCGTGGCCAGGACTGGGTGCATAATTCCTGGGGCCTCTTGTTCAAAAATTACTAAGAATTTCAAGACAGCAACAGTAGAGCATTAAACCAAGCCCAGGGCCCTTCTGCACACCCATGAAGCCAGCCCTGCCTGTGGCCATTGGTTCAAGAGAAGGGAAGAAAAGGTCTTAAGAGGAGATTGGTGGGAGATCTTGGGAGCACTAAAAATATGACAAATAAAAAAGCCATGGAGCTCAGGTTCTGGTTCCTTGAAACATACAATTTCAGAATAGAAAGAGCTTTTAAAATTCATCTAGTACTACTTTTGCATTTTATAGAAGAGGAAATTGAGAGCCAGAGTGCAGCGGTGACTTGGGGATTCATGGGGTCCTACAGAGAAGGCAAACCCTGTCTGGATCTCTCTCATTCAGTCTTCTATCACTGAAACAACACAGACCAGATTGAATGATGCATCATTTCTCTTTTTTCTCCCCAACCGCTCAGTAAACTAAAAGGGTTACGTCAGCAAGGACCTAGCAAATGGGAGAGGAGGCAATGGTAATTGGAAAGGAGTTTGAGAGTGAGCAGATGAGATAGGAGGAAGAACAGACTGGAAACGGGGGCTGAGTGAAAACCTGGTGCTGCCTCATTCCCCTTTCCAGAATTCTAGTAGCAAGTTTTACACCCCGCCCCACCCACCCCCAATATACCCACACACCATCCCAGGCAGGACATGAGAGTCTTCTCTAGATTAAATCCCAGAGATTACCTATCATTTGAGAATCTTCACAATGAATTGGTTTGAAGGTCCATCCTATTAGAAGCCCCTAGTGCCCAAGTCTGGCTTATATGCAAAGAGCTTTCTAGTCTTGTAAGTGATTGCTGATGGCCAAGCCCCTCTAGACATGGGAGAAAGCTTCTAACTTGAAAGACAGGAAGCAAAACAAACAAATAAATGGCAAAAAGAATCGGGAGACACCAGGGACAATTTCAAATTGACAATCTCCCCCAAAAAGGGTAGGGACAATATTGTATCCATGAAACAAAAACCAGAAAGCTTTAAAAAAAATCCTAAAAACAAGGAAAACCTCTGTAAAGTTAAATATGTGAGTCAAAATAAAAATTTAATATGAAAAATAAATTCAGAGAAGCTTCCAGAAGATAAAACAAAAAAGACGAAAGGATGAAAAATAGCAGCGAACACATAAAGCAAGAAGATAAGACTAAGAAGTTGAAAGCCAACTACTAGAAATGCCAGGAAGAGAGCCAAGCAGATACTTATCAAGAAAATAATACAAGAAAACTATCAGAACTAAAGCATGAATTTCCAGCTTGAAAGGACTTGCACAGGGAATGAAAAAGACCCAGAGTCAGGTATCCCACTGTGAACGTCTGAATATCAGGGATACAGAAATATAAACTTCTAGAGCAAAAAAGAAGGGAATCAGAATCAATGGACCTCTCAACAACACACTGGAATCTAGTGGACAATGGACCAATGACTTCAATATTATAATTTATATGCTACACTTCTATATCCAGCCAACTGTCCATCAAATGAGGATAGAATAAGACCTTTTCAGACATGCAAGAACTAAACTCATTTACTTCCCTTGTGCCCTTCCTTTGTAACTTTAGTGAACTACTTACTGAAGGTAGTAATAACCCAGTGAAACAAGGGAGTAAACCAAGAAAGGAACATGCAGCATCCGGGAAGCAAGAAATCTAAAGCATAAGATTCACGTGGAGCCCCACGATGATAGTGAATAGAAATTTCCAGATGACATCTGTACAGCATCCAATTTAAATTGGAGAACATGGAGGGAATGTCTCTAGGAATAAGATGAATATAACATATTTGAGATTATGGAAAATATTACTGATAGAATTTGAGGCAGACTTTATTGGGACATTAGGAAAAATTAATGATATATAATAATAATGATAATGTGTAGAAAATCAGGCACAGGGGACAAAAGGAGGAAATGAGTAACTCCAGTAAAAGTGAAGGACTGAATAAGAAGGTCGGTATGGGCCTAGTGTTGTGGTTCTCTAGTGAATGACGTTTGCACAATCCTAATAAAATACATCCTGACTATCACTGTAACTAAAGGAGTTTTATAACTATGTGGGGAGCAGAGGAAAGAGGAGGTGGAGCAGTGTGGACAATCTGAGTCCTTACTTATTGTGGGAACGCAGTAGTAGTATCTCAAAATGTAAATTAATACATTAAGAAATAGAGATAGCTCTAGTCCCATGGTTTTAAATATCATCTGCAAGACTTCCAAGTTTAACATGGTGAGGGCAAGATGTTCCCATTTCTTTTTTCTCTCAAAAAACTACTTCAAAACAAGATAAATAAGAGTCAGAAACACAAACTCTATCCTTGACACGAGCAGACATTGCCATTCTGAACCATTAAATGTGAAGCTACTAAGTGACTAGAAGAATAACAAAAAAGTGAGTGAAGATGAATCTAAATGCCAGTAGAAGTATTGCAATTTGCGTGCAATAGAATTTGCCAATTTTAAGTGTACATGATGAGTTTTGACATATGTATGTAGTAGTGCACCCACTACTCAAAAAGTAATTTGGACCATGACAATCAAAGCCTATCCCCAACCCCTGACCCCCTAGCAACTGTTGATTTGCTGTCATCACCATCATTTTGTATTTTCTAGAACTTCACATAAATGCATACAGTGTGTAATCTTTTGGAGCTGACTTTTTTCACTTAGTAATGCTTTTGTGACTCATCCATGTTGTTGGCATGTATCAGAAGTTCGTACCTATTCATTGCTGAGTAGCAGTCCATTTAGATACAGATTTTTCTTTATGCATCTACCAATCAATGTACATTTGGATTCTTTCCAATTTTCGACTCCTCTGAACAAAGCTGCTATGAATATTCATGTGAGAATCTTTGTGCAGACATACATTTTCACTTGACTTGAAAAATATCCAAGAATGGAATTTCTGAGTCATATGGTAAGTGAACATTTAACTTGATAAGTAAATGCTAAACTGTTGCTTCACATTCTAGCCTTGGCATTCAACACTTGGCATTGTCAATCATTTAAATTTTATCCATTTCATTGGGTATGTAGTGTTATTTCCTTGGTTTAAATTTGCACTTCCCTAATGATTAATGATGTTGAATATCTTTCTTTTCATGTGCATATTTGGCATCTGTATATTTTTTGATAAAATATCTGTTCAAATCTTTGTCCAATTTTAATTGTCTTGCCTCATTATTAAGTTGCGAGAATTCTTTATATATTGTGGACACAAGTCTTTTATTTATGTTTTGCAAACATAGTCTCCCAGCCTGTGACTTGCTTTTTCATTTTCATAATTGTTCTTTCAAAGAGCAGCATTTTTTCTTTTGACAAAGTCCAAGTTATTGATTTTTTTCTTTTATTGCTCTATTTTAAAAATCTTTGCCTAACCCCAAATCACTAAGATTTTCTCCTGTTTTTTTAAAATAAGGTTTATGGTTTTAGCTCATTTTTGTACATATAGCCAACTAATGATTCCAGCACCTTTTGTTGAGATTATCTTTCCCCCATTTAATTGTCTTGGCATTTATGCTAGAAAATCAATTGATGACACATACGTGAGGGTCTATTTCTGGGCTTTCTGTTCTGTTCCACTGATCTATATGTCAACCTTTACTTGAATAGTTACTATCTTGGTTACTGTTAGCTTTATGGTAGGTCTTGAAACCACGTGGTGTAAGTCTCCCAGCTTTGCTCCTTTTCACTTTTGGTAATTCTATATGCTTTACATTTCCACATAAATTTCAAAATTTGCTTACTAAATTTTTCAAAATAATGCTGCTAATATTTTGAATGTCATAGTGTTTAATTTATAGATCAATTTGGAGAAGAATTGACATTTTAACAGTAATGAATCTTCCAGTCCATGAGTATGGTATATCTTACCATTTATACTCATCTTTAATTTTTCTCTGTGATGTTTTGTAGTTTTCAGAGAACAGTAATTATATATATTTGTTAAATTTATCCTTATTTCATAATTCTGTATGTATGTGTTGTGTATGTGTTTGAGAGAGAGAGAGAGAGGGAGGGAAGGTGGGAGGGACAGAATTTCCTTTATGTTCCCCAAAGTTGAGCAAACGAAAATTGGTTAATTAAGGATTGTGGTTTGCTGAATTCCAGTTAAGTAAGATTTTGCTGTATTTGGCATTCACATTAATAGCTCTGATTTTGTCACACCCCATGTTAAAAAAACTTTCATTGGGAAATAATTATGGGATGTGCGAAGAATGTAGTATCAATTTACAAAGGGAAAGATTGGAAGCAATTGAGCAAGCTGACTAAGTAGATGATGCTGTATTATCACCATGCAGCCATAAAAATGACATTATGCATCAGCAATTTTCAGAATGGAGTCAGGATGTCTTATAGGGTCAGGCAGGTGTTAGGGCCCCATGCATGTTCTGATCACAAGTAGCTCAATTTGGCTTTTGAGGTTCCTGGTAGGATTTTGTTTAAAAACAGTTCCAGGGCATAAAACGTTTAAGAACTATTATTGCAAAATAATTTTTATTAATGACCAAGCAAAATGTTAACAGAATTGTAATCAGCTTAGAAAAGAATCTGTATTTTATGTCCCTGTTTGAGGAGGAAAAAAGAGAAGTGTACAGAAAAAAATTGGAAGGTTATACCTGTATCAAAAAATTAATAGCAATTATATCTGGGCAGTTAGATTGTGAATTATTTCTAAATGTTTGTTCTCATTTGTCTTTTTCTAAATATGTGCAATGTAACGTCTATTATTCTTTAATAAGAATAGAACAAACTACAAATTCCTTAGGATGTCATTCAAGGCTCTCCATCATCTGTCATTAAATGTCTAAATGTCTTTCTAGAATCCTTGCTAAACCTCAGCTCATCATATAGTCACAAGTTTAGCTTCAAAGAATTACTCACCATTTCCTGGATGCACCCTGCGCTTCCCTGTTCTCACACATTTTCTCCAGCTATGTTCCTAGTCCAGAATCCCCTAATCATACACCCTCACTTCCTACTGGAGTTAACCCATTCAAAATGAATGTGATAAAATCTAAGTTAAAGGAAAAAAAAATTTCAAAACTATACAGAGTGCATGATTTCAGCTAGTTAAAGAAAAATGCAAAGAAAAAACTGGCAGGAACAATGTAAATGATTTACAGTAGCAGTACCCATGTATTGGGATTATAAAGCTTTTGTTTGTTATTTCGTTTTTTGCACCTTATTATACTTTCCAAATCTTCTACCATGACCTATTAAAATAGTAAAAAGGAAAAAAGTCATGCCCATTTTAAGACCTATATCAAATGCCAACACCTCTAAGAGCCTTTCACAAAAAATACTATTTTTTAAAAGCTCCAGTCAGTGTCTCCTAACAATGTAACTAGATCTATGAGTGGTGTGATATGGATTGAAGGGCCCTAAGCCTGGAGGCCGCCGTGGGATGAATCGCAGCCCCTCCTCTGGCTGGCCTGTGCTTGGCAAATCACCTCCCCTCTCTGGGTTTCTGTTTCCTCCCAGTGCTGTAGTGAGGACTCACTGACACAATGTGAATATGGTGTGTAAACGGTAAAGTGCTGTTCAAATGTATGCTGTGTCTGATTCCCCTACGAGGCTGACGCTCACTCACTCTAAACTATCTAAGTGACACTCAACAAATGGCTGTTGGTTTAAACCTTCCAGCACTTCCCAAACTAGAGCAAAAATCTCTGCATCCTGAAATGTTACCAGTACCCTGGGATGTGATGAAGGCCAGTGCTCCAGAGAGCCTATGATTTTCATCATGACGTGATTTCCTGTGCTGTTCCCAGAACTTGGGGCCTTAATAAGCTGTTCTGCCAGCAGCTCAGCAATCAGTGGGCTCCTGCACGGCCCAGGGGTGCTCTTGAGTGTCAGGAAAATAGGAAATTATAACACAGACCACAGCAACACTTACACTGAAGAGGGCTCTGCAGCCCCAGACACAGACCACTCATGGCCCCCCTCTCTCAACGAGGTGACCCTGACCAGAGCCCGTGTGAGTGTTGGCCAGGCCATGGCCTTTGTCAACTGAATGGACTGGCAGAGACAGGAGGCAGCCCCCTCACCAGTCCAGGGCATGTGCCCTTGGCATGTGCCCTTGGCAAACCCCTTCTCTTTGTGGGGCTCTTCGGTACCCCACGAAGAGAAGGGGTTTGCCAAGGGCACATGCTAATGAGTGACAACTAGTTAGAACTGGAACGAGAGCTGCCACACGTGTTCTTCGGTTTGGCCGAGGTTGCTCTAAGGAATCAGGAATTCCCACTCTGCTCCATACCTCTCAGCAGAGCCTGGCCATCGCTGGTCCTCCGTGAAGATTTGCGAACATAGCTGTGCACGGATCAGTGTGTCTCTTTCCTTGAGACCCAACTCCTGCCCTCAGAGAGATTCTTTCCAGACTGAGAGAGACCCAGCCGCCTGACCATGGCCAGGGCCCTGTAAGTTGTCATTTGCAAACATTGGTTCTCATGGTTCTATCCCAGGTGGAAGCAACTGTGAAAATCGTGATGATGAGAACCAGGAAGAAGGAAGATCGACTTAAACCAAACCAAACCAAAGAAGGAAGATCGACTGAACAGAGAGAAGGAAAGCGGGAGTGGACTCCAGTGATGCCAGAGCTTCCAGACTTTTTTCTCTTTTTAAAGACAAATCCTCACTTTTAAAGAAGTCTCTGGATTTTAAAATGCTGACTCCACATGTTTTAAAACAGCTGAGCCCAAACAAAATGGCAGCCCACGGGTGGCCAGCCTGTCTGCCCAACATGGACGTTCGTCTGGCCAATGGCAACGGAGTCTGGGCTCTCGAGGCCTCTGTGTTGTGGGGGAAAGAGCCTTGGACTACTGGCTGAGTGACTGACTCATCTGTCTAAGCCTTTGGGTCCTGAAGATGGAGACCGTAACCTACCTCGTGGGGTTGTTGAGTTAAATAAGATCGTGTAGGGAAAATGACTTTTAAAGAGGAAAGCGACATACCAAGAGTTAATATACACATAATAGTAACATGTAATATCTCCAAAGTTCCCAGATTTTTAGCATCCCTGTCAGGTTAGCTTCCCAGTTCTCCAGCCTATGCCCTGCTGTGAGGACCCTGCCTATGTGACCTGGTGCTGGCACATGATAGCCAGGGCCTCTGCCTTGTCCCCAGGCACAAGTGACCCAGGCATGAGGAAACTCTGATGGAAGCTCAGACGGTAGGGGTTCAAATAGAAGGATGAGCTGACTTAGGGCTTGAATGGATTCCTCAGGCTAAAATCAGATAGGGGAGGCAGATAAACACCAGCCAGATGGAGGCATCGTGGACAGTAGACCCACAGGTACTTCCAAGGCTTTGCTTTTGTAAGGGAGGCAGGATTTTCCCTCTACCTTCTTAGGATTTTCAGCTGGGCCTGAGAATTAAATTGACATAAGACAGATCAACAGGAGAAGCACATACAGACTTATTTAACAGGAATTGTATGTGACATAGGAACCCTCATAAGGAAATGAAGACCCAAAGAAGTGACAAAACCTAATATATTAGGCAAAACAAAGAGGCAATTGTGGAAACGCAGCTAAAATATATGGGGAGGCTAAAGGAAGGTAAGAGTCATTTTAACAAGGTACAGAACTCTCTTGGTCTCGACTTCCCATCCTTGATGGCAGGAATCTGACTTCCTTCCTGGTACAGGGAGGGCATCTTTCACAAAGGAATTTCATCTCCTGCTTTTAAGAAAAACAAGGAAGGATAGGGTATTCTTGAACCTGCTGTTGTTCAAGCGCCTTTAACTCAAAATTGTCAAGATGCCAAAGAGGCATGTATTGGGGTGGCGTGCTCTGACCTCCGTGAAGTGATGGCATTGGGCTCCGTTGTTTCTGATAGTATTTGGCTCTGGCCTGTGCTTAGCGCTCGGCGAAGTGCTTCCACACACATTGCCTCATTATGGAGTGGGTCTCCTTATTGAGGCTACAGGAGGAAGACAGAGACTCAGAGAGGCTGAGATTTCCCCCAAGACAGTCCCCCAGTGGGAGGCAGGGCCTGTACCAGGCCTCTCCCCACGTACTGTGGGCCACAGCTGTGCACACACATTGTGCCTGAGTTGTGCTTGCCACTTCTTGCCTTGAGTCTCCTAATCTTCACAATACCGTGATTCCCCGAAAATAAGACCGGGTCTTATATTAATGTATCCAAGAGATGCATTAGGGCTTATGTTCAGGGGATGTCATCCTGAAAAACCATGCTAGGGCTTATTTTCCGGTTAGGGCTTATTTTTGGGGAACCATGGTAGCTTTACAGGTGGACAGGTGTCACTAAGAAGAAAACCAAAACAGAGAGGTGGAGTGACTTCCCTAAATTCATGCAGTAATAAATGCATCTAGGGGTTGGAACCTGGGTCCTTCCAAGTTGAATCTGAGCGCTTAACACTTCCCCACTCCAGCTGCCTGAAGGAGCGGGGGGTGTCTCTACAAGCCAGAATTCTGGTTCTGTGACTTCATCTGTGATTGTCATCTGGGATTCTGCAGGAAGCCTCCGAGGTTCACTGCCATGATCTTACCGTTTGTCTCCCCAAAGCCAGAACCTTGTGGCATGAACTGACTCCTCTGCATGACCTTGAACAAGTCCGTTGACCTCTCTGGACTTGGCTTCCTGCTGAATGCCCTGTTTTGATATTCTGTGCTTCTGTGTGTGTGCTGGTGTGACGCCCTAAGACCAACACCTGTGTGAAAAACAAAACCAAAAATCCCTGCTGTTTTCTGAAGTATCACTGGAGGCCTAGTTGGAAGGAAGAGCAAGGGTCCAGATTGGCTAGATGTCAAACAGGCCATTGAGACCCAGGAGGCCTATGTTCTAGAAATTTCTAAAAGTCCCAGAGTCACAAATGCCAGCAAAACACTTAATTTCTCCTAACAACAAATGCCAAACACTAGAACTGGCAACATTTACAGGAGCCTCCCCCCCCCCCAGACCTTTCGTGAGCACAGTGGTGCTACAGAAGAGCCTCCTGGAAGCTCTGTAGCCATACGGGGCACAGCCATGCCTGGTTTGGGCACAAGTCCCCAGTTCTGTGCCCAGCCATCCAACAGTGTTTCAGGAAAAGGCACATTACCATGTATGGTGGCTTCCAGGGTGAGTCATGTGAAACAGAGACTCTGAAGGCAAAACATTGGCAGGGCCTTTGGGCCTTGGAGAATCGATATGCTCGTTCCTAGCAGGCAGGCAAGGAGGCTTTCCAATATTTCTTAAAATACTTCTGCCAATTTCCACGTCTTTCCCTGTAAAATGCTGCAAATTAAAAAAATATCTGTGGGGTCCCTCACCCTTGCCATGTGAACTGGGTGACCCAAAAGAGTGAATTTCTTATCTCTGCACATGAGACTGAGAGAATGGAACACAGGAAAAACAGGACGTGCATAACTTCCTACTTTTTATTAACTTCCTACCTTTTATCGGCATCTGCATCCTAGCAAGAGAGGGAGATGCTTTGAGGTGAAAAACCACACGTGAGATCTGGCTCTCTCGTAATTTAATTCCATTCAGTTTGACAAATATTTATCAATGGACTCTGTCTGCACGAAACTGTGTGTGCAAAGTGCCCAGGGGGTGTGCCCCACCCTAGTAAACCTCCAAGAAAAGCAACTGGAATTTATGTAATGTTAGGTGCTTTTTCACATCAATTATTTCATTTCATCATCACACAACTTTGAGAGGCTGGTAGTGATCATTTCTACTTTTCAGAATGAGAAAACTAACGCTGGACAAGAGGAAGCGACTTGCCCAAAATAACACTGCTAATAAAATGGTAAATGCAGAATTTTACCCATTTCTATGTGTCTCCAAAGCCATAGAATGAGTGAAATTATATTAAGGTGCCAAATATACATGGGTCTGAGCACTCTATTTGTTGCATTGGTCTATTGGTCTATTTTGTGCTATTTTTATTCAAATGGCTTTGTAGTCTGTCTTAATGTCTGATAGGGTAAATCCTCCCTCTTTGCTTTCCTTTTGAAAATTGACTTATCTATTCAAGAATGTTTTTTACTTCTGTGTAAATTTTAGGGTAAACTTATAAGCTCCTGTTTAAAAAAAAAATCCCATTCTTTTAATCTGGAAATGTCTCATCTTTGTGTTTCAAGACCCTACCATAGTTGAAGAATACAAACTAATTGTTTTGAGAACATCCCTCGATGTGTGCTTGGTGGATTGTTTCCTCGAGATTTGATTCGGATTTTGTAATTTTGACAGGAATGCTACACGAGTGACATTGTTTTCCATGCATTACACCAGGAGGCACGTGACGTCAGACTGTCCCATTTTCTATGTTCACTTGGTGAAGGTGGTGCTCTCAGATTTCTCCACTGTAAAGATATTCCCCACCCCCCTTTGTAATTATTTGGTTGGTGCAAAAGTAATTGTGGCTACAAAGGTTGAAAATAATTGCAAAAACCGCAATTACTTTTGCACCAACCTAATACTTATACTCTGGGGAGATATTTTGAGACTGTAAATATCTGGTTACCCAACAATCTTTCACTCAATGGTTTTGAGTATTTTTGTTTGAGTTAATTATTCTCTGTGGTGGCAAGATGTTTGTTTTCCAACTCACATCTCTTCTACATCTGTTGTCTTTCCACTATGAAGAAGAGCTTCCCTATCTCCCCCAACTTATGTGTATGCTTGTTTCATTTTTAGAGTCAGTATGGACTCATGCATTCTTTTTGATTCAATGTATTATATCCATTACTGCCATCCTTTGTTTTGACGTTCCAATTGTCCCAGCATTGTGTCCTCTTCAAGTGGACTTGCTCAACATCCTTTTGACATGTCCCCACCATTCCTTTAGCACTTCCTTACTTTCAGGCATAGCAAAAAGTTCCAGGCTCATCTTGTACTTTCCCTTTCCCAGCTCTGGAATCACCCATTTATCCAAGGAGTGCTATCTCTTTTAGTGGAGAATGGTATTTAGAAACCAAGATCAGGACACGTTGTGCTCAGTGCTGCTGAGGTGACTTAGATTCTAGACCATTTTCATCAGGCTGAGCTTGGAAATTGATTTTTTTTTTGTTTGTTTTTAAAGTATGAGTTCATTCTGATACCTCTCATTGCAATCCAACACCACAAGGTTTTTCATTACTGTTACGGGTTGAACTGTGTCCCCTAAAAGACATTGAAATACTAACCCCCAGTGTCTATGAGTGTAAGTTTATTTGGAAAGAGGGTCTTTGCAGTTGATCAAGTTAAGATGAAGTCATTAGGGTGAGCCCTAATCCAACATGACTGAAAAGGAAAATTTGGACCCAGACATGTGCAGGGAGAACACCATGAGAAGATAAAGACAGAAATGAGGATGATGCTTCTACAAGCCAAGGAATGCCGAAACTGCTAGCAGACCACCAGAAAGCAGGGGAGAGATTGTCCCTCACAGCCTCAGAAGGAACCAGCCTGCCAACACCTTGATCTTGGACATACAGCCTCCAGAACCAAGATAATAAATTTCTGTTGTTTAAGTCACCCAGTGGTACTCTGTTACAGCAGCCCTAGGAAACGAATGCACTCACCTTTCTCCATTCCTTACCTATATCTCCTTTCTCCCAGAGTGAAAACTCTGGTTCCTGACTATATCAGTGTATTTACTCATTTCCTCAGTCTTATGATACACAAAAGTTGTTTCACAATTGTTACAGTTGTATCTCTACCAACAAAATTATTAAGTAAAGCTCTAGACTAGATTTTCTGCAGGGGTTTTTTGTTTGTTTTATTTGTTTTTGCATTCAGACTGAACGGACTTTTTTCGAAGCTGCTTGGATTAGTTTTTTTTTTTCCTCTCTCTTTCTTGTGCAGTTATGTTATCCATTTGGTATATAGTTCAGTTTATTTGTTTGGGCTTTATTCAATTTTAGGGTTGTTCTCCCGATACATACTGATCGAATTTTATTTACTGAATATGTAACACATTGACAAGATTCCAAAAGTTTGTCAAAGCTATGCAGAGAAATATCATTCTCTCTCCTTCCACTCCATTCCTACCCACCCCTGTAGGTAGGTAGTTTCACTAGTTTCTAGTTTACCCTTCTTGTGTTTCTTTTATTTTTCTTTTTTTGCAAAAACAAGCAGATTTGTAATATTTTCTTATTTCTATTTCTTACATAGAAGATAGTATACCACGTATGTACTTTATTTTTCCTATTTCACAACATATTCTGGAAATCATTCCATACTAATTTTCAGAGTTCTTTTTCATTCTTTTTCACAGCTGCCTAGTACTCCATTTTGTGGGTGTACCACATTTAATTTATGCAATCTCTGATTATGGGCATTGAGGCACTTTACAATATTTTGCTATTACATATAATGTTGCAATGAATAATCGTGTGCATATGTGTTTTCATATTGTTGGAAATATATCTTCAGGATAAATTCCTAGAAATGAGATTGCTGGACAAGAGTTAAACATACATCCTGTTTTGTTCACTAATGCAATACCATCCCCATAGGTTTTACCATTTTGATTTCCAACCACAATGTATAAGAATGCCAATTTCTCCACAGACTCTCCAATGTAGTGTGTTGCCAAGTTTTTGAATTTTGGCCAATCTGATGGGTGAAAATAGTATTTCGGTGTAGATACAATTTGTCTTTCTCTTATTATGAGTGAAGTTGAACATTTATTCGTATGTCTAAGGGCCATTTTATTTCATTTCTTGTGAATTGTATGTTCATGTTTTTTGCCCAGTTTTCTATTGGAATTTTGGACTTTTTCCTCAAATTTCAAAGAGTTCTTTAAATATTTATCATATTAGTCTTTTGTCTTTGATATATATTACAAATACTTCCCCTCAGTATATTATTTTGACTTTGCTTATAGTGTTTTTTGCCACAAAAAGGTTTCTTTACTTTTTTAACTTTTATGTAGTTGGATTTATCAGTTTTGAAAACTGCATCTGGGTTATGTTTGAAATGTTAGATGGTTAAATATTAATAGCCTCTCAATTAAATCCTTAGCTGTCAGAACACTTGCTTCACTAGATTTTGCCAAATGCCAGTCATACTGACTGAGCTAATCTGCTCCTCTTCCTGAAAATATGAAGCAAATAATTAACAATAAAATGTCTTCTTATAAAGTCAATATATACTCATCAGTGAAAAGCTGGAGAGACACAGCTCTGGGCTGGCTCTGATGCAGACTTGTCTCAGGACCTTGAGTAAGTGACTTCATCTCTCTGGGCCACAAAATGGTCCCTTGTTCCGAGTTCAAGTTGTAACCACCTTCCAGCTACAGGAAGGGGTCTGGGGCAGAGCAGAGCTGAATGCAAATACTAGGCTATCTGATCAACATGTTGTTACTGTGAATTAAGCAGAAGATGGCCTTGGGAACCAGAGAAGAGTCCTAGGGTCAAAGGAAGCTGATTTTACTGGGGATTACAGAGGGACTATTTTTCTGATATGATTTGAAACTCTTCAGAAGGCTTGTACCTTCTGCACTTGGTCAGCCCCAAATATAGGCCTGCCATCCTGCCTGAAATTGCACTTTTGGTCACTCCTTTGGACTAATTCAGAAAGCTCCTGTTAAAACACCGACTGTTACTAGATAGCGTCGTGTGCTAATACAGCGGCACAGACTGACTTGTGAGCTCCTCAACTCTCTCTCAGCAGAGATTTGAACGAATGGGACTTAGAAAGGCCACACTTTGCTAGGAAGACTGAGCCTGGGGTCAAGAATGGTTTGGGAGGAGGTGTCCTTGTGTGACCGTCTAGAGAAGGGTGTGGAGCCAGACAGTGAAGATATCAGGCTGCAGTGTCACTCCTGAGGCACAGTCTCTGGTAACTGCCCCTTTCTGCTCAGCTCCCTGCCCAGTGCCACAGTTCAGGACATGGCTTCTTCCCTAGTCACCCTGCCTCCTGCCTTCTCCACCATCCTTCCCTCACATGCAGCCAGAGTGATCTAGAGCCTTTCAGAGGCTACCTGTCGTCTTCTGAGTCTTAAACAAAATCCTTTCCAGGGTATTCAAGGCTTGTCCCTCCAGCATCCTCTCCCTCCAATTTTGCCCACAGATCCTGCAAGTATTCTCTGAACAGAAGTATTGGGGAGATAATACTGAATGTCAACTCTAATTAAACATATACAAAAAGTGCCAAAAAATGTATACACATTTCAAGAAAGGAAAAAACTGTATTAAAATTGTAATACTCAATATATACCAATAACAAAAGATGAATACAAGTCATGTGTATACATTTTTTGGCACCCCCGGCATGTATATATATATAATGTGTATATATATATATATATATATATATATATATATATATATATATATCTCGCTATGTACATATATCATCACAGGGTGTAAAGTACTGCACAGGGAATATAGTCAATGGTGCTGTAAAAGCTATGTATGGTATCAGATGGGTATCAGATCAGTGTAAATGTCTGATCACTGCCTTGTTTTGTACACCTGAAATGAATAAAAAATAAATTAATTTAAAAAATAATAGTATTGGGGTGTGTGAAATAACAACAGGGACGTGTGCATAACATTTGAGGGACTGCAATTTAAAACTAGGACCTTTATCACAAATCTAGGTTCAGGTCCATCCAGCAGAGTTGGGAACTCTCTCAAACATATTTTCATAGCTCCAGGTTCTCACGGGGCTCCCTCCGCTTTGAGGGCCCTTTCCCGATCGCTGGGCTCACTGAGCCCCTCCATTCTAAAAGGCTCCAGGATGCCGCTCTGGTAGAAGCGCTCCCTGGTCCCCTCCCCTTAGTAGTAGTCTTGCTGAATGCAATTTTCAGCCCTGGACCCTGAGGGGAGGGGTGTGGGCGCCATCTTGTGGCCCTACGCCGTCATCGCACGGAATGCTGACCCTCGATCTGTTACAAAGCCTGGATGTGAAGATGGGGCTCTCCCAGCCCGTCTGTCCTGATGCCACGTGCTCAAGGACAGGCCACTGGGGCGCGTAGGGCCTCTTTCCACGGGAACAAAGTGTTAGCCCTTGGAATGGCAAGGTCCTGTTCCTACAGGCCCTTATGCTCCTCCTTCCTTCTCCCCCAGGGTCCCACCAACTCTGAGGCCCCAGCTGGGGCTCCAGCAGGATGCTACTTTGTTGGGGTGCGGTGTGGGAGGAGATGAGAATAAGCTTGTGAGTCAGGGAGCTCTGGGTTGATCAGCTCTGCCATCACGGGCACACCCCTTGGTCTCTTGGGGCCTCAGGTTTTCGTCTTTAAAGACAATAATTTACGCCATAGAGTTTCTCTAAGAAGTGGAAGGACATAAACTCTTGGCACTTAATAGGTACTAAAAAAAAATAGCACCTGTTAACATCATGAACTTGAATGGCAGCCATGCGTCTTCTCCTGCCCTTTCTGCAGGACGTCCCCCCTCAGGGCCCCCGGGCACCCTCATCACTACACTCATGCCTGTGTTATGCTGTCACTTACATGGTGTCCACCAGCCTGGGAAATGGCCAGTGGCTGGTACAAGGTCATCTTCCACAGCGCCGGCACCTTGTACATGCTCAGGTAGATATCTCCTGACTCTTGCCACGGGAGCTGTCAGGCCAGCATCAAGTGGATGAGAAGGTGGCTCACAACTATCCTGAGAGATGGTCTGTGGATGAAGTGGGGAAGCCAGCAACCCCCGAGTGTCTCTCAGGAAGACTTGAGGTGCTGCTCCGTCCAATCAGAGCGATGAGGCACCCACTCCATCCCTGGAAGAGAACTACGGAACGTATAATTGCACTGTAGTGCCCACCGGCTGGTGCAGGGTAGGATTGGCTGAAAGAGAGCAGGGTCTGTGTGAGCTCCGGGAACAAGAACCAGGGAGTTGGGATTGTTTCCAGAACTGCCTTTATTAAGATAGAAAAGAAAACCCACTCACAGCACATTTGAGTGTGCTATCCCCAAACACTCAGGTTTGAAGTGCCCTTCAGTGTTTCCATGTGAGCTGGCGGGGGCACCATAATTGATTAGTTCTGCTTGTTATTTGGAGGTGACTTAAAGTTCTTTGTACAGAGAGAGTTGTTTCCAGCCACTATGATGAGTGTCTGTATGGGAAACTGCTTGTGTTAGCGAGGCACCCTTCATCTAGTCACCCATTTGTCTAGCCACCCACCCTCCAGCCATACAGTGAACCTCTACTGGACACCTAAACTGTACCAGGAGATTTGTCACCAAGTGACACACCTCTGCCTGTAACAAGTTCGTACATGGAAAATCAGTGGTCACGACATGAGACATCCTCATATTCTAAAGAGGAGCAAATGGGGAACGATGGGGGGCTGGGCGAGGCTGAGTGTGTGTGCATGTGCACACGCGTGTGCTGGGCCTGAGCCCCCACACACCCACTGGCCCCATAACTGCCTGTCTGCCAACTTTCACCTGTCACCCCAACTGCCCCCCATAAGCTGCCTCCTCGCGTGGGGGAAGCCAAGATGCCCGTTGCCCACACGAGCTCCTGCCGGGTTGCCCTGTGCCTTTCCTGAGCCAGCCCCTAGGGACAGTCCAAATGGGACACCGGACACCCCTTCCCTGCCCTGGGGTTGGGCAACCTGGCCCATCTCCCTTAGCGTTGCCGGACTGGGCCTAGGCAGCCTCTGTCCCTGTTTGCTCACAGAGCACCCCCTGGTTTTCACCCATAGATCCCAAGGGTTCTAGAGGCAAGATTTGCTGGAGGCAGGATAATTAAGGCAACGCCCATTTGGGGTGGTTCAGAGCGAGTCTGAGGCCTATTGGGGAGACTTTTTGTTCTTAGTGGTACCTTCCTGTTGGGTAAGGGAACATCAACTACTGTATTTGAGGACCCTTTGCAAGGCCTCGAGCTTGCACATTTGCACATTAGAGACACTATGGCTAATCCTCTCAACAGGAACTGCAAGGCAGGAATGGCTTGTTTTATTTCACAGAGAGGGTAAGTAACCTGCCTGAGGGCTCCTAGCCAGGAAGTGGTGGAGCAGGGCTGCCTGCTGTCCCAGTTGATTTGTGGAATGGACATGGGATGACAACAGGGACACTGGTGAGTGTGAACTGGAGATGCCCCTGGCACACCAACCCCAGGGCTTGTTGTCTGGGGCAAATTCCTGTAAGATGCCACTGCAGGATTGGAGCAAGTCTTTACCGCAGTAATGGTAATCACTGTCACTTTAAGGGCCCCCTCGGTGCCGTGGTTCCAAGGTGGTTATGGATAGGAGAGGATGGTCTCCTGGCTGCATGGCGGGGGATACCCAGTGGGGGTCCAGCTCTCCAAGTAAAGACTTTCCACCACTCCCCCTCTTTCCAATGCCAGGCCTTCTGTGGGACTATCAACTTCAAGTAATTCAAGAGTCGTCAGCAGTTCTACAGGGCAAACTTGACCCTTCCGGCTGCTGTCCTAGGGCAGCAGGAAGGAGGTGGTGGGGAGGTGGGATAGGGGTGGGGACTCTCCCGGCTGCATCCTGTGTGGAAGAGGTCGTTTCGATTTTGCACACTGGGGAGCTGTTAGAAGAAAAGGAGGCCAGGTGTGTCCGGCCTTGTCTCTGTTCAGTGGCTGTCACACATCTACTGGGACAGGTATGTGTTGCTTCTATGGTCTAATTCTCAGTGTTTTCACAGATGGGGACTCTGAGGCTAAGAGGGCTGGCTGGAGCCGGAAGCCCAGGTATCCCTGATATCCACCAAGTGAGCCCTGGGTCTGAGCCAGCCCTTTTGGGTGGAGCATGTGGACCAGGTGAGCTCTAAGCTCCTTCCAGCCCGAATGTCTACACACTTGCAGTGTGTATGGAGAAGGCATTGGACTCGGCCTCATAAGCTGTTTCTCCAGCTTGTGAGCCCCCTTTTCCTCATCTCCTCCTAAGAAACTAAGGCAGCATGTCGCCTGGTGTCAGGGAGGGAGCCCAGGCCATGTTTCAGGCTGGGCTGGTGAGGGGAATGTGCCAGGCTGGCGGGACTTCTCAGCCAGGACACAAGAGAAACCAGCTGGCACCCCTTCTGAGTACAGTGGACCCTCCTTTCGGCCCAGGCGAGGCCTCCAATGAGGCCCGCACCCAGTGCTGCCAGGCCCCTGTCTAATCGTTGACAGGGAAACACAGAGATTCTCTGACCTGCTAGCCTATTAATGTCAGGACTGCGTTGGAGAACGATAGAGGACCTTGCATCGGGCAGGTGAGACACGGACCCCTACCCCCTGCCCTGGGCATGCCCGCCCCTGCAGCCAGGCAGGCCTTGGCTCAGAGAAGCCTCCGCTGGCCAGCTTGCCACAAGGCACCTCTGAGCTTAGCCACAAGCCTCACCAGGAGCTCAGTGTCTGACTGGGACGTCTCCAAGGAATCACAGAGGCAAGGGTGTCCAAGCTGTAGGAGGCTCCGAGAAGGGTGGCACTTGGACAACTGGCAGCAAACCAGACACCAGGCTAGTATCGATCCCTGACTTCACTTTCTGAAAGTTTCTCAAACTGGGGTCCCCCTGGTCCTTGGGCATATGTTTAGGAATCCAGGTATCTTCTACAGACTTTGAATTGGGCATTTATGATCTAAGAAAAATCTAAAGAGAATACGATTTGCATATTCTAGGCCATCCTGACCAACCCCTTATGACTGGGGACGGCCAGGGCGGTCAGGGCCCCGCCCCGCCGTGGGCTGCGTGAGCTACTGCAGGCTGATGTGAGGCCAGATGACGTCAGGCCCATGGGAGGCCAGCTGTAAGGGAGGTGGAGGGCACAGCCCCGGTGGAGGGCAGGCGCTGTGGCTCTAAGGTCTGCGGTTCCGGACAGCCTCTGGCAGTTCCTGAGCGTGCAGCTTCTCTGACCCAACCCCGTGATTCATGCCTCATCTTGGCTCAGCAAATGGGGCCCCCTAGCCCGGGGCAGAATTTTCAAGACTGTGTGGCAACCAGATTAGCTGTCCTGAGAGAACTGGATGTGCTGAGGTTGGGGGTGGGGGTTGCCGCAGAAGTGAGGAGGCTGAGTCATCATCCTGGGGCAGCAGGAGAGCCGGCACCTGGGACAGTGGAAGAGTCACAAAGAAACTGGCCTCAGACACACACATAGCACCCTCCGCCCTAAGTCCTTCCATTTCTATGCTCTGGATGTGTCCATTCATGCTGCCCACCCACCCACTACCCACTGAGAGGCACCTAACAGGTGTTCTTCATTCAGTGCACCGAGGATAGCCTGGGCAGATGCCAGGAAGCCCACGGCAGCCCTCTGAGCCCCAAGTGGACCTGGGCGCCTGGGACAGGAGGATGTCCTCCCACGGCAGGTTGAGTCTCTGTGATGTTGGTCATGGATGCTGTTTGGGCCTCTGAGAAGCCACGCTTTGGAGGTGTTGTCAGAGTGGCCTGGAAATCTGGGTCAGCTACTGGGCAAGTCCCTACAGGTGGGAACTAGTGTCAGGAGAGCCTGGCCTGGCTGTAAGAAAGCCATGAGCTTGGCAAGGGACAGCGAACCCACTGTTATGACACATCCCACTTCCGGGCCCGCCCAGAAACCTTTTCTCTGGAGGCAGCAGGGTGTGAAGGGAGGGCGGGAGCTTAGGAGTCAGCCGGGGTCTGACTGTGGTTGTCACACAGCCCTCTGTTCCTTGGGGTTTGGAGCGTCTCGGGTTCCCCTCTGGCTGCCTCTAAAGAGGGCCAGCCAGAGCTGCAGCTGACCCGTGTGAAAGAATAAAGCCTCACAGTTAGCAGCATGCAGAACCCCAGCCTTCCAGGACAGCCTAGACCAGGGTGCCTTAGTGTCACTGACCGTGGGGGACCCAAATGGACATGGAGTTTCAAAAGTGAGACAGGTGCTCAATTGACTGAGGCTCCAAGAGGCTCAAAGGCCTTAGGGTTCCGCTGGCCGTGGGTGTGAAAAGCCCTTTGCTTTTCATGCAGAGGCTCTAAAGCCATGCATGAATTTCTTTCTCCCATTCATTCATTCATCCATCCATCCATCCATTTCCTGCCTACTAGTCTGCTCGTGAGTAGAGTAGACCCAACTAAGGTCCCACGAGCATCCAAGCAAAGGTGGCGGCAGCAGTAGCCAGGCCAGAGGAGGAGCGGTCATTCCAGTCCAGCCACTCCTGTCAGCCACTCCTGTCAGCACTACAGACCGGGCCTTGAGAACCGTCCACCGGGGATGAAGCAGGAGGCCTGACGAGGAGGCACCTTACAGCAAAGGGCCCTGATTCTGCCCCAGCAACAGCCTAGATGCTCCCTAAGAGCAGGGAAGGGCTGGTGCTAAGGGCCCTACACCGAGGGTCCCAAATCCCCAGGTAGGGGAAATGCACAAAAGCTCCGTGTTATCATTATTTTCCTATTGTACAGATGAGGAAACTAAGACTTAGAGACAAAAGGTGTCTGGCCCAAAGTCACACAAAGTCAAGATTGACCCAGGAACCTGGAAGGGTAGAGAGGAAAGGGAAGACAGAAAGAAGGAAAAGGAGGACTCTAGAGCTCAGGCTGGAATAGGTAGGGGAAGTGCAGAGATGCCGCAAGCCCCAAGCCCCAAGCCAGGCGGCCTGGCCTTCCCTGGTCTGGAGGCCTGGATGCTGGCCTCCTAGGGACCTACCCCGCCCCACCTTCTCCCTGCCGCTCGGCCAGCACTCCAGCTGCTGTGCGCGCCTGCCCTCTGGTGGCAAGATCTGGAAACGCATCGCCACCGCAACCCCACCCTCACCCCCTGAACCCCCAGCACGATTCTTGGAAATTGTGGCTACAACTTAGTTTCACACCTACTGTGCTCCAGGTGCTGAGCTGGAGATCAGAGAAAAAGGAAAATGGTCCTGTTTCTGAAGAGTGCCCTGTTTATGGGAGAAGATAGAGGAGGGAACAGACGACAACAATATGATGAGGGAGAGGCTTGGCTGAGGGGACCTCAGGTGTCACATACTAGAGCTGCTTTAAAGCAGGGCAGCCCCAGAGCCAGAGGGGACGTCAGAGTGTGTCTGCAGAGGAGCCTCGGGCTGTGGGGTGAGGGCGTGGTTAGGTCCCCACTCCTCACTGTCTTAACCCAGCCTCACACTGCACAGGCCCACGAGGTGGACAACGCCTTGGGCTTTGGCGCCAGACTGCCCTGGGCCTTACAGCGCTGTGTGGCCACGGGCACTTCCTCTCTCAGAGCTTCAGTTTCTCCATCCGTAAGGTGTAGATAAAAGGCCTAGTGCCCAAGTCCCAGGGTCTCCGTGAGGATTAACGATATGGGCACAGGAAAAGCACGTGGTGAGTGCTGCTTACGCAGGCCCTTCTTTCTTTTGAAGTGTTATCCCTCTCATTCTCATGGCAGACAGTCCCGGGAGGGCAGAGGCCCCAGGCCCCGGGAGAAGGTGTGAGCAGTGGCTGCATTGACCCTGGAACGCGAGAGCGGGGCTCAGGCCTGGGCACTCCAGAGACAGCACAGCAGCCTGGATTCCAAGCCCCCTTGTGTGAGTCCCCGAGTCCCTGAACTGCTCTCTTCAGTTGGGACTTTGCTGAGGACCCTCTCACATGACCCAGGGTGGGGAGCTGCAGTCTGGTTTCAGAGTTGCATCATCCACAGTCTTCGCCTAAAGCACTGGCTACAGACAGCACATCTATTGAACTCATCTTTCTGGAAGACTCACTACTCAGTGTGGTCCTTGGACCAGCGGCATGGGCAGCAACCGGGGAGCCAGTTGGAAATGCAGACTCTCAGCTCCCTTCCCAGACGCACAGAGTCAGAAGCGGCACTTGAACAAGAGCCCAGCAGATTCCTGTGCCTTTACAGTTTGAAAAGCGAGAATGTTTTAAGCAACTGGACTAAGGTGACAAATGAATCGCAGGGTGATGCACGCGTTCGCTGAGACTTCCCTGAGCTGGCACCTGTGCTGGGATCTGCACATTCTCGGGGCGTCGGCCAAGGTCAGAGCCTCCTGGCGCCCCCTCGTCCAGGCAGTGCTGGCCAGCTATGCTGGGAGGGAAGGGTGTGCACAGGCCCCTGGGAGCCCGTCTGCCCGGAGAGTCAGGAATCTGCGCTGAGACTTGAGGGGAACATTGGAGTTGGCCAGGCAGACAAATGGCTGGGGATGGGGGGCAGGGGGTACCAGACCCAGGGCTGGTGTTTTCAGAGGACAGGACTTTGCAGCTCTTACCCCAACACTGTCAGGGCCCTGGGGCAACTGGAGGTCCTCAAAATCTGTGTCAAAATATTTAAAAGTTATAAATCAATCTCACAAACTAGACATCACAAGGATTGCAGCTTCCACCTCCAGCTCTTGGGCATCTAACCTGACTTTATAGGTGAGGAGAATGAGGCTGAGCGGTGACTAGCCCAAGTAAGTGAAGATCAGGGTACAAGCCCTCACTGATGTCCTGGCTCTGAAGGAGGAAAAGGCAACATCTGGGGCAACAGACTTGGCCAGACTTGTCCTGGCTCTGCCACTCCCCAGCTGGGTAACCTTGGGCTGGTTGATTAAGCTCTCTCTTCTGTAAAATGATAACAATGATGCCCACCTCACAGGGCTGTCTCAGGATTTACCTGAGAGTGGCACCTGGGGCTAGGAAGCCTGATACATGTTGTCAGGCTCACTGCCTTCACGAGCAAGGGCTCCCGTAGGCACCAGGGGGTAGGGGGGCCTTCCCTGGGAGGGGGCCCCTTGGCTCTGTGCTGATGCAGCAGCTGCAGGTTATTTTTAACTGGGAGGCCTGCCAGACCTCACAGTGAGGTTATTTGGGGCCTGGCCACAGCTGTGCTGGCCCGGTGGCTTATTTTTGAGGAGGAAGCAGGACCCAGTGCAGAAGGAAATAGGAAAACCCCTATTTCCCACTGGTCCCCTCTTCTCTCCTCTGGAAACAACAGAGTTATCCTGGGGGCGTCGGGGTGGGGCAGGATTTCCCCTCTTGGGGAGGGCCCTCACTTCCTCCAGGGTTCGGATATCCAAAACCAGGTTGAAGTGCCCAGCGGGGCCTCGAAGGCAGCGGAAGGGAGGCAGCGGAAGTTCCAAGTTCCGTCCCTCTTGCCAAGCCAAGAGCCCTGCCACCCCACCTTTTTCTCAGGTGTGAGTCAGACAGATGTCAGGTGGGTGGGCCTCTGGCTCTCTGGAAGCAGGGTGGTATCTTATGTGCTCACCCAGCAGCAAGGTCTGTGGAAGCTCATGGTCCTGCCCAAGTTCACCCAATCCCCAAGAGCCTTGGGGTGTCCTCCTAAGTAAATCTCAGTCCTTCTCTGTGCATCCCCTAAGGAGACACACATAACTTCTGTGTGGAGTCCTTCCGCCCACCCCTAGCCTCCTCCACCTTTCCAGTTTCCAGTCTCCTGCATTCACACCCCTCCCCCCATCTCTGTGGACTCCTCTCTCTCCCCACCCTTTTTTGGAACTGAAATCACAGCTTGCACCCTTTGTCTTACACAGAGTAGCTTCCACCCTCCTGGAGGCTTTGGGGTGCAGACATGAAAGCATCAGCCACAGTCAAGTGTAGCTCCTACAGGAAGATGGTGAGGACCTGGAGAGAGTTTGAAGTTCAATAAACTTTTATGTCCTAAGATAGTCTCCTTCAAATATAGATGATTTTAATATAGTTATTATGAATATATTCTTTCCATTTCATTGGACACTGTAGAATTATATGGGATAAGTACTGTATTTTGATTGAAACAAAATCAAAATTGGTGGCTCTGCAGTTTTGAGCTGTGAGTTGCCTCAGAAAAATAAGGCTTCTCAGCTCCCATCTGTGATTCTAAGAAAATTTAATCAGCTTCCTGGTGATTTCCAAGGTGAGTAAGAAGAGCCGGCTGTTTCTACCTGTTTGCAGCCTGGCTTGTTGTTACCTAGGCAACAGCTGTCAACAGGAATATTGCCTCCCCCGGGCATGTCACATCCTTTAGGGTCAGAAATGTGTGCTCCTGTGTGAAGGGCAAAGCAGTGTGTGCCTCCCAGATCCAGCGTGCAGGGCTCCCTTCCACTAAGAACTGCTTATTTATAACCCAAAGGAAATTTGCCCTAAACACCGGATTTCCATGCTCACCTGGCTAATTTTCTTTTTATAGTTTATAAGGACTTAATGGGGAGAATGTCACCATTTGAAGAGGCTGCTTATTTTTAAAAGCAGTATTGGACTGAGCTTAAAAATGGGATGTCACAGATCTAGTAGGAAAACCCACCGGCCCTCATTGTACAGATGAGGAAATTAAGGCCCCAGCAGGAGTGCTGACTTGCCCCAAGTCCACGTAATTTATTGGCAGTGCAGGACTTGAGCTTGGCTGGAGTCCTGGTTGCCTTTTAGGGGGTTGATGTTACTGCAGGTCTGGCTTGCTGACAGTAGCGCCACACAGGAACTGTCACCCCTGAGGGTGGACACAGGCTTGTTCAGGACTTGGGAGCAAGGGGGATACATTCTGGGGCTCCCTGAGTCATTTTACGGGGACTTCGTTCTCCTGGATTCACTCCTTCCCTTGTCTCCAGATGCCGGAAACCCGAGTCTACACAGGGTTCAGGCAGGAGCTGGAACTGAGTGAAATGGGGTGGGTAGGGCTGGGAAACTGGCTCTCCGGGTGATTACAGCCACGTCCCCCATCTGCCTGTCCCTGCCGTGAGGTCTGAGGCTGGGGACTTGTGGTCTGTTCTCTCTCAGCTCAGTCACCGTCCCAGGTCCTTCCTGTTCCCGCGGCTCCTCCTGGACTTTCCCATGTGCACCCACCCCCCACCCCCCACCCCAGTCTGGCTTTGCCCTCCATCTCTGAGCTCCTGTCATGCCACGCCCCCAGGGAAAAGGCCAAGCAGCACCCCTAAATACATTGGAAATGACTTCTTTCTTCCTCTTATCTAAACCCCACGTCTAGGTTTGGGTGAACACACTGAAGGTTTCTGTAGAAACTGCCTTGTCGTTGGAGCCAGCCTTGGTTCCCACCCTGCTGCCTGTCCTAAGGAGGGAAACTCAGGCTAGCTTACAACCTGACCTCATTTTCAGAAGAGATTTTTTTTTTTTAACCCAGAGAAGCTGAATACAGCTGGCGCTGGGTGTGGGGTGTTCTCAGTTGGGGAAAGTGACTTTCTGGGGCCAGGCCGATTGCCTTAGCAGCGGCTTGAGGGTAGAGACGGGGTGACCACTACTTTGCGCCCTGGTGAATGACCACTAATCCCCCACGGAGGCCAAAGCCTTTGTTCCAGAACCTTGGGCACATCATTTCACTTTTGCTCCCTGGGGCTGTCCAGGTCCAGTGACAGAGGAGGTGGGGAGAATGGGAGGGTGTGGCGTTCCAGGCCGTCCATGTCTGGTCTGCCCGGGTTCTGCCTCCTGCTGGATACTTAATGATACTCTTTACCCAGAATTGTTTGGGATTGTTTGATAGAAAGTGCTTTGAAGACTGCAGAGCTCCTGGGAGTCTGCTGTGTGAGGGGTTTTTGTAACAACAGACCCAGCACAACCATACGAGTGCCATGGACTAATGTCTGAACAGTGTGGATTAAAGGCTGGACACAGGCTTAGGACGGGATGACCTCCAACAAAGATACAGATGCTAAAGACAGTGAAGGGTGGGAGACATGGGTGGGCCTGATGTGGGTGCATCCTGGTTTGGGACCGAGAGCCTGAGCTGTGGGTACCCCTGTGGGTAAGCCCCAGGGAGGGACCAGGTCACGAAAGGTCCATCGGCACACAGGGAAAACACCTGGCGATGGTCATGGTGAGTCTGCAAGATTCTGTCAGTCTGGGCTCCTGCCAAGGGCTGTGTTCTGAGGCATCTCTTTAACTGGCTCCCCCTGGGAAGATGCTGGTCGTGTGTGACTTGTGGCTTTGTAGGATAACAAAGAAACGGGCGGGGGCTGTGATGGACGGTGGGAGAGCCCTTGACTGGTTGAATTTTGGGGAGCCAGTCCAGACTGGAAAACTAGGTGATTACCCAGGGAGGCAGTAGGCTTTCCCTCACCTGGAGCTCTTTCCCTTTCGGTCTCTCAGCCGTTAGTTCCCTGCCTTTTCTCTAAGGCCTGCCCTGAGGGATGGACATTTTTATAGGTTGTGGGCTACTATGTGTCAGGTTTGGGCACAGGCAGGACCCCCGTGGACAGGGACTCGCTGAATTCCCTCACCAGCTCTGAGAGGAGGAGTCATGACCCTGATACGCCCATGAGCAGAGGGAGGCTGGTGGACATGGAGGGACAGGGCGCTGACCGTGCCCCCACTCTGCACTTGGCCCAGGGCCCTGGGCCTCTTGCCCAACTCTCTCAGCAGTTTCTGTCCCCACACTCACAGTTCTGAGGACAGTTGGGGACTGACCAAAGCTAAGGGAGAAAGGACACTCAAAGTGCTGGCCACTTGCAACTTCTCCAGCCACAGGCTCCTGCCTCACAGTCCGTCAGGGGCTGGCTGCTGCCACAAAACCCTTCAAAGACCCTTGCTCCGGCCTCTGCTCCCACGTGCTACTTTAAAAAGACATCTAAAATGAAAAAGAAGAAAGTTTCTATTTTTGATGAGACAGCGATGAAATGGAGGCTTTTAAATTATTAAAAATCCAGAAATTATTTATTCAGGTCAGATATAGAGCTGCCTTTCATGTCATGGGTATTAACCCTACAAGGACATCATTGCTGTGTCCTGGCAAGTCGTTTACCCTCCTGGGACCTCAGTGTTTTCATCTGTAGAATGGGTGGGAGCAGGCAGAGGCCAGGCTAGACGGTCTCCAGGGACTCCCAGGGGCTGTGGGAGCTGCCAAGGACCCTTCATCCCTTCTGTTCACTTTGCCCCGTCTCTTCATTCTGCACCCTCTACCTTCAGGATCAGACAAATGTTCCACTCTGCTCACCCTGAGCAACTCAGTGGGTGGGCAGGGGACCAGCTATTATTACTACACGTCGGGCCCCACAGTGATTTACACATTCCAACTTATTTATCCTCCAGTAACCCCTAAGGCGGATAATTGTATGATCTCCATTTCACAGATGAGGAAATTGGGTACCCCGTAGTGAAGTGCCTTGCCCAAGGTCACTCAGCTTGGAAGTGGCTTGGAAGTGACACTGCTGAAGTCTAAGCACAGGCAGCCTGGCTCCCGAGATACCCCTGCACCACCCAACCTTGTCTCCCCCTGGGTGTGAGTGAGGCCCTTAGGCACCTGTCTACCTGGAGGTGTCAGTCCTGTTCTCTCTGCCTTTGCACTTGTTGTTCCCTCTGCCTGGCGTGCCCTCCCTGCCACAGACCAGCAAAAATGTCACCTCCTCCAGGCAGGCTTCCTAGCCTCCCTCTGTGCATGCATAGCATTCTCCCACTTCCCTGTGAAAGCCCTTACCCTCCAAATCGTCATCGTTTACACCCATCTCCCCACCAGACTGTGAGCTCCTTGAGTTCAGAGACAGTGGTAGATATATTTCTGCATCCCCAGGGCCCAGCACAATGCCTGGTGTGACCTAGGAAGTATTTGTCGAATGAATGAGTAAGTGAATGAGTGTTTAAAGGGATTCAGCTTCCTTGCCCTGTAGGGGGAGGTTGTCGGTTGCCCCAAGGCCTGGCCCCAGGAAGCCTCCTATGTTTCCCGATCCCTGGCATCTCTGAGATTGTTCTCCCATATGGGACTCAGCTTGGTAAGGAAGATATTGGGTTGCTATGGCAACAGGGTTTTTTTTCCTTCCCAAAGAAACATTTCCACAGAAACCCCAATGGATGCTAGTCGGTGCTGTGGGTGCTGCCCACTTCCCCTGCACCCTCCTGCCTCCCCAGCACTTCCAAGTCCAGAGCCATCCTGTCTCCTTCTATGGGCTCTGGCTGGGTTTCACAGCTGCCCTATTTAAAGCTGCATCAAGCGGTGCCAGCTTTGCCTCACACTTTTTCCGGGCGAGGAAGGGGCAGTAGCCTCAGCCTGCCCACACTGGGAGTTGAGCCTAGTCACCCTCAGACTGGACGCCCTAGCCCAGCGCAGGGAAGCAGCAGGGCTCCCACCCCTCTGCCACCTGCCAGTCTTATCCCACCTCAGACACAGGCGCCATACCTTTCCTTTTCTCTTTCCCTATTCCCCAAGCTGGGGAGGGCCAGGGCCTTCCTGGAGAGCTCCAGTGCCCGCCCACCTACCCTCCCTCCCTCCCTGTGATCTGTAGATCCACGGCCCACACACTGGAGCCTGCCTCCCAAAGCTGCATCTCTGGCTCTCATCTCCATGGCAACATCACCCCCCCAACCCCCGCAGGACCACTGTGCTCAGCTAACTAGAGGCCTGCTGCCTGCTGTCCTCTGGCCAACCCTATGGAAGGAGGGTGGGACAGCCACACATCTGCTCAGGCCAAGACCCAGTCCTCACTTGTGTACCCGCCTCTTCCCCCACAGACCAGACAGACAGAGTGTGTGGGTGTGTACATATGCCTGGGCAGGAGTGTGCACAGGTGTGTGTGTACATAGGCAGGCGCGGGTGTCGAAAGCACTAACACCTCATCTGACTCAGGTCCGTGGGGCCTGGGAGCCCGCCAGCAACGCCTAATGCTGTGTGTGGGTCCTCTGCGTGGTTTGTTTCTGTCGGTGTGCCTGGCCTCTTCAGGTCTGCATGTCTGTCTGTCGGTCTGTACTCTGGCAGAGGTCGGGGAGGACCGGGTATGTCCTCCTGTGTGTCAGAGATTCTGGGACCACAGGTCCTTTTACTTTACTTCTCCAGCAACAGGAGATGACCCCAGCTCTGGCCCATTCTCCTCCGAAGTTCAGGTCCCTGCAGTGGCCGTTTTGCTGTGCCGTTCCCCAGGGCCAACAGTTACTCCATAGACACCACACGCTGGCCCTTGGAGTCCACACCATTTTTCCTGAGGCGAAAAGAATGGGAACTACAGAAAGGGCCCTGGACCACATTAGGAGAACGGACGTGCAGCCTTGGTCTGTTAACAGCTGACCAGGTGGCTTGGCACAGGACACAGTACCTCTGGGCACCAGTTTTCCTGTCTGTTAGTGATTTCTTACGGGCGTTCTAGTTCTGCCTACCCAAACACTCAGTTCTCTCAGCATGCAGCATTTCTCTCATTTTCATGACCACCCTGGGGGCTGCATATGATTACGCCCAGCTGACGAGGAGGAAGCTGAAGGCAAAGAAGCAGTCACCTGGCATGCTGTGGAGGCAGGGGTCAGCCCCTCAACCTGACCCGAAGCCTTTGCTCCCTCTCTACCTGCTCCCGACAGCGCCCTGCCCACAGGCTCTTGGGCCAGACTGGGCCCAGCGCTGCCCACTGAATGGGCAGTGGGGTCGGAGTAACCAGTGACAATGGGCACCTGCCAGCTCTGTTGGGAGGCCCCGCCTATGGGCCATAAATCAAAGAGGGAAGTGTCAGAAGGAAAGACAAAAAGCAAAGCTGTCAGCTTCCTCGGCTGGTGAGTAATAAATATACAAAGGACCTCACTGGGGTCAGACAAGGCTCAGAGAGCAAAGTGGGAGCTAGATGCCTCAGAACTGAAGCCAGAAGGTGAAAAGGGGTGAGCGGCCGGGGGCTGAAAAGTGCTGGGTCAGGCCGGGGAACAAGGCACCTGGGCTCCAGGCAGGGCTGTAGAGCAGTGCTGCTCAGACTTCCCCTTGTACACCGGTCACCTTGTTTAAATGCATTCTGGTCCAGGAGTTCTGGGGCGGGGCCTGAGACTATGCATTTCTAACAAGCACTCAGGCAATGCCGCTGCCTGCTCTGGGACCACACTTTGAGTTGAGTGTGGGCTGAGACGTCAGACTGTGTTTGAACTTGGATCTGCCCCTAAGTAGCTGGATGCACGGGTAAGTGAGTTCCCAACTCACTGGGCCTGTTTCCTCACCTATAAAAGGGGGGGGGGTGACAGTAGCTACTGCAAGGAGGTGGTTGTGAGGGGTAAGTTCATCATTAATCTATGTGAAAGCACTTAGATCAGCACGTGGTAAGCGTGTTATTATTCTAAATGTTAGGCTGAAGAATGCGCTCTTTTTTTGCTGAGGATAGTGGGTTGCTGTTGTGTTTTGAGCCAGAGTGATCTGACCAAAGTCTCATTTAAGACTTTCTCTGGGTTGTGTTAGAAAATGAATGGGAGGTGGTGGCCAAGCCTGGGAACCAAGCTGAGTTAGGGCGTGTTGAGAGAGGAAGCAGGTGGCAGGGACGGGCGAGGAGGGCAGGAAAGACAGACATGTCTGAGGCAGACCTGACTGAAGCTGGCCAGGGAGCGCCTGGAATCAGCCTGAGGCTGTCCCACAGCTACGCACACACAGGGCACCTTCTGAACCTTTGCTGTCCTGATATGCCCCCGCGGACAGACCCCTCGAGCTCTGCTGTGCTCACTTACTACTGCCACTTCTCAGCTCACCTGCTGGGGCTCCTGGACAGAGGGTGTCTCTATCATGGCTCCTGTGACATTGTCCCTCACTTTGTGGACGTCTGGTGGCTCTGTCTGCCCGACAGGAGAGCACCCAGCACACGGGGACCTCCCCTTCCTCTCTGTATCCCTCACACAACAGCCCATATGTAGCCAGTGCTCCATCAAGGACTGTTGGGCGAGTCAGGGACCGCATGACCGAGTTCCTCCTTTCCCTGTCCCCATTTCGCACCTGGCACCAGTAGGTCTTCAACAGTTTTATTTGAATTGAACGAAAATTATCCTGCAAGTTTGAGACTAGATATCCTCATGGAGTGGGTGTCATGGAGAGCCCTGAAGGCTGTGGGCTTTTGTCCCACACAGTATATAAAATCCTGAAGGTTAAGTGGTTCTTCCTGCCTGCCCAGACTGACTGAAGCCTGGTAGAGATGTGTCCAGGAGAACTCCACCCCCTCCCAACGTGTCCCCAAGTGGTTGGCTGAGAGATTTCATGTTGGGATCACACTGCCAAGGTACTCACTGCCTACCTGTCTAGAAACATATAGGCTTTCTCTTGGGTGCGTTGTTTTCCTAAGTGATAATTCTAGAAACTTCTTCCCTTGTCTTTGGCAATAATAACCCAATTCCCAAGACTCTAGATGGAATAACAGTCTTAATTTCCAGACTGGGGAGGGGAGAGCCAGATAGAATCATCCCAGCTGTGGAGGTTCTGTTTGCAGCGGGCCAAACACACCAAGCCCAAATGACTACTTGAAGCATTAATAGAATTCAGGTTGCTCCATCATCACAATTCTCTCTGAGCTGGGAGGCTGGGAAAGATAAGGCAGATTGTGCGCTGTGGGCAAAAGCTGGACCAGGGAGCCTCTGAGATTAATTACAGCTGGCTTTTCCAGTCTGGGAGCCCCCAGAAAGTACTATTGGGGGAAACGTAAACCAAGTTCCCCAAAAGGAATGAAAGACACGCTCCATTCCACTGTGCAAACAAAATTAATGCCGCTTACCAAAGACCTTCTTTGCCAATAGAAAGTTGGATTCCTATTAGTCACTAAGGGCCATTTTCCTGGAAGCAAACAGCCTAAGTGAGCTGGATGATTTTAGTGCAACTTCTGACTGGAGGTTTGGGGGAGTAGACAGCCCATGCTGGTATATTTAACAAGCACTGGGGCTGTCTTCTTTGCCTCTGTGGCTAAGCTTATTATCCAAGGAACAAATAGAATTTGAAGGCTTCTTCAACACTGCCAGAGCCTGTTAAGAAATTTGTTATGAAACAAAGTTGGAGCATCGTTCAGTTGTGCAGAGGAGAAAGTTGGAAGCAGAGGCAGTAAAGGAAGGCTGGCTTTCCACTCCCAGAACCTGATAAATGGCTGGCTCTGATTTTCCTGCAAGCCCACCCGTACACCACTCACCTTCTCCCACCACCTGGTCCTCCGCCTGAAAACAAACCACCTTACAGAAAGAATCCCTAACCACCCCTCCCACCCCATAGCACAGAATTATTCTTATTCAGAAGCAAGAGAGTCAGTGCCTTTTCTCTAATTCTTAGCCAAAATAAACATTCAATTGGTTTGGTATCTTTTCACCTTCAATCTTTAAACAAAGCACCTGACATCTTTCTTAACTCAGATACCTCATCCTCATATTGTCTTATAAACTGCTAATCTCCCCCAACTCCCAAAGCCAGAATCCTGGGAGTCATAACAAACTCCTCCCTGTGCTTCAGGGGTTCTTCGTCCTGGGTGCACATGAGGATCCCCTGGGTCCTTTAAAGAATCACCTGTGTCTTCTGCACCACCCAGACCAACTCAGTAAGACCCACGGCTGGGCATCACACGCCTCTGGTGATCTCTGCTTCTCCTCATGCACCCACCCGGGCATCAGGTCTCGTAGATCTTACCTCCTCTGCCTTTCTCAACTCTGTGTCCCCTCTTTCCCACCTCTGCTACTTCCTTCAGGTCATTTGCACTTTTCACCTAAATGATGACAATAGCATTCTAACGGGTCCCTCCACCCCAAAGCACACCCTCTGCCTTCTTTATTTGCTGCCAGAGTGAGTTTTCTCAAATGCACCATAGATCTATCACCGCTTTTCCCTCCCTCCCTCTCTCCTTCCCCCTATTTTCTAAGCATCCAGCATGGCCAGACACTGTTCTAGGTCTAGAGAATTATAGGGTTGAACGAGAAGACATCTTAGTCTCTGCTCTCTTGGAGATTATATTAATATTTGCTCAGGGGAAGTGCTAAATATCAAACTACACCAGTAATTGTTTAATATCAACTATGATTCATGCCTGGAAGAAGTAAAAGGTAATTTAAGAATGTTTTCTCAGCTCAAAATCTCCCGGTGGCTGGCATACAGGACTCCTGCCTGAGCGTTACAACTCCCTGTCCCCTCTCTGTGCTCCTTCTCACCTCACCAAACAACTCTGTGGGGACAGAGTCCCAGAGAGCAGTTTCGAAGCTCTTGGCCTCACGTGGAAAGGTGCTGGCTCAGTTATTAGATGTAATCAGATGGCCACCTGCTGTGGCTGGGTGGCCATCAGCTGTTACCAGTTAGCCATTAGCCACTAATATAACTGCCGTGGCTACGCTAGGGGGTTGGTTGATAGAGAAGCAGATTGCGGCTAGCAAGTGGGGTTAGCAAGTGTGGATCCTACTTCCTGTCTCTCGCCCAGCTGCCAGCGAGACTGGGGTGCAGGAAGACCCCTCGTTGGGGTACTAGTGGATGTTTGCTTTTGTGTCTCAACGAGCTGCCATTGAGAATATAGGGGTGCAAACCCCCTATCCATGGCTCCGTTGGTGTTTCTTTTTGGCTTCACCATATCCTGCGTTCTTGTGCAGAGAGTGGGAGCTGAGTCCCTGCATTACAAACGCCTTTGAGTATGCAGTGCTCTTAAGCCTCCAGCCTCTCTCTGCTGCCTGGACTGCTTTCCCTTCCTTCACATGGCCTCTCTGTCCTCCTCTAACTCAGATGTCACCTGTTCAGGAGGCTTCCTCCATATGCCCAGCCTGGGTTAGTTGTCTCCGTTCTGTGCTCCTCGACCTCCCTCTGCCTGCCTTTGTCATTGCACTTTCCCCATCACATTGTAGAAATCTGCCCTGTGTTACGTATGTGCCATGGCCCCGGACACCCCACTGGACTGGGAGGGCCCCAGGACCTAAAACATAGTCAGTGAATGAAGGAATGCAGAATAAAGCTAATAGTGTCTGGGTAACAGGGACACTGAGAACATTCTAGGAAAAGGAAAATGTATCTATTTATTAATATTTAACTTTGAGACTTCACTAAAGTTCTAGAGATTGGGAGAATGAGTTGTCATGTAGGGCATCATGCGGGCTCTCCTGTCCCGCTCCCCACATAAGAACGCAGGACACGGTGAGGCCAAAAAGGAACACCCATGGAGCCACAGATAGGGGAGTCATACCACTGTGTTCTCGCTGGTGGCTAGGTTGGGGACACAGGAAGCAGGAGCCACACTGTCCGCTACCCGCCGTCCGAACTGCAATCCGCGCTTGCCAGCCACCATCTTCTTGCTAGCCCCCATTTGCTGCTAGCGTAGCCACAACAGTTACATTAGTGGCCAATGGCTCACTGGTTACAGCTGACGGCCAACTAGCCACAGCTGATGGCCATCCAATCACAGTTGATGGCCATTTACGACCCGAGTGAGCACCTTTCCAAGTGAGGCCGAGAGCCTGGAAACTGCACTCTGGGAGTCTGTCCCCACACTGGACTTCTGCAAAAACCCTGTCCTCCCTGAGCCCCTTTCTCTGACGTCAGTGGGCCTGACAGCAATCCCTGACCACAGAGAACAAGGTCCTGAAGACACAATGTCAATGGGAGATAAACTGAGGGTTACTTAACCAAAGTAGTATCTGGAGGTCCAAAGGGATATAAGCCAAGTGGCCCGCCTGTGGTCACGGAGGCCACTGGAGGGACACAGGGCATCCGAGTAGGACCACTGAGTGAAGCACTTTAGGTGTCAGTCTGTGTCTGGTCACAGTGGAAAAGACACAGTCATGGGGACCAGGTCAATGTGAGTGTGAGCTCGGCTCCAGCCCTCTGCCATCACACGTGGGAGCCACTGGGCCTCAGTTTCCTCGTCTGTGATACGGAGACAACAAGGTTCCTGGAGCTACTCTTAGATGAAATGAGGAGGGGTGTGGCACGCCCACCATCTGTGGGTACCACTAAAATGTCCCGTCTTTCTCCCTGGCCCCAGAGAGATGGGTGTGGGGGATGGTACTTGAAGGGCAGCCAGAGGCTGAGATGGGCAGTTTAAATCACAGCTGCCTCTCACAGCCCGTTGAAACAAAAATCTATGGTTATTGCCTTCTTGGAGGCTTTAGTGGCCCGCGCCGGCAGCTGCTCCAAATCTATTTCTCATTAGACTGATTTAGGAGATGCTGAGAATCGGTCGCTATGGTTTCTTTATTTTCTCTTGACAGAGAACAAATTAATATGGCTCAGGAATCATTCTTTCCATTAAGTCCCAGGGGAAGGAAGAGAATGAGGAGGATCGAGTGCTTGGAACCAGGAGGAATTCACAAGTCTCAGAGGCAGTCTGCTGTCCTAGGGGGAGGGCTGGAAGAACAATCAGAGCCACTGCTCAATCCCTGGAACCCCGCCCCCTCCCACCCGCTGGGTGTGGCTGTGGACCCCCTCCATGAGCGTCTCTCGCTGTAGTCTCCCAATCTCCCTATTCATTCATTCATTCATTCATTCATTCATTCATTCATTCTGTACCAGATTTAGTGCTATTGTACCAAGAAAATAAAGAGTGCAGGCAGGGGAGGAAATACAGGTGGGGGTAAAATTTTAAATAGAGTCATGGGGGAAGGCTGAGTTAGGAAATGTCAGCTGAGTGAAGGCCTGAGGAAGTGGGAAAGCCCCCAGAGATGGGCCCTGGCCCTGGGAATGGCCTTCTGGAAGGGCTGCCCTTTCCCCGAGTACTGAGTGCTTAACCTGTATTATCTCATTAAACCTGAGACCCTATTGAAATCTCCATTTCACAGTTGGGGAAACTGAAGCCCACACGGAGAAGAAACTTGCTCAAGGCACAAACCAGCAGGGCAGGGAGGAGGTGGGGGGGGGATGGTTCTGATCCGGGGCTCACACTATCATGGAGGAAACTTAAAGCCTCAGACTTGGGGGTGGGGGAAGGCAGGGGCTACTTCTTCCAACCATGGCACCCCTGGAGAGGAAGCCCAGGGGTACAGTGAGGTCATGGATGTGAGCACCACCAGGATTCTTGGTTTCTGAGAGTCTGGGGAACGGCAAGACTCCTGGCCAAGCAGGCGGGGTTTCACATGGGGAGACTGTGCCGTCTGACCCCTACTGACTAGCCCATATCTGGACAACCTCACAGTATGTGCCTGGAGGCAACCAGGGCTGGCAGAGGAAGTGCTCACACCGCTGGGGGCCCTAAGAGGATTAGGAGGGCATCCACAGAGAGGCATTCTCAGGTCTGTGCAGGCAGGAGTGACAGAGCTGTCCCAAGGCAGAGTGGCCTGCCCTGTGGGTCCCAGGTTCCCAACACCAAGGTGCTCCAACACACACCAGGCAGGGAGGCGGGGGGAAGGCAGTAGGGGCTCAAGACCTGGGCGGGGGACTGAAATACTCCAAGTGTGGTCCCTTGTCAGCCCTGCAGCATCTCTGCCCCATGAAGAATCTGCACGTTAATACGACCCCAGGCCAAACAGGTGCTCATCGAAGGTCCACAAGCCTTGCCCAGCCACCAGTCACAGAGCAAGGAGGCTCACCTTTACCCCCGTCCTGGTTCTTCTCCCACAGCTTCCAGAGGCCTGTGTTGGGTTCACTTCATCTCTGCCCTCTCCTCAATCTCCTTATTGGGAGCTGTGGTGTGGACAGGTGCGTAGCTGGACAGCTAGCAACAAAGGTAAAGGAAGAAAGCTATGGAAAGGCAAGTTGGGAAATACCAGAAAGTGTCCAAAGTTTGACATCATGGGACCTCCCGAGGGCTGGATGTGGCCTGGGTCAAGATTTCCTGGAGACGGAAATTCAGGGAGCGTGAGACAATCTGGATGGATAACTTAGCAGTTAGCAGCAGTATTTGCTGAGTCCGTTCCTGGGCGAGTGTGGTCCCGGGGCTGGCCGGCCCAATGGCAGTGCTGAGAAATGTAACATGCAGTTGTCTGTGGAAGATGAAGTACTGTAGTAGTTGATAAGAGCAAAGAAAGGTAGAGAGTATGGCTCCGGGAGCTCATCTCTGAAAACTTGGTGTTGATACCACAGCTTTGTGCTGCCATAGGCAGAAAAACCCTTGCTTTGATACACTTGTAATAGAATAATATTTTTATCTCCCATGCCATATTAGTTTTCTAGGGCTGCTGTAACAAAGTACCACACATTGTATGGCTTAAAGCAAGAGAAATTTATTGTCTCAGGGTTCTGGAGGCCAGAAGTCCAAGAAGTATCACTCTTCACCTTGACATGGTGTTCTCCCTGCGTGCATGTCTCTGTGTCCAAATTTCTCATTTATTTATTTATTTATTTATTTGTGTTTTTCCAGGACCCATCAGCTCGATCTAGTTGTGGAGGGAGCAGCTCACAGTGGCCCATGGGGGATCAAAACCGGCAACCTTGTTGTTAAGACCACCGTGCTCCAACCAACTGAGCTAATCGGCCGCCCCCCAAATTTCCCCTACTTACAAGGATACCGGTTGTATCGGAATAAGGCCCATCCTAATGACCTCATCTTAACTAATTACATCTGTATTGACCCTTTCTCCACCTAAGGTCATATGCTAAGGTGCTCGGTGTTAGATCTTTGTATTAGTTTGCCTGGGCTGCCGTAACAAAAGACCACAGGCTGGGCAGCTTAAACAACAGACATTTATTGTCTCACAGTCTGGAGGCTGACAGCCCAAGATCGAGGTGTCGGCAGGTTTGGTTTCTCCTGAGGCCTCTCTTCTTGGCTTGCAGGTGGCCTCCTTCTCCTTGGTTTTTCCTCTGTGCACACAGCCCCTGCTGTCTCTCTGTGTGTCCTAATCGCCTCTTCTTCTATGGACACCAGCCGGATTGGGCTCGGGCCCACCCTAACAGCCTCATTTAAACTTAATCACCTCTTTAAAAGCCCTATCTCCAAATACAGTTACATATACCCACAGGTGCTGGGGGTTGGGCCTTAAACATATGCATTTTGGGGTATAATTTAGCTCATGACAGACTCAACATATCTTTTCTGGGAGGACACAGTTCAACCCATAATATACACCATGTAGCACAATTTCTTTTTTCCTTCTGCCCTCAGACATTTTCTCAGCTCCCATTCTATGCCAGGCCTTGTGCTGGATGATGGGGGTACAGAGAAGCCAAGAACCGAAGCAGTGTCTTTCCAGGAGCCCCAGTCTGCAGTGGGAGGCAGACCAGTCCCCAAACTGGAGGTCCAAGCTGCAAAAGCCTAGAAAGGTCAAACTCACTCTGCCTGGGGGGAGGGGAGGGAAAGAGGCTGGCTGAGAGTCAGCCAGGCCACCGACCCCTGAGATGTATTTCAGCCTCTTTCGGGCAAAGAGCAGAACTCTTACACCCAGATCACAGCTCCTCTCTGTGCTCCATTTCCCTGGGGAGGAATGAATGAATGAATGAACAGACATAGTGAGAAACAGGAATTATGTCAACCAATCAGCATTTACTAAACAACTGTGTACCAGGTGCCTCACTTTTTTTAGTTTTGGGTTTTATTTTGTTTTTTCAGTATAAAATCTGCTCTTTATTGACTCCAAAGTTTCCTTTTTTATAGCTTCATTGAGGTATAATTGATACTCAATAAACTACACATAGAATATATAAATTGGTGCGTTTGACATAGGTCTATATCTGTGAACCCATCACCACCAAAATGTCCTCGTGTCCCTCTGTCATACTTCCCTCTCACCCGTCCCCACTGGTCCATCTCCAGGCAGCCACTGATCCTCTTTCTGTCACTATAGGTTAGTGTGCCTTTTTGAGAATTTTATATAAATGGAATTATGTGCCATGTACTCTTCTTTTGTTTGTTGATGTTTAGGTGGTGTTTAACTTTTTAAGAAACTGCCCAATTGTTTTCCAAAGTGGCAGCATCCTTTCCCATTCCCGCTGGCAGTGTGTGAGATTTCCAGGGGCTCCCCACCCTCGCCAGCGTGGATGGGGTTAGGCTTCTTAATCCTCGCCATCCAGTAGGTGTGTGGAGGTATCTCATTGTGCGTAATTTGCATTTCCCGAGTGACTCAGGAGTCTGAGAAGATGCTTCACTTTTATTGTCTGGTCCAATTCCCACAGCTTCCCTATGAGGCAGGGGGTTTAGTGCCATTACTCAGGAGCCCTTGAGTACTTGCCCAGGGCCACCCAGCTGGTGAGCGGTAGAACCAGACTGGTCCCTATTTATTGCTCAAGTGCTTGTTTCCTGAGCTGGCAAGTCCTCCGTGACCCCATTAACTCTGAGCTGCTGCTGGGCCTCGAGTCAGGGCGAGAGCACATGAGCTTCTGGAAAGGGAGCTGTCTGAGGCGAAGAGGAGTCAGCCAAGGCCTTCCTCAGCTCCATCCCAGGTTCCTGTCCTCAAAAGCAACACATGTCAGCATTTAGCCCACAGCCTGGCAAGTTGCCTCTTCCCTTATGTCATACCCTCTCTCTCACCACTCCCTGTGAAAGCCGCCTCCACCTGGGGTTTTCCCTCATCTCTGGAGGGGAAGTACTCCCTCCTTGCTCTGAATTTCCTCAGAACTCACCCTCCCTACTCAGGAGGCAGGTGTCCTAGAGCTCAGGCCTGGCTGGCTGTGGGCAAACAGGCCTATCAGCCACCCCAGGCCAAGCCCAGGTTTCCTCAGGGTATAGAAAGGACTCCTCAGCTGGCTATGTCCACCTCAAACACACTTCAGATTTGGCTGGCGACAGAAGGTCCTCTGAGTCAGGGGGAGGCCACCTGGTAGTGGAAAGGAGAGAGCAGCCCCCAGTGGTTTCTTACACACACACACACACACACACACAGACAACTAATTTGCTTCTCAGCACAGGCCACACCCCTTCACATATAAACCAGACCTCAAAGTAGCACAGTTGACATCTCGGAGATAAGCTGATCTCCCACAAGTCACGGCAGTGGTGAAAAACCTAACTTTAGAGGTTTCTCAGCCAAATTAGCCTTTGCCACCAAACTGTCCCACAAATGACCTTTCAAGAACATCCTTTTTCTTCCTCCCAACTCTCCTTTCCATACACCATCCACTCTGGCCTGGAGCCATGGTTATCTCTGACTGGACACTTCCCCTGCCAGCTGGTGGGCACTAGAGTATACGGCCTAGAACACAGCTGTTGCTCAGTAATTGTTTTCTGCGGAAGGGGGTCCTGGAGCTTTTACATAATATTTACATGAATTTCATTGTTAGCTAGATGCTTGATTAAGGCATAACATCCAGTTTTGCACCTTTGGCTGAATGAGGACAGCGGACCAGAGCTTCAGGGGTTTTCTCAGCTATCCCTCCCCTCCCCTTGCCTGAGATCTCTTTCCAAGTCTTCTTTTTCTGGGCCTTGGTTCTTATCTTGATCGTCAGTGGAGGTGCAGAGGGAGGGGCCCAGGAGCTTTGGAGTCAGCTGGGCCTGAGTTCTGCTTTTGAACCCTGTTTCCCTATTTGATCCTGGCCTATTGCCCAAATCTCTGTGATTCAGCTTATTTGTCTGGATAATGAGCATAATAAAGCCTGCCTGAAAGTCTGGCCTGATGAATAAATTAAAAGAGAACTAGTATATAAAGAGCCGTTATCTACATGTTGTCTCTCACCTGTGCCCACTACCTTATTCTCCCTCTCCACCCCCTGGGCCAAGGAGCGGAAAGGATGAGGCCATGGGACATTCATTCCTGGCAGAAGGAGCCCTGAGCTAATGAGGGGGCTGAGGGATGCAGTCGTGAGAGCTGTGCCTGGGGTGTGCCCCAAAGAGCGGTGGGCCTCAAATGCCATGCCAGGAGCCTGAACTTCAGGCTGCCAGAGGTGGGTTAACGGGCAGAGAGGAGTTCCAAGGTTCTGGGTGCCCTTCGTCCTCGTCAACTCCCGTTAGAAAGGGAGGGGTGGAAGTCAGCTACTGCTCAACACTCACAAATCAGAGAAGGGTCAAGCAAGTTTCTAGAGGTTGCAAATAGCTGACTTTTCTAGGAGTTTAGTGGTTTCTTCAGGTAAAAGCAGTGTCACACCCCAGGACAGAGCCGTGAATGCATCACAGAATGATCTGAATCACAGGAACCACAACCTGCCCAACCACACAGCCCTCCAGCTACTTTCACCTTCCATCTGGAGTGAGTCTCAGGCTTTGTCACCAGTGCCCCACCTACATCACCCAGTAAAGCCAACATTCGAGGCCATTAAGGGAAAACCCACTTTTCTCTCTGGGTTTCTAGTTTCTTGACTTTCAGTCTCTAACCATTTTTTCTATCTTTCTGCCAGTTTGGCCCTACATTTTGATCCACTAATTGTATCCAGATTTTGTACGAGGTGTGAGAAAAAAATATGGTGAATGTTTACATTTAAAAAAATGTATTGCAGTAAAAGACACATTGCCATTAATCCCCCTCAAAATACTCTCCCTCGCTTCCAACACACTTATCCCACCATTCTTGCCACTTTCTGAAGCAGTTCTGGAAGTCCTCTTTCGTGGGTGTCTTTAGTTGTGCTATCGTGGCTGCCTCGATGTCCTGAATCACTTTGATTTTGGGGAAGAGCCAGAAGTTGCACGGGCCAGATACAGTGAATAAGATGGATGAGGACACACCGTAATGTTTTAATTTGAAAGAAATTGCCATACAGAAGCAATGTGTCACATGGAGCCTTCCGTTGTGATCACAAAACACGGTGAATGCTGCTGCCGAGTGCCATCCAGCAGAAAGGCAGGGATCTTCAATACGGGAAGTGGCACATAGAGCCTAGTACCGTGTTTCCCAGAAAATAAGACCTAGCTGGACAATCAGCTCTAATGCATCTTTTGGAGCAAAAATTAATATAAGATCCGGTCTTATTTTGCTATAATACAAGACTGTATAATATAATATAATATAATATAATATAATATAATATAATATAATATAATATAATACCAGGTCTTATACTAATTTTTGCTCCAAAAGACTCATTAGAGCTGATTGTCTGGCTGGGTCTTATTTTCGGGAAAACAGGGTAACAGTGTGTGACAAGTTTAAACTTGTTTGGTGCAGTCAGTCGGGTGTGAGATACAGTTGAGAGATGGCGTGTTTAAAGTGTGCCATAAATCATCCTCTGTCATGACAATGCTCCGTGTCACACATCGCTTCTGGTATATGGCAATTTCTGTCAAATAAAAATATTATGGTGTGTCCTCATCCACCAGATCTGGCACCGTGTGACTTCTGGCTCTTCCCCAAAGTCAAAATGATTCAGGACATGGAGGCAGCCATGACAGGGCAACTAAAGACACTCACGAAAGAAGACTTCCAGAACTGCTTCAGAAAGTGGCAAGGACGATGGGATAAGTGTTTTGGAAGCAAGGGGGAGAATTTTGAGGGGGATTAATGGCAATGTGTCTTTTACTGTAATGCATTTTTTAATGTAAACATTCACTGTATTTTCTGATCACGCCTCATATGTATTCTGTACATCTAGACGCCTCTGTTTCCCTTTAGAAAAAAATGGTTTCTCTAGCAAGTTGGAAGGGTCCAAGATAACAGACACTAATCCTAAGACTCGGAAGCAAGAAAATATGCACGGGTGCCAATGGGGATCAGAAGAGCTTCTGCAGAACGTGCCATGGGCTTCTCCCCAATCAGGGCCTGGCCTCCCTGGAGACCTGAGGACACCAGGGCAATAGGAGGGAGATTGTAGGGACACTCACATAAGAAAGACACACAGAGCCGAGTACCCAACAGAAGAGTTCATCCATTCACAGAGAGGGGTGGAGACCAGTTGCCAGTCCCGGCAGGGCAGAAGCAGCTCTTGGAAGCCAAAGCACTGAGCCGGGCATTGGAGAGGCTGGGGCTCAGGTAAGGAGCTGCGTAGGAATGACACGTGAGGAGTAGCAGGGAACAGTCCTGTGATGCATCAGGAGACACTGTTGGCTGAGACAGATTATCTGTGCATTGGCATAGGAGGGCCAGGTTTAAAGGGACAAGGTCACACAGGAGCAGAGATTGTAATGCAAACTGCTTCCATAAGAAGATCCAGGACGTTGAACTGGATTGGAGGATGAGGGGCAGTTAGTCAGTGCTGAGCTGGAACCAAAATGGGGAGTTGGGGTCCAAACAAACAAGATTTGGTTTCCTGGGGTCCCACGTTCCCCGAGATAAACACCTTGTCACTACAGTGTGAGAACGGTTGTAACCTGAACTAGAAGGATTGCTGGAAGTAAAAAGGAAAGCTTGCACCCTCCCAGCGGCCAGAATTAGATGGACTGAATAGTGAGAAACTCTCGGTGACAAGAGCCTTGAGGTAGGGTCCCCAAAAGCCACAAAGCCGGGAGTGGGAGCTGATGTCCTATCGTGGGCTTGGACGAGCCTTCCTTGGACCGGAGGAGAAGACGGTGTGCTGAAAAAGTCCTGTGGCAGCAGCCCTGCCATTTCCCAGAGCGTCGGGACAATTCAGTTGCAGAGAGAAGGTTTCTTGCAGACTCTTGGCCCTCCAAGGAGTCCCAAAGTTTCCTTTTTTTTCAAGGCAAAGGAGGAAGAATGTAACCCATCCCTGCTCTGCACCTCATATTTTCTCCCCCATCAATCAATTGGTTGGATCAAACTGTGACTGACTCTGAAAGGAGAAAATAACATTTCCTTAAATCCTTCTTTGTTCTTGGCACTGAAAAGACTCAAACCAAGTGTGGTTTAATATTAGAGGAAATATTCTACTACTAACTTTGGAAGAATGATATACTGGACGTGAATGCCTAGCAATGCCCTTTGCGGACTGGGATTCTGGAGTCTTAGGACCAGACTGTTCTGAATTATCTACTTCAATAGTTTCTCCTGCCATATGAGAAAAGGGAGGTGCAGAGAAGGCAAATTTCTCAGTAAACCCGAGTCACTCAGGGTCACCTAGCCCAATCCTCCCATTTTACAGCCAAGGACACCGAGGCTAACCCAGCAAGTTAAAAGATTGGCCCCAAGCCACCAAGCAACCTACGGCAGAGCATGACCCAGGTCTCCAAATCGTACTCCCTTTCTTCTTTATGTCCCACCCCAAATTACTGACCTTCCTGTATTATTGAGAAACCAGCCCACAAATGCCTGTGTCTCTTCCCCATAATATGCGGACGGTATTCCAGACTGTCACCGCCTCTAATCACAACCCCCTCTGTTCCCCGGGTGAGCTTTTCCATGTTTTCAAAACTCGGCATTCATGCAATAGTTTCACAACATCAGAATTATATGTTTTCAAGAGCAGCGCTTGTAAAACATGCAATTTTAAGAAGAACATTGGTCGTGAGCTTTAACAGGGACTCTACCCAGTGCGGAGAGCAGAGTTTGGCTTCAGGCAAGTCAAGATTTTTAAACCTTCAAGACACATTTGTGTAAATATCCTCATTAAAAATGAAAAAGAAAGCCCAGGCTTCAGGTGACAGGCTTTGCTTCAACACAAGCCTCAGTGAATTTTGGCTCTTATTTAACTCTTTCTGTTTCCAAAGGTGAGTCTCCGAGAGTCTTCCTGCCATATCAGCCTCTCGAAGACATCAGGAGGCAGATTTTTGGAGCCACAGCTGGTTCTTGACCAGCTGCAAGTCTCAGATTCGGTCTTAGATCCCGACAGACCTTATGTGGGCCCCTGGAGCACAATCCAGCCCCAGCCAATGGCTTCCAGAAAAGGGAGAGCAAGGTCCACTTGAAGAGGATTTACCTGGGGCTACCCGGGGTGAGAGGGGGGACATGAAATGATGATGGTTTGAGCCTCTCCAGAATGAGCTCAACAGGGTTAGCAAAAGACAGGAGAAAGAACTTGTTCTTCACAGTTAATGCAGACCTAGGTTTAGATCATTGGTCAAGGCCCGTTTATTGGTCTGTGACCCTGGACAGGTCACCGTCACTTATCCTCCCTGAGATCCCCTTTAGCTCATCTGTTCAGTGGCATTAACAGTGTGCAAAGCAGGCGTGTTGTGATAATGGAGATTATAGAGACCCTGCCACCGGGGAGAGTGGACCGCATGATTTGGGGGAAAGCGGGGTGACGAAAACTCTCCAAGTCTAGAAATTAGTGAATTCTGCTGTGGTGACACCAAAACTCCAAATCTGTTCATTACTTGACCTGAAATCTGCTCCAAATGTATCTGAGATGATACATTGCCCACCAGCACCGTAGTGACGTGGACCGGCTGTCAGGCTCTGTTCAGAGGATCTGTGGGCGGTGGGAGGGGTCAGGGAAAGGGAGTAGCATATCATTGGGTTAGAAAGAGCGCTGAGCGTGGGTCTGAAAAGCAGGTGCAAGGTCCACTCAGGTCTTAGTAATCCTGTCACTACAGCCGAGACATTCCCATCTCTGAGGCTAGAACCGTGGTTCTAATCCCTGGCTGCACACTGGGCCAGGCATCGGTGCAGCTCCAGAGGCTGCTGGGAAAAGCCTCCCTGAGAAGGCAGCGTTTGAGTCAAGAAGGGGAGGGAGCAGCCCTGCGATGGCTGCGGAGGATGGGCTCAGAGAGGAGCAGCCAGTGCCACACCCTGGCATGGGAGCCTGTGTGCCCAGGACAGCAGGGTCACTGGAGGAGAGTAAAGGCAGAAGGTGGAGGTGCCAGGAAGGACTCCAGCTGCTGGCCTGAGATGAGCGTGCAGAGGACACTGGACAGGACAAGTTGAGATGCCTACAAGACCTCTAAGTACGGCCCTGAGCACCCTTCGGAAATGATTCTGGAGTTCAGGGAAGAGGCCAGGCTGGGGTCTAGAGGGTAGATCGCAAAAATGGCAGTACGTGTACCTACTAATGAGAATAATCCATCAGAGAGGGAACGTTGATGCAGGAGAGAGAGAAGGGGCTCAGATCTGGTGCATACCTATTCTCCATGGAACGGGGCTGTGGAAGTTCTGGAGGGAGGAGAATGTCTGAGACCGCCATCAAGGAGACTGGGAGAATGACTGGGTGAGGGAAATGTAGGGTTCCTGGCACGAGGAGGGTTTCACGGTTGTGAACTAGGGTTGTGATGCGAGTTTGGCGGGTGTGGGTTACAGCTGTGACTGTGGAGAAGTCGCCATCACTGGTGATGACAACGCACGGTTTTTACCATGGGCATGGGGGGCTAAGGCCGGGTTCATTCATTCAACAAACATGGATTAAACCCTAGGGCCTGACACAGTTCCTGACACGGGGTAGGTGCTAAATGAATGAATGAATGGAGGAAATGCTAACGCTGGTAAAGATAAATTGAGATCATGGACGGGGAGTCCCACGTGAGCACAACAGATAATTTTAATATTGCTTTTAGTATAATTATTATTGGTCTTGTATTATTTCTTTCAACTCCTTCCATGGTCTCCTGGGCCCAATGGCTGCTCTAAAGATTGGTGAAATGGATTTTCCCCCCAGGAATTTCATTTTCAAGCATGCACACCCCTCAGCTCTGAGCCGGAGAAGGAAGTGGCTGCAGCAGAGGTTGCCATGGCAATTACTCAAGAAAAAGTGGGGGTAATTGCATCCTTAGCACTAAACAGGAGTGGGCCAACCTCGTGTCTGTGGTGGTGGAAAGGGTAGCTTTTGGGTAACAAGGAAACTTGTCCATGAACTTTGGGGTCGGTGGGCAACGGGGCTGCAAGCTCCCCAGGCCTGTGGTCTCCACAGCTCTGTGTGAGGTTCTGAGAAACAAGAACAAAACACCTGTCTGTGCTTGTCAAACAGTGACCAACAAGCAAAAGCAAATACAGACAAGAGCCAGAGGTCTAGGATCAAATCCCTTCACAGTCACCCAGTTATCACCAGGATGGCAGGAGTCACCAAACTCGCCCGGCCAAAGCTACCCCTGCCTGTTTTTGTCAATAAAGTGTTATTGGAACACAGCCATAACAATTTATTACATATGTATTGTCTCTGGCTGCTTTTGCGATACAACAGCAGAGCTGAGTAGTTACAATGGAGATTATATGTATTGCCCACAAAGACTAATTCTTTTGCTATCTGGCCCTTTACACAAAAACTTGACTGACCCCTGCCTGGCAGGAAGCGTTTGAAGGAGGGGGTGGGGCCAGAGGAAATTTATATAGCCTTCAGTGGAGGTTTGTATGTTCTTTTTTAACATTCATTGGATGCTGTTTTGTGACAAAGTACTTCAGGCAGAGCAGGAAGTTGGAAACTCTGTCCCTGGAACCCAGGTGATTTGGTTCTTCAGCTCTGAGGCCTCGAGTTTCTCCGTCTGCACCATCACCGCAGCATTAGCTAAAGTAAGTGGGCCACATGGGTGTGAGGGATCCATGACACTGTCGCTGCAGCAGGCTCAGCTCGGTCACAGCGGACACTGTCAGCAGTGGGAGAACTGCCTGCTCTTGAGCTGACAAGGCCACATTCCTTGTGTTCTGCTTCCCGGAAGTCACCTGTCAATACTGTCCCCACAGCCCCTCTCCACGGGGACATTTCTTGCCTCAGTCACAACTGTCTCTGGATGATTTCCTGTCATTTTCTACATGAGTGTGTGGGCAAACTGCTGACTTTCAATCATTTGGGGCTTGTTGACAAATGGCCTGAATCTTTGTGTATCCATCAAGGAGTTATTGAACCCTTCCCTGTGTCAAGAAGCATTTTGCAGGAAAACAGGTGAGATCCCTTCTATCTGGGGAAAGACGCCTGTGAAGGGGGACCCCAGGGGAGTGAGTGAGGGAAGCACAGAGGAGGCGGCAGTTGGGGAGACACAGCTTCATGGGATGACAAAGGACCTGGGCGTTGCAACGTGAATAGGAACTGGCAGAGGGAGACAGAGGGAATGGCACAGTTACGGGACCAGGTTTGGGGTGATGGTGCTTATGAAGATGGGGTGCCCCAGATTGTGAAGAGCCCTGAGTGCTGGACTGGGGAGCTGGTTTCATCCTGTCCGGGTCACTCCAGCAGGGTCAGCAGGTCAGATGTGCAGAGCCCCTAACTTGAGGTGACCCAGGACAAGGGCGGGGAAGAGCTGACCCCCAGACTCCTCCCACGGGCCTGGCATCCACAGAACGCCTCCCTCCTGGCCTTCAAGCTGTGGGTGGGTGATGCTCATGTTGGAGGGCTTCCCCTGAGAGGCTGGAAAAGCATCTCTGCTGATCTGGGGTTGAGTTTTTTCCTGCTCTCTTGTCAACTTACTGTTCCAGAGCTCACACAAGCTTTGTTCTGCCTCAGACCATGGCAGACAGGCCTCTCTGCGTTACTTCTCCTTGTTCTGCCCCTGCTTCCATGACTTCAGCAACAACGGTTACAGTAATAGTAATAACAGCTCCCATGTACTCTTCCTATGTGCTGGGCAACACACGAGGCCCATTCACCATGATGCTTCCTGCCTCTTCACTGCCTCTGTCCATGCCGAATGTCTTCCACAGGGATGTGGTTCTTGGGGCCCTGTGAAATCCAGAGCTGTGTGCACGAAGCCTCGACTCTCATCTGAGTTGGTTGGGATGCTGGGTTCTGCTGTACAAGTGTGACTAATAGACACTCAAAGCAACAGTGATTTAGACGAGATGCAAGCCTTTCCTCTCGTGTAGAAGTCCCGTCAGGCCTGGTCCCACTCTGCAGAGCTGTCCGAGGCCCAGGTCATTCCGTCCTACTGCTCTGCTCTCCCTAAGGCATCGCCTGCTTTACAGGGTCCACGGCCACCACATCCTACCTCCCTTTAAGGGCACAACCTAGAAGTCCCTCAGACCACCCGCATTCAGATCCTATGGGCCAAATCCTAGCCTGAGGCCACACCCAGGGGGAAGAGAGACCATTCCATGATGTCTGACCACTGCTGAACCAGCTCAATCTGGACCAGAACAGAGGTTGCTTCTCCTGAACCCCCTCAGAGACTGTCTATCCCCTCCCTGTGCCCTGGGACTCTAGGTCCTGGAACAGGCCCTTGCCCTTCCTCGGGGAAAACTTGTAAGGCTTTTCCCCTATCCAGCCTGCCCTGCCCTATATAGCACTTCAGTGCCTGCCACATGGCGTGGGCGATATCCACGGCGTCTTGCTGCTGCCCAAGACGTAGCTCTTGGCACTTATGTAAGTCCCCTTAATAAACTCAGCGTAATGATGGAGTTGTCAGCCTCTTTCCTTGGTCTCTCGGCCCCGAGAAATTTCACACAGCACCAGGGGTGAGAGAGGCTGGAAATGCAGTCTATCCTAGGGGCCAGTTAAAGTTCCATTAGTGTGGCATGACAGAACTGAGCATGAGGTTCAACCAACAGGCCTTCAGCCACTGGTTATTTAGCTGCGTGTGTTCATCCTGGTCTTCCAAAAGCTGACATCAAGATGGGATTAGCCATTCATGAGATTCCTCAGGGAATGGCAGTCAGGACAAATGGGGCAGGGTGGAAGAGGAGGCTTAGAGAGCCATGAGCCCAGGTGAAGGAAGAGAGGGAAGGGAGGGAGGCTGCCTGTGGCAGTCTCTCAAGGTGCAATGCGGTTTTGAGAGAGCGCAGCAGGGTGCCACCCAGCAGAGGAAACCCAGGTTCCAATCTCCTTGTAGCCCTGCGTGCTCAGTGGCTGGCAGGGAACCGTCCCTGGGAAACATGGCCCCGAGAAGATGGATTTCAGGGCAGCAGCTGGCTGTCCTGTCTGTGGTGCTCCTTGCATCAGAGATCTGGGAGGCACGCATCTGGCCCCTACACTATATAACTTTGGGCAAGTTGCTTAACCCTTCACTCCCTGTTTCCTCAACTATAACGTGAGGGTAAGAACTCGCATTCAGGCTGGGTGTGAGGATGAGAGATCTTATCTCTAAGGAGCTTATCACTGTGCCTAGTGCACAGGAGGCTCGTAGTGGCTGACCACTTTTACTACCGTTGTTGTTGCTGTTATTATTTATTAAAGGCTTCCAGGCAGTGGACAGACACGAGCAGAACTGCATTAGATAGCTGCAGACAGCATTGAACATCACTGCAGACGCTCCGTGGACCTCTGGGAATATCGGTAAGCACTTTCAGAAACATCCCCTTCCTTTTTCCAAAATGATGGACATTACTTGCCTCCTGAGCGAGATGCAGAAGACAGAACTGGACCATGAATCTGCAGGGTGGGGTGGGGAGGCAGGCAGAGGAAGCCGGCTGGGTTACTGTGGTTCAGCAGGCGCGTGCACTGGGCAGCGGGCGGCCTTGTCCCCAGGGCTCCCCCCCTCTGTGACTCCGTGGTCCTGAGCCCTGGCCTCCCAGGTGACGCCTTCCGCCTCAGGAGTGTTTCTGGGGAAGTTTCTCTTATGAAAACTGCTGACTAATAAGGGACATTTAAAATAAGAAGTCTATTTCTTAAAACAAATATTTGATTCAACTGAATTAATTGAGTGCCTACACCAGTGTCTGGGCTGTGCCTGGGGAAGCAGTGAGTAAAACATAGCCCTTGCCCTCCAGGGGCCCACCGGCAAGACAAGTGTCAGTAACAAATACCGGACAGCAGTGCCTTGTGACAGGTTTAAGGAACAGGGATGTGGAGTGGAGGAGGAGTCCAAGCCGGGGGGTCAGAGAGTTAGCAGGGAGGTCAGACAAAGGGAACAGGGTGCAAAGACACAGGGGGTATGTCCCAGAGGTGAGGGCCTGCTGGGGGGTGCAGAGCAAGGGGGAAGCAGAGACAGGATGTGGGTCTAGAGGGGCCAATGGGCCAGAGCACCCAGGGCCTGAGGTCTGCCAGGGCTTTACCCGAAGCACTAGGGAGCTGTGCAATATACAGCAGGTCTGCACTTCAGGCTATTTCGCCAAGCGCAGTGTGAGCTGGAAGTGCTTCACTCATCTGACTGCCCCCCTAGACCTCCAGCCCCCAAAGTAAGACAATGCCTTTCCTGTTTCCTCAACACCAGGTCATGTCCCATCATGAAGCACGTGATGGGTAAATGTTTACTGAATGCATACATGAGTGGATGCATTCAGTATACATTTAGACCAACAGTTTCCAAAAGATATTCCCCAACAAAAGGATTGATAGCCGACAACTTTCTCAAAAGAGACAAACGTGTCAGTTATTTACTCACTGCTAGTCTGGGCCGGGTCCGCACATACATGACCTTGTCCACTTAGCACAACCCTCCCATTGCCACTTGATAAATGAGAAAACTGAGGTGCAGAGAGTTTACTGCCTTGTCAGAGACATTAGATGTCATAGCAGAGCCAACATTTGAAACCAGATATTCTTATATTGAGTCCAGTGCTCTCTCTGTCATACAGCATTACACCTGCCTGTAAATAAGCACATATGCAGGTGTTCAGGAAAAGCATATTCATCTCATTGTACGTGTGTGTGTGCACACATGCGTGTCTGTGTTTGCCAGACGTCTTCCGAGATTTTCCACAGAATAGTTGTGTAAATGGACGTGGTTTGCTCGGAGAAGCCCTGCTAAATTCATAAAAAAACCCCACCTGAGGTGCCAGCAGAGGGAAACCACACGCATATCCGGAGACACCCAGACCAGCTTGGGTGGCTAAGACAGCAGCTGCCCGGCTGAGAGGAGAATGGATGTTCCACGTTGTCTGCAACCGGTTTTCAGCTGAAATTTTTTTCAATACAACGATTTGCCCTCTAAACATGTCTGTTTTCAATTAACCTCCTTTCCAAAGCAGAACAAGCCATCTCCGAGGGATGAAAAATCACAACAAAATCCAAATGAAAAGGGTCTCTCTGGCCCCTCTCAAGGGCTGTCACGCTCGGGAGGCTGGCAGCTCGGGTCTGACGGTGCCCCATGGCGCAGGTCAGTACTGCAGTGACGAGGCAATGGCCAGAGCTGCCCTCTGCGGCAGGCAACAAGCCTTTGTCTCCTAGGGAAGCAGCTCCTGGGAAGCCTGCGGACTGATCTGTAGCCTGGCTTGCTGTCTGCCCCGGATTCTCAGAGCACTTTCCAAAGAGGCCCCATGTGATGTCGTCAGGGACCCAAGTGGGGAAACTGAGGTAGCTGTTTCAAGAGCAGTCTCTGGCTCTTGATACTATTGCTAATCCTCACCACAGCCCTGAAACGACTACTTCCACCCCAATTTCTACAGTAGGAAACGGAAGCACAGCAGGACTTGATTACGTGCCCAAGGCCATACACGCAGAAAGTGGCAGAGCCAAGATTCAAACCCGGTTTATCTGGGTCCAAAGCTGTGGCTTCTGGGAGTCAAGATAGAGGTCTAGGTCTGTGAGATCCTGTGCTGAGTTCACCTGCAAGATAATCACACTAATGGATTGTAGGGTATGTGTGTGTGCACCGTGGCATGGTGTGTGTGTTATGTGCGGTGTGTGTGTCTAGTATGTGGTGTGTGCTATGTACATGTATGGTTGTGTATTGGCAATGGTATGTGTGTGTGTGTGATATGTATGTATTATGTGAGGTGTGGTATTTGTGGTATCAGATGTGTGTGTGGTGTGTGTAATATGGTGTGTGGTTTGTGCATGTGTATGGTGTATAGTGTGTGGTGCATGTGTCTTATGAACGGTCTTTTTAATTTCATACCTGCCTGGAATGTGAAAGCTGGCAGGGCTGAGACAAGGTGACTGATAGAAGACACTTGGCTTTGGAATTGGGCAGAAGTCAGTTCACAAGTCCTACTATGTGGCCTGTGGCAAGCAACCAAACTGAGTGAGTCTGTGTCTCATCTGTCTAGCGGGGCTGACGGGATCATAAAGGAACGTCAGCAAAGCACCCAGCACATGGCCTGCGTGTCTTCCTCCCACTCATCAACAAGGCCTGTTGGCTGTACCGCCCACGTGGATGTAGAATTAAGCCCCCTTTCTACACCGCCCTCAGCTCTCACCTGGATTACACCTCCTACCTGGTCTCCCTGCTTCTGCCCTCGACTCCCTGGCCAGACCCTTCCCAATAGAAGGGCCAGAGTGAACTTTTAGCACACACATCAGATCATGTCACCCCTGCTCAGACCCTGCAATGAAATAATGGCTCAAAAGGCCGCATGTGGCCCACCCCACTTCATCCCCTTAGTCTCCATTACCCAATGGGAACAGCCGTCTTAGGCCTCCCCCCACGGGCCCTTCTGGCTACTGTTCAGTTCCCGCATCATTTTTGGTCTTTGCGCAAATGTCATTTTCTCAATGAGGCCTCCTCTAACACCCCTATTTAAAATTAAACCATCTCCTCCAACACTCTCTCTAAAGGAAACATGTCCCCACAGGATGCAGTCATGGGCTGAAGGACAGCCAGGGCCAAGGCTGCCTCAGGGAGGTTTGGGGAGCAGCACTGCCAGCTGCAGCTCACCTTGCTCCCGGAGCCTGTGTTCTGGCAGCTTCCTCCTCTGTGCCCAAGGCATTGCGAGTCTCACTGTCCTCCTACAGGTCTGACATGGGGACGAGATGCTCCAGGATGCCCAGTCTTCAAGAAAAGTTTGCTTCTGCTCCAGCAGGGAGGAAGGAAAAGTGAGAGACACTATCATTCATTCATTACACACCAAGGAGAGTAGACACAGCGTGTGTGTGAGCCCTTACTCCCCAGGAGCCTATCAGGTAGGATTTTGTTATCTCTTCAGAGATGAGGAAAGTATGGGACAGGGAGGTGAGGGAACTGGCACTGGCCCAGTGAGTGTGGAGTCAGAAATGTCAAGACCCAAGGATACCACCCTGTCATATGTGTTTCTTAAGACCCTTGAGTTATCCATAGGTCCGAGATGGGGACAGCCAAAGGATGTGGAGCTGGAAGGGACCTTCCAGGTATGGGGGTTACCCCTGCCTTTATGTTAGGGGCAAGCTTAGCACCCCCCATTGAACTGTGAACTCAACAAGAGGAGGAATCTTGTCTCTTCTGGGCATCCCCAGAGCTAGCACAGCGCCTGGCACACAGTATGTGCTCAGTAAATGTTTGACGAATGAACAAGAACTCTATTTTGAGAAGCAGGAAAGGTTTTGTGTAGTCAAATCCGTAAGCAAGCCAGGGAAATGTAAACTAGAAAAAAACAGCTGAATAAAAACACTTCCAGAGAAGCAGTCATTGAAGATATTGACCCACCCCAGGAGGTCATTGTGAGTCTCTCTGAAGCTGCAGTCCTGGCTCCGCCCCCAGCGTCTCACCCGGACTATTGCCTCGGCTCCCTAATCATCCCCACTGGCAGCCTCAGCCCGATCAGTTTCCACGATGCACCGAACCCAATCTGGTCCTTTCAATCCAGTTCAAAAAAAGTTTTGAGGGCCCTGGCTTCTGCCCCAAGACGGCCACTTACCAGCTGTGTGAACTGTGTGCCTCCCCTTCAGATCTATAAAATGAGATAATTAAGGAATTCCACTTTGATTTTTTGTGAGGATGAAATGAATTCATAGAGGTGAGGCCCTGAGAGGAAGTCCTGATACAGAATAACTGCTGTATAAGTGTTTGCTGCTGCTGCTGCTGCTGCTGCTGGTGTATGTGTGTGTGTGTGTGTATGGAATTTGGTCAAGCATTTGGAATACAGCAACAAATAAAACAGAAGTCATGGCCGGTTAGCTCAGTTTGTTAGAGCGCGGTGTTCTTAAACAACAATGTTGCTGGTTCGATCCCCACATGGGCCATTGTGAGCTGCGCCCTCCACAACTAGATTGAAACAACTACTTGACTTGGAGCTGATGGGTCCTGGAAAAAACACACTTAAAATAAATAAAAGTTAAAAAAAAGAAAGAAAGGAAAACAGAAGTCACAGAATCAATTGGAGCTAGATAGCCCTACTTGCAGTCACAGACAGCAAGTCTCAGCACGGTCCTCTCCTGCTGAAACCCCCTGTGGGGTTCCTGTGGCTTCCTGTGGGCTCCATGACCGCCCTCAGCACAGCAAACGAGGCCTCTGCAACCACGGCTTTGCTGCCTCTCGCTACTCCCACCAGAGCTGGAGCCACACACAGTTACTCTCCTGTCTTCCAAACATCAGCTTACACTTTTCTAGCTGTATTCACTCTGCTCTCTTTTGCTTCTTCTGTCTGGTGAACTCCTACTCATCACTCAAGACTCAGCTCAAATATCCCCTTCTCTGCCACCCTTTGTGTCCTGTGGTCAGTTGGCGGCTCTGTGTCCCTCTGCTGCAGCCCTCATCCCACTGTGTAGTAGCTATTTTCTTCTGTCTCCCCCATGCAGCCTCACTCACCCATGACAGGTTCAGTGAGCAACTACTGAAGAACTGTGTGAGTAAACGTCAATGATGGGAATGCCTGCACTGCCCAGGACGGGGTGGGAAGGACAGTAAGAGGGGCCCCTTCTCAGTCTGAAATGCTACAATACATGTTGCTCAGATGTTTGAAAACATTGTTCAAACCCTTGGGAAACTCTTCAAAGTTTATCAGATGGACGGGCAAACCCATCAGAGGGAGCAGAAGTAGATGTTAAATGATTCACAGGCTGCAGAGACAGGGCCTGGGAAGAAAGGTTAAAGGATCTGGGGTTCATTAGCCCAGGAAGGGGGAGGTCAGAGGGGGTTTGCCTGAGATCATGAGCCTCTTTCCTTCACCGAGAGCAGTTGTGCCTCCTCCTGCTATCCACTCTCTCCCCACGCCTTCCCCCACCATCTGGGCCTTTCTGTCTAAACGGGGCTGTGGAGAAAAGCATGAAGACCAAAGTTTCCACCCTCACTTGGGTGGCTCTGACGCAGGGATGGAGTAGTGAAATGATCGGCACAGACCCCCAGGGAGTGATCCGCTGTCCTGCCCATGAGTGCCTTCCTCCCCTCAGGGACCGCACGCGTCACCTGTGACTATCTTAGGAAGGTAGTTAGGGAAGAGCTTTCTTTACTTAGCCCTTGTGAAACTGGGTCAAGTTTGGAGCAGGGACTATGGGATCCCAGAGTCTGAGTCATGCTGGAGCCTGAAGCCTCCAGGAGGGACTGAGCAGAGAGGAGGGGTCAGGGGGAAGCAGGAACAGACACAGATCAAGGCCATGGTCAGGGCAGGCTCTTCAGCCAGGCCACCTCCTTTCATTCTCACAACAATATTATAAATTGGGGGTAATTATCCCCATTGTCCAGATGAGGAAACTGAGGCTCAGGAGCTCCTGACATGCCAAATTTACCCAGTGGGAAAGTGGAACGTGAGGACGCCGGAATGTGCTAGAAAGTAGAAAGTGGCAGAACAGGAATGGGTTCTTCCCACCAGACCACACCCACAAACCAGAGCGGGGCTGCTGGGACTCAAACCTGCCAAGTGTGGTTTGTCCCCAGCTCTCATCTGTGGCACACCTAAAACTGGAAAATGAAATGATTCAAGGGAGGGCGTTAGCTGGGAGGCGGGCCTGTGGGAGCTCGGTATTTTTAGTCCTTCTGTCATACAGATCAGGATGGAAAGATGAGAAACCACAGGGGCTGGCACAGGTCTCGAGATGAACTCATGAGCCTGAAATACGTGGAGCCAAAGCCCTCAGCTGCCCTCGCGGGGCTTCTGTGCCGACAGGCCGCAGAAGTGCTGGTTCTCTTGGTTTTTCCTGGGGCCCCAGAGCTCCTTTAGAAGGTGCTAAAAGAAAGGACGTTTGAAGCAGTAGGAACCTCAATGATTTGAGACTCTTATCCCTCACTTCTACTAATGGGGAAACTGAGGCTGACAGGAGGGAAGTTTCATGCGAGTGGCAGAGCTGGGCCCCATCCCACGCCCCATCCCAGGCCCCTCGGCCTCTTGGCTGCATTCTTTCCCCCACACCCCACTGCCTGGATGCCATGCCTTTCTCGGGGTGCAGGGTGGCAGAGTGTGGAAACGGTGTGGTGGCTGCCACACAGCAGGGTAGAAAGTCCTGGGCTCAGATTCAGGCTTTTCACTTATAAGCCTGCGGACTGTGAATCTGTAGCTTTACCTTTTTTGTGGTGCGCATTTCTCAAACCAGGATGTTATGGCTTTTAGTGAGATTCCAAGGACACACCATAGAAACGTGACCTCCTGCTCCACCAACTTGGGGGAATTTCTGGAAGGAATGAGATGTATAAGGTGGTTAGAAGACCCTGTTCCCAACAGCTATCAGTCTCTCCTTCCTCCCTCCTGTATAAAGAACCAGGAGTACGTCTGGTACCCACTCGTGGCCAAGTGCTTTGGGGAAGTGATCAGGGCTCAGCACCAGGGCCTAAGGACAACTGTAGTGACCTCATTCTCCTGGCCAGTAACTGTTCAGATTGGTGTGTGACACGGTTCTGGCCAATAAACGATGAAAGTCTGCTGGGGTTTCCAGGAAATGCTCCTCCCTGATCAAAAGAAGTAAAAAGCACCCAGGAAGAAAGTCCCTGGACATTGTCATAAAAACGTGACAAGGGGGTATTATAACTTTACCACTAGGGAGTCAAGTGGAGAGAATGAATAAAAGAATAAAAGCTACTATTTATTCAGTGTCCCTTGAGTGCTAAGTTCTGAGCTATAAGCCTCATTGGTATCACCTTGTTCATTCATCTCAACACCATCCTGTGACCTCGGGGGCATTGCCAGGGTCTGTGTCCCACCCACCCCCTCCCTTACGGGTCAGGTTTGGCCCCTGCAGAGCTCTGCAGTTTGTCTGTGCCTCCCAAACTGTGCTTGTCTCTGCCTCTCTGCCCCTCTGCCTTTCACGCTGATCCACAGTTTGATTTAGGAGAGGATGGAGAGGGAGGGAGCCTGTGAAGACAGTGACCCAGGGGGTGAGGCAGTGGTGGGAGGGAGGGAAAGAGTGGTGGTGGTGAGACTGTCAATTCCCACATTGTCTGAGGTGGGGCCCCTGCTGGCCTTGACTCCATTCTTGCCCTAGGGGCCCCGGTGAGTGGGTGTAATTTGAGGGTGAGAAACCAGGAAGGGAGAAAAGCAACAGTCACACTGTTTCATTTAATCCTCACAACTGTATGAGGGTGATAGCCACATTTTACAGGTGAGGAGACTGAGGCTCCGAGGGTGGAAAGCACCAAATCCAGGCAGAAGTCTGGTCCTTTTCGCTCCAAGCCTGTGCTTTTCACAGCACCAGCTGTCCTTCCATATGGCATCAAGGACAGGCAGTGTAGTGAATTGGGCCAATTACAGCTCCTGTGTAAGAGAGATTTTACTGCACTTGGCTGTTGAGAAAAAATAAACGTGGTCTATTCCATATGCCTGCCCGCCAGGAGCAGCGAGGCTGCCGGCTGCAGCTTAAAGCCTCCCGCTTTCCTGGATGTGGCAGGACAGCGTGTTTCTTCCCACCATTCTTGGCTGGGAGTGGCCCCGGTCTGGGCCTGCTTTCCTCCTCCTTCTGTCCCTGTCATTCCTAGTAGTTGGTCCCTACAATCAAGCTGGGAACAGTAGGTGATTGGAAAAGCAGTGTGTGTGCTTGAGTTTGTGTATGTAACTTTGTGTGTGTGTGTGTCTCTGTAGCTAAAACCTGACTATTGTGAGGGAGGGGGTGTGTGAAACTAAAACGTGAGTGTGGATGTGTGTGGCTTCATTGCAAATGGGAGTGTGTGTGTGTGTGTGTGTGTGTGTGTGTGTAAGCTAAGTTAGTCCGTGTCCATGTTTCTGTCTGTCTGTCTGGGAGTGAAGCTAAACTTCAGCTCAGGCCCCTGAGCTGGGGCAGCCAGCTCCTTCCAGCCCCTGTGAGGAGGTTGGCAGCACCACCAGGTTCCTGCTAGGAACCTGCCGGGATTAGCTGGGCAGCTACACTGCTTTCCTCCCAGATGGGTCTGGACAGGTCTGGATGAATCACAAATTCTGACTCCCCTGTGGGCTGCATGCCCTTCTTAAAATTCCTTTTTGTCGGCAGGAATAAGCTGAGTAAAATCAGACTGAGGTCACATGTAGGAGCCTCCTGAATGAAGTGTCCCGAGGTCACCTCAGAGCTCACTTGTGTCCCTGGGGCGTCAGGGCCACTGGAACTCAAGCATGTCCTTCCTGGCAGGTGGCCGAAGTCTTCGTGCCCGGATTTACACTCCTCCCTCCTCTGTGGCCCCCAGCCAGGAAAGACCCCACCAGACATGCACTTTGAGGTCACAGACACCAAGGGACACACTCAACCATTCTGTCTTCCTCTCTTCCAGTTGTCACTTGCTAAGGGACTCTAGAGCTGGTGCCTCCCTCGTTCTTGCTCTCACTTTTAAAGACCCCCCCCCCCCAAGCCCTACCTGCGACTGGGGCCCAGAAGTTCACCTTCTCAGTAGACTTCAAGCACCGCTCTCCTTCCCAGCAACCCCCACGCCTTCTCCTTCTCAGGCCTCCAGAAGCATCCTGGGAAGGGGTACTCATGTTGGTGTTGGGACCTTCACCTCCAGTCCTGCCTCTGCCCCCCAATAGCTGGGTGTCTCTGGGCCAGCCAGTCAGTTTCAGGACACTTCCTGAGCCCTCGTCCCTCATTTGCCTCTCTCTTCCCTCAGCAGAGGTAAGGTTTACTCCTCTCAGGTGCAATAAACAACGTGAATTGACTTCAGTGCAGTATCAGCTGTTGATGTAAGAACTTTGTCCGACTTTTTCTCTGTCACGTACGTAGAACATCTTTTTCTTGTGTTATCTGTTTTCTTCTGCTTAATATTTGTATATCTTTTCCCTGATTACTTTTGATATTTCTGAAACTTTGCTTTAGATATAAACAGCATAAAGGGAAAAATTTGTTTTTTATACAGTCTCACAATCTTTGTCTTTAACAGGGTTATTTAAATTTATATTTAACAAAATTTCTGGTACATTTCTGTTTAAATATATATATACTGTTTTTGCGATGATGGTATTGTGGTGCTATATTTTTAAAAATCCTTATCTGATAAAGATACATACTAAAATATTTATGAATAAAATGATGTGATGCCTGGGATTTGTTTTAAAATACTCTAGGGAAAAAAAATGAGGGAGGGAAATGAAACTAGATTATTAAGTGTTAGGATAACGGGTGCATGAGGTCCATTATAGTATTCTGTTTATTTTTGTACATTATTGAAATTTCCTATAATAAAAAAGTTTTTTAATCTGCCATCTTACATTCTACTACTGTCCTGCCTATTTTGTTTCTTTTTTTATCTCATATCTTGCTTTCTTTAGATTGATTGTTTTTTTAGCATTCCACTTTCTTCCTCTATTCATTTGGACATGACATACTGTTTGAATTTATTTAGTTTACTTTTGAAATTACAACATGCATTCTTAGCTTAACCAAGTCTAACATTAATCAATATTTTGCCTTCTTCTCTCCCTTTAACTCCATTCAGTCTTCACTCAATTTATATGCAATTGTCATGTATTTTAATTCTACTTTTAAACCCTATCACTGCCTAATACAGTCTGTGTTCATTTAAATTTATTCACACACTTACCAGTTTCTTTGTTTCTCATTTCTTCTTGAGCTTCAGCCTTTCCAACTGGGCTTGCCTTTCTTCTTCCTGAAGTGTGTTTGGAATTTCCTTTAATAGGGCTTTGTGTGACAGGCTCTATTAACTGTCTTGTATGAAACTGTCTTTATTTTGTCTTTATTCTTGAAAGATATTTTTTTGGGGTGCAGGATTTGAAGTTGGCAATTACATTCAGCATATTGAATTCTACTGTCTTCTGGCTTGCATTGTTGCTTGGAGAAGTCAGCTCTCAACTATTCCCTGTGACTAGTCCCTGTAGCTGCTTTTATGATGATCAATTTTGGTGGCTTTTCTGAAGTTTCACAATAGTATACCTAAGTGTAGGTTTCATTTTACATATGTAACATGGGATTCATTGCGATTCTTAAATTTGTAGATTGGTGTCTTTTATTAGTTCTGGAAAATTCTTAGCCATTAACTCTTCAAATATTGCCTCTGCCACATTATCTTACTCTTCTCTTTCTAGGATTCCAAATACAGATATGTGACTTTTCCCACATTTTTGTATCTTGCGTTTTGAATCTGAATTTTCCATCTTTTTGTCTTTCCACTTTATACTCTGGAAAAATTTCTTCTATCTAACAATTCACAAATATCTCTTCAGCTATGAACAATCTGCTGTGGAACCCATCCTTTTGGTTTTTATTTCAATTATTGTATTTTTTATTTGTACAAATTCTATTAAGTTCTTTTTCAAATTTGCCATATGTCTTTTGATAGATTCCTGTTCCCTGAGGACATTTTCAAGCCAGCCTTTATTCTTTTAAACGTAGTCAGCATAGTTGTCTTATAGTCTGTTTCTTGCTCCAGCAGCATGGTTTCCATGAGAGACTGGTTATCTATGACTGTTCTGGTGATTGTATTTAAAAATTACTCGTGGGGAATAATTTGCCACCCACGTTAAAGATACCTTCCTCAGACGGAACTTCCATTTGTTTTTTCCAGGCTCCTGGGAACATTACGATGTTCAAGGCTTGAGAGTTTTCTGACCCAGGGGCCTTTCCACTTCCAGATTTTAATTCTGTATCTCTCATCATGAGAATTTGTCAAAACCTGGGTTCTAATTTTCTGGGTTTAGCAAATGACCTTGGGGCAAAAGCATCTTCAATTCAGGCTTACCTCTCTGAATAAACGTTCCCTTCATTTTTGGTTGTGGAGGTTTCTAACTGTCTTGAAATCTCTTTAGTGCTTAGGAAGATACATTTCGTCTATATTTTTTAGTTCCTTTCACTAGGAGAATTAACCCAATAACCTGCCAACCATTCTGGAAATTAGAAGTGCTTTTGAATTTTAGACTCTAGATTTTAAAACGTTTTTCCTAGAGCAGTGCTTCACAAACTTTAATGTCCATACAAATTAGCTGGGGATCTTCTTAAAATGTATATTTTGATATAGAAATTCTGTGGTGAGGATTGTACATTTGCATCTTTGACAACCTACAGAAGATGCCCATGGACCATTACTCTGAATAGCAAGACTACAGAAAACATTTTCCCTGAAAATACTGGGAATCTGTAAGCTTGTAAAACAGGGCTTCTGAGTTTCCTAAATGAGTGTTATAAGATTGAAGCCCTTTACGCTCTTTCCTCCTCATTCAGAGCCTATTGACTCAACATTATACTTAATTTTATCAAACCTGTATATGTGGTTTGTTGAGCAGAGACAATCAGGAGTCTCTCTCTCTCTCTCTCTGTCTCTCTGTCTCTCTCTCTCTCTATGCCTGTTGGGTATTGAGGGAGCTCTGCCAGACACAGGGATATAGATAATTTGGATTATTGTCCTTGAATAGCCCTTGAGCTCCCTTCTGGCCAAAGCAGGATCAAATATAACAACTAGCCTCCAGGTCTAAGAGCTCATTATCTACAGCAACAGTCTTCAAACTTTTTGGACTCAGGGCATCTTGACATTCTTAAAAAAAAAAAAAAAATGTGAAGAACCTAAAGAGTTTTAAACTATGTGGGTTATATCTATCGATATTTACTATATTGGAAATTAAAACTGATAAAGTTTTAAAAATCTATTTATTAATGAGTTTATAATAATAATAATTACCTATTACATGTTAACATAAATAATATATTTTTATGACACATAATTGTATATTTCAGACACACAAAAATTTAATGATGAGTGACACTGTTTTACATTATTGCTGGATTTTCATACCTTCCCGCATTCAATACATTTTGATATATTGGTTTGGTGGAAGTATTTAAAGAACAACTGGCCTCATAGAGATATGTAGTTTAAAAAGAGAGGAATATTTTATTAGCCATTTTTCAGATAATTGTGTATTTTCTTCTTCAACATTACTTAAATCCTCGAGAAGTGATAGTTTCTTAAAGATAGTTGCAATATGGAATCTGAATCCATATCAGTAAACTTTTTATACTCTGCTACATTAAAACCCATTGTCCTATCTTGTACTTTGAATGGATCTTTTATCCATGCACGAGTTTGTCCCATAATGCATTTTTTATTTGGAAAATATTGGTTCACTGAGTTTTATGCAGAACTTCCAAATATTGATACATTTCGTCATACAGTATTAAACACACACACACACACACACACACACACACACACACACACACTCATTAATCTTTAACCACAGTCTTTAAGCACAGGAAGGCTATCAAGCTTAAGGTGGCAGGTACAAATTTTCCAAATTCTAATTTTTCACTTGAAAATTCGAATCTTCTTATTGGCAAGAAATACTGTCATTTGTGGTCCTTGAAGTGACAGGCTCACTTTGTTCATTTTTGTGGAAATGTTTGCTGAACATCCAAGTCAGAATAACCATCCCTTGTCTGTCAGCTGTTCTTTTCACATAAAAACGATGTTCCCTAAAAAATGCAACTAATTGAACTCAATGACACAAGTGCTTTTCTTCAGACAACCATAGTATTTAAAGATTGAGATTTAATAAAATTAGTAATTTTCATCAAGGACATTCTTAGGTGAAGCTGGCTTTTTTTCCCTCCACTGTGAGGACAGGGTGGTGAAGGCACAACAGTCTCTGCACCAGCAATTCCCCCACCATTACTTCTGCGGCATCAGGGCCAATGTCATCACAGTGAAAAAGACAGGACATCTTAGGATTCGTATGAAAATAGTTTCAATTTCAAGGACTCCCTAAAGGGTTTCTGGTTTCCCTAGGATTTCAAGGACCACAATTTGAGACGCTCTGATCTAAGATTTTGTAAATGATGGTTAATCCTACAGTAAAATATGCCATAACCACTAGAAACAATGAAATAGAACTGAATTTTCTTATACGGAATTTTTTCCAAGTCAAATTGAATATGTTAACATTTTTAAAAGTCAGGGAACAATTATACTTTATGTACTATTACATTATCATATTTATGTTAAAAATATACATATGTGAGGTATATATATATGCGTGTATATATATATGTGTGTGTGTGTGTGTGTGTGTGTGTATATATGTGTGTGTGTGTGTGTATATATATATATATATATATCCTTGAAGAGCCCCACACAGTTAAGACAGGGATATAAACAGGTTGGGTACAATGTGTTAAGAGTGACAGAATGGGCACGGCCCCCTGGGAGGAGGAGAAGGGGGCAGTTCACCTTTTGGAGAAGCCGATGTGTGAGCTGAATTCTGAAGGTCAGTAGGAGCACGTGATAGACCCCAGGCTGAAAGAAGAAGGTGCATAAGGACATGGAGACCTGAAAGCAGGGTGCTTGTCAGGGACCCCGGGGGCTTGTCATGGCTGTAGGCATAAGAAGGCCAGGGTGCTGGGGCTGTGGGACTTCCTGCAGGGAGCTGCCCACCACCTTCAGCAGCAGTTCTGAGGAAAGAGTCATTTGAGGCTATAGTCAAAGTGGAGGCCTCTTGGAGAAAGAAGCTTCTGGCTACTTCTGGCATCTTCTAGGATTGTTTGAGCAAGATCCCAAACTCCATCTCCTTCTTGGTTGGCTTTTTAAAAAATCTTTCTGGCATGGGAAATGTGTGAAGGGCTGAGAAGAGAGGAGCCAGACGCTGAGAACTTGGAAGAGGATGTGTTTTCCCAACTGACTCCATGCTGCCATAAGTGAAAATTGCTGAGAGAGTGTGGTCTTGAGTGTGCTCATAATAGCTCCCCCAGGGGCCTGGCTGTGAAGGCTGATGAGCCCCTTCTTCCCAGCTGTCCAGGAAGCCCCAGGCCAGGCAGCTTCCTGAGGCCCAGCCCTGTGACCTCTCAACCATGGAGGAAGGATGGCGGACAGAAGAGCAGGCAACACATTGGCAAATGTGTGATTCCTTTTTGTTAATCTCTGCCTGTGTTTCTATCCAGGCTTAAGGAGGGAATAAATCGAGGGTCACGTTAGCAAGCCTGGGGAGTTTGACTCCTGAGTCATCATCAAGCTAATGGGGCGTCTGATTAATTGAATTCTATGGCTCCAATTGAGTTACCACTGTGACAGAGGATGGATGTGCCAGAGCACATGCGTGAAGACATTCAGAGAGGGCGCTTATTAGCCCCGCTCCACAATGGAGATTCAGTCTTTCTGTGAGAGCTCAAGGAAACCCAGTAGCTGGCAAGGCCCAACTCTCTGTAATAAGCATGAGTTGTCATTGCCCAGGATTCTGAGCATAAGAGGTGTTGGAGTTTGGACTGAATTAACAGCTTCATGGTTGTCTTGGCTCAAAACCCTTTATTGGCTCTCCAGTTAGGATTGCCAGATCTAGCAAATAAAAATGCAGACTGTCCAGTTAAATTGGAATTTCAGATACCCAATGAATAATTTTTTAGTGTATGTCCATGCAAATATTATTTGTTGTTTATCTGAAATTCCAATGTAACTGGGCATCCTGTAGTTTATCTGGCAACCTTATCCCCAGTGGCTGCAAATTCAAGCCCAAACTCTGGCATCCAGTTCTCCAGCATTTAGCCTCTTCTGACTTTGCGACCTTATTTCCCACTCACTGTTCCCTTTGTTGTATCTAGTTTAGCTTCTTGACCAACCTAACTACCTCCTCATCATTGCTTTGCCTTTTGCTTTCTAGCTCCTTGCCCTTGCTCCTTGGTCTTACCCCTTCATTTTCACCCTAAAAGCCATGTCTAGTATGCTGTCCCTGATCCCCAATGGGGCAGAATCCCTCTCCTCTTTACACATCCTTAGTGTCCCTTTGAATGAGCTTCTTTAATTGTAGAGGACACTTATTGCTTTGTTTGCCTGGCACATCCTCCTTCTCTGGAAAAAGTACCTCTTCCTTTTGAGAACTGCTCCTCTGACCTCAACCACTTAAGTCCAACAGGAGCTTCCTTGCTCTTACTGACTCCGCCCCCTGGCCACCAATGATTGGCCCAAAAGTGGACACCTGAGCCAGGCGTATGAAATCCTTCCCTAGGCAGTTTTTTAAAGCTCATCTTGTCTGGCACCCAGCCAAACTCACACCCCAACATCTGTACTGAGCATTGAGCCAAGATCACCATTGCTGTCAAGGACACGATCACTTCATCTATTAGAATCTATAGTCCAAATTGCCATAGCACTTAAGGCACCGATGACCGTGATGATACAAGAGGCCCCAGTAAAATGGGATAAGCACTAGACTGGGAGTCTGGAGAGTGACCTGGGCTCTAGTCACAGTTTGGCCAGTAACTTCCTGCATGACTCACCATCTCACAAGATTGCCACACTTTATCTTCTTGTTTGTAGCCTCAGATATTTAATACATATACTTGGTAGGTGTTAGGTAAATGGTAGGTGACACTGGTGATAATGGCAACAGTGACGTAGCAAGTCACTGCTTCTCTCTGGGTCTCAGTTTTCTTTACTATAAAACTGGGGGATTGGATCTGATGAGCTTTAAGAGCATGTTCAGTTCAAATAGTCTGTCACCACCAAAGCCAACCCTAAAAGACTCTTCTGACTGCCTTACAACACCTTCTGAGCATGAAGGCAAGATTTTCATTGCTGTCAAAGACAGAACCATTTTCTCTGTCAGGGCTCATAGGCAAAGGGTCTACAAGAGCTCTAGGGTTTTACAAAAATATGTTGGACCAGAAAAATTATATTGAGTCATTAATAAGACAAAATAAAAACTGTTAAATATCTAATTAAAGCATAACATTATATCAACTGGTCAGCCACAACCCAAGTTACAGAGTAATATAATTTTATTGAGTTTAAATGATAAGAATTAAATATTCTCAACAAAACTTAAATACTTAATGTGGTTCTGTGAAAGACACATCCAGAGAATGAGAAGACAAACCAGACTAGGTAAAAATATTTGCAAAAGACATATCTGATAAAGGGCTATTGTCCAAAACATACAAAGAATCCTTAAAACCCAACAGTGAAAAAATGAACAAGCCAATTAAAAAATTAGCAAAAGATGTGAGCAGACATCTGACCTAAGAAGGCGTCCATATGGCAAATAAGCATATGGAAAGATGCTCCACATCATACATCGTCAGGGAAATGCAAATTAAGACAACAATGAGATACTACTACACACCGATTGGAAGGATTCGAATGGCTAAAATCCAACACACCAAATGCTGGTGAGAGGACGGGGAGCAACAGGAACTCTCCTTCACTGCTGGTGGGAATGGAAAATGGTGCAGTCAGTTTGGATGACAGGTTGGCGGTTTCTTACAAAACTAAACATACTCTTACTACATGGTCTAGTAGTGACATTTACTATTCACTGGACTGCTGCAATGGCCTTTAGTTCTTAAAAAAAAAAAAAAAGAAAAAAAAAAAAGAAAAAGACAGGGTCTGTAAGAAATCCATCAGCTACTTTGTGTAATGGCCAGAGAATAAACTAATGGCTTTGTCCCCATGGCTATGGCTACTCAAAATGGTATTACAAAGGACTGAAGAGTAGCAAGGGAGTAATTCTAATTCAAGACTCACAGCACCTTAAATCTGTCACGATGAGAAAATGAAAACTTATATCTCTCTGTGCTGAAAAGGAGGCTTTGAGAGACATTCTCAGAAAGAGTCAGAAATCTGAAGTCTGGGAGTGAAAGCTGAGCTGGGAGCCAAGGTGAGGCGGGGGGCTCCCAGTGTGTGGGGGTGTGTTACACAAAGCAGGGTGAACAGGGTGAAGCAGAAGCTGAGAATTCCAGGCAGCCTAGGCAGAGGAGGCTCAGAAGCATAAGCAAGGGCTCAAAATATATTTCATTCATTCGTGAGCCTCGTGGTTCCTTCTGTAAAATAAGGGCTTTCAACTTGAGAATCTCCAGGACCATGCAAAGATCCTGTGAAATGTTCTCTCAGTGTTTACTCAGCTGCATAAAACTGTTTACTTTTAAGTAGAGTAAACATTTACTTTTGTATTCTCAAGTAAATAAAACCTTAGACAGTGAAAGCAATGGGGCCATAAGAGTACATATTTGCTGATTGCAGGGTCAAATCTACACGTTCTAAATCACGCACCTCTTGGACTCAAGTCACCATGACCTGGAGGTAGCCTAGCCAGGTGCCGACCCAGCACCTCCACCTAAGCTCAGGTTCTGCCAAAGGCCCCAAAGAAGGCCCTGCCCACCCATCATCAAACCGAGTGCTCTGACTCGGGCTGGCACCAGCCCAAGGAAAGCAAATGTATGAGCAAGGTCAAGGGCAAGGCATGGCCTGTCCCAACAGGCTTCACCCTTGCCAAGCTCCCCTCCAGAAAGGGAAGGAGCAGCCACGACATGTCTTTGCCCGAAAAATTCCTACAGAGGTTCTTGTACTTCGGACTTTGCATTGGGATCTGAGAGTTTGGCTGCAAAAAATTGTACCCATGCTATGGAATGAGCTGGTCAGGTGCAGCCTGCGGGGTGGTCTTGGTCATGACTGTGGGCATCGCCCAGAGCTCTTCACTCCAGGTCATTTCCTTGCCTGGCTCTGCAGCCTCCTGGCATGTCTAAAAGCTCCTCAGTATACTGTCAATAAGTCTCTTTTCTTGTTTTGGTGTGATCTGTTTCTGTTGTTTGCAACTAAACACACTGTCTGGTTCAATCTTCATCGTTTATTCCTATCAAAACATGTCCAAGAAAGAATTAAAACTCTATTCCCATTGAGGCATAGAAATGCCTTCTCTCCTTCCTACAAAACTTTACTACTTACAACATTTTTTCATTATGCACTCTCTCATTTGATTTGTTAAGTTAAAGCATTCTAGCGTATGTTTTTATTATGTCTAACTTAAAGATAAGAAAAACAAGGGCCGCAGAGTGGTATGGGACTGGTCCGGGGTCACCCAGTGCATCATGGGGGCAGCTAACTAGAGATTCCATGCCATCTTCACTGATCAAGTCACCTCCCAATGCAACATGTTCCGTTTCAGGTTATTTCAGATCGGAGGGTAATAACGGGGAGTAGGGGTTGGAAATACAGAAGGAGAAGTCTTCTCAGAAGGAGGAATTGTACCCAGTCGGTGGTGATTTATGCCTCCAAAGGGGAAAGAGGGTCTGGGTGTATGCTCATAAGCACACACACACACTCACACACGCACACGCACGCACGCGGGTGCACACACACATGCCCTCACCCAGCTGATGTCTTCCCCCACTCCGCTTTTCCATTACAAGGTGCTAAGCCTCCTATGAATTGCTTAACAGCCACCCAGCTGAGCAAAGCACACCTTTGATGAGCTTCTATTTTTGTGATACCAAGTGTTCCATCTGTGAGGACTTGAAAATGTACACACCTCTGACAGGAATGACTCACACAGGGACACTCTGGCAAGATGAAGGGGACCGAACTCTGCTGCTTTGCGAGCTGAGCTGCTGGCAAGGGGGAGCCAGACACATCTCCTCCATGCAACCTGCAGGCAGAGACGAACACTCGGCTTTGGCAGAGCTGAGAACTGCAGGGAGGGCAGCTCCAAAGTGGGTTCCAAGGAAATAGTCATGCTCCTGAGATTTCGAGGTAGATCCCTAATCTTCTGAGGCACAAAATACTAGCAGGTCCCACCCCTCTACACCCGGTGACACACGGGGTACAACAGAAAGCACATAGCACTGCCTAAGAAGCCAGCGTGCCAAAAAGAAAAAGAAAAGGAACCTTTAGATACAACGACCACTGACCCAAAATAGGGGGGTGTCTAGTTTGGGTCCCACCAGAAGAAGGGCCTGAGACAAGGATTTGGGTTCACGTAGTCAATTTGGGAGATGGTCTCTGGAAGAAGTGAGGGAATGAATAAAGTAAAACTTGGGAGAAAAGACATGAAGTGTGTATGTTAATATATATTGGTTTCTGTCCCGGGTTCCCGACACAGAGCTCCTAAATTTCTTGGAATTTCCTGGATGATAGGAGCATCTTTTGTTCTAATAAAGAGACTCTTGGTGGGTTCCTGGGTGGTTTCAGGGGAGGGGGGTTGGTCACCAGAAAGACAAGCAAAATTAGAAACTTACAAGCCCCCCCTCTATTCTCCAGGGAGAAGAAAGGGGCTCGGATTGAGTTGATAACTGATCATTCGTACGTGGTAAAGCACCCATAAAAGTCCCTCAACAACAGGATTCAGACAGCTTCCAGGTTGGTGAACATATCCCAGCGCTGGGAGCGGGGCGCAGTCCATGCTTCTGCATTTATCGTAGGACCCTGCCTGACCTCGCCCTATGTACCTCTTCCTCTGGCTGTTCGTCTGTATCTATCCTTTATTATATAATGAACCATGGAAGTGTTTCCCTGAGTTCTGAGAGCCATGAGAGCAAATTAACAAACCTGAAAAGAGGACTGTGGAAAGCCCCAATTTGTAGCCAATTCAGACAGAGATATGAGTAACTTGCCAGTCACTTCTGAAATGGGGACAACTGTGTGGTACTGAGCCCTGAACCTGTGGGGTTCTGCACTAGGGCAGCGAGTCAGTGTCAGAATTGAACTGTACGACTCCCACTCTGTTTCCAAAAGGCTGGAGAATTTGTTGGTGACACATTTGGTGTCAGAAGTATTGGTGTGAGCGTGAGTAGAAGAAACGTTTTTTTGCTGTTTTTTTTTTTTTTTTTTTTTTTTAGTAATATTGATAGTGCTTGAGCAAGATGAGATTGACCCTGAGCTAGAAAAGAGAGAAAAGGTGTGAGACCTCACACCTTCCCCAGTTGGGAGTCTGTAACTTAACTGTTTGCATTTAAAACCTTCCTTCTAAAGCCCCATTTGAAAAAAATCCTATCAACTTTCTGATTTTTTAAGATATCTGTACACTCTGCTAGCTAATAATATACTGAAACAGTGTTCTTTAGTGTTTTGACAACTTCTAGAAACAGCAGAATTGTATGGCTAGGGGTCGAACAGAGAGATGGGAGATAAAGCAGGGGGTGTTTGGGGAATTCCACGGGCCTTGACATTGGGTCCACGTTTAATAGGAAGGAGGGATGAAACTTGTGAGATTTCCTTGTGGGACAGGATCCTGTTAGTTTCTGCCCAGCTTTGTGTGGCGTCACAGGGAACCCAAGGCCCACGACCCAGGGCACTGGGAAGGCCCTTGGTGAGCACTGTTTAAGTCAAGGTGACCAAAAAACAATAACCCCGAGTTTCTTCCATTGAAGACATCCAGGTAACTGACTCTGCAATCCCCCAGACTGCCAGGGGGAGTCAACACTGTTTGACTCAGTTCAACATTCTTGAGCCCTGCTGTGTGTCAGGCCACGTACTAGGTCTGGGTTCTTTGACTTAAGCAACAGAAGCGACTTCTGGCTGTGGGGTAACTCACAGAGTTGATGGAAAAGCTGAAGAACCAAGCTTCAGAGAGAACAGAAACCCAAGGAGCCAGAGCACAGGCTCTTCACAACCCTGTGCTCCTGGCCTTTTTATCTTTTTGTCACCCCACTCACATCCGAACACGAGGGAAAGGGCTTCTAATTGCTTTGGCTTGGGAAGGGCTAGGGCCCCTTGACCCACAAAACCAAGAGCCATCCCCGGAAAAGGAATGGAGGCAGAACAGAACAGCAATGTCCATTTTACATCTCATTACACAATGTCTGCCTTCGAGGAGCTTGACCCAGCAGCGGAGCCAGACCAGCAGATGTAAAATTACACCAGGGTGAAAAGTGGAACACACACAGCGTGGAAGCAAGGAGCACAGGGGGCTTTCCAAAGGAGGGGCAGTCAGAAGTGTGCCCAGTGGCCCCCTTATAAAACGTTTTTAAAAGGAGAGGGTACTCACCACCCACTATTGACCAGGCGCTGGGGGTTACTTCCCTCTGGGTTCTCTCTGGAGAGGAGGCAGGGCTGAGCCCAGTGGGGTAGGGACCCACTGTGTCTGGGTGCAGCCTGGCTTCACACTCACCCTCCCATAGGCTGTGTTTACTGTTTACAGTCAGCCAGGCAGGTGACTGGGGTCAGACCTGTGGTTCTCACTTCAAAGTCTGAGATAATCCTGTAAATGGTTTTCTCCTGGCTTCCTTTCTCAGCAGAAGCAGTTCATTAAAAAATTTTTTTCTGCAAGAGAGGTGGCTCAAAACTTGACGATTGGTTTTGTTTTGTATTAAAAGTTTTTAATTCTTTATGTCAAGAGAAAAGATGTTTCTGATGTGCTAAGCAAACCTTTGGAGGTGAATCAGCGGCATGACTAATGTAGCAGCCACTGCTGTCCGTCACCTTCAGACAAGTATCAACAGCTTCATATCACATTTTCTATTTCTCAGCATTGTGTGGTGTTATTGTATGTTAAGAAAAGTGAAAAAGTTTTGCATATGTTTTACTATCTATGACATGGAAAGTATAACTCTTTTTAATGGACTGTAATTCTTTTTAAAAAATAAAATAAAAGTTTCTAAAAACCTTTTAGAATTGTGGCGGGGACTATGCAGACTGTGGAAGAGGCTGCAGGGTTGTCTCAGTGGGGTCCGGTGGCAATAAGCATTGTGAAATAAAGGAGAAAAGTGGGGCAAAGGAGATGGGAGGGAGACGAGGAAAGAAAGTGAAAGGGTAAGAAAAGGAAGAAGGGAGGGTGGGTGACTTTCGACCACACTTGCAGAGTTGTTGCTGATGCCCCTCCCCCAGCTGTCCTGGCTTCCTGGCTGGTCCCCAGGACCCCACTGTGCAGCTACTTGCTGCTAGTCAGAAGGTTGGCTCTTGGTGGAGTTCTCAGCTCCTCAAACCAAGCTCCCGGGGAAGTGGGCCCTAGGGAGAGAGCAGGGCACAGAGATCGTTAGGAGAAACCGTGCACCTCTGCATGGCACCACAGGACTTAGAGGGAGCCCTGGAAGCTGCTGGCCCAGTGCAGTTGAAGTCTGCTCTGGTTCCAGTTGGGGGACACACTTCAGAACTCACCCCCGAATTTCCACCCCTCATGTAGGACTTAGGGAAGGAGACACAGGAAGAGGGCTGGAATGAGGACCAGATGGATGGACAGACACATTTTAATTAACAAAGCACTTTTGTTGTATTCATTATTTTGTTCAGACTCATTGGAACTTTTGTTTCCTCATTTCAGTTATGAACAATCCTAGGCTCAGAGGGGTTTGCTCAAGGTCAATCCCAGCATCCCCCAGGGACATCACACTCCAGTGACACGGAGTCACATATGTAGACCTTGCACTAAGTCAAAGCCCAGTCTGTATCTCACGTGATCCCCTCTCCAGGCCAATGAGAGAGATGCTCCTGTCCTTACTTTACCAGAGAATTAGGTAAGTGGCCCAATGCCACACAGCTAGTGAGTGACAAGCCCAAAGCTGTGTCCACTCAATTTATGTGGGAGGTTTCCTTTGGTACAGATAGAACACTCCATTTAGATAACAATATAAATAATCTGTATGAATGGTCTGTTCTGTTCTGTTCTGTTCCTGCGCTAACTCCTTAGTCTGTACAACTCTGAAAAACAAAGCATTTCACAGACTCCCAATACAAGCAATTGAAACATCTCCCATTATCTTTTCAGTGATGTGCTCCTAAGAGGAAAACTGATGTGCCAACAAACTTTGGCCCCAAGGACAGAATCCATATGAAAGAACAAATGCTTTAAAGAAAAAAAAAAGAAAAGAAAAAAAAACAACAACAAGGCTTTGTAAGCAGAATACAAAATTGCATGTTCACTGTGATTACCAATGAGCTTAAAATGCTCATGCATATAGACAGAGGCTGGAAGGGAAATGCAAAAATTAAATCAGTTCTATGGCAAGGGGATGGTTTGTTTTTCTTTCTTAGAAATGTATTTAATGATTTTATCATGTTTGTGCAACAACAAAAGACTTTGATGTCATGCATAGAGACTCATAATGTGAAATGCAAAAGATGTTCACGCAGTGGTATAAAGCCAAGTTGCAGCTGTTGGAGTCCCTGGGAGAAGTGCAGCTTGGTTGACCATGTTTGACCTTGACCAGTCCTGGTAATGGTCACCATAGAGATAGACAGGAAGAGAGAGAAGAGGGAGCCGCCTCTCCACTGGACAGTTTTGCTGATTGCTTGTTACTGTAGCATTTTGAATGCAGACTGTTCCCCACAGCTGCATTTTATAGGGCTTTGTCTTCAGATCAGAATCAATTAAATTTTGCAGAGTTCACTGAGCATCTACTATGCACTGGGCCCCAGAGGTACAAAGAATGGTAGGACTTGGTCTCTGCCCAGTGAGACCTCACAACCAGCTCAACTCTTGGCAGTTTTGGGGGCCTGTGGAGGGTGAAGCCTGGTGGTCTCCTCCCACAGCCTATGCACCTCACTCCCTAGGAGAAGGTCTCTAGAGTTAGAGGCCCCTCTCTCTGCATCTCATCCATTGCACTAGCACCCAGACAATGCCAGGCACGTGGTAGGCACTCAATATCTATTTATCAAACACATCTCACTGCTACCTTGCTGTTAGTGCCTGCTGGCTGGTTACAAGCCTCCTGGTTCCCCATCATCGTTATTAGCACAGCTGGGTTGTGAGGTTATCCCTGTATCACCAAGCCTGGTGTGGTGAATTGCTATTCAGGGAGCTTGGCTAAGGCCTGTTGAAATGACTCAACTTGACTCGTCCTTGGAGTAGGCTCAGCTCCTCGGTGGGCTTCTGGGACACTGTCCTACCTGTTCAGCCTCTGACAGGTCACACAGGGGACTGTTCAAAGAAACCATTGCAGGAGCTACATCATGAATCCAAACCTCCTCTGGCTGCCTCCCTGCCCCTGTTCCCGTGTTTGATCTCAGAACTTGCCCCTCTCCTTCATGGACCAGAGAGTGAAGAGAGGGCAGCCTCTGGACGGCTCGAGGGCCCGGGGAGAGCCATCCTCCCAGCGCATCATCAGGTGGCAGCTGGCGACCAGGAAGCTTCTTCCAGAGATGTTGATTATTTACTCTGGTCTCTCTCTCTGTCTCTTAGAAGACAAATAGAAAATTTCAGACCCAGACTACTTCAAATTTTAAAAATAACAGGGCCCAAATGTGCACCTCCTAAGTCCTCTCCAAATATAGCTAATAACTCTCCAGGCTTTTTTTTTTTTTTTTTTTTTTTTTTTGCTATAGATGCAGAGAACTATTAGGACGTGATGGACTGTATCACCAGCTTCTAGAGAACAGAGACTGTTACTGACCCCATTGCTGGTATAAAACCTGGCATTTACCATACTGTAGTTGCTCAGTGTTTGCTGAATATATTGAGCATCCACAGTGAACTCTGCTCTATGAACAAGAGAAGAGTGGATGGGTAGATGGATAAATGGGTGGATGGAGGATGGGTGGGTGGGTGGGTGGGTGAGAGGATGGGTGGATGAATGAATGGATGGTCGATGACTGAATGATAGATGAATGAGTGGATAGATGGGTGGATTGATGGGTGGGTAGACGGGTGAATGTGTAGATGGACGGATGGATGGATGGATGTGGGTAAGTGAATGGGTGGATGGATGGATAGATGGATGGATGGATGGATGTGGGTAAGTGAATGGGTGGATGGATGGATAGATGGATGGATGGACGGATGGATAAGTGAATGGTTAGATGGATGGATAGATAGATAGTAGTCAGATGAATGATGGATTGATGGGTAGGTGAATGGATGGGTGATAGAGTAGATGATGGCTAGTAAGGCACTGTGTCAGGAAACAGGTGCACAGATCGGGAAATTGAAAGAGAGTTTAATCAAAAACAATTTATAGAGTAGTGGGCAAGCATTTAGATAAATCAACAAAAAGTGGATAGTTCCAGAGCAAAGGGAAACAATGATTACCAGAACTCAGAGAGAGCATCTGACAAGCGAGGAAACTGTGACTTCCGGTAGAGGGAAGCCAAACTAGGGAGCAGGCAGGAGAACTTGACCTCAGCTCTTCCTAATGTGTTATGGGTTGAATTATGTTGCCCCAAAAAATATGTTGTAATCTGAAACCCGTGTACCTCAGCATGTGACCTTATTTGGAAATAGGGTCAATGCAGATGTGGAGTAGGATGGATGGGACCTTAATCCAATATGACAGGTATCCTTATAAGAGAGGAGAATGCCATGTGCAGACAAAGACAGAGAGAGACGTTGGCCATGTGACAACAGAGGCAGATTGGAATGCTGCATCTATAAACCAAGGAGGCAGAACAAAACAACAAACCTCCCCCTCCCCTTCACCCCCCAAAGCCTGAAAATTACTCAGCAGCAGCTCTGGGAGACCAGTCTGGATGGAGTTTACGGTTACCCAGGCAGTAGGTAGCAGAGCCAGAGCTAGAAACTCTTGTTGGCACAATCTACCCCCCAGTACCCCCCAGAGTGGCACCCTGGGGCCCTGGCTGAGTAGGAAGATGACATGCTGTCTGCATGCCATGCCACAAGCAGGCCGTGTACAGGGTGAAGCCCAGCACCAAGAAGCTGCCATCTGCAGCACCGTCCTGGCCGCCTGGACATCTGGTGTCCCCATGAGCATGATGGTCAGGAGGAAGGCCTTCCACAAAGCCCCCAGAGGTGCGTGCAGGCCTCCAGCCCGGCCTCCCCGGGCGAGGGAGATAGCCCTCCCAGCAGTGTCTCGGGTCACCATAGGGCGGGGAACCCAGTGCTCATTTCACACTTACAGCATCTCTCAGTGCAGTAGGCGCCGCCGCGTCGGACAGTGCTGGCCGACACCCGTTTCAAAAAGAAAGACTGAGGGTGGCTAGATGGGCGGGGGGGCGGAGGTAAGGGGGAAGGTGAGGGGATTAGAAAACAATCAGTAACCACAAGATGGCCACGGGGTTTGGAAATTAATCTGGGGCACGTAATTTGGTGGTTACCAGAGGGTAAGGGGGTTGGGGGGTGGGAGATGAGGGTAAGGGGGATCAAATGTATGGTGATGGAAGGAGAACTGACTCTGGGTGGTGAACACACAATGTAATTTATAGATGATGTGATACAGAATTGCACACCTGAAATCTATGTAATTTTACTAACAATTGTCACCCCAATAAATTTAAAAAAATAAATAAAAATAATTAAATAAATAAATACATAAATACATAAATAAAAAAAGAAAGGCTCATTGAAGGTAAAGGGGATCAAATATATGGTGATGGAAGAAGAACTGACACTGGGTGGTGAACACACAATGGGATGATGTGATACAGAATTGTACACCTGAAATCTATGTAACTTTACTAACAATTGTCACCCCAATAAACTTCAATTTAAAAAAATAATGATAAAAATAAAGGCTCAGCAAAGGCAGGTGACCTTCTCAAAGTCACACAGAGCTAGTAACTGGTAGAGCTGAGACATGCATTTTGTCTGTCTGACACCAAACGTGGGCATTGCCCACTACCCCACACAACTAGGGTGCACATCTGAGACTGGTTCCAAGTCTCCCTCATAAGCTGACAGAGAGTTGCCCGCTGACTTCCGGTTAAGAACATGATGCCTGATGCGGGGTAGGGGTGGAGAAGAATGGTCTAGGAGCAGGAAGATGCAGTCACCATCTTGGGCTGCAGGGCGGATCAGTATTAAAGCAGCCAAGAAGGCTCGAAGGAATGAAGCTGTCACCCTGTGACCACTCACCCGGGCAAGGCCTTCTCATGTGCTCTGCCCACACATCAGCCACGATCTGCCTCTTACTTCTGTCTCTGCAACCCCTGCCTGGGTGCAGTGCCCGGCACATTCCAGAGGAGCCAGAAGCATACAGCTTCCAATCTCCCAACATTTGTTGTCTCTGCACACCAATAAGACTGCAGCCGGCAAAGAATGCTAATGGGATTGACGGCATCTGACAGTGACTTTGAAAAAGAACTGGAACAGCTCACTCAATGACAGTGAAGTCAGTGGGAGAATCTGGACAGGGATCAACTTCCTGCAGAAAAGTCGTGCAAACTGGCATCACTATTGGGCAATGGGCAGGGGGCCTCAGAAGTGGGCTTCTAAGGGAGCCCGGAAGGAGGGCGCTGTGCTTACAAGTGCATTTTTCCCCAAACTAAGTATTAGGCTTACGCAAAGGAAGTCTGTTCAACAAGTCATGTGTCTCACTGATTGTCTGAACTTCAAACGTGATTCTGGATTTCTTTGCCTGAAGTATCATTTCATCATCATTTCAGCTCCTCAATTAAAAAAAAAGAAAAGGTATTTTCAACTCTGACGGGTTTGCTTTGCACATACAGTGTGAGGGCCTGGGACCCAGGACTGGGAAGTTTGGGGAACGGGGTTTTAGTCTTGGTTCTGTCACTACCTACTAGATGGGAGCTCTCAGATGTCACATTAACTAGTCTGAGTTCAGTTTCCTCATCTCTAAAATGAGTCTAGACTGTGTGGTGTCTCAGTTGTCCCCGTCAGTTAGTGACAGAGGTAAAGGAGGATTGATGGAAAAATCAGAAGACAAATATCTTGCATATTTGTTTTTTTTATTTCAGAAAAAAACTGAAAAAATTATTGTGAATTGCATGAGCGGGACATAGCAGTCACAGATCTCTCTGCAAATATGAAATATGTCTGCCATGGTCCATGTTCTTACTCCTACCTCCCTCTTCAGCCCCATCTCTCATCTTGTGCTTTACACAAATCAGATCATTTAATCAACAACCCCTTTAGTAAAGAGGACACAGAGATGCAAAGGGGTTAGGTAACTTGCCCAACTCTTACTGGTGAATGGCTGTACTGGGCTAAAATCCAGGTTTTCTGAGATTCACCCTATGTGTAGTCAGCTGTCTTTTGAATACAAGCTTCAGATCATTTTTCCCAGCACAGAAACTGTTCTGAAGTGCCACTGCACATTTATCACTATAAACTACTCTTGTAAATTATTTCTCTCTTCTTCAGTGGATCAAAGCATGCGATGTTCAAATCCATCCCAAAATCATCACGCACATCCTACAGTAATAATGTGGGGATATATTTTGCCATCATGTAAACTATAATTTTGAAATATTTGTGAGCCAATAGGGTCGGAGGATTATTTAAAAATCAATTTTACAGGATAGTAAATCTTCTCTCTTCCTCATACAAGAAGGGACATGCGGTTCGATATAGAGAAAATAAAATAGAAAAAGACGCTTTGGAGTAATCTTGGGTGGCTCTCAACTTGTACATCTAATCATCTCTCTGAAACGTCTCTCGCCCCTTCCCCTCCCATCCGCCACCATCACCATGGCTTCCTCAGCTCTTCTGGAGTTTTCCGCGACCGCTTCCTAGCCCAAGTCTTCTAACCCACCCTTTACATCATAAGCGGAGGGATCCTTCTAGAAAATCCCTTCAGGTTATTCTCTTGCTTAAAAGTATCTGATGATAGAGACAGAAAGTAGATGGTAGTTGTCAGAGCTGTGGTGGGAGGGGGGTGGGGAGTCGTTTAACGGGCACAGAGTTCCAGTTTGGGACAATTAAAAAGCTCTAGAGATGCACAGTGGTGACTGGTGCGTAATGACGGGAATGTACTTAATGCCACTAAACCATACGCTTAAAAATGGTTAAAATAGTTAATTTTAAGTATATTTTACCACAATAAAAAGATACAAATAAAGACTATCTGATGATTCCTAATGGTTTCAGGATACAACACCCATTCCTCAGAAAGACATTCAAGTTTCCTCAGAATGTGGTCCCACTCTTGCGTAAGTCACCCCCACCCCCTGTCCTGCCGATTCTGTTACCCAAACATACCACATACCTTCTCATGACTCCTTTGCTTCCCAAACATACCACACCTTCTCATGACTCCTTTGCTTCCGCCTATAACGTTCCCTCTCTCTGGAGTGCACTACTTCCCCGCTTCAGTGGCCAAGAACATCTAAATCTTTTTAAACTGGGTCACCTCCTCCGGGAAGCCCTCATACCTCCACACACTCCTGGCACCAGATATAACCGTCTTCTCTAAGGCCTGGCCATGTCTTTGTCCCCTCAGTCTCCCCAAGGCTGTTTAATGAATAAGATTTTTGTCTCCATCCCAAGGGAGCTTTACAAGATGTACATAAAAGAAGTAATATATTTCTAAAAAAGTATGATGCAATCTACAGATGGCACAGCATCCTCTGCAAGACAGAGATCTTTGTGGATTAGGTCAAGTTTGAGTGGGGATAAGCCTTCCAGGTAGGAATGTGAATGACAACAAAGCCGCCCCCTTCTGTCCCCCATATTTATTTTCCAGAGAGAGAAAGATGAGGTCCAGGGTAAGGCTTTTTCTAGGCTTTAAGCTTCACGTACCCCTCATGGCTTTTGCTTTTCTTTACCATGCAGACCAGAAGCCCAAGTATGATTGCAGGGACACAGGCTGTTTTCAGGGTGCCCAGCATCTGAAGCCCCTTCCTTTGTTTGAGGAATTCCCCACTCTATGAGTCTTAGTGGGAGGTGTTGTATTCCAGATGCCTACTTCCCCAGCTTGTCTGATAGCAAGGTGTGGCACTTGACTCAGGCTTGGCCAGACACCCCACCTGAAGTTTTGAACCTAGAGTGAGTGACTCAAAGAGGCAGAGATTATGAAGAATTCTTTCTGGGGGCAGAGGCAAAGCTGTCTCAGATTTCAGTGAGTAGGGACTCATGTAGTATCCAGGGTTCAGGGTCTGCTGCCTATGGAGTCCATACAGTGGGGACCAATGTCAGGTACAGTGGTAGAAGCAACAGGCATCTTTCCGGCGAGGTCTGCAGTGTGATTTGAGCCATGCTTCTGGCTGCACACTCTGCCCAGTGCCCATCCATTTTAGGGGCCTGGTTTGCCAGGCTTCTTCACAATATCTAAGAAGTAATGGTTTCGTTTAAGTCAGTGTCAGTTTCTGTTACGTGCAACTAAGGACTCTGATGTAGAAATTGACCTGGACCAAGCTGGGTCCCTGGTCTTCAGGGAGTGGAAGGGAAACATGCATTTTCTGAGCACCTACTGGCTATCATGCTAAATGTGCTTTTATTCACAGAGCTCTGAGGATCCTCTGGCCCGGTGATGATCTTGTCCGAGCTGGCCAGACCTGTGAGAGTGCAGGGTCCCTTCCTCCTGTCCAGGCTGAGCTTCAGATTCAGACCCTCAATCCCCTGCCCTTCAGGGGCTGCCTGGGTGGCGGCTACAACTCCGTCAAAGACCCAAGACTGCCTGCTTTGGCCTAGTGAACTAAGTTCTCTTTTCTCCTCCCTCCTATATGTTTTATTTTTCCATCTCTCTTATTTGGTCTTGTGTTGTAAACCTATTGGCTCAAGAAACAACAAGTTGCAGCCTTTTCCCCTTTACGTCAGGAAGCTTGTGTGACAGCTGTAGCAGCTGCTGTGTTACATTTGAACACTTTTCGGCAATTGGCCCATGTACGATCCTTCAAGGTGGTACTGGGTTCATCAGTCTTGCTGGCCATGTCTCTGAGTTTCAGAACCAGAAACAGAGAGAGTGCCTGGGGATCATTTGCTCGTTACATGGATTAAAGCCATCACTGTCTCCAGGCACCTTGTGGCATATTGGTAGCTGAGCAGGGTGGCATCACCAACTTTCTTTCAGGGGCGGCTTTAGATGGAATAGTTTTCTATTTATGTTTAGATGTCTGAGGACCCCAAATTGCTTACCTGGGCTTATCCTGGCTTTAAGGAAACCCACGAGAAATTGACAAATAAATCAGGGGATTGTTCATATTCAGAAGGATTCTTTCCTCTGCAAAAGGTTGTTTCACTGGGTTCCCTTAGTTACCGGGCTTCTTCTGCAGTTGGGAGTTTATTTACAGAGCTGGACAGTACTGCGGGGCAGGAGGGCCATCAGGGGCTGCCTGGAGCTTCCAGCCCCTCCTGGCTAGAGTCATGGGTGCCTCCAGCTGGGGGCTGGACCCCAGCCAGAGCCTGAAGCCATCCTGAGCAGCAGCTTCAGTTCACCCTGTCCTGTGGGCATTGTGTGCTTGCCTGTCACTCCTCCATCCATTCTTTGTTAAGCTGTCCATTCAGTCGCCCATTTCTTGGCACCCAGAGTTTCTGCCAAGCATTCTGCTGGGCATTGGGGCTACCCAGGCAAATCACGAGACATAGCCCCACTTTCCTGGTGGCTTCAGCCAGTGGGGAAGCAGACCCCATACCTACTGGCTATTTTGCTGGGTGGCGGGACATGAGGCAGGAGCTTACCTAGCTGGGAGGGAAGATGAGCCCAAGGACAGCCCCAAGAGACAGTGTCAGTTCTGCCAAGACTCAGGAGATGAGAAGTTAAGCACGTGAAGATGTGAGAGATGAGAGGACAGCAGGAGCAAAGCTCAGAAGGGGCCAAAGCACAAGAGGAGGGGAGAGCCAAGAAATAAGAGAGGAGAAGAGTGGGAGTAAGACCACTGGGGGCTTATGGGTCACCTTAAGGATTTTGAGTCGATTCTTAAAGAAATATACACATGTAGCTCTGTTCAAACACTTGACTAACACTAGCTCACTGAATCCTCATAATAACCCTATGAGGTAGCTATAATATTATCATCATCCCATTTTACAAGTGGGGAAACTGAGGCACAGAGTAATTATGTAGCCTGACCAAGATGAAGGCAGGATTCGAACTCAGACCATCCAGCTTCCGAGTCCAACCAATATGTTGAGCTGCAGCTAGAGGAAGTTGCAGAGTTTTAAGTAGGAAAGTAATACAAAGGTCAGCTCTTGCATGTCTTTCCAAGATCACCTCTGCTAAAGGGGCTAGGAGGTGCACGTGACCAGTCTCTTCCACATGGCCTGCACTCGTTAAGCTGACCACGTGGCTAAGCTGATCATGGCAGAAGGAGGTGAAGAGGCAGGAGGGACCCTACCTCAGACTACGATGCCTGGCTTTCCTTGGGTGGTCTGTATGCCAGCCTGTTGTCCAGCGCCACCTTCTCGGGTTCAGCCCTGTCCAAAGCTGACTCCCACTCAAGGAGGAGCACCTCTGGCCTTCCTGCCCTTCCATAGGCCGCCACCTGGCAGCGGAAAGGATGGAAAGCAAACCATCATCATCTCGGTGGCTCTCCCCTTTCCTACCATGATCCCTTTGTCTCTGTTGCCTTCTGATGCTCGACATCTGCTGTCTCTCCAGACCACATTCACGGCTCCCTTCTCCCAATTCCTGTAGCACTTATTGTGAGAGGGAAACAATCAACTCCTGTGTGCATTGTTCTAACTGTTCTGTGTTCATTCATCCATTCAACTTTCCTGAATTGCCTGCAGATGAGTCATAATTTGGGAGAAGGTTGAAGATTTGTCGTTTTATGTACCAAAATGTTTTTTGAAATTTCCAACTCTTGACACTTAAAAACATAGATATACATATATATATGTATGCATATAATGTATGCATATAACTGACTTCAACAACAACAATAAAAAAGAGAATGTAATGAACATGTTTTGTGATGATTATTAGGCTCACTGATTGCTATGTACCTAGACCCTGCCTCAGGCATATGGGTCGTGTGCCCTTTCACTAAATGGCACCAGCCTCTTGGGCTTTTTCATTAGTTTTTTGTGGGTTTGTTGTCTCTACCCGTCAACAGATTACCTTGCATAGACCTTATAAGTTGACTGGATCCCATCAGCCCATGGGGATTCAGCCGGGCTGGTCCCAAAGCCACACCCAGCTCTTCCTCTACACTGAATCATTTGGATATAGAGAAGGTGGAATGGAATTCAGGGACTCCTGGGAGTAATTCTGTTCCTACCTCCCAAACAACCACGTTTAGATCACTGTGGGCTTAGAAATCACGTAGCGGAGCATCTGAGAACTGAATAAAAAAACAAGACCTTCTCGGCTCCTCCCTGGGCTCTGGGTTAGGCGTCCCACCTCTGGGCTCTCTACCAGGCTCCTTGCAGGCACAGAGGGTGTCTGAATAATTTGTGAAATCCCAGCCCCTAGGACGGTGTCTGGCACATGGTAGACCCTTAAATATTCTGTGAACAAACTTACAGGCAATTGAGCGTGAGTTTGGAGCGCTCCTTTGAGTGAACTGTGTGTGAGCATTAGTGCAGGAACTCAAGGACGTTTTTCTGACTGCTCAGGGACCTTCCCTGCTAACTTTGTGTGCTTTCCTATGTGGACTTATAGTTGGACACAAAGTAAGCATGTAATGCAAACAATTACTGTCATTCGAAATGTCCCCTTGATGGCCTGGGTCCACTCTCAAAACAGACCTTCACTGAATGCCTTCTATGGGCCAGTTAGAGTCACCAGGGACACGAGCGCAGATGAAACTCTGCGCACTAGAAGGTCACAGTCTAACGGAGGAGCTGGGGGACGAGGGGAGAGACAAACACATAATTAATTAAAAGGAACAGCCAGGGTGGAGGAGGTACCCTTTCCTTGCAGATACGTTCAGAGTAAAAACAGAGACTTCCATATGAAAATGAAATCAGTGGCTGACTCGCTGACGGATATATGCTTAGCCACCTACCAGCCTCAAGTAACTAAACATTGTTTCCCGGCCCTCAAACATTGGAGCTTCCATTTTCCATTGCAGATAGCACGGAATCTTGTTTATTGTAGTAGAAGCAGATTGAAATCACACAGACCTGTTTTTGAATCTTAACTCTATTGCTTACCAATTTCGACAGGTAATTCAACCTCCCTGAGCTTCAGTTTATTCGACCGTACTGTGGGAATCATAATACCTAGTTGAGAGGGCACTAGGGATACAAATCAAAAAAGAAAACCCATGCCCCCAGGAAGCTCACAGTGTAACAGGGGACAGAGGAGACTGTTATGTCCTCGACATACACTCAAAGCTATTAAAAGATATCATATCATTTGTGGAATGAAATTATTAGTCAAAGTTCTTCAGAGAAACAGAATAAGAGATAGATGGATGGATAGATAGATAGATAGATAGATAGATAGATATTGTAAGGAATTAGCAAGTCAAAATTTGCAGGGTGGGCTTGCAGGTCAGAGACTTCCATTTGAGTCTGAAGGCTGTTGCAAACCCAGGAAGAGCTGAAGTTGCAGAGGAAGTCCAAAGGCCATCTGCTGAAGAATTTTTCTCTTGCTTGGGGGAAGACTGGTCCTTTTGTTCTTTTCAGGCCTTCAACTGATTGGATGTGGCTCACCCACCTTGTGGAGAGCCATCAACTTACTCAAAGTCCACCCATTTAAACATGAATCTCTCAGAAAAACACTGGCAGAAACACCCAGAATAATGGTTGGTCAAATATCTGGGCACCTTGTGTGGCCCAGCCAACTTGACACATAAAATTAACCATCACACTGAACAAAGTGAAGAATGAAATCTCAAAAAAAAAAAAAAAAGAAAATAGAATGAAGTCTCATGTGTGTAAAATCATATACATATGTCCAAACGAAAAGAGATATATTTAGAAGGCAGTCACTACAATGCTAACAGTGGTTACCGCTCAGAGACAGGCTCTTAAGTTCTTTTTACTTTCCTTTGTATATTCATATATTATTTCATTTTTTTGTATAATGTGTGCCACTATACTTTTTTCAACATTGCCACTATTGCTATCATCTTTGCAAAAGTAATCAAACTTAAAAAAAAAAAAAATACTCGATTGCCTTCAAATGCTGGAGAAATGTCAGAATGCTGGGGCCGTTCCCCAAGAGACTGGCTGACCAAAAGTGAGTTCCGAAAGCCTGAAATTCTACCAGTGAAGTTTTGGTCTTCAAATATAAAAGCTTTTTTTCCTCTTAATATGCAAATCGTGGCAGAAGAAATATTGTTTGAAGACTTCGCTGGTTTTTGATGATTGAATGACACAGTAAGATTTTTTTTCTGAGAGCACACAGTGAGAACTGGAGAACGCTGTGTGGCTGAGAGGTGTCCTGGAGATGCTAGAAGTGGGACAACTGCAGGCACAGAGGGCTGCTACAGATGGCAAGAATCAACCTCGCCCACCCGCTGCTGGCCTGAGGGGAGACAATTCCACAGGACTGACCCGGTCCCAAGCTGGGGAATGTGCAGGAAGACTTCCCTGACCAGGCTCCCTGGAGCTGCCCACCTGTCCTGGCTCTCCATGAATCTCATTTTACACCTCCAGGTGGAGTGGACGGTGGAGGCAACTCTTCAACTACCTGCTAAACAGAAATATTGAGAATGATTGTATGGGAATTTATGATGAAAAGTCCCACTCAAATATTTGTTTGTGAGTAAAATATCTGCCATATGGCAAGAGAGGAAGAAGCTCCTCTCTGATGAGCCACTGCTCTGGGCAAATAAACCACTGAAACAATTTATGAGAGTAAACTCAACCAGGAGGACTCATTCATTCTGAAATGTACACTGAAGGCAGCCATTCTGCAGACCGTTAACTCCACTAATTACAACAGTGTTTCAGGAAATAAGCCTTCACTAATGTTTTATAAGGCTATCAGGCTCCCTCCAGCATGACAGGTAATTCCCTCCCTCCCCGCAAGCAGAATGGAAGAAGGGAAAACACCAGTATTTACTGAGCACTTGCTATAGGCCAAGCATTTTGCTGTGTGATAGCTCCACAACCCCTCAGAGGAAGGGATTATCATACAGTTAGGAAACTGAGGTTCAGAGAGGATCACGGTGTCCAAGATCAAACCACAAATAAATAGCAGGGCTGGGATTTGGAATCTTCTGGCTCCAAGTTCTGTGCGCTCCCTCCTGCTCCAGCAGCTCCTTCTCACCAAGTAATTTAGAAAAAATAAAATAACAAGAACATCAAATAAATAAAATAATAACTTCTCAGTACTTCGTCTCTGTTAGCTGTCTGTTCCCTAGAGTTCCTCCCAGCACGTGGAATGTGAACGTTTAGCACATTTCATATTTACTAGGATGAAACTCCTGAGGATAGAGACTAGTCTGATTTTTCCTAGAGTCCATACCGCACCAAGCAAAGGTGTGGTGGAGTGGTTACATGAATGGGCGTCAGGGCGGAGACCACGTGCACAGGTCCACATCCAAGCTCTGCCACTTACTAACTGTGTGACTCCTCATGTGGTGCTTAACCTCCCTGTGCCTCAATTTCCTCATCTGTGAAATGGACATGAATCAAAATAATACGGACTTCATAGAGGAATTAGGGACATTAAGTGAAATTAATATGTACGTGCAAAAGACTTAAAATAGTGTCTGACGTGTAATCACTCAATAAATGTTATTCTTTATGTGTCCAGGGACTCCAAGTTCCCAGAGCTTTAATTTTCTCAGCCTAAGTCATTTCAGGTGCAGAGACCTTTAGCTATGCAGTCATCCCTCTGGTCCCTCATAAAAGATTTAATTTCATAGTGGGCCATTGTTTCGAAGCAGTTTTCACCCATGATTCCAGGTGATCATAGCTATATGAGTTGATGCTCAATAAATATTTGATGAATGAATGAAAGCAGAAATTTAGACTGTAAAATTTAGAAATTTTACAGAGAGCCGTAAAATGTTGCCCAAGGTCACCCAGGGAGATGGCAGTACAGCCCAGACTTTCTGACAAAGAATTGGTGGGCTTGCCCCTTCCCTCCCTCCCTACCACAGAGGTTCGGTCCTCTGACAATTCCCCTCAAGAGTCGCCATCTCCCGTCTACCTCCACTGATTTCTCCCAGTGCTCAGGCTGTCTATAATTCAGTGGTCATACAGAAAGCATTTTATCTGACCTTCCACATGCAAATTCTTTCCAATGGGATTTCTTGGTGTCCAGCTCCACCCCAGCCCACATGGCCATAAACACTAGTGTGTCTGCAGCCTGGCCCCAGGGATTCCAGAAATAACAGCAAGGTCCTCCTTTAGAATGCTAGAACATAGTAAGGCATTTCTGCATTAGGACACAGGAGCTTTCCAGCCAGGCCCTCTCCTGTTTGTCAAAGCAGAAAGCAACCTTTACAAGTCAGGACAGGGAGGGGCAGCTGGAAGGGAGTGTAGATTTCTGGAAAGTCAGCACCTCCTCCTGCTATCTGTCTGCATTCAGATCTTCCTTTCTAGAGATTCTTCAGATCTGCTCCCATCTCCACTTAGAATATGAAATTCTTTCTCGGCTGAGGCATTTTTTGCTTTCAGTGATCCATTCTCCCTTGGATGTGCTGGAACTGGAATCATGGCAGCATGAGCACAGATGGCAATTTTCACCTTAAGATGACACAGAGGCCACTTTCCAGAAACCTAGGACACTCACCTAATTTGGATTCAGGCACTGGGGAAGTTCCAGGAGAGAAGGGAGTGGCTGCAAGGGAGTGTCTAGTTTAAAGAGAAAGGAAAGTGCAAGCGATGACCCTAAATAAAAGGCTTCTGAGGCAACCTTTCTCACTTAAGAAGGGTGTTCACTAGGAGAAAGTCAGAAGTCAACATCTAGGGAGAGAAGGTTAGCTTTTCAAGTGTCATCTCAAAAATACCAGAAGATAAAAAGTACATATAAGACAATGATGTGAAGAATATGTATTTAGATGCAGAACCTGTAAAAGCCAGAAGGAAATATACAAACAGTTTCTTTGCCGCCTGTGTGTGTGTGTGTGTGTGTGTGTGTGTGTGTTAATGGGTGTTTTTCTCCAAATTATCCTTAATGTCATTTCTCATTTTAAAGAAAATCATGATATCTGGCATTGCCAGAGAGACGTGCTTGGACTTCTGGGGGTATTGTACAGGGAATTTCAGCTTTAGGTTTCCGTCTGAAAACTTGAATTTATTATGTAAAAACCATACTTAAACCACTTTGTTCAGGAGTGGTCCTTTGTCCTCTTTAATGGGTATGGGATTATTTCGAATTCGCAGCCCCAATCGTAATGCTATTAAAGGCTAAGTTCAGTGTATTGAGCTCCAAACCTTTGTCACGAATAGGAAGGTGGAGGAAAGAAAGGCGTTTGTGCAACAAAACAGCCGATTGTGTCACCCACCCAGGACCGGCCTCACGAGGGCCGAGTGGAGCCGCAGCTGCATTAGTCCACAAGATGCAATGCACCAACTGCACAAATGCTGCTGCAGGAGAAGCCGCCACCGCAGGAGAGGTCGTGCGAGCCTCCAGCTCCCGTGCCGCACCCACAAGTGCCGGGGATGGCAGGGAGGATGAGGGGAGTTGGTAACAGCATCGCCATGGCAACAGTGACGTCCTTTTACCCTGGATCTAATTGGAGGAAACCCCGTGGCCGAAGCCGCAGCCTGCCGGCCAACCGAACTTGCCCAAGCCGACCCACCCTCCTAGCCCCCGCTTCCCCTCCAGCCCCGCCCCCTTTGCCCCCTTCCGCGCGCTCAGTCGTCATTGGCCAGTGGCGGGGCGGGAGGCGGAACTCCCGGGAGCAGCTCGGTGCGTCATTGGGCGGCGGGAGAGGGGACAGCCGCGCGGCGGCCCGCCCCTCGGCTCCGGGGTAGGCTGAGACGGGAGGGTCCTCGGCTAAAGCCAAAAGCAGATCAAAGTGGTGGGACTCGCGCCGCGGCCGCGGAGACGTGAAGGTGAGCGTCAGGGTCGCCCCGGCCCTCCTCGGGTCTGGCGGGGCCCGAGGGAAGGGTGGGAGGTCCGCTTCCGGGAGCGGCCGGCCTCTACACCACTCTCCTCAGGGACGGCTCCGGCGGGAAGGTGCGGGCCAACAGCCGTTTCCATTTTGGGCCGGGCCCGGCGGGAGCGGGAGCGGCCCTTCCTCCTCCACCTCTTCCTCCTCCTTCCTTCCTCCTCCTCCTCCTTCCCCCCACCCCCCGCCTCAGGCGGCCTCCGCGGGCGCCCCTCGGCCTCCCGGGCGCCCCGCGGGGAGCGTGGGCGGGGGAGGGAAATTCAACTGGGCTGCGCGTGCGGGGACAGACAAAAGGGGCGGCGGCGGGCGGGCGGCGGGCGGCCCGGGGTGGCGGGCTCATTGTCTGACGGCGCCGCCCCCGCCGCTCTGTCGGCGCCCCGGCCCGTTGCCCTTCCGCAGGCCCTCCGCACGCCTCCTCTGGATCCCGGTCGGTGCTCGCCCTCGCTCTGCTCCCCGTCCCCATGGAGAAGACGGAACTGATCCAGAAGGCGAAGCTGGCCGAGCAGGCCGAGCGCTACGACGACATGGCCACCTGCATGAAGGCCGTGACGGAGCAGGGCGCTGAGCTGTCCAACGAGGAGCGCAACCTGCTCTCGGTGGCCTACAAGAACGTGGTAGGAGGCCGTAGGTCCGCCTGGAGAGTCATCTCGAGCATCGAGCAGAAAACCGACACCTCTGACAAGAAGTTGCAGCTGATTAAGGACTATCGGGAGAAAGTGGAGTCCGAACTGAGGTCCATCTGCACCACGGTCCTGGTGAGTCAGCGCTGGGCAGGGTGGTGGGAGAGTGGAACTGTGCTCCCGGGGCCCCGAGGCCCTCTTCTGGGAGGCCTTTTCATTGAGAATTTCATGGGGACGGGCAAGAAAGGCTGGCCGGGGCTTGCCTAATCGTCTGCCCACGTCCAGGGTTGGAGAAGGTTAGCCTTGGTCTCCTCAATGTGTTGTTTCAGTTGAGACTGGAGAAGCTGCTTTTCCAGGGTGAACAGACCTTTTCCCACGGTGCCACCGCACAATATAACTTGGAATCATCCAAGTAGGTTTGCGCAAGACTGCAAGTTTTTAAGCTTATTGAGGATATTTGGGGACCCTTTCAATGCGTTTAATCAATTCATAGGCTCCAGGTTTCAGTTGAAAAAAGGTGCCCGATACCTTTTCCATAGAGACAATGTATGTATGATGTTTACCTCCCAAACCTAGTAATGGAAATTTACTCTGAAAATCTGAACAGGTAACCTCATTTTTCAAGTAAGAGTATCTGTTGAACTTTTCTCTGTTAAAAATGGGGGAAGGGGAAAAGTTGGGTACATGTGCAAAGGGCACAGCTAAATCTAAAGAACAAGATGTCCTGGTAAATTTCAGTACTTAGTAACATTTCCTGATACTACATAGCTACACTTAAGCACCATTGTATTGAATTGAATTCATTTCTGGTGTGGAGTAGGCAAGGAAAGCTTTCCAGGTTTTGAACTGTCCATTCTTAGCAAGGGTGGCTATTGGGTGGAGTAGGTGACTTGTGATTCACCCTTATTAGTGAGAAGGAACGTTTTTAGCTTTGTCATTGCATAGATCTTTTGGTCAGTAAGATAAGTTTTTAAAGTTTAAATGTCAGCATAATATCTTAGAGTGTTTTAATACTGTAGAGTCATTTCTACCAATAAAATAAGAAATATCAGTTGCCTTTTTTTTTTTAAGTGCCACTTTTAAAGAGGCCTGCTGTTTTTTGACCTGTTTGTTCCTCGTAGTTTAGGTGGGCTTTGAAGGACAAGCATGTGCTAGATTGGTGATTTTTCAAGAGGGAATAGAGGGGGAAATGCCGCTTTCCCTTCCAGCTTTCTCTTCCTTGTCCCACGGGCAGGAATTTTTTTTTTTACTTTAACCTGTTTTTCCAATACAATAACATGATCTGAACAAAAATATGGCTGATGGAGATAGTTAGTAAAGGGGCAAAGAAAGCAATGCGGAGAGTGTGTACTAAGTGGAGAAAACTTGATTGAGGTTATTTGCTTTTTGAAGGCGAGACTTTAGTTATATTGATCTAGATCTTAGCCTCTACTCCCTGCCTGGCATAGAGGAGGCACTTATAAAAGGTTTTTGAACTGAATTACTTGTATTTCAAGAAATTGACCAACTTGAAAGTGATGGTAGACTTCAGTAGCATATGGTATTGGCTATTGACAATATTGACTCGTTTATCAAGGAAGACTCATAAGAATTCCAAATGTTAATGAGAAGCTTTTCCAGAAGGGTTTGTAGGGGGGTAGTCATAGAGCATATTCCAGTCTCCTTCTTTTCAGTTATTACTTTGCAGTTTATTAGTTACCCTGCAGTAATTCAGAATTACTACAAAATTTTTCCTGTTCTGTAGGAAGTTAACTCTGAGCCAAAGGAATACTTGTTTTATTCTGTGGCTCTTATAAATTTTAATTTTTATTTATGATGGCATAAGTGGAGGAGATGTTTGTTTAGCTGATAAGTTACTCAAAAGAGAAACCAGGTATTTTAGAGTAGACCTGTTATGCAGATCATTTCAATAGGAAAGAACCCTTGAAATTAACACAATTTTTTTATATCAAATGAAATAGAAGAGTTTAACTTGATTAATCTGAGACACTGAGGCATAAATAAAATATTTTTATTGGTAAAATGGCTTAAGAGACTAATTATGACTTAATAGCCAACCTGTAAAAAAAAATCCTAGAAAAGGCCATCTTCAAGTTGGCAACTGTTTGAGAGCTTAGTATGTGCATGGCACTGGGCTAATAAGCAGTATGAGGAAGAACAAAGCTGAGAACCATAGAATATGTCCTCCAATAATTTATAATAAGGAGTGCATAGGAGAAGTACACAAATGTAAATATGCATATAATTCCCATTAGATAGTTATGAACAAAATGCTAGATGTAGTTCTAAGGAAACAAACCTCAGGAAAGGTTTCACGAAGAGTGGCTCTTGGAGTGAACATTGAGGAAGGATCTGAGGTGGGGTCAGTATCCAAGCAGAAAGAATATACAGGATAGGCCTTATTCAGGGAAGGTTTCTGTGACTGGAGCAGAACATGTGTAGAGCTGTTGCAGGAGAAAAGCCTGGAAAAGAAGGTAGCTGTATAAGAATGTCAGTTTTCTCCTCATTTGATTGACATTGGGGAGACATTGAAGATTTTTGAGTGGTGTGCATGTCGTACCATCTAGAATTCATGATTTGAGTGCTAACATTTACCAGTCTGTAATCTCAACTGATAAACAAGGAAGTGATAGACTAGTGAACAAGAGTTTGATAATTTAGTAAGGAGTCTAACAGACTAATGAGGAAAGAAAAGTAAAAGTTTCTGAATGGGAGTGCTACAGTGAGGTTTTCCTTTTTCCTTTGGTGAACAGGAAGGAGAATTTGGTGTGGAGGTGAAACTGACTTGTTATAGAAGACTTGTAAAAGTAACGTGGAGGATAGGCAAAATTTTGGTCCTAAATAGCAGATTCTCAGCCTCTTTTTTCCCTTTCTAGAGTAGGTTGGGGGTGGAATTTGACTGTTTACTCAAAATGAACATGGTGGACAACTCAACCATTTTGATACTCACTGTATTGAAAAAGCTTACAGAACTGTAAGGGCAGAAAAAAAGGTTAAAATTCCAAATGAGTAATCTAAAGAGCAAAGGAGATTAAGAGGGCCCGAATGGCCAAGACCAAAGTCTTTTTAGAATCTGAGTGAAGTTAGAGATTTTACCAACCATCTCTCTCCCAGTGTCATTTGTGAAACCAGAGGGTTGGGCTAAAATTTCCAGGTCTCTTCCAATTCTGATTATTTGAAACTATAAAGTTATGTAGGTCTTAGCCATTCTACCTCTGCTCTGACTTACTCCCAACTCTAAAATGAGTGGTTTTGTTTTTAAAGTCCGGGTTGAAGAACATGTCATCAATGGTACATGAAATGTTGAAAAACGAATGACTAGTGAAATGATTTCAGCAAGTGGTGTATATAGACATCATTGGTGATCCTAATATAGAATGTTGGAAATAGCAGTTGAAGTCTGACAGCTGGGCAGTGGTTAAATAGCATGTGTAAAGTGTTGGGGAGTCATTAGGAACTTGGGTGTGAGGTGAGGGCAAATTGATGGAATCAAAGAGGTCCCCAAAGGTCTTCTGGGACTTGGGAACAAAAGCTATCATTTATAAGTCAGTGGCCTTGGAGTAGGAAGGAGACACTTAAAGAATGTATACAAGATAACTCAGCCCCATGTTATCATTTTCTGTTGATGGTCCTTTAGTAGAATTTCAATAGGCTGCTTTGGTATAATGTATAAACAATTTCAGGACCTAAGGTCTGCATTCTGGCTTTTCAAATAAAAATCATTTAAAATAGCATATAGAAACTGAAAGTTATCTGTGTCGGTGTGTAAAAGCTCTGTAAAGTTAATTCAGTAATATGCTTGAATTTAGTTAAGTGTTCTAAATTAATCTCTTAATGAAAATGTACTGGTTATTAATTTGAAGTAAGACCGATGTTCTTGATAGTTAATGAATCATAATATAATTTTATTGACATAATGGAAAAATTATGGGCTTTGGAATCAAGACAGACTGTTATTGAATCATTGCTCTGTAACCTTAAAGTTTTGTGACCATGGACAAGTTTCTTAATTTTTCAGGCTCTGTTTTTTCATCTATAAATTGGTGATGATGGTGCTTGCCTTTATAAGCTTATAATTAAAACAATAACTGACATTTATTAGGCCTTTACTATACACTAAACACTATTTTAAGCACTGTGTCCTATATACTCACTTTGTCCCCATAAGTTAGATTGATACCGTATTGTTTCTGTTTTAAAGTTGAGAGAATTAGGGCATAAGGAAGTTAAGTAACTTGGTCAACATCCCAAAGCTAATGAGTGGTAAAGGAAGAATTTGAACCCAGGTGGTGTGACTCCAAATGAAATGAACCACATTTGGCCCTAAATGCATGGCTGCTGAAGATACCTCCTGGTATCTAGTATTAGATGTAGTGAGGATTACCTTTGTTCTCACAAAGGGCTAGCTAGGTACCAGACATTTTTTGAAGTCTCATACAGTTTGACTCATAAAATGGTACCATCGCATAGGATTAGTTAATTCAGGGTACTTGACAGTTGGGAGATCTGCTTGATCATATTGATGTTCCTTTATGATATTTATCAATACCATTTTTATTTAGCCCTAGTTCTTTCAGAATACTAATGTAAAGTATCTTTGTATCACTGGCTTTCTAGATATCAAGGAAGTGTGGTAGAGAGGCATTATTTAAAGATGTAAAGAGAAGAAAAATTGTTCATTCATTGCTTCTTTAATTAAGCTTTTTTTACATTAAAGTTTATTGGGGTGACAATGGTTAGTAAAGTTACATAGGTTTCAAGTGTACAATTCTGTAATTATTGTCTGTATATCACATTGTGTCTTCACCACCCATAATTAAGCTCTTAATCCATAGGGAAATCAATTATGGTTTCTTGAGTATTTCATGATAAATAATTTGACTAGATTTGAAAACATTGTTTGCATGTTGATGTATTTAAAGACTAAATGATGATAATGATATCTAGGACTTCAGAATAATGGGTGGGAGTATAGATGAAACAAGAGCATCTGTGAATTAATATAGTTGCAGCTGGCTTTCATGGGAATTTATTATACTGTTCTCTTACGTAAATTTGAGATTTTCCATAATTGAAAGGTTATTTTCCCCCCCTAGAAATTCCACTCCTAGGTATTTACACAAGAGGAATGAAAACCTAGGCCCAGAAAAATACCTGTACAAGAGTGTCCATATCAGCTCTATTCTAAGAGCAGAAAACTGGAAACAATCCATAATAAGAAAAGGGATCAATAGACTGGTATATTCATACAATGAAATTTTACTACTCCATGGTAAAAAGGAATGGACTGCTGATACATGCTACAACATAGGTGAATTCCAAAACCAAGCTAAGTGAAAGAAGCTTTGCATGAAAAAGCACATAGTGTGGTTCAATTTATACATATAGTTATAGAAGAAGCAAAAGTAGTCTATGGGTGAAAAATCAGAAGAGTTTGGCTTCTGTGGGAATGGAAGTAGCGATTGACTAGAGGGGGAGGGGGAGCTTTCTGTAGTGATTGTAATGTTCTTTGTATTGGTATGCGTTTGAGTTACACAGGTATTGCATTTGTCCAAACTCCACAGATATGCACCTAACATTTGTGTATTTCACTGTATGTAAGTTTTGCTTCAAAAGAATGAAAACACTAGCGATCAGCATGCCTGTACTGATGTCATCAGTTTGTATAAAAACTGATAGAAATGGATGGATATGTGATAGAGCAAGTACGGTCAAAGGTTAATGGTTGGATCTGGGTGGAGGGTACATGGGTGTTCACTGTAGTTGTCGGTTGCCGTGTATTAGGGATATGATACGCTACGTTGCTGGTTGAATGCCTTCACTACCTATAGCAAGAAAAACCATGACATTTATGTCTTGTTGACCTCAAGATATGAGAATGTATAGAAAAGTATTGATACCCACCTAGGAGCTAGGAATGATAGACCTGGCACCATGGCTTTTGTTTTTATTTGGTGGTGAATGCTGATTCACAAGCTGCAGTGGAAGACAACATAATTGACCATACGCCAGGGCAGTGATTCTCAAATTTCGTCGTCTCAGGACCCCTTTGCACACTTTCAAGTATTGTGGAACCCAAAAGCTTTTTGTTTGTGTAGATTCTACCTATAGATACTTACATTATTAGAAACTGAGAATTTTGTAATCCATTTAGAATGATTACTAATTCATTTAGAATAATGCACCCATTGGAAGTTAACGTAACATGTGGTTTTTTAAATTGTAGTGAAAGATCCATACTGTGAAATTCACCATTTTAAGTGTACAGTTGTGTGGCATTAGTAAGTACATTCACGTTGTTGTGCAACTGTCACCATCAGCCGTCTGAGAACTTTGTCATCTTCCCCAGCTGAAACTCTACCCTGTAAACACTGACTCCCCATTCTGCCCTCCTGGCAACCACCATTCTACGTTGTCTCTGGGTTTGACTAATCTAGATACCTCATATAAATGGAATAAAAACATTAAAAAAAAAAACTTGAAACAAAATTGAACGAGCATTAGTGGCATTGTTTTACATTCCGTCTGTTGCATTATCACATCTCTTGTGGCTTCTGGAAAACTCCACTCATGAGAGGATGACCATGAAAAAGCAGATAGCATCTTAGCATTGGGAAAAAGATTGATTTTGTGCCTCAATCACCCACCCAAAAGGGTGTGAGGGAGGTCCCTTGAGGTCCCCAGACCACACTTTGAAAATGCTGCTCTAAGGGAATTCTGTGAGACTTGCTAAATATTACTGGGCTGGATGATTGAGCAGCTTTCTGAGTACTTGTCTTTATGTGGTGATAATGAGATCTGTAAGAAAGCCTTCCTCTCCCTTCTCATTGTCCTGCCCCTTTACCTCCCAAATTATTCTAGGAGTATATGTTTTGAGACCAGAAAAATCACAAACTCGATAATAAAAAAGTTGATTTTAGATAAATTGGGTAATAAAGAGTTCCTGTTAAACCCTGAAAAACTTAGGAACTGGTGTGTTAGAAGGGCTTCCGCTTCCTCATATTGAGAATGGTGATGTAAGGTTAATATGGTCTTTCTTTTCACTTCCCAGGATGGAATGAATAAAATAAGTAGATGATAGTCTTTCGGAGCTGGTTGCATTTAGGTTTGAAAATTATACAGCTTTTGGAGATAGTAAGTCAGGTTAGCTATTAGTTGAAACATTTCAATGAAACTTGTCTTTCACACAGATTTTGACTCTCCATTTACATTTTTTTCTATCCAGATGAACAGTAATCCATTATCTTTGTCACCTGGATCTTTTGCTCCAGTTGGATTTGGCATAGTGTGGTACTAAAGAAGTATATAACACCCTTAATTTGCCAGCTTTGACTTTGAACATTCTCTCTCCTGGATGTTTGCTGCAGACTTCATTTAGAGAAGTTGAGAAACAGTGGTACATGGGGTGAGATCATGACTGTAATAAGGACTTCTGTAAATTCAGTGTAAATACTTTCTTAATGGGCAGGCTTAGGTTGCTGCTTGTAAATGTCAGGATGATTGTGGGAAATAAGTGGGAAGGTACGTGAAAATGCTTTAGAATCATGACGATGTTCATTTTCAGATCAGACTTTTTTACTATCCAAGAAACTTACTGATATTACTCATGTAGAATTAGTATTTCCATTTTCCCTTTTTTTTAAGCAACAAAATTTATCTATTTATTATTTTTTAAGGAGCGCACAGCTTACAGTGGCCCATGTGGGGATTGAACCTGCAATCTTGGTGTTATTAGCACCACGCTCTAACCAACTAAGCTAACCGGCCACCCGCCCCCCATTTTCCCTCTGGTATTGTTCATTCCACCAGACATTACTTCAACACAACTCAGAAAAGTTTTGCCCTTTCAAAACGTAATATTAAGATACCTGTAGTGAAACATACATACTAAGTGTTCTGATCTGTTGGCCTGGTGCTGTTTCCAAGTATTTGGCAATATGTATACTTCTTAGATCTGCAATGCTTGTGTTGCACTCTCAGGATTCTGATGGACTAGTGAAACTGTTAGAAAGGTTACAGTAAAGGTTTATACATCCTTTAATCAGAAAATCCTCTAGATTATTTAGGGGTTGATTGTAGAGACCAGGTATTTGGTTCTTTGTAATGTCAGAAACTTAAAAGAGTTTGGAAGTACTAGATATTCCATTAACATTCAACAAATTGAGATAGTCTTTATCAAACTACAGTAGTCCTCCCTTGTCCACAGGGAATATGTTCCAAGGCCCCCAGTGGAGGCCTGCAACCATGGATAGTCCCAAGTATATACTGTGTTTTTCCTGTACATACACATCTAATCACTTAAAGGAAGCACTTTATGGCTTCTCTTTGGCGTATTTGAATTGCCAGCATCACTACTCTTGGACTTTGGGGCCATAATTACGTAAAATGAGGGTGACTTGAACACAGGCATGGCGGTACGTGACAGTTGATCAGTGTGATAACCAAGATGGCTACTGTGTGACTACTGGACAGGTGGCTTATACAGGGTGGGGACGCTGCACAAAGGGCTGATTAGATGTCCTGGGTGGGATGCATGAGATTTCATCATGCTACTCAGAAGAGCATGCAATTTAAAACTTATGAATTGTTTGTTTCTGGAATTTTCCTTTTAATGTCATCGGACCACAGTTGACTGTGGGTAACTGAAACTGAGGAAAGCAAAATCCCGGATGGTGGGGACTACTGTACTGCTCCCGTGGAAATTTTTATTTCGTCTCTTTTCCCACATCTGCCAAGATATTTAAAGTTGTTAAATTTGAAAGTTGTTAAATTTGATGAAGTACAATTTAGTTTTTTCTTTAGGTTGATTGTGCTTTTGTTGTAAAATCTAAGAAATCATTGCCTAATTAAAGGTCATGAAGATGTACACTTAAACGCTTTCATTGAGAATTTTATTATCTTAGCTCTTACGTTATGGTTTTTGGTTCTTTTGTTACGATTTTTGGTTCTTTTTTTTTTTGTATTGGGGAACAGTGTGTTTCTCCAGGACCCATCAGCTCCAAGTCAAGTCATTGTCCTTCAATCTAGTTGTGGAGGGTGCAGCTCAGCTCCAAGTCCAGTCGCCTTTTCTTTCCATCTTAGTTGCAGGGGCGCAGCCCACCATCCCATGCGGGAATTGAACCAGCAACCTTTTTGTTGAGAGCTCTCGCTCTAACCAACTGAGCCATCCGCTGCCCCTCTGGAAGCTCAGCAGCAGCTTGTTTTCTTCAATCTAGTTGTAGAGGGTGCAGCTCACTGGCCCATGTGAGGATCGAATTGGCAACCCTGTTGTTCAGAGCTCATGCCGTAACCAGTTGAGCCATCCTGCTGCCCCTTTGGTTCATTTTTGAGTTAATCTTTGCATGTTGTATGAGGAAGGGGTCCAGCCTTCATTCTTTTCATGTGGCTATCCAGTTGTCTCGGTACCATTTGAAATACTAGTTCAGTATATCCTTGATTTGAAATTTTCAACTTGTGGGAAAATAACCAAAAGTGGTTTGGCCTAAGTTCACTTAAGGAAAACTTGTAATTACTCCATTCTTCGTGCTCCAACCAAATTGTTCACCCAAAGCACTCTGTGTTTTGCTTCCGTCCCTCTACTCATTCTCATTTGAAAAGCCTTTCCTCTCCCATTTCTGTATGTTGAAATCACACCTATCCTACAAGATATAATTTAGGTGTCACTGCACTCATTCTGTTGTCAGTTACAAATTATAGCTTGTTAGTACTTTCAGGTCTGTTTCCTTGCACCGGCCTATGTGCAGTTGTGGGTAGGTGAGACATGTGCTTACCTGTAAGGAAACCGAGGTACATTGATTGACTTACTCATCCATTTAGCAGTGAACTCAAAACTCAAATTCAGCTTTTCTAGAATAGTGTGCTTTCCATTCCCACTGCCTTTCATTGTAAAGCCTTCTTTTACAGATCCCATTCTGAGATCATTTCTCCTTTCTCTGAATTCTCTTGTGTGTAAATGGGGGAGAATCAGGGCTTTTATACATTCATGCTCTTCAACTACAGCGGCTCCCTTTTATCTCTTTTATTCTATACTGGTATTGGTTAAAAAGATTTTTTTTGCGGGGGGGGGGATAATTACTGCTTTTTAAAATTTCACAACCATGGCCAGATTAGATGGAGTTCAAGTTCTTTAATAGGACTTACAAGACCTCCCAGCCTTTCTCACTGTCCTTTCTTCTCTCCGTGCTCTAGCCACATGGAACTATGTATGGATCTTTCCTGTATCGTGTGCTTTCTTATCTTTGCGCTAATTCTCCTCTTGATAAGAATGTGTTATTAATGTATTTTCTTTCTCAGCAAATCTAGTGATGAGACCCAATTCTGTAGTGTCTGGAGTTTATGAGTGTCCTGAGTTCTTCTTGTGGCTGTCCCCAAAATAAATTTCACCCAAGTCAGATCATTATTGATAAGCTGTTCAGGGTATGTAAGAATAAGGACTTCATCTGTATTTTTTCCTTTATGTACTATTAAGCATTACCTTATTTTTCAAGGTTATTTTTTGTGCCATGTCCGGTAAGTAGTTCAGTTGAATATAAGCAGTAACCTATATAAGTTTAGTTCAAAATGAATAATTTTCTTACCATAACCTGTTAAATTCCTTTTGACACCCTGTTCTTTCTGTTGTGTCCTGTAATAAAAGCTGGTAGACTAGAGGCTACACTAGAGGTTTGTATATAATACAGCCGATATAAATGTATGTGGCATGGGTTAGTCACAGATGGAAAAATTAATCTGCAAATAATTATATAATTTCTATGATGTAGAAATGGCTTAATTCAATTTGTCGTAGACTTACAAAAGAAATACGAAAGTACACGCATGAAAGCACACTGGTGTCTTTGCTAATATAAGTTATTATCTATTTTTGATAGAGATCCTCAGATATAGCAAAACTTAACCTATATACTAAGCTAGCAAAGCACTTTTGACCTATTTTTAATTATTAGAACATCCTCCTATTAGATGTCAGGATATCTGTTCACGTGGATTACTTATGATCGAGCTGAGATATGATTTACTGTTCCGTTTTATTTTGTCTTTTCCTTCGTCAGCCCATGGCTAAAGTAGTTTCTGGATACTAACTAGTAAATTGCAGGTTCTCTAAGGGGAAGGAAGTATAGACATTGGTATTTGCCTTGGTTCTTTCGGTAGCACTGATCTGTAAATGTTGGTAAGTTATGGTTGTGTATGTGTAATGGTTTTTGATGCAGATTGACAAATTTAGAAAGTAGTATTAGTGTCACCAGTGGGTGTATTAAACTGTCCTTCAAAACCTGTATATCTTGGCCAGAGGTGGGAATCTTTGAGCAGAAGGTATAACATTTCTATATCTCTGTTCTGGCCACTCAGTATCCAGCTGCTAAGATGTGGGGATGTAGACAGCAGTCATACGGAGGACTGGACGGACTGGACTTTACATTGGTTTCTAATAATGTCTGGGATTGGCTCAGCTGCTGTGGAGAAGTAAGGGTACAAAGACCATGATTAATATTGTCACATCACAGCTCACACACGCTCTGTTATTTGTCAGAGGCTAAAAAACTCTTGCTGTTAGATGTCTTCACCACTGCAGTCATAAGAGTTCTATAGCTAACGTTGGAAGAAAGGAGGAACATTCTTAATACAAAAGCATTTTTATTGTTTTGTGGTTTAAGTGCTAATTGTCTAGGAGGAGAGAGGAGTGCACTTTGCTCACAAAAGGGCCATCCCAACCCCAAAAAAGTACCACTGTGCTATAGCAGATGTTGATAGCAGTTACTACTTACAGGTGATGGTTTTGCCAGGATCCTGGGATGGTGGCGGTCAGAGATCTATGGACAAAGAGAAAGTTTATAAATATTTTGGGCAGGAAGAGAGTTAAAGCTTTTTCTCTTTTTATTGAGAACCTTGGATTCTTTTCATCTGTTTCTGCCCATTCCCCTCTGCCTGATTATCCTCTGGATTTTACCTCCTTACTTTTCCTTTGCCCACAAAAATAATTAACTGCTTGATTGCATGGACTACTCTGGCTTATTTTCACTTTTGCTGTAACTACAGAGGCACATACTCCTTTGTGCCTGAGGAATCCGTGTTCTCTGACTGTGATGACAATTCATCAGGACACATTAATTCATACTAATTTTAATTTATTAGTTTGACATATATTCCAGCCAGTGTTGGGTTTTAGGTCTTTTGTTACTTTTAGAATATCTCAAAAGTTTGAAGACTTTCTATAAAAGGTAGTTTTTAGTTTACACAAATAAGATGTTAATTAACCCTTTCTCCCAGGAAGGCATATTCACATTCATGAATGCTCCAGAGTTGTATGTATTTTAATAAATAGAAATAGGCAATATGAAGGCCCATTACACTTTTTCAGGGATTTTCCCCTCTCAAATCAGGACAAGGAAGAATTGTTTGTTTGGCAGGGGTGCCAGATGAGTAAAACATAGTGTGTGCTTATAGTCCGGGGTTTGTCCCCTTGGCCTTGTGGGCTCCAAATCTAATTGGTTGGCACACTGAGATGGGAACTTCAAGAATTATTAATTGGGCTGAGAGTTGTGGTCTGCCCATGTTTATTGCTTGCAGGCAAATTTACAGGAGGAACCAAATTAGCATTTAGAAGATTACTTGGTGAGCACAGAAATAAGAGGCAGCAGTTGTTGGATGGTCTTAATGACTAGATACTCTGCTGCACCCAGCCTGTTTGTAGGTGCCTCACCTGGAAGACTGGATTCATGGACCCGAGTACTGTCTTCTCTTAATAGTGCTGGAGATACTATCAGTGTTTGCTTTTTAACTACCCCTCACCCCCCAAGACCTACTGTATTCCCAGCTTCTAACATAATGAATAGCTATTGTTTTGTTTCTTAGAGTGGCACTTGAAGCATTTGGAAGGCCCCTCATTGTTGCTCCATCTCTTCTGTTGGTGCAGGAATGGTAATAATAGAAATAAGCTTGGATGTCTGTCAATTAAGACATCGATTGTGTTAGGACACACAGAGAATAACCTTGTTTGTGTGGCACACTGGGGAAAATGGATTTCTCCCCCAGCTTCAGCCTGCTGTGGCTGAGGGGATCAGTATCTGTTTACCGCTTACATTAGTTTGGAAGCTCTAGATCTGATCCTGGAAGACTGAGTGCTAGGCTTTAAGTGTATTCTTTAACAGGCCATTGGGATTTTTGGGCAGGGGATTAACATGCCCAGAATACAGTTTAAAGTTAATCTGGCAGCAGAGTGTAAAATAGATTAGAGACAGAAGGACCCTAAAACCTGGTAGATTAGTTAGGTTATTGGATTAGTTGAGGTGAAATGATATGCTTAACTCGGGTAATAGAAACAGTAATGAGACTGAAAAGGTAGATCAAAATACTGTGATAGAGGTCAAATCAATAGGCTTGACAGCTGGTGCTAGAACGGGAAATGGAGAGGGAAGAGCCAGAGACAGTGCTGATGAGCCTGGGTTGCTAGGACGGAGGAGGATGGTGGAATACTTAGAAGTAAGGAATGTAAGTATAGAAACAGGTTTGGAAATAAATGTATTTCTCTTCAAGGCATATTGAGGTCTAGTAGATAGTCATATTTCAAAATATATAAGGATATTCCCTTCGCATAATGCTCCAGAGAAGTTGGGAGTGTGGAGTGGTGTGGTACAAAGGGTTGCATTACTTCTGTGAGTTTGCTGCAATTTATAGTATGGCCTTTAGCCTTGCAGACTCTAAAACACCCCAGCACGGAGCCATCTTTCAGAGATAGATCCACAGTAATTAAGCTCATGTGTATAAAACCAAGAACAGTGGGGGATAAATTAGTACAAAGATTGAAATAGTTGTGTTGGCATGACCAGTATATTCTCACCAACAGTAGAGGTAGACTCACAAAAGGAATCAGGTCATAATCAGGAAGTTGCTTAGTAAATGTGACATCATAACAAGAGAAATTGCAGGGCTGCTCAAATGTTTAATGGCCATCATCTCCACAGTAGGGCATGGATTTGTCAGTGGATTGGTCATGACTCACACACTCCTAGGTTATAGATCGGATCCTTTCCCATCAGGGTCTCTTTTCTGTTCCCATGCCTCCTCTCTCGCTTTTCTTTCGATTGACTCATCCTTGTTTATATAAAAGTATATTTATTTTACATACTGTCAGATTATAGTCAAGTCTTGCATTGTTAATTTGCTATACAATATATATCTATCTATATCTGTATATATATCAAATCGAGAAAAAGTGTTTCCTTCAGTGGTTTATAGTTAAGAGGATGGAGATGTATGTTCCCAAAGTATACCGTGCTTATTTGTCTGAAAAGTTTTCCAAAGTCTTGACTTGGAGAAAATTACATCCAGGGTCTTGGGTGACTAAATATGGGAGGCCAGGGGAGTGAGGCCAAAGAAGCATTAGGGTGACACCCAGGTTTCTAACTAGGGCAACTGAGTGCTTTTCTGAGACAGAAAATTGCGTGACGGAGGAGAATAAACAATAGATGTGTTAGGAATGGAAATTTAATGTTTTTTAAATGAGTCAAGTTTGAAACCCCAATGGCCCATCCAGGATCCCTCCGTCTGGTGTTTAAGATTTGTGTGGTGATTGAGGTTTATATACCATGCAGTGTTCTGAACAATTTGTATTAACCCAGTCTTCACAACAACTCCATGAATTAGGGATTGTCCTTAACTCTGTTTTACAGATGAGCAAACTGAGGTACAGAGCTGTAAAAGTAAATTGCTCGACCAGGTTTAAGGTTTGTGAGTCATTAGCCAGTAAAATCTCAAATGAACCCAAGTCTTGTCAGTAATCTTAAAATGTATAGTGGGCTATTGAAATATTTGAGATCCTTGATTATTCTAGTGAAACACTTTCTCCTAGAAGCAGATTATCATATCATAGTTGTCACATTTTAGAAGGTGTAGTCTTAAAGGCAGACACTTGTTTGATTAAGGAAAAAGCATAACCTTAAAATTTTAGCCAATCCTCTAAAAGAGGGTTGGGAAATGTGTCCTTTAAAAGCCACCTCAATCCTTTGCACATAACTAATAAGAAAGAACTTGAAGTGATATTATACTGTCCTCTGCAAACACGAGGCGGCACACATGTATTGCCATTCGGCCTCTTGTAATGATTCTGTATTGTTAGTTTTGGGAGAGTGGAAATGCTTCACAGGTTATCGCCAGGAATTTTTCTGTTACTCCTTATTTTAGTTGCTGTAATTATTCTAATTGACTTCTCTTTTATTCCATTACTTCTTCCCACCAAAAGGGTTCTTTCAGTAAAGGTCTGAATGGGAACTTCTATCTTTGTCTGGAAATGTCTTTATTTTGCACCTGCTTTCATGTGGTACTTTTAATTGGTTACGGAATTAGAGCTGACGGTTTTTTTCTCTCAGTACTTTGAAGGTAGTTGATTGTTTTCTGATGACAAATCACCTGTCATGTCGTTTCTTCCTTTATAGGTAACGTGTCATTTCTCTGGTTGCTTTTAAGAATTTTCTTGTCTTTGGCATTCTGCAGTTTTACCATGATGGTCTAGGTATGAATTTATTTTTATTTTATCTTGCTTGGGATTTAGTGTGCTTTTCCACCCTGAAGGTTATCATCTTTATACTGTTACTGGGAGAGTCTCAGCCATTATCTCTGAATAATATCTCTTCCTCGTTCTTTCTGTTCTTTTCCTCTCGAATTCCTGTTGCATATCTTAGACGTTTCTTTCTATTTGCCTCCTTTGACTTATCCACATTTTTTTCATCTAGTTCATTGTTCTGTGTTCCTGAGTAGTTTCTTTAAATATGCCTTCCATTGTACTAATTTTCTTTCTCTCTTTTTTAATTATAAAAGCCTTTTGTCTTCTCCCCATACCTCCAAGCTGCTTTTTCTTAATTCATTGTATCCTCCTTTCCCCTAGCTTCTGCTTCCTTTATTATTTTTTTTAATGAAGAAATAACCAAAATTTCAAACTTATACAAAAATAGAATGTTATAATAACCCTCCCCATATGTACCCATTGCCCAGCTTCGGCAATTATGAATTGTTCTGTTTGTGTACCCCATGTACCCCCACCATTATTCTGAAGCCAGTCCTGGGCATGGTCTATTTAATCCATAAGTACTTTAAAAGATTCTTTAATTATTTTCCACATTCTTTATGTTTTATTACAAACTGCTTTCATTTTTTTAGTTCTTGGGTATTAGCCATCTGTTGATTTGCTCATCCCTCATTACGACAGATCTGTCCCTTGAGTAGTTTTGTTATTTTTAATAATACAGATCTACCTTTTTTCTATGGAACTTGTGTGTGTACCTGGGTTGTGGAAGGAAGAGCTTTTACACAGTGGTTTTGATGATTTGTTTCTTCTTGGAACACTAAACTTTGCCAATCTTTACACACATTTTCAGCTTGTGGTTTCACACATCATGTATGAAGTAAAAATTTGAATAGCACCTACACACAACATGGGTTTGGGTTTCAGTTTTCCTGGGAGATTACTCCTTCCTCCCAACCAACCCCCTTAAAGAAGCTCAGGAAATAGCTTTCTTGCTGCTTCAAGTGACAGTGGACAGTTTTTCTAGGGTCCCTACCCCTTCACACCACTGTCATTGTGGTGTAACTCACTTTTTGCTCTTTGTTTCATCTTCCCTTCTAGCATCTGAGTATCTTCCTTTCTTCCTTTGGTGCTGTTATATTTTTTCCTTTATTTTACCTATTTCTATTTAGCAATTTGATTATTTTTAGAAGAAGGGAAAGTCGGCTCTGTCTCACTGTGTTGCCAGAACCAGAAAGTCACGGTTCTACCCATCTATTTTAAGGTGATGAGTCACAAATTTCTTAAAAGTACTCCATACTGAGAGTGAGTGAGGTGTGTGTTTATATTTTAAGCTGATATACTGCTACTCAGGTAACATTTAAAATGTGTTGCCATTTCATGTGGTAAGGTAGACAGTGCACCAAATATGCATACACATTCAGGCTTGTATTTTAACTACAAGCCTCCTGTTCATATATTGTATTTGTTCTAAAATTGAATAGTCACATTGACTTGTGCTTCTCATATTTGTCAGAAATGTTGGTAATACTATATCTGATTTAATATAATAGAAAAATATTAATGTAGTTTTATTGCTATATGGAATCTTTAAGTACATGAAGTTCATATGAGAGACATCTGGAAAATGAACTAATATCATTAAAATATAAAGAGTTCCTGCAAATCAGTAAGGAAAAACTCACTTAGGCAATGGCAAAGGATAAAAACAAGTAACAGAAAAAGGACATACAAATGTTCAACTTCATTTATAATATGCAATTTATAAAATTAGAAAATTGCAAATAAAACTATAAGATATTTTTCACTTACTAGATTGCAAAAGACGAAAAAAATTTATAATATTCTACATTCAGAAGGATGTTGAGAAATAGGAACATTCATACATTATTAGTGGGAATAGAAATGGAAGTTGCCTCTAGTGAGGACAGTTTAACAATTCATCCTATGGATCAAGTGTATACATTTGATCCATAGGATAAATTGTTCGAAATACCAAAAGGTTTGAAGCAACTGAAATATTCATCAAAGGAGACTAAATAATTACAGTATACCCATAAGTGGAATACTGTGCCGTGTTACATATAGGATGAGGCAGTTATAACATATGGATATGGAATGACCTCAGGGATTATTATATGAGAAAAGCACGGGGTGGAGCAATGTGTGTTACGCTGACAGGAGGAAGGGGGAACATACATACATGGGTGGTAAATGTATAATCGGAGGAATACACAAGAAACTAGTGATGATGGTTGCCTTGAGGGAGGGGAGCTGGGTGTTAATAAAAACCCGGGGAAGGGAGGGAAACTATTTCCAAACTTGGGAATTTTATGTGATGTGCACGTGTGGCCTATTATTTTAATGCAAACCAGAGTCTTGCTGTGTGTGAAGAGAAAATATAAATAAGGGAGGAAGAATCCTGTGGTGTTGAGTTTGAATTGAAGATACCAGTCTGAGGTAATGATTTTTCAAAAAGGGAGAGAAAAGAAAAAACTTCCCTGAAGGAGCAAAACAAACAGAATGGGGAGATTTTTCTTTAGAAATTTTAGAGTGGTAATTAACTATTACATGTTACTGCTTTGATAAAAAGTGGAGAGTTAGAAAAACAAGTAATTCATGGAAAGTGCTAGACCATTTTAAGGTCGTGTGCTAGGCCCTGTGCTAAGCGCTTGACATGCCGTAGACAGAATTTTGTCAGTGTAGTTCATGATGGATATTAGGAAATTTGGCGGCTTTTAAAAATGTACCTTTGGTGATTTGGGGAGTTTCCTTTTTCTTTTAGAAAGATGACCATGTTCCGTGACTTGGTACTCTTTGTGCACTTGTGCCTTTTCCTATGCCACAAGCCCTCTGTCCTGGGATGCCTTCTTCCCCGGTGCTTCCTGCTTATTTGTAAAATCCTATTTTACCCTTTAAGACACAGCTCACTTGATACCTTCTTTAGAAATAACTCTTCTGATTCCTTAACAAAGTAGTTATTTCCTTGGTTACGCTCCCAAAGGACTTTTGTAGATACCTTTGACCCACCCAGTGTTTCCGAACAGGTGTGAGGAGGGCAGCGCTGACATTGCGTGGACAGAGGTTGATGGCGCTGCTCATCCCTTAATGCGTAGGCAGTGCAGCTGCTATTTAGGCAGAAAACTTGTTTGCGTTTACCTGAAGCCAAACCTAATGTTGTTTTATATTTAAACACAAAGTTTTTTTTCATGGTTTTAATGCATATAAAATTAACCAGGAATGCAACTCTACCATGTAAAAATCAAGGGAACATTGTACTTGAATAGCCAGCTGGTCAGGCTATTCATGAGAGTTGGACAGACCGTGCAAGTCTGTATTTGAAGGTTCTTGACATTCATGGTGATTCTTAAGGGCAAACATCTGACTATAATGTTTTATACTTTAGATATTGGGCATTTACATATTGAAATACATACTGTTTTATTACAAATTACTTTTATTCATATCTTAATTAGGCCATTGATGTATATTTTTAAATTGTGTATAAATGTATTGTTACCTACTAATTTCAGTTTAGGGTAGTTCAGTTATAAATTATTACTTATAAAAGGGGTTATCTTTAATGATAATTGAATAGCAGAGAAGGGGAGCAAAGGTTTTAAAAAGTGAAAACTCTGAAAGGTCAATATTGTTACTAAAGTTACTTTGATTTTTTTTTTGGCATTAATGCAATTAATATGTACAATTGGTTGTCTAAATTAGTATCTGTTCATTTGACACATAGGTGACTTTTTATTAAAAAAGGAAAAGAAAAAGAAATTCAAAGAAAGAACTGCTCCTAGTAATATATGGCATCACCTGTAGTCTTCTCCTAAAGTGACCTGTATAATAACTTACATTCTTTCTTCTGACTTTGCTCATGGTTTGAGTTTTTTTGGTTTAGGATGTTCTCAGTTATTAGTCCATCTTGTAATTTTGGGTAGGGTGTATACTGACTTCTTCACAAATTTCTCGGGTTCTCAAAAAGGAACGCATTACTTGATTCTACCCCTCAATTGGGTAACTGTCAGTGTTGGATGGAGCCCCAATCTTAGCTCTCCAAACCTCCCGGGATAGTAAAATTTGCTGGTTAAAAAGTTGGAACAGGGATCGCTTGTTTAATTGACAACAATAACGTATAGGAGAAATTAGTGGGGGTATTTTTAACTATATAAATGTTAAAACTGATTCCCTTCCTCTCTTCTGACATTTTTACCAATAACCTTATATGGAAAGATTTTCTTATTCAGGGAGCCACTTGTCATTTTGGTTTTTTTCTCTGATGTGTATTGAGTGTTTTTATAATTTTATTTTTTTTACAAAAAATTGTACACCTAGGTAATATACCTTAAGTATTCATCACCTTTATTCTCTTTAGTATTAATAATTAATAACTGACATTGATAATACCTGATACAGCCATGATCATTTCAGTAAGACATGAAGCAGAATTCATTGTCTTTTAATTGGGCTAAAATTTACATCTTTACTACTCGTAGCCTGTAGAAAGACGCAGTGATTCTGTACCTGTTGTTTCCTTCACAGAGAGCTAGTGGCATCTGACAAAAGCACCATGCTACCTGGCTGAAACTCCAGGATGGAGGTGATGCACGAGTCACTTTATAAAAGCCAGCACTGTAAAGCGTACGTAATGGCTGTATGCAAACTAGTCATCAAAGTTCATAATTTTAGAAAGGAAAGTTTACAGTTCGCTTATGAGTGCTGTGTAATTACTAATGCAGTAGCTGCTGAGCAGCACCCCGAATCCTTGGAAGGCCAGTGTGCCTGTGAGGAAGACAGTCCTGGTGGCCTCGGAGGGATTCGTGACATTTTTCTCCTCACCTCAAGACCTCATTCTGTCAGACTTTCTCTGCCTCTGCCACCACATTTCTACCATATTTAATCACAAAGTACTGGGCCTCAAAGGTACCAAGTAGCTTTTTTTGTGACTATAAAAAATGTCTTCAACAGAGCTGACACTTTTTTGGAGATCCTCTGTGGGATCTCATCTTAACTGACCGATTCACTTTGGGAGAACAAGAAAAGTGAGGCTCTTCATTTTATATTACAGTTCCTTAGAATGGGTACTGGTAGAGGTGGTGGTTCCCACAGTATAAATAGTGTGTTTGCATTATTCGATCCTACTCAGAATCCACAGTTTTGTTTTGATTTTTAAGATAGTGATTAATGTGAGTCAGTTTGAGATTTAAAAACATGGGAACACCCCCCCACCCCCTCTCCGGTTCAAGCCGTTCTTTCTCAGTCTAGGTGTGTAGGACCCAGCTCCCTGGCCCACGCTGCTATTAATGAGCCTTGTGCTACCCCAGGCTGAGGCAGTCGGTCGCCGGTCATCGGCAGTTCACGGCAGCTCTTACGGGCTGCTGGCCGCTCACACTGGCCACCAGCCGCTCATGGTGGCACATGGTAGCCCACAGCAGCTCACGGCAGCCCAGCTCCAGGGAGAGCCGTTGTTCACAATTTTAGCTGTAGAGGGCGCAGCTCACTGGCCCATGTGGGAATTGAACTGGTGACCTCAGCGTTGGGAGCACTGCGCTCCAACCACCTGAGCCACCCGGCGGGCCCTACAGGTGAACTTATTGTGGCAGTCTCACTATATGTAAAAATGGTATTAAAGAAAAAAAAGTAGTATGATTTTCTAAGATTCTGGGAAAGACTTTTACCAGTTCATTTTAATAAATAACTACTGAAATTGTATTGATGGTGTTAAGCAGAAGAAATAATTACAGTCTGATCCTTCAATGATGAAGTATGGTGGCGTAGAGGTGACATTTGCTTTCACAGTTGCCTTTAGCGTTTGGGTGTAGCCCGTAATGGCATCTACTGCTGTATTTGTGGTCCAGCAACTTCACAGGCTTAGCCACAATTTTGATACTTGCTAGCTTAAATAATGTATAAAGTTCTGGGGCTTCATTTTGTAATGTTACTGTAATATTAACTTTAACTTCCCTGAGCTCTGGGCCCTTTTAAAATACACTTTTGTAACCTAAACATTTTTCTAAAGATTAAATTTAAGGATTTAAAACATATAAAAAATGTTTTTCTGTTTATTTCCTTTAAAATAACTTACGGGTGTAATCATTGCATTTTGTTTAGGCCATTTTAATTCAGATAAACAAGTTCTTGAGTTGGAACTGCATTTTCTAAACTTTATCTGTAAACAACCTTCCTTTTACTTCTTCAGGAATAGATTTATTTGAATTTAGAACAGTTTTACTGGGTTATTCTCCAAACTTCCCAAATTTGTATCATTGTTTGCATTTTTATATAACATTACTGATAATATCTGTGGCATTTTCCCAAAATTCAGACATGGTCATGTCTGTTCCTTGCTTAAATTTTTTCACTAATTTCACTCTGGCACCGCAGCAGAAGAGTGGGAACACCTGGCTGGTTAATCGTCACTAGCAGTCACTGAGCATTTAACATGTGACACTATTCTATGCCTTTATATCTGTTTATTGTTTTTACTAGTATCTTAGATTTTCTATGAGAATTTTATTCTACTTCGTAATATTTTTTAAATTCAAATATTACTTTTGGTTTTTAAATTACTTAGCATCAAGTAAAATTGATAGTCCCATAAGATATCTATCATATTTGTCTTTTGTGACTCTGTACTTCCAGGCACACCTTGTGCAAATACCTCAGTTTGAGAAGCACCAGCTAATTGGATCAAGTGCACATTTCTTTGTAGGTAGTGGGGGCTAAAAGACATACTTAAATATTAACGCAATTTAAAAAAATAATTCAGCAGACAAGACTGTCAAAATTGCTATGTAAGGGGCCGGCCCTGTGGCTCAGGCAGTTAGAGAGCTCCATGCTCTTAACTCCAAAGGCTGCCGGTTTGATTCCCACATGGGCCAGTGGGCTCTCAACCACAAGGTTGCCAGTTCAATTCCTTGACTCCCGCAAAGGATGGTGGGCAGCGCCCCCTGCAACTAAAATTGAACACGGCACCTTGAGCTGAGCTGCCGCTGAGCTCCCGATGGCGATGGCTTGGTTGGAGCGCGGGCTCTCAACTACAGGGTTGGCAGTTCGATTCCTTGAGTCCCTCAAGGGATGGTGGACTACGCCCCCTGCAACTAACAACGGCAACTGGACCTGGAGCTAAGCTGTGCCCTCCACAACTAAGACTGAAAGGACAACAACTTGAAGCTGAACGGCACCCTCCACAACTAAGATTGACAGGACAACAACTTGACTTGGAAAAAGGTCCTGGAAGTACACACTGTTCCCCAATAAAGTCCTGTTCCCCTTCCCCAATAAAATCTTTAAAAAAAAAAAATTCTACGTAAGTTTCTAGACCACTTCCTGTGGATGCCTGTACTTAACCTTGTTTTGGGTGGGCGCTGGTCTGTAAAGGACACTGCGTAGCTCTGCTCTGGGCCATGGTGACTGACTGGTTCTGGGATGATACTCTTCATACTTGTCGTAAACGTTTTGTTTCCTCTCCCTAAAACGGTTGCACACCCTCGTTTTCTAATAGCTGCATTCCTGCTGTACTTTCTTGACAAGTCAAATGTCCCATCCCCAGGGAAGCCTGTTAACCAGTGGCTGTCTCCAGCTGAGTCAGATACTCCTCTCAGTGCTTCCATAGCCCCTTGTTCACATATCTCTTAACGCCTGGTATACAGTTCATGGTGTACTTAACCTCTTTTCTTATTAGACTGTGAGCTCTTTGAGAGAGCAAGGACTTTATCTCGTATCAGATACAGTGCCTGGCACCTAGCAAGTATCAGGAAATGCTTGCTGAATGAATGGATGAGTGAACAGGCAAGCTCTTTCTAATTAGCGTTTGGTATAATCCAGTTTTACCATTAGAAACTGACTTGCTGTGAGCCAAAGCATTCAGCTAGTGGCAACCAACTAACCCCCTGCTTTCAACCCATGCTTCAGGTCCAGGGTGGTGTGGTATAGAGTTACTGTGATAGTTAATGATTCAACTGTATGTCATTGTGAGTTCTTGACTGGAGTAGCCTCTTATTAGTGCCTAATGGTTTATCTTATTTCTTTCAGGAATTGTTGGATAAGTATTTAATAGCCAACGCAACTAATCCAGAGAGTAAGGTCTTCTATCTGAAAATGAAGGGAGACTACTTCCGGTACCTTGCTGAAGTTGCATGTGGTGATGATCGAAAACGTAAGTATATTTAGTTTATGGTAAAGGTGAAATGTAAAAAAAAAAGGGAGGATAAAATGGACACTGTGACAATAGTTTCTATGTGGTTTGTAGGCCCTTTATAACTTTAAAAGACATTTTGGACTCTGTATCAGGAAAATTAATAATGTTACCTTACGTTCTTAAAAATGAAAATAATAGTCATGAATTTACCTTATGTGCCTGTAACAGGATATTGTACTATTTTTGGTTGACATGTTAATTTTTTAACTACTACTTATTTGAAGGATCATAACATAGGCTACTAGGACAGGTGAAATGAGAGTGTTATTACTGGTATATAGTTTGTCATAAAAAACATAGATATGGAACAAAGACTAGCTGAATTGCCTAGCTTGATTGCTAAAAAAATCAAAGTAAATTTATTATTAGTGAACTCCATCTCCTGGAGAATTGGTAGCTGGTTATAATAGAGATCCTTTTAGATTTTGTGTATGTGCCTGCTACCAAATTTATCAAGCAAACTCTGGGTAGAGGTATTACTTAATTCTTTATTTTTTTCCAGTAAGTATTATTCGGTTTTTAATTTGTCCCAACCAAAAAGAATGTATACCCGTACAAATAGTTACTATAGTCTTCTCCCCCCACAGAGAAAGTGAGACACTTTTACCATCCAATATCAGTGTAATTGTAGACACAGAGAGAAAACTGTTACACCCTGCTGAACAAAATCTATATACTACACTTACTGTGTTATTGATGTATAATTTCTTTTACCATAAAAATAAGCAAAACTGAACGTGACCAATACTTGCACAGAACTGAACATTTAGACATCAGCAAGTCAAAGGGATGTCTTTGGGAGATTGGGACATATCCCCTTAATCTGATTTCAGTCTTTCTGGCTATTGGCGTTTTCTAGTCCCGTGCATAGAATACTCTATAATGGTCTGAAATTTATAGAATAGTGTCTATTTACAGCCTAGGAGCTGAGACAACTTTACTATCTACTCATTGTAGAGCTTCTGTAAGTGCCAGACAGCCAGAGCTCCTTAGCATGTAGGGCTAAACCAGCCAGGTTAGATCAATAAATGTACCATTTCAGAGGAAGGAAAATGTATACATTTGGGTCACAAAGGGATAATTTAATTTCTGTTAGGTAAGCATTTCCAAAGCTGTAATGGGCTAGTGGCCTCATTCAGAACACCTACCTTTTTCAAAACGTGGATATAATCAGATTTGTGTTGGTAATACTTGCTGAACTGTTTTTTCAGGAAGGTGACATTTTTATTAGGCCAGTAATCAAACTCTGGTCAGAGCAGATTTTGTACTATATGTTGGCACTTTTATATTACCTTTCACATAAGACATCTTGATACCAAACATTGGTATTGTTTCTACAAATAAGTCACAAAAATAGAATTGAGTGGTGGTGATCTTTATAAAATAGTTTCATTATTTTGAGAAGGGGTATTGTGGCCAGTTCTCCAGCTTTATCAAGATATTGGCAAATATCAGTCAAATTATTTTTAATTGCTGCATTTCCAAGTAATAGACATGAAAGAAGAAAATTGTTTTAGCCCCAGAGATGGAAAATCTGACATACTATCTCAGGGTTTTGTTTTTTTTTTTTAAATTAAACTGATTATAAGCCAGCAACATTATAAACTAGTTTTTAAATACCCAATACAATGTTTTCGGTTTACTACTGTGGTTTTAAAAGAAGGCTACAGAGAAAAATCTGGTTCTACTAAGAGCTAGTAGCATCATATGTTAAAGGTGTTAATATGCTGTATACTGGATGGATATTTCAGTATCCTGTTTTTTTGTTTCATTTTTGCCTTCACAGAAACAATAGATAATTCCCAAGGAGCTTACCAAGAGGCTTTTGATATAAGCAAGAAAGAGATGCAACCCACACACCCAATTCGTCTGGGGCTGGCTCTTAACTTTTCTGTATTTTACTATGAGATCCTTAATAACCCAGAGCTTGCCTGCACACTGGCTAAAACGGTAAGAGGTGTGTCTAGAAATACCCTCTTTAGCAAATGTTATTTGAGGTGTTAATTTCTAGGTATTTTACTTGGCTATCCACAGGGATGATTTCTACTATTTCTTTGGATATATCCTTTTTCTTACCGTCATGACCATCTATCACTACCCCTTTCAACACCTTGCTCTCTCCCAACTGTGGTTATAAGCAATAATGTCTGTCTAAAGAGCATAATGGTCAGAGTAATCAAAGAAGTATGAAAGAAATGTAAAGGATTGGAAAGTTAGGCTTGCCAGGTTTGGTCATTAGCATACATGCATTTCTCAAAGGGTATCAAAAAGGGAGAGTACGGAGGGGATTTTGCAAATAAATACTAGTTTTTACTGGTAAGAAGTATGTTAGGCATAGCTACTGAGCTGTGTGTCCTGTGAGAGAATTAAGAAATGCTTGTTTACTGATTGAATACGTACAGCTTAATAAGTTTCAAGTCATACTCATAAGTTTTAAACTGAGAACCTAAGGAAATGATGCCACTAAGTTTTGTTTTTTTAATTGATAATAGAACATAAAGTGAATGTTTACCTATTTTGTAAAAATGCTTTCTATTTGTAGACTCACCAGTTTGTGTTGATGCAAATGTTGTTTACCGTGGATATTAATATTTTGCCAGGCTTTTGATGAGGCCATTGCCGAACTTGATACACTGAATGAAGACTCTTACAAAGACAGCACCCTCATCATGCAGTTGCTTAGAGACAACCTAACAGTGAGTTGTTCGTTCCTTTATTTCCTTTTCAGCAATAAAAGTACTTATATTTTATTTTGGGCTCCCTATCTCTTGGGGCAGTTATATAACAGCTGCTGTTTCTCTTAGAAAATGAGACTATAGATCCATAAGGAAAAGGATTAATTAGTATTTTGTGTAGGACAATTATCTTTTCATAGGCTGGTTTTCAGTTGAATAGGCGTTTTATCAAACCTTCCTGAGAAGGTGCTAAGATTGCAGGAACTCAAAATCAATTAACATCATTGACTGTTTCAGTGGGATGACGATCGATGTTAATAAATTTGTTAAGATGGAGGATTTATGTAATTTCATCGTTTGGGTAAAGTAGCTGTAGCAAGGTAGGGAACTAACTGTAGGTCTCTAAGCTTTCCTAAAGTCATGTGAAGTGCTTTACTATACTATTGTACCTGTACATGATGTTCTGTAGGCATTTATTAGAGGGAGTAAACCTGCACCTCAGCTTACTCCACCTCTGCTTCTAGGCCCAAACCCCGGTTTTGTTTTGTTTTATGAGTTTCTTCTTTCTTTCATTTTTCTCCCTACTTGTTGGACAGGTAGATGATGAAAGAAAAAGTAATGGAGAAAAGAATACAGGTTGAGCTTTACTTAGCTTCTTTTATAGATTCAAGTAAATTTGATACATCAAAATCTTAGATAAAATGTGGAAGAAGGGAACACATTTATTAATATAAATGTAGTTCTCCTGGCCCCTCAGTTGGGTGCTTTCGCTAGATAGGACTTTTTTTTTTTTTTTTTTTTTTTTTTTAGCACCATATCTGTTCAACTTAGCTGAACAGGAAAATTATGAAGACACTTCATTCCTGGCCGTTAGAAATCCCTGCAGTTGTGAGGTAACAATAGTAGAATAATCAGCATAGATCTAGCTTTTATAGGAGAAAAGTAAACAGCGATTATGCCTCTTCCCAGATATACCATGGTGCTATCTATAGTTTAACTGGTTTTGTTTTGTTTTCTCGCGTATGGAGACGGTTCTTCAGGGAGATACATGCAGAGAGTACCAAAAAAATATATACATATTTTTAAGAAAGGAAAAAAACTGTATTGAAATTGTAATAATATATACCGGTAACAAAAGATGAATACAAGTGATGTGTATCCATTTTTGTTGTCACCCCCAGTGTGTGTTCATGTGTGTGTATATGTATTAGTATCTTAAAGATTATATAAGATGCCAGCTTTTCTGAAATTCCAAGTAGTGTCTTGGTGTTGGTCTAGTAGAAATCCATTCTGTGAGCTATTGATTATAGTCAGTAATATTGACTATTCCCTCTTCACATCATTATTCCATGTCAAAGTCAGTTTTATTTATTTTAGCATCCTACCTAACTCACGAACATGTGTTACATGTGTATCTTCATGCACACGTGTTGCTTCCCTATAACTTACATCATACACTCCTGTTTAATCCTTTGCAGCAACACAAAGTTAGCTGACTTCTTTTTCTTTTAATATATGATAGCTTTTCACATATTTGAAAACAATTATGACGACTGTGGTTTCTCCCGCCCCCAAAATTTATTTTGTCTTATTAATCTCAAATTATATTTTAGTAGTGCTTTCACAAAGAGCTTTGGGCAGCTTGGAATAGAAACAGCAGTAAATTCTAAGGATTTTACCTTGTTTTTTTCCTGAAATTATAGTACTTATAAAGAGTAAGCTTTAAAAATGTGTGTCCTGTCACTTTGAAAATGCAAACAGTGTGTCATGAGTCACTTTGTAAATGTATGGTGAATAGTCCACAGGGATACACTGGGGAAGAGTTGACTGATGGTGATTGGGTTGAGAAATACTACTTCTAGTCTTAGTAATCTATTGTTTGAATAATTGCTCTCAGAATTACATTTTAACGTAACAGCAGTACTTGCTATAATTGTCTAATCTAGAAATAGTAACTTAATATGCTTTTTCCCTAGTTATGGACATCAGACAGCGCAGGAGAAGAATGTGATGCGGCAGAAGGGGCAGAAAACTAACTGCACACGGGGCGCCATCCTTCTTCCCTCAAGAAACCTTTTCACACACCTCCATTCCTTATTCCATTTGGATTTCCTATAGCAAAGAAACCCATTCATGTGTATGGAATCAAACGTTTATAGTCTTTTCACACTGCAGCTTTGGGAAAACTCCATTCCTTGATTTGTGTTTGTCTTGGCCTTCCTGGTGTGCAGTTACTGCTGTAGAAAAGTATTAATAGCTTCATTTCATATAAACAGAAGTAACTTCCAAACACTTATGTAGAGGACTAAAAATGTAATCTGAACCAGTTCTGCAAGTGACTGTGTTTTGTATTACTGTGAAGATATGAAAATGTAGTTAATTACAATTTAAAGAGTGTCCTACATAATTTCTTAATTTCTACATTCCCTCCCTTACTTTTCTTTGGGGGTTTCCTTTCAGTAAACAATTTTTTCTTGTTCTTAATGTATTTTTTTTTGGGGGGGGTAGGAGTCCAGGAGTATTAGACTGAATGGAAAAGCATTTGACATTTCTGGGCTGGGGGTCACAGATTGAAACGCCTCCTGTATCATATATGATGGAGGTCTTGTGTGTGTGTCACAACAGGGAACTTCCTTATTCACTCTTCATTTGCTGCTGTTTCAGTTGACAACTTCCCTTCCCAATAAAAATTCACTTACACCTCCTGCCTTTGTAGTTCTGGTATTCACTTTACTATGTAATAGAAGTAGCATGTTGCTCCCAGAATACAAGCATTGCTTTTGGCAAATTACAGTGCATGTCATTTCTTAATACACTAGAAAGGGGATATAAGTCCAAGTCTCAAACTTTAGTACTTTTCCATGCAGATTGTGCACATGTGAGAGGGTGTCCAGTTTGTCTAGTGATTGTTACTTAGAAAGTTGGACCACTATTGTGTGTTGCTAATCATTGACTGTAGTCCCAAAAAAAGCCTTGTGAAAATGTTATGCCCTATGTAACAGCAGAGTAACATAAAATAAAATTACATTTTATAAACCATTTACTATGGCTTTGTAACAATTGCATACTCATATTTTAAGGGACAGGTGAATTTGCTACTTTCTGAAGTTTATTGGGACTTCCCTTTTATGTAAAATTAGTAGTGATACCCTATTTCTGCATTGTGATATCCTTGTATTGGGAGGCCTGGAAATGTATAAACTGGACTACATTTCTTAGAGTTAGTGTTTTATCCATAGATCAGTTTTGTGGGCCATCTCTTCCTCAGATGTAAATGATACCCAGTTAAGTGTTACATGGAATAAAATGGACATTTTAAAACTAGAAAAGTTAATTACGTGATTGTGAATGCTTTGGCTGGTGTTAGAATCATTAGAATTACGCTTCAGTGGATATTCAAACAAAATATCAGTGTAAGAATACCTCACTTGTTTAGTTTTCAAATAATTCCCTTTATAAACATTCAGTTGTACCATTAGTGAGTTCCAAATAATTTTAGTTTTTTATCATCACAATGCCCGTTACACTAACCTGTCTTAAGTATTAGCCTGAGAATTTATTTTAAAGTCAAAAGATAACCTGAAAAAATAAGCTGTGTGAGATTATCCTTTATCTCCTAAAATGTGACTTTGAAACAAAGTTTCATCTGTACTTGATTTGTTTTCCTGAGGGGAAATGAAAAGAGAATTGAATGGGATTTGGGGAAATAGTCATTTAAGTAAGATTAGTAGGACTGTGGTCCTCAAAAATCTAAATCAGGAAGACTACCTTTTAAATAAAAATTGCAGTAACCATGGGAAGAACATGGTGAATTAGGAGAAAAAATTACCACGTCTTAACAATAAAATGGTTAAGTACTGAATCAAGTAATCATTGTGAGTTACACCAAAGTAGCTTCTTAAAGAGCAGATTATTCTCATCTTTTAGTCACAAATTTAAAAGCTCCTAGCCTTAGGAGAAATCATCATCTTTAAAAGGGTGCCCAGCCTGTCGTATCTCCTTATGACCCTCTGAGTTCTCGGCCACCTTGCACTAGATGTAGAGGATATATATGGAACACTGCTGAGAACTTGATGGGAGAGAGGACACCTTTCCTCAGGGGAAAAGGGGGTAAGTAAACTTTGGGGGTGGAAGGAGGGGTCAAAGCCATATTTGAGCTTTTAACTTTTTAAATTACTTTCGGAGATCAGAATTGTTAAATGTTACGTCTATTTTGTAGTAGAACTTATTTGGCAGTTTTTCCTTTAAAATGTCATTTATGTTTTAATAAAATAATTGGGGTGGGGATTACATTCTAACACTATTTAAATAGAAGCATTAGGGATTTCTGTACCAACATACTGTACATTCATTATGATTTGATTTTAGATTGGGAAAGAACACTACATTTTTTTTTGGACAGGATTGATAGAATGCACTCATGTCTGGGACATAAATATTTATCAATAAAGACTTAAAAATCATACCCCATGGGCCGGCCCGGTGTTTCAGGCAGTTAGAGCTCCATGCTCCTAACTCCGAAGGTTGCGGGTTCAATTCCCACATGGGCCAGTGGGCTCTCAACCACAAGGTTGCCAGTTCAATTCCTCGACTCCCGCAAGGGATGGTGGGCAGCACCCCCCTGCAACTAAGATTGAACACGGCACCTTGAGCTGAGCTGTCACTGAGTTCCGAGATGGCTCAGTTGGTTGGAGCGCATCCTCTCAGCCACAAGGTTGCTGGTTCGACTCCCACTAGGGATGGTGGGCTGCACCCCCTGCAATTAGCAATGGCAACTGGACCTGGAGCTGAGCTGCGCCCTCCACAACTAAGACTGAAAGGACAACAACTTGAAGCTGAACGGCACCCTCCACAACTAAGATTGAAAGGACAACAACTTGACTTGGAAAAAAGTCCTGGAAGTACACACTGTTCCCCAATAAAGTCCTGTACCCCTTCCCCAATAAAAACAAAAATCTTATACAAAAAAAAAAATACCCCAATAAATAAAAAAATAATAAAAAGCATGCAAAACACTAGGAGGGTCATTTAAAGATGTAAACATTCTAATAGGTTAAAGTAAGGTCAGAATTATAGTCATTTTTAAATGGACTGATACTTAAGGAGTGGAACCATTCAAAAATATTTGAGGCCTATATATAAGCATGGACTATTTTTGTCACAAGCTGAGCCTTATTTTATTCTGACTATAGGTGTCAACTGATACATACAAAAACTAAAGCTTATTTTCTTTTGGTTTAGGAGACTCACTTTAAACTGATGAAGGCAGTTACGCTGCATGTTTTATTCTGCCATATAACTCATCTTCCTTTGTACAAGTTGTATTTGATCAGCTCTGTGAAAGGAGAACTGCCATGTATGTATATCATGTATATTACTATTGAATTTTGAGGACATTACAGTTAAGTACCAATTAAAGCACCTGCTACATAACTTTGATGCATTCAGCAGGCACTTTGGGAACCAGTGTACCTGAAATTGTGAAGGTCATGAAATCCAATGTGGGGCAGACTTGCCTTTTATTTAGTGACATTTCACGTACAAGTGGCTCTGCCTTCAGAGCAGGAGCTCGAAAGGGAATAAGGAATAATAAATACCCAAGCAGGAAAGCTGGAGACTTCCCATTTTCCCATCTTCACTTTAAAATTACTTTTTAAAAGTGATTTGAGCATATCCATAAATGGTCTAGCCCAGGGGTGTCCAAACTTTTTTCAATGTTTTTTACCAAGGGCCATATGCGGTAAAATACACACACAGCCGGGCCACTCACTCGAGGTGAAGTACGTATTGCCTCACCTGGTTTATTTAAGTAAATACATTTTTGGAATTTGCTGCGGGCCAATTAACAATGGATTGCGGGCCACAGTTGGCCTGTGGGCTGCAGTTTGGACACCCCTGGTCTAGCCCTTTTCAGTTCTAGGGAATCAGTCGAATTCATTGGGGTCCCTGGTCAGGTGCTATACACATTCATATTTAATCCTCTCGACTGCCCTGCCAAATAAATTCCCCTGGACTGATAGGATGTTTAATCAGGAAAAAATGAAATTATTTGTCCAAAGTTATGTCAAAAACAGACCTACACTTTGAACTCAGATGTCATACCAAGTTCATTTCTGTTCCACTGTTGGCTGCTGTGGGTGTTTCTGCTTGTTTTCTATGGCAAATAAACAGGCTTGTTTCTCTTTTTCTATCATATTTGGAGGTTTGCATTTGTTTTTTGTTTTTATCTTGACTTCCCCCTTAATCTATTTTGTCCCCTGAGGAAAACCTCAAAAGCAGCTCAAGGAATATTAAGACATGTGGGACCTAACTCATGGTTAAGGAAACAAATCCAAAGAGATCTTCGGACTTTCCCAAGGTCTCAGCAACTAGCTAATGTTTAGCCTGAAGCTGGACAAAACCAGATGCAAATAAGTCCAAATTCTCAGGATAAATTGGAAAGAATTTTCAATGAAAATTATTCTTGCCATTCATTTAGAAAACGAAGGGGTTGATTTATACTTCTCAAGTAACTTAAAAAAAACAGCCCTCTAATAATCTCCAGAAAGTAAGGATGATCATTAACAAGCATTATTAGTCACATTTATGGTTCAAATGTGTTCTTCATTTTGTGTGCTTCACACTGAAGTCCCTGTATAACCAATGTTAATCCTATACTCAGTGCTTCATCATAGGGGAAAGGCCTTCAGCCAGGGTTCTGGTTCAAGCTTCCCACTGACGTGGGCCAGCGTATTGGAGGCCTGCCTCTCCCATCTTCACAGGTCCTATTAGGAAGCATCTTCACAAATACAACTCAGTTTCATAAAATTTTGAAATAGGTTTGTCCCCTGGATGAGGAAACTGAGGCATGAAAGCTCGTGACAGGTCCTAGGACTTGGGTCTCATAGGTAAGACTCCTGGCTGGCTGAGTGGTACCAGGATTTAAACCTGGGTTTAACGTTGGTACATAACTGCTGTGTTGCCTTTTTTGGGAGACTAAAGCAGTGACAGTAGAGCAGCAGTGCTTTTTTAAACTTGAGGTCATGACCAGTTAGTGGATAGTGGAAACTTAATGGGTCACAGCCAGCTTCTTTTAGTGAAATAGAATGGAAAATACATCCGTATTAGTAAGGGTAATACTTTGTGAAATCAGTTTTTAATGTATGTGAACAGTGGGTCGTGATGTAAAATTGATTTCAAATGAACGTGAAAGCCATTTCTTCTAGATGGTCTTAAAGGTTTCTTTGCAATCCATGTCCCAGGACTGTGACTAGTTCGTATTTTCCTGTTGTGAATAATACCAGTTTTTAATGATGACATTGTTGGGTCCCTTCCACTTACAGCATTGTGAGAATGGCAACACTTTCTATCTTAAGAAAGTGTTGAGCAATAAGTCCCTTATTTGACCTTTAGAAAAAAGGGGAGACTCCCTCTTTTCAGAATGATACTCTTATTCTACATTGCTTGAAGGATTATGTGTAGATTAATTCTTTTATTTATTTTTGGCCTCATACAGTATTTCCGCAACGTATCACAGCCTTGGCATAAAGCTACCAAGGAAGTACTTAAGCCCTGCAAGCATGGCAGAGTCAGGGTTTTGGCACCTAGCAGAGGCTTATGGGCTTTTATGGGGTAGGACTTAACTAAGTGGGTTTGAAACTGGATTGAACCCCGAATAAGAATGGGTTGAAATACAGCTCTTTCAGGAATATTGGGTTCTCAAATGCCTACCAAAAGGGTTGTTGACTGTAATTTAAAGATTTAGGAATTTCCTTGCTAATTCAGACAAATAAAATGATACAGACTCATTTGTTTGAAATGCTAGGCTTTGGCAAGTAAGCGGGCTGAGTTCTCTGTTTCACTTGGGCATTTGCTTTGTACTCACCCAAGTGCTACTGAAGATAGCTTCCACTGTAACCTGGGCTGTTTAGAAGTGCCCTGTTATGGTAGAAATCATTTTTATGTCACAGCCTATAGTTGTTTCCTAGATGAAATGGTTGAACACTGAAAGTGGTTTGTTTAAGCGGGAATTGAAATTTAATTTAGCGTGCATCCTGGTTTTCTTTCTCTTATGGAGGTATAGGGGAATTAAACCCACTTAATGAGGCTCAGGTTAACCTCTTTTCTGAGGATGTGTGGATGTGTATACTGGAAGTTGGCATTGATTGCAAAAATCCCTGTCACTCATCTTGTGAGCTCCACTCCACACCATCTAACCTGAATGGCTTGGGCCCTAGAGGGGCCCAGATACTTGTTCCTCGTTTTCTGCTGGCATTACCAAGTCTTACTCATCTGGAATTGGTACTGAGCACTTTCTCTCTCTCCTAGACCTGTGGGTCTTTACACAAGTCCCTGTGTTTCAGCATTCTCTTTGAAATCTGTTCTTTCAGCTCTTCTGGAACTTGGTTAGAACCTTGGAGGATTCACTGGAAAGATTTTGGAAGACTATTGTGTTCTGAGACTGGTGGCCACACCACTACTTGGGAACTAGGAAAATAAATAGGGCAAGATGATTAACTCTTCTGAGCTACACTTGTCTGTTTCCCACAACTGCAAACATACGAGATGGTGTGACCTAATAAAAAGAGTAGCACCCTGGGAGTCAAAGATTTAGCTTACATGTTCATTCATTCATTCATTCATTCACTCACTTTTAAATATATTAAGTGCTAGTTAGGAGTCAAGGACTGTACTGAGTGCTAGCATTTGCAACTTTACCACTTAAAATTATGGGTCTAATCTCAGCTTTAGTTTTCTTAAAAGATAGACACCTATCCTGCCTCTGAGCCAATGTGTGAAAGTACTTCCAAGTGTAAAGGGTTGTGGAATATATGTATGTGGAATACTTGGGAAAGAAGTGAGTAGGAGGCCAGCCTAATTTCAGAATTGGACAGTTCTAATGAAGTAAAACTTTGATCTAAGGCAAAAATAAAATACAAAGGAGACCAGTCTTGTGGATAAGAAAATCAACCACACTTTCGGCAGACCTATTGCCCTAGATTTTCAAGGACAGACACAAAAAGAAAATGACAGTGTAACTTGGGAATGCAAAATTAAAAAAAAAAAAAAACTATTAAGCAATGGTTTTGCTTCTAATTAGCATTCTCTGGTGGAATAGAATGGGGAAAGGTCATTCTTTTGAAAGAAGTGAAGAAAAATCAAGACCCAGAGAACAAGTGCCAAGAAGAAATGCTATTTCTCAAGAGTTAACTGTTTGGTGATTGTTAGTGCCTCCAGGCCACACTTATCAAATGGCAGCAAGCTTCAGAATCACCTGGAGGGTTTGCTAAGCAGTTTTTGAGGTAGAGAATGTGCATTTGTAACAAGTTCCCAGGTGATGGGGATGCCTGGACTTGATATTTTGAGAACCACTGTTTTAAGGATGTAAGAAGAAATAAGGCCAAAGTTAAGATCAGGTGATGTTTCAGCAGGCGAGTAAAAATAAGTCAGTGAAAGGATTCTGGGGTCGTGTAGCAGCCTGTTGAGATTTGTGCCCACCCAAGGCTAGTGAAAGAGAGGGCCTGCTGAGCAACGGAAGTCCGCTGGGCTTTACATGCCAAAGAGCACTGCAGGTTCTGGTTAACTGCCTGGCCCTCAGTCACTGCAATGTTAATGGTTTTGTATTAAAGAATAAAGTCGTTTTTTTCTCATCGTGGCCAAGCAGATTTCATGGTTTGACAAGATGCCAAAGGGATAAAACATCTGTAAGGTCTTAGCTTAAGTGAGGAGGCAGGGAATCTGGCTGGTGGATGTGAGGTCAGCCGTCTGTTCAGCATGAATGGATGGTCAGTGTTGATGGGAGATTGGCCTAAAGCTTGAAAAAAGAAGGCAGGGAGGGATGTATCTCAACGATGGGCAGGAAGTCCAGAAACTTGTTAGAATGTCATGTGTGCTAGAATGTCATCTGTGGGTCATGTGGGTCAAGCCAGGGGCCCAATTATATTCCTCTTACACAGCAAAGCACTTGAGTTCCTTCCTCTATTCCTGTTCACCAATCCCTTCAGTTCCTAAATTATTGATTTAAGGCAAAAAAAATACAAAGGAGACTTCTTTTTTTTTAAAAGATACAATAGAAGAAATATTATGTAGGCTTTTAGTATTTGCATTGTGTTGACATACTTCATTTGCTTTTAAGGTGCAGGGCTGTAGAAAAAGGATCAGAATGCTATTGCAGGCCAAACCACAAGTGTCTGGTGAGAGGTGTTCTGAAGTTGTCCCTGCAAGTCTTGCTTAAATTTCTAATGAAAAACGTAGAGAAGTAATATTCAGGTCTTGTTGCTCACCTGATATATTTCCAGTCCTATGTTTGGCACCCATAAAAGAGCTGGACTCACCTCTCAAAAAGTCTGCAGTCTGGGGAGACAGCATAATGAACACATGAAACACCAAACATACCAAAACACAGTATGTTGCATGTAGCAGCTTAATAAATGAATACATTCAATCAGTAAATAAAATATGTGCAATACGTTAACAGCAACGTCTGACTTGAGGAAAGGGAGGAGTATAGCCTGGAAAAGTGTGGAAAAAGGATCTACTTTGAGAAAATCACTGCACTGCTTTCTGTAAGCTCCAGGAAGTTTAGGGATTGTATGAATATGGTTCAGGAGTACTTCAAACCCAGTAGCTCTGCTTTGATTTATTCTATGCATTAAATTTCTGTAAAAGATTTATTTTGGAGATAAGCGTGCTACACCTAAAAACAACAACCCCCAAAAAGGCTTGAAAACATTACTGGACTGGAAGACGATGTGGGGAAGAAAAATAGTTTTTCTTCTACCCTTCTAAATTCTGTCTGGATTAATAATCAAATTAATGTGACAGATAAACAGAAGAAAAAGACCAGACTTGTTACATATATATGTATGGTGGTTTCCTAAGAATATGGGACCCAGAACAAATCAGGCAGTTAAGGTTTACATGCTGTTTTGGACTAAGGAGAGGGAGGCAGCAGTCTGGGATTTCAAAAGAAAGCAGGCAATTTTCTGGGAGATGAGAAGGAGCAAACGTGGTAAACCAATTCTTGCTGGGCCACTCAGAAACAATGGGACAGAGTAACAGACTGCTGCCACTCTTTGCTTATGTTATATAATGCTAAGGTGAAAGCTCCTTTCCTTTAAGCGGTTTTTCTCTATCTGAATTCCTTTAGGCAGGTAAGGGGGAGGGTCAAAATTTCCTTCGGAATCTCTTGTTCCTTAGAAATAACCAGTTTAAAATAATCAGTATCCCAAAAGGCATTTTGGGGTGGCAAACTGCTCCCCCTCAACACTCATGTTCCCTTGTATGTTTGAAATTTACATCTATGTCACTAACTGGAGTTTTTAATGGCTACATAGTCACAGTGATAAAATTTTGAGGGCTGTCCATGGTACCAATAATGAGCCACTTGTGTAATTCTGCATTAACTTGTCTGATTGCTTCTCCCTGGTTTTCATGCATTGTCTGAACAACACAAAAACAAGAGTGCTGCTTGCTGTTGTCTGGATTCTAATGTCTTTATAAGGAGATCTCATCCATAGGGATCCTAGAACCTGACCTTTTGGCTCCCTGCAGGGATGCCACAGGTCAGCTGTGCAGACTACCCACTGCCCAACTCCGGGGGTACCATTCACATCAGCTACAACCTGAGTGCCTTCCCTTTAGAGCAAGGAGTCTGCAGTGCAGATACCCCACACCTGAAACTTACTGAGCACCAATTGCGCATGAGTCACCACACCACTAGCCCCAAGCCCACCTCTCTGGAAAATGACTGAGCTATTTCAAAGGTATAAAAAGCACTCCTAAGATCTTTCAGGGCACTTTTCATTCAGGGCTTACCTAGGGCTTTGATGCTTTTCAGTCTCCTGCAGCCTGATCTCTTGGTCATTTTGTGACTCAAAAGAGGCCGTCTGCTAGTAGGGAAGGTAGGGAGAGAAGAGAAGGGACAGGAGGCTGGGCATACAGCTACTTGATAAGCGGCTTTGGCAAGTGAGTGAGGAGATTAGATTGCTGCGCTAGGTTGAAAACGTGGGAATTACCCGTGGCTTTTATTGTTCACCTCAAACAAGAATAAACTGGAATTTGCAAAAAAGCAAGGAGCAAATCATTCAAGACTGCTAACCAGTTATTTTCTTTTCCGGGGACAGATTCATGAAATAAAGTTCTTTAAATGGAATCAACCCCTATGCCCAATAACAAGTTTTCTCTGAACAGTGTAACCAGCCCAGGAGGAGAGCTTTCCTCCAACTAAGAGCGGAAGCAAAGAACTTGGGGAGAGAGGATCTTGGGTTCATGTCTAACACAAGCTGGCCTCAGGGCTTCATGGAGAAAATGGGATCAGTTGAAGATAATGATTAAATCACGAGAGCTTTAATATTAAAATCTAGAAGTAGACAGGAATAGAAGAAAATGTAAACTTATTCTCTCCCCTGCTGGCTACCTGACATCACCCTCTGTCAGAATGGCTCTGGAAGACCAAATATTTGCATAACATGTGGCTTTTCTGTGTTTTTCTTTGATGATTCTGTTGATTTGAAGTGCTATAGTCATTTCCTTACATCTCTACTGGACAAAGACCAGCTTCTTTCATTTAACCCTACCAGGTAGTTACTTTTAATTCCCTGGTTTAAACATTAGGCCAGCAGAGGTTAAGTGACTTGTCAAAGTGATTGGCAGAGTACAAATCCAGGCAATTTGGCTCCAAAGTCCATGCTCTAGCTTCTAAGTCATAATGAAATCCCCCAAGAACAGCAGAATTTAGAGATGATAGTGTAACTTATGGAACAACAAAGCATGACACATAGGTTCTGGACCAGGTGCCATTAATCCTTCCGCCTCTTTATTAGGAGGGCTACATGGTGGTAATGACAGTATTTGGAAGAACTTGGAGAAAATACTGAATATAATGCTGAAACTTAACAAATCTGCATGAAAGCTGCTCTGAGTTGGATTGGGCTTGGATTTGGGGATTGTCTGATTCTTATTGCTTAGTAGATATTTTGTGTCCAATAAAAAAAGTCTCCTAAAATTGTGCTGGTTAACAGATCTCTGCCTACTCTTTTTCAGTTACCATGGGATTTTCAAAAGGCAACAACTACTAAAACATGGTGAAGGAGACCTGGAATCCAGAATAATAAGATGGCCACTGAAGGATGGTTAGGTTTTTAGTAGCTAGAAATATCATCCAGGCAAGAGGCATTGCAGAAGAAATGCAGAAGGGGAGAGAACCTCATGGTGTATTCCATGAGCATGTATTAGTTTCCTAGGGCTGCTGTAATAAATTCTTACAGACTAGGTGGTTTAAAACAGGAGAAATTTATTCTCTCATAGTTCTGTAAGCTAAAAGTCCAAAATCAAGGTGTCAGCAGAGCCATTCTCCCTCTGAAGGCTCTAGGGAAGAATCCTTCCTTCCTTGCCTGCCTTTAGCTTCTGGTTGTTGTGGGCAAGCTTTAGTAGTGATCCTTGGCTTGTGGTTGCATCACTCCAGTTTTTGACTCTACATCATCACATGTTTGTGTGCGTCTCTTCTCATAAAGACACTAGCCATTGGACTTAGGGTCTACCCAAACCTGCATGACCTCATCTTAGTTTGATAACATCTGCAAAGACTTCATTTCCAAACAAGATCACATTCGCAAATCCTGGGGGTTAGGACTTGAACATATCTTTAGGGGCAGGGGGCAGACATAATTTACCCACTACCTTAAATTGTCTAATTCATTTGATTAAAATGGAAAAATTGTGAGCTATCTGGCTGTCAGACAACTTGCTGATGTTTATTTAATAAATATTGTTGACTGCCTTAGGCACAGCACTGGTACTTGGTGTGGGAGGTAGCAGAATTCTTGCCTTAGGAACTTATGCTCTGGGGAGAAGAGCCAGATACCATCAGTGGACAACAATGCAGGATAAAAGGAAGGATAGACTATAAAAGAAGCAAGAATGTGCACAAGGAGGAGACATTTAGCCAGTGTTATCTACGACAAGGAGAAGGGTTGGTGGAGAGGAAACCAGAGGCAAGAAAGTCACTTCAGGAGCTATTAGGCTAGTAAGTACACTGGAGAGAGAGTAGGAGGGATGAGCTGGACTATTCCCTCCAACACCAATTCATCCTATTAACTAGTCCTTCCCTACAATGATATATTTTAAATACAGAAGTTCATTTGACTAAACGTAGTGTGGTATCCCGGGTTGGATCCTGGAACAGAAAAAGAATATTAGTGGCAAAACTGTGTGATCCAATTAGTGGTTGCCAGAGGCTGAGAGAAGGGAGTAATGGAGAGTAACTGCTTAACAGGTACGGGATTTCCTTTTTGGGTGATTAGAAGGTTCTGGAACTAGATAGTGGTGATAGTTGTGCAACCCTTTGAAAGTACTGAATGTCACTAATGGTAAATTTTATGTGTATTTTATCCCACTTTTTAAAAGGTCATAAAAAGACATTTTAAAAAATTGTGAAATCTGATGTTAATGCTTTTGTTTTGACAACCATACCATGATTGTATGTAAGATGTTAACATTAGGGGAAGCTGGGTGAAGAGTATATGGGAACTCTGCAACTTTCTGTAAATCTAAAATTATTCCAAAAGCATATTTTTATTTTAAAAACTTAATATGAAAAAATGTATGACGCCAGTTTTTAGGCCAATATTGTGTTTCTATGTACCTGTCTTTCATCTTTTAGAATATAAGTCCTTTGAGGGCAAAGGTATGTGTGTTTCTTTTGTATTATTTTTTTCCAGCTTTATTGAGGTATGATTGACAAATAAAAATTGTATATATTTAAAGTGTATACCATGATGATTTGATATACCTACACTGTGAGATGATGATCACAACAGGTAATTAACACATCTGTCACCTCACATAGTTACCATTTTGTGTTTGTGTGTGTGTGTGTGTGTGTGTGTGTGGTAAGAACACATAAGATGAACTCTTAGCAAATTTCAAGTATGTGATACAGTATTATTAACTATAGTCATCATATTGTACATTAGAGTCCCACAGATGACTTATTTTATAACAAAGTTTGTACTTTTGACCAACATTGCCCCATCCTCGCCCCTCTCACCCCAAACCCCTGGCAACCACTGTTATACTCTCTGCTTCTTTGAGTTTAACTTTTTAAAGATTCCACGTATAAGTGAGGTCATACAGTATTTGTCTTCCTGTGTCTGACTTATTTCACTTAGCATAATGTTCTCCAGGTTCGTCCATGTTGTTTAAAATGGTAGGATTTCCTTTTTTAAGGCTAAAAAAATACTCGATTGTATGTATATACCACATTCACATTTTCTCTATCCATTTATCCTCCACAAACGCGTAGGTTGTTTCCATATCTTGGCTATTGTGAATAATACTGCAGTGAACATGGGAGTGCAAATATCTCTTCAAGATACTGATTTCATTCCCTTTGGAGGTATTATTCTTAAAATGCTAGAATTATTAGATTTCAAACATTCAACAACCGAGTTCTGTTTTTCTGAAGAGCACTAAGTAGAACAGATATTCAATTAAGGTCTCTGGCCAATGCAGAACTGCAGGGTAATTGGTGATAGCCTCCCCTCTGGGGCCTGTCAACCCAAGAGGAATGACTTTTGGCCACTTCAGACCTGAGGTAATTTCAAACCAGCACAAGTTTCCATTTTTCTCTATCCAGTCTACTCTCTATGTTCAGTTATTCATGTGGTTCAATTACTCTGAGATCTCGTGGGAGAGAGAAGGGATTTAAGAAGGAAAAGAACCAACATCGCTACATATTTTGTATGGCGTACAATATATAGGTGTGATACCTCTGCTCACAATGTCCAGGTTAGCCAATAATTCTGTGATAAAGGCAAGGATGCCTGGTAAGAAAGAGTCATGAAAATGTGTGTGTGTGTGTGTGTGTGTGTGTGTGTGTGTGTGTGTGAGAGAGAGAGAGAGAGAGAGAGAGAGAGAGAGAGAGAGAGAGAGAGAGAGAGAGAAATGGTTACTAATATTTTAGAAGTGAGTCTTCTTAACATCTTCAATGAAATGGCTTGTTTCCTTCTCTTTGAACTTGGAAATATTCCAGTTTCAAGTAGGCCTGGTTATTTTCTTGCCCATTAAAAAATTCCCTTTATCAGTGAGACTCCTCAAGTATTCTGCTTTGCTCCATGCAGAATATATTTTTCATTTTTCTTTCTAAAAGGATCTGAAATAGGTTAAAATTTCTGAACTAAAACCTTAGAAACTAGAGCTCCTGGTACATGACTTTGTATATAGTCATATTCCACTAAGTGGGGTCTGTTGTCTGATGGACATTTGTGGATTGACTCACGCTTCTTGAAGTGTCAGCTTCACAGATTTTCCCTGGCCGAAAAGTATATAGATGTAGAAATAACTAGCATTTTAAAAAGAGTGCTGAAGGCTTTATACATCTGTAAGGACTGGTGGGATTGGTATAGGATAAAAAAAAAAGTGCCTAATAAGAAATAGAGCTAGGATGATGACCAAACAAAAACCAAAAATCCAGCCAGAACCAAATGGCTCTTTTCTCTGATCATTTGGAACAAAGGTCTTACCAATACTTTTGTGGTTCTGGTGGTTAACTCCAGAAACGTGGCTATATATGTGTTTAATAATTATAAACATTTTATAATTTATTTTACTCTTAAGTTCACTTGCAGTGTCTAAATTGTGAGTAATTCATTCTACAGCATGGGATCAGCAAATCTCAAGTAACTTGAGATCTAGTCAACTTGTGCATGTAGTTTTTAAAAGGGTGATTAGTGCTGCATAATAAATTACCCCTAACTTAAAAGCTTAAAACAATAGATATTTATCCTCTCGCACAGTTTCTGAGGGTCAGGAATCTGGGAATGATTTAGTTGGGTGGTTCTTGCTCAGGGTCCAATGAGGTTGTAGTCAAGCTGTTGAGTTGGGGGGCTGCAGTCATCTCAAAGCTCACCTACCATGTTTCCCCAAAAATAACACCTAGCTGGACAATCAGCTCTAATGTGTTTTTTGGAGCAAAAATTAATATAAGACCGGGTCTTATTTTACTATAAGACCCAGTCTTATATAATATAATGTAATGTAACATAAGACCGGGTCTTACATTAATTTTTGCTCCAAAAGACACATTAGAGCTGATTGTCCGGCTAGGTCTTATTTTCGGGGAAACATGGTAGGACTAGAGAGTTGACTTCCAAGCTCCCTCATATATCGTCTTTGGTACATCTCAGTTGCTTGCTGGCCGTTGGCTGGTTACGTCTGTTCCTATGGGCCTCTCCGTTGGCTTCCTGAATGTTCTCATGACACGAAAGCTAGCTTCCTCCAGTGAATGATTCGAGAGAGAGTGAGCAAACAAGCAAGCGAGCACCCGAGATGGAAGGCAGTCTCTTACACCCTAATCTTGGGAGTGAAACACCATCACTTCTGCTGTATGCCATTGGTCACACAGACCAACTGTGGTCCAGTGTGGAAGGTGACTGATTACAAGGGTGTGAGTATCAGGAAGCAGGGGTCATTGGGGACCATCTGGGAGGCTGGCTACCACAGTGGCTATCAAATTTCTCAGGTATTTATATTCCACTGGGTAAATTTTAAAGAATGACCTAACAGTTTTAATTTTAAATGTCAGTATTTACATTATGCTGCAAATTTCATCCTTTGCAACTACTTACATGTAAGAGGAAAATATTTTTAAATGTATGCAGGGGGTACATATTTTTAAAAAATTCTTTGAAGACCACTGGCTCTGATCACTACGTAGTTCCTCTATCACATGTGTCCTTATCATATCCCCCTGGCTCTGTATCTCCCCTCACGTGTGGCTCCTTTATCTTAAAAGGTGTGGACAATTGATAAAATGAAAAACAAACCTCAAATTAGAAATCGTAATTTGGGTCCTTATTTGTGAATGGGAAAGATTACTTGAAATCTGGACTGTCCTTGAAAATTGAGGTCTTCTGGATATGAATAAGAAAATGGATCAGGAGCATTACTTTATTAAAATTGGCATTTATGAAATAGACAGTTAAGTGTCTTCTATGAGGAAGGCATTGTAGAAATGTGGGGGACACCAAAAGAATGTAACCTAGGATCTACTAAAGTTACAAGCTGGAGAATATGGTGCTTGGATGCTCAGAAAATAAGATGACATTTTTATTGTATAAAAGAAACTGTACACAACTGTTAACATTTTTTTAAAAATTTCTTTAAAAACACTTTAGTCATTAAAAGTAATGTGTCTTGGGGCCGGCCCGGTGGCTCAGGTGGTTAGAGCTCCATGCTCCCAACTCCGAAGGTTGCTGGTTGGATTCCCACATGGGCCAGTGGGCTCTCAACCACAAGGTTGCCAGTTCGACTCTCGCAAGGGATGGTGGGCTGTGCCCCCTGCAACTAGTAACGGCAACTGGACCTGGAGTTGAGCTGTGCCCTTCACAACTAAGACTGAAAGTACAACTTGAAGCTGAATGGCACCCTCACAACTAAGATCGAAAGGACAACTTGACTTGGAAAAAAGTCCCAGAAGTACACTGTTCCCCAATAAAGTCCTGTTCCCCTTCCCCAATTGAAAAAAAAAAAGTAAGGTGTCTTTCTTGTAAACGTAAAGAATACAGAATCTTTTTTTTTTTTTTAAATCAACTTCTTCCTGGGCATGCGTCTGACCTCTAGGTGAATTTCATTTACAAATTGATTGAAACTGAGTTAGTGTCCTCTAGATCTTCACTGTTAGCTCTTTGATGTGGCCTTCTCTCATCCATCTTTTTCCCTTGGAGACCGTTACTTTACCTGTAGCGAAGTCCTAGAATATGTATTACAAGTGTTACATTTTTATGGAATAGTTTTTTAAAAATTGTATACAATTTGCAGACGTGAAATTTGGCTTATGTTTTGATTAGGTATGCTATCCACGTGTATGTTTAATGAAGACGTTTTATACCTCAGATGAACAGACCAGGTTCAGTTAAGCCAAAAAGGCACACAGCCAGTAATTATGGATAATAACTGTTGGAAAAGAAACATACCACAATAAACCTGAGTTGAACCATAGTTTGGTTCTTTTATTAGGAACTAGCCTTGACACTTGACCAGGCAGGACTATTATTTTATTCCTAACAATTTACTGTCCCACTCACTCTTAAGTGGAAAATGTGTTATGTCCTACTTGCATAAATTTTAGTTGAACCAAAATAGTAATACACATCCGACGATATTAGTATTATTCAGTACCATAAACACTCAACTACACAGAGCTAAAATTATTGAAAAGGTTGCAAAACAAAACATAAGCTGCCTTGGGAAATTTGCATACTAAGCTAAAGGGACCATGCGGAGAGTTGAATTTTAAAGTTAGCTGGAAGACTTCCAGCTAGAGTCTTCCAGCTAACTTTAAAATTCACACAGATGAGGAGTTAGGTCTAGGATTCTAGTTTCTGGAAATGCTTGCAGACCCTCAACCTACAGCGGGGCCAACGAGAAAATCTGCATTAAGAACTGCAGTTTCCGTTTATTTCCCTCCATAAAGTCTTTTCGTTACTGTGGACGAAGGCCTGTCGCTGGGGGTCAGACGCTGAGCGCGGAAAGCGAAGCTGGACACCTCACTTGGGTCTGGACGCTCGTTTCTCAGGGGTCAGGCGCAGCGCCTCTGCCTCCCGGGAGCCCGGCCTTCGTCCTCGGCACTTCGTTTTTGAGTCATTACCCCCAACACAGTTGGCCAGGCGCCCCTCTTCGTTTGCCCTGAACCCCACGGCGGTTTCTAAAGCTCGTTTAGTAAAATGGGTAACAGGGATCCTAACCAGATGGGGCACCAAGACGAGGGAGAAGGCGAGACGCGCCTTCGAGGGCCTGCTCGCGAGCCCCCGCCTCCCTCGATGCGGTCACCCGGGGACAGAGGCGGAACCAGGCTGGGTCAAGCCAGGACGTCGCGGGCAGCCTCCAGGCGGGCGCCTGCCGAACCGCGCCCGGACGAAAGGGGGCAGGCGGAGGGGTGACAAGAGGGCGGGGCGCCCGCGCGGGGCGGGACGAGCGAGGGCCTCCCGCCATGCCGCGCGGCGCTCGGATTCCGGCTGTGGGCGGTGCGGGGGTCGGCGGCGGCCGGAAGTGGGCTGGCCGGCCTCTGGAAATGCTGCCTGCACTTCCGGGGCCTCGACCCGGGCTTAATCTTCCGGTAGGCGGCGCGGGTGGAGAAAGATTTGAGGGGCCGGGCCGGACGGATCCCCTCCTCTCCCAATGTGAGCAGTGTCCCGAACCTCCGTCAGGCGAAGGCTGTCCAGAGAGGTGGAGCCGGTGGCCGGGCCGGGAACATGAGGCAGTGTCTTCTCTTCCTGACCAGCTTGGTTCCTTTCGTGCTGGCGCCGCGACCTCCGGACGAGCCGGGCTTCGGCTCCCCCCAGCGACTCGGTAAAGACCCGAGAGAGTGGGCATAGGCCGGCGCCGCGCGTCTGGAGGGCGCTGCGTTAGGGGAAGAGCCGGGGAGCAGCATCAGGTGTTTGGGGGCGGGGTATTGGACGACTGTGGCGCGTCCCAAAGTTTTCAGTGTATGAAGGGGGTGTGGCACTGGGAGTTGAGCGAAAGAATGGAGACGGACTTGTCTCCGAAGGGGAAAGGGATACTGGAGGGGGCGTCTCATAGTAACTGAGGGCCTGGGAGGGATCTGCTCCATGGGTTTGTGTTTGGGGAGTGTGTTCGGGAAAGAGGTAAACGGGGGCTGCTGGCTCGTGTTTGAAGAGGGAGATGTGGTGGCCTACTGAAGATTCCTGCCAGGACTCGGGGAGGAGGATAGGTAGGGCCCAAAGCTCCACAGCTCTTTCTGGCCCTCTAAGGGGCGAGCTAGAATTCCTACTGTCGGAGGTACTCACGCAGTAATCTAGTTGGAGGCGGTGACTGGAAAACTCATCTTGGCAGTTGCGTTTTGTGAACATCGTAAGCATGCACTTAAAGTTATTTAAATTGTAATTTATTGGCGGTGCTTGGGATGGGCGATGGGAGTTTAAATCTGCCAAGCCAACTCTTGATGCTGTGAATGCCTGCCTTGCCACTTTAAACAAGAGTTATCGGGGATGACGATTTTGATCAGTTTTGAGCGTAGAAAGGCTCAAAATAGAAAGTAGAGGGTTCTTATCTAGATTTTCTAAAGAGATTGGATTTTAAGGATGGAGGTACATTAAGAGATTCGAAGTTTGGTGTAAGTTATTGTAAACTTACACTGTTAGGGTCTTATTTTTCAAAAGTTGACATATAAAGCAGTTTGATTAATTAGTAAAGTATGAAACATGTATTTTCTCAGTGTGCAAAGTTGTAGCCTTAATGAATTTTCATGGTTTTGTTGGTCTCCAAATTCCATCATGATTCAATATATAGTATTGTGCAGATTGAGACACCAGTTTTATGACTAATTAAAATTTTTTCAATATTTTACGTGACAATTCTTTTTTCTTATTTAATGGACAGAAATTATAATTGAGAGTGTTAAAGGTGCTGAGTGTTCTCACCTGAACAACTGCTTGGTGGTTACCTCAAATTCAAGTGGACTATAGGTGACTAGTTTAATGAAAGGCAAGGGAGCTTGTTAGTAAGTGCTGAGATGTGATAAGTCAGTACAAATTGAAGGAAAACTTTGGAACGGTCCGGATGGGGGGAGGGATAGGGTAAAGATCTGCTCCATAGGAATTAATGCTAATAAAACGAATAAACATGTATTTTGAGATATTAAAATTTTCGCCACTAACACAACTGTTTCACTTTTATTGTTCTATTCATAGGTGGGAAAATAAGTACCATGATTCCTAGGGATGCACATGCCGTGTTTCCCCGAAAATAAGACCGGGTCTTATATTAATTTTTGCTCCATTAGGGCTTATTTTCAGAGGATGCCTTATTTTTTTATGTGCAACATTTATTCAAATGCAGCCATTCGTCATCTTCTGGAATAGTGTCATAACGTATTAAAGGCATCCATCTGGCTGAGATCTTAACTGGGGCTTATTTTTGGGGTAGGTCTTATTTTCAGGAAAACACGGTAGGATAGAGGAAAACCTGATTTTCTAGATCAATTATCAGCAAATTCAGAGGTCATAAGGGTTTATTTTTGTTTCTGTTTTTTTATGACCATGTGTTTTTTATTTACAAAGTGCAGACCACCAGTGCCAGAAAAATGCATAGACTTACCTATTTATTCACCAGATGTTTGAAAAACACATACTGTGTTCACGTATTATGTGTGGCATTGGAAATACCAAGATCAGACAAAACCCATCTCAAAAACACTTTTGGCATAGTAGAATAGAGAGATATAAACAGACAATTCTAAAACAACCTGGAGGAGAGTAATAGAGCACAATTTGGCAGGTAGTATTATCACGAAGGGACACTGAACCTATCTGAAAAAGTTAGCCAAGGCTCCCTGAAGGAGGTGAGATTTGAGCTCAGACTTTAAGATGAGGTAGGTGAAGAGGAAAAAATAAGGATACTCCTGATGGGGACACTTAGAGACTGGTTAGAGTTGAAATGAACCTTAGAGATCGTGTCTAGCTTTTTTTAAAAAACATCAGGAAAAATGAATCTGAGAAGTGTGGTGAGTTGTGAGATTCACAGTTAGTGATAAATATGTCTTTTGGTTATTTTTTTCTTCTGAAGAGAATTGAGTTTGTGTGGTTTGATGGCTCAGGATGTAATTTGTTGCTTTTAACTTTCACTCTACCATTATTTAGATTGAATTGTCAAGACCAATAAATAATTTCATAGTTAAAAGAGCATGGTCAATTTATTACCCTAAAGTGTTACCATAACCACAGTTCCAAACATTGATTAGGGATTTGACTGCATTTTTCTGAAGGGTAAAAGTATATAATAGGACTCCATAGGTCACCCAAAATGATTTCAGTTGAACGGTTATGAATTGCGTAATTTAGGAAAGTTATGAGTCATGTGAGCTTTGTCATGATGATATCTTGTTGAAGTTGCAGCTGGGGTATGTAAGTCTCACTTTGATTTCAAAAGTGGTTTCCCTTTGTGTTGCTTTTAGTAAAAGAGGATGTAGTGGGTGGAAGGAAAAAAATATAGGTCACAGATGATGGATGAAAGCTTGTATCTGAAACATATGTTTAGAAATTCACCTTGAGGTTATTGGTGTGGGGATCCTCCAAATTGCAGTGCTCATTTCTCATTATTCACAGTTCCATTTCGCTCAGTATTTTGACATCTGGCTTCCTCTTTCGATGTTAATTTTGCTTATAGGCTGCATTCTTTTGAAACCCAAACACGTTAACAACCCTAACTGTTCCTGGGGAAGTATGAAAAAGAGTGATAGGGAAGGAGGGCCAGGAACAGGCTTCACCAGGTGAGGAAGTGAAATCCTTTTTCATACATTCCTTCCTGCAACCAAGGAGATGGGTATCTTCCACTCTCCCCCCTCACCCCCCTTTACCATGGGTTGTAGGCCCTGGCAAGTCTCATCAGCTGCCCTGGTTTCACTTACATTTGACTTTATTCTGATCATTGCTAAATATGTATCTGATGTAGACTTGTTCTCTGATGTTCCACATCATGTCATGTAACCAGCTGCCCAGGTGATGCTTCCACCTCAGTATTCATGAGCACTTCAAACATAACATGTTCAAAATTACTCACCATCTATTCGTTTGACTAGAAGAGTGATTATATGAGAGAAGGTTTAGGCCCGGAATAGGCAGAATTGCTGGGAATTGTGGGAATGGTCTCATTGCCTAACCTGAATTTGTATCCATTTCGGCTGTAGAGCCTTATGGACCAATCCAGGTTTCTTCAGTGGTTTCCTTGGGCTGTGTTGACTTTCATTTGGGCTCAATTTCCATGTGGCTGGTCTTGCTGGAGCATCGTGGCCCAGGTTAAGTCCCAGCCCTGGTGAAGAGATCTTGAGAGGGAATTATCTGAGGCAGCTCATCCTCCATCCTCCCTATCAGGTATAAAGCCATAAAATTAAATTTTCAGTGCCCAGGCCCTGGGGTCCTAGCAGAGTCCACTGCCCTCCTTTTCTCATCCCTGAGTCCCAAGGAGGGATCCACGCATGCCTAGGGCGTATTGCATAGTAAGCGGCCAGGCCACCCCCTGGTGCCGCATGTTTTGGGGAGTGCTGAAGAGCAGTCAGGTTCATGTTTTCTGCACAAGCAGAATAAGCACTTGACAGCAATCCTGGCTTTATCTTTTCCACTTCTGACACCAGAAGTAGGAGAATGACACTTACAGTGTCATTTTGGGGGAATGCTTTGTTCTCCATAAAGCAGAACAGTGGAGAGTGAGCAGGGGTCTGCATTACACTTGCAAGTTGTATTCCAGGAAACGCAATTTATTGCAAAAAGAAAAGAAATTAAGTAAAAAGTCCACAAATGTTACCAGATACTGCTCATACAACACTTCCTTGTTTAAAAGTCAGTTTTATCTTAAAAATGTTGACTCTGGCTTGATGAAAGAAATATGGGTATATTTTATGTCATTGCACCCAAATCAACGGCCATAAAAGCTTATCCCAGAGATGAAACAATTTAGGTATAAGAGAAGGGAGGAGTGGAAAGCTTACCAAGTCTTCTGCAGGCCACTCTACATTTACATCCAGAAAGCCAGTTTAGTGCAGGTCTGAAGGCCCAGCTTTCTCTTTATTCTTAGAGAACATATGGAAGGAACGAAGTATCAGCTGCTTTTCACCACTGACGTCAGTGGTGAAAGTCATACAAAAACAGATTTGCTCTCTCCCCACCTAAAATGACTGTATGACTTACCACTGACATGACTGCAAACATAAGACGAAGTGCAAGAGTCCTGTGTAAATGAACAGTGGAGTTGCAAACTGTACATGAGGAGCAAGATACAATCGGGAATCCAGCATTTAGCTGTCCTGGTATATCAACCCCTCCTCCAAAACTGCTTCTACTCATGTTTTTCATCTCTGAATGTGGTGCCACTATGTACCCAGGTACCCAAGCCAGACTCCTGGGGGTCTTTTCGTGGTCTCCGCCTGGATGGCTCAGCAGCTTACCAGCTGATTTCCCAGACTCCAGTCTGTTCCCCTCTAGCCTACTCTCCAATTTCTAACTTACAGCTGTTGCTCTTCTCCAAAGACCCAAATCCTTAATTTAGTTCCATGGCCCTTAGTGACCCGACCTCTGCCTGCCTCTTCAGCCTGACAGCTTTTCACATCCTCTGTGCCGTTCTGTACTCCTGCCTGAGTTGCCTTCCTTCTTTGAAGTATTATTATGTTTGTGTTGCGTGTGGGCCTCAGCATATGTTATGTCCTCTGTTTAGAACCTGCTTTCTTTCTCCTTCTCTTGGCTTCCTCCTCATCCTTCTGCTCTCAACTTCAGTGCTGTTGCCCTGGGAAATCATCGTTGGCTCACAGCAGGGGTCATGCTCCTGCTGTGTCCTTCCCAAACTTCCTCTTCCTTGGCACTTGACATACTTTATCATAATTTTGTGTGTGGTGGTCTTCTCACCAGTTACAATATCAAATATATTTCTCTTTCTCCCCATTATACCTCTAGTGCCTGGAAGGCAGGAGGTTTTCAATAAATATTCATTGAATAAATGAATAGGTGGGGTCTGGTGGAAGGGGAAAAACTAAGTGCAGAATGTGTGTATCAAAGGCAGGATGGAAGAGGAAAAGATACAAAAACAGTGAGGAAGGGTAGGGTCTCTGAGGGCAACTGGGTCTCTGAGGGCAAGTGAGGGAAACCGTAGCAAGTAGCAGAAAAGAGCAGGGGATATCTAAACGATGCAGTACTCTAGGCTGACCTTTTGAATTGTCTGTTGTTTTCTGATTTGTGTTTGTAACCAGCTGAAGGGAGAGTTGGTTGCCGGAGTAATTTGTAGATATCTAGGAAGGTGTTCTCATTCCAGGGAGTGCTGGGCAGCCGTTGCGGAGTTTTTAAAAAAGACAGTGTGACCACACACTGAGCTAAGAAAGATAGTTAAGTGGTTTATACTTAAGTATATTGAGAGATTTGGATATGGATAAAGAATAAAAACTCTTGGGAAGTGGGGGAAATACAAGTTTTGTTTAAAAAGATATAGAAAACAGACAACCAGTGGTTGGAATTTTGGAAGTGAAGTGCCATGAAATACTGAGTATCTGAAAGGTCACTTGCTGTTGAAGGGACAGTAGCAAGAGCAGGTCAATTTGTTGGGCAAGAGGAGTGTTCTTACCATGGTGTTTGCAATGGTTCCCCGACATCTCCTTATTAAAAGAGGATAAATTTTAATTGAAACATATTAAGTATTTTAAAGTGGGTTAGCAAAGGCTACATTTAAAAAGTGCTTGTTATAGAGAAAATATACCTAATAAAGATAACCAGTAATGTTACTGTCTTGCTCTTACTATTTTTTTCTAAGCCTATTTTTATTCATAGTTAAGCTCATGCAATTGAATAGTTTTTTAAAATCTACCTTTGTTCATTGAATTTTATAGCATAAGTATCTTCCTATGTTCTTAAAAATGTAACAGAATTTTTAAAAAAATTTTTTTAAAGATTTTATTGGGGAAGGGGAACAGGATTTTATTGGGGAACAGTGTGTCCTTCCAGGACTTTTTCCAAGTCAAGTTGTTGTCCTTTCAGTCTTAGTTGGGAGGGTGCAGATCAGCTCCAGGTCCAGTTGCTGTTGTTAGTTGCAGGGGGCGCAGCCCACCATCCCTTGCGGGACTCGAGGACTTGAACCGGCAACCTTATGGTGGAGAGCCCACTGACCCATGTGGGAATCGAACCGGCAGCCTTCGGAGTTAGGAGCATGGAGCTCTAACCGCCTGAGCCACTGGGCCGGCCCATGTAACATAATTTTAAATGATTGTAACGTTTTTGTCATTTAGAAGTACTAACTTATGTTTCCCAGTTATTTGTTTTAGGTTTTTGTTTATAAAAATAATGCAAGGCTGAACAGTCACCATCTTTGTTTGAAAATTTTTGTCTTTGAGCTATTTTCCTTCCTTTAGCCTAGTTCAGGGGTTCTCAAACTTGAATGTACATCAGCATCACTTGGAAGGCATGTTAAACACAGGTTGCCGGGCCCCACCCCAGGAATTTCTGGTTGAGTAGAATAGAGAGGTGGCCTGAAAATTGGCCTTTCTGGTAAGTTCCCGGGTGATGCTGACGCCGCTGGTGTGGGGAGCACTTTGAACGACTGGCCTATAATATTGACAATGAAACTACAGTATTGAAGTTGGTTCTCAGTCAGTAGAAGTGATGATTATGATCTTGAACGAAACTTGGGTTCATGTACCAACCTGTATCAGGAAGTGGAAGAGTGAAAGGGTTGTATCAGCATCTCAGCATTGAGAATTCGAGCAGTTTGTGAACGTAGGAGTGCTGGGTATTGTGATGAACAAAACAGAACTCCCTTTTGGCCATTTTACAGTCTGTACCTTTGTGAGATAAAACAAATATAACTCGGAAGTGCCAGGAGAAAGGGGTAAGTAAGCAAAGGGCTTCAGAAGCAGAGGGAGGCGAGGTCATGTTTGGTTGACATGTCAAAAGGAAGGAGACCAAGAAGCAGAAGGTCCAAGAAGAGCTGGGCCGTTTTTAAGGAGTTTCAAAAGTGTGACATCAATAAAGCTTAGGGTTTTCTGCCAACCAGATGCCAGTTCAAATCCCAGTTCCGTGCTACCTTAGCTTTGCGGTATTATTCTCCCTGAGTCTGTTTCCTCATCTGTAAATGGGGGTAGTACCTCAGGGGTGTTGTGGAGATAACATATAAACACCCAGCACGATGTCTTGTATCAAACACTCAGAAATTGTTGAGTGAATGGTAAGCTTCTGGAAGGTCTTTCATTGGTGCTGCTAAGCATTACAGTTAGCAAGGCCAAATCACCAACAACTCTTCAGAGGCATAAAAGTGATTCATGCCTTCTGAAACAGCTTTCCTCTGGATTAAATTTTAAAGGAAGTTTTAACAGAAAATGGATGGTACCCAGCAAGTGTGAAATTTGCTGCCACTTTGTTTAATCTTATCTTGAGTTAGATCCTTGAGTGGGTTTTGGTTAAATTTACCCCTTGCTGTCTTCAGATTTGCATGGTGAGGCATTTTTCTCCTTTGACCACTCTTTATAAACTGGCCCTTCCTGCTCCCTTTCTCTGTTATCCTGCTTTCACGTCCACAGCCCGGAGGACATATATTTTCTTGTGCATTGATTATCTCTCCCACACTAAAGTGCCTTTGTTCTATTTAATGCTCTATCTCAGTACCGAGACCAGTGCCTGGCACATAGCAGTGAATGAGTGAATTGATGAATGAACCAGTTGAGGAAATTTAGGGGAAGGAGAAGAGCATTGGGTCGATTCTTTCTTCTAAACATGGTTTTGTGAGCACATTTAACCTCCAGAGCAGTATGGTTGTATTTTAAGCTCCTGCCGCTATAGCTTGGGGACATTTTAAGTCCGTGGAATGATTTTGAATACCATTGCTTCTGCAGTGATATTTGTTGAGAAAAGAGGAAAGCATCAGCTCAAATATTTTTAGACAGTTTCTACAAAGACTTAAGTCACCAAAATTCTATTCCAAAAATTCTCTTGATTTTGGAAGGGGCAAGAGTTGCCGTTGATGAAAAGTGACTTATAGGGGTAGCATGTAATTTATAGTGTTTGCTTTTGCTGTACACCAAATAAAACCTTTTTGTGCTTGTTCTAACTTTGGGACAGTACGTCTTGGCTTTTCTTGGGTTCTAAGTCAGTCTGGTAAAATAATGTTGATTTTTTTCCCCAGGGTTAGTTTGGTCTTACGCTTCTGCTTCCCAGTGTTCAGTGGGTTGATACTCTGCTGTATCTGTTGAGTGCAGCAGTAATAGGAATATTACCACTTCTTTGCTCTTTAATTTGGAATATGTGATTTTTCTATAAAATATTTACCTTCCCAGTTTTGGCTTGCTCAGGCCATTAATACATTTGTTGCTCTTTCTTACTACACATCAGCTGGTAAGGAATTGATGTTGCCCAGAGTGGCAATGGGCAGGTCGAGTTGGCCGCCTGGATCTTAGGAGTTTTAAACATGCGAGCCAGAAATGCCTTTAATTTAGAAGATAGCTCATGCATAATGTGATACTCTTTGAGAAGAGTTTTAACAGAATTATCAGTAATATGAACCTGGACTCATGTTCAGATTTCCCTAATGGTCACAAGTATCTTTCCACAATTGGTTTGTTTGACCTGGGATTTGAAAAGGTTTACGCATTGCCTGCTTACTATATCGGTATCTTGATGTTTCCGCCCCTCCCTTCTGCCCCATGCCATTTATTTCCTAAAGAAATTGGGTTATTTGTTGTGCAGGAATTCTAACATTCTGGGTGTGGCTGATTGCTTCCTGAGGTGGTTATTTAATTTGGCAACATTTGACATTTATGTCTTAAAAACTAGAAGTTAGAATTTGATGAGATTCGGGTTCAACGTATGTTTTTTTGTTTTTTGGTAAGACTACTTCATAGGTCGTATGCTGGGCACCTCAGAATGCGTTACATTAGGAGGAGTTTGTTGTCTGACTCTCATTTTAGTAATATTACAATTGATTAGTAGGTTTAGGTGTTAATAACCTTCTTACCTTTATTTCAGAAAAACTTGATCTTTTGCTCTCGGACTACGATATCCTCTCTTTATCCAACATCCAACAGCACTCAGTAAGAAAAAGGGATCTCCAGGCTTCAACACATTTGGAGACACTACTAACTTTTTCAGCGTTGCAAAGGTAATTTGAATTATTCATAGAGAATGTTGGGGTAAGGGGGACTTGGTGAAACCATTCATTACTTGATGCTGATGGTAAATGAATAGATTTTCTGTCTTTACATAGTAGTGGAGGGCAAAGTAATTTAAACGAAGATCATAAAATTAAACTTGGATGTGACTATTAGTTGTTGAAAAAGCATGGAAATACCAAGAGATTGAATGATGAGGTAAAAAGTAATTTTATGGAGAAAAAAGAAACTGAAATTTGCCTAGAGGTTACATTTTCTCGCTTTTTTTTTTTTTTAAAGATTTTATTGGGGAAGGGGATCAGGACTTTATTGGGGAACATTGTGTACTTCCAGGCCTTTTTTTTTTTTCTTCCCGAGTCAAGTTGTTGTCCTTTCAATCCTAGTTGTGGAGGGTGCCATTTCAGCTTCAAGTTGTTGTCCTTTCAGTCTTAGTTGTGAAGGGCACAGCTCAGCTCCGGGTCCAGTTGCCATTGCTAGTTGCAGGGGGCGCAGCCCACCATCCCTTGCAGGACTCGAGGAATCGAATTGGCAACCTTGTGGTTGAGAGCCTTCTGGCCCATGTGGGAATCGAACCGGCAGCCTTTGGAGTTCGGAGCATGGAGCTCTAACCGCCTGAGCCACCGGGCTGGCCCTCTTTTTTTTTTTTTTTATAAAACAAGAAATACTATTATTTTAAAGTAATGAAAAAGTTAACAAATACTGTTTTGGTACATTTTTGATAATGTTATAATTTTTTTTAAAAGTTAGATATTTATTCCTCATATAAGTGAAATATCTCAAATTATTTGAAGAGGGCTAGAACTGATAAAGAAATGAAAGTGATATATACCCAGCTAAACAGACCATTAAAAATAGATATGAGGCACAAACCTTCAAGTTATAAAGTAAGTCCTGGGAATGTAATGTATAGCATGATGGCTAGAGTTAGTAATATTGTAGTGCTTATTTGGAAGTTGCTAAGAGAGTAGACCCTAAAAGTTCTCATCACAAGAAAAAAAAATTGTAACTGTATGATGACAGGTGTTAGACATATTGCGATGATCATTTTGTGGTATATACCAAAAAAAGTAGATAGTGAAGATAATGTTACTTTAGGTGGATTAGTACCAGTTTGTAATACTGTAAATCTTTAAACCAAAAGTCAGAAAGGTAAATGAAAATGCTAAGTCTATAAGTTCATGACTTGACGTAATTTTGGAAGGATAGAATAAAATATAAATTCTGAGTGACATATCATGTTGAAGGTTTCATAGTTCAGAGATGAAGATTGTAAACTCAAAAAACAGGAACTTTACCATTACTTGGTCCTTACTTTACAACAGAGCAGATTATTAGTGTAGAAAATTAAGAATACAATTTTAGTGATTTATTTTTTTTGGAAAGAACATTAAGTAAAAATAATGTTGAGACTCCTAGAGAGCTCTAAAACTAAATAAGGCATTTATAATAGGGATGCTTTTCTTTTCAAAGTTCTCAGCATAACTGATGGGGGAAAAGTCATATCATAACTGAATGTGTGGGAAGATATGTTTTGGGATAGCAGGCGAAAATGTTCCAAGGTTTTCTGAAATAGTGTTCTATTGTCTCTTTCCTTATGACCATAAAAAAACCACAAGCAAGCTAAAATTACCTTGTTATGCTCAAAAAGTTAAAAATATTTGTTACCATGGAGACAGTCTCAGTCTAGAGTCTTTCTGGCAGTTTAGACCTATGCAAACCCATGGGGAAGTAATATTTCATATTTTCAACACCGCAGCTGACAAAATTTGTTCCTGTGGCTGAGATGAAAAACATACCTTTCTTTATCTTTGGTGTTTATAGGCACTTTGAAAGGACTCTAAATAATAATTGAAAAGTTCTTGCTCACCATGCCCAGTTTTTATGTCAGGACTGAAACTTGTAGAAAACAAAAGAATATTAAGGCAACAGTGTGTATTTTAATGTCTGTGTTGTATTTGCCATATAGTTATTTTCCTCTTGGTCTTGTGGATTACTATTTTTCAAGATAAGTTCTTTTTCAAGATAAGGAGAAAAACATGAACACTTTTAAATAAAGAAAGGACATTTATGAACTTTGCACAGCAGTAAGACGAGCTTGATTGTTAGAGGCAGCCTTCTGAAGTAAACCAAGTTCAATTTTCAGTTTCGCCATTTGCTAGCTGTGTAACCTTGAGTATGTTGATTAATCTTGAAGCCCCAATTTTTATTGTGTGAAGTGGAAATAACATATACAGGACATCTAGCACTGAGTAGGTGTTCAATAAATGGTATCTACCAATACCAGTCTTTAATAAGTTTTTAAGACAAGCAGGACACCGACTTATGCTATCTAGATGTGTGTGTGTTTCCTTATTCTTCAGTTTCCAGAAAAGATGAATGCTCAAGCTCTTTGAATCTTTTTCCCCCCCAGTTCTAGTTTGTTTGGTCTGCCATATTCTTAACAGCTAAAGAAATTAGTCTCTGTCTTTACAGGAGATATATTGCTCTCAGTACCTAGTAAAACAGTAGTTGTAACTTGGATAGTATTTTATTAATGTTAACTTTTCTGTCACCTTTTTAAAGAGAGTTTACTTAAATGAAAATTAGGCTTCTATTTTATGTGTTTAGAGTAAAATATGGATGCTTTCTTTCTTTAGGCATTTTAAATTATACTTGACATCAAGTACTGAACGCTTTTCCCAGAATTTCAAAGTCGTGGTGGTAGATGGTAAAGATGAAAGCGAGTACAGCGTCAAGTGGCAGGACTTCTTCCGAGGACACGTGGTTGGTGAGTATGGAGCTTGTTTGTTTGCCTTTGTGTCTGGGGTGTTAGGTGTCAGAATCTAACTTGGTGTGTTCTTTTGGGGGTGTCGAAAGACGGGGTGTCGAAGAACTGCTATTCTTTGTTTTACTTGAGCTAAGTTTGGAAGCAGAAACACTCAAACAGAAGCATATGGGTATTATCCAGCATGTCATACTAGCTGGCTATTTTGATGATTACCATGAATTTCCTCTCAAGTGATGAGCATTTAACCTCTTGTCTCCAGAAAAGGATTGTAGGCTTCCCTTAGGAGATTTTAAACAGGGAAGCTAGGAAATAAAATAATTGACTTTATGATCCTGTTATATATTTAAGAAAATATATCAAGCAATTATGGTTTACTTCCAGAACTTTTTCTACAGTAAGAAAAAAATGGCATTAAAATCCTCAAATAGTATAGCTTAGGACCTGTATATTCCAAATCTTGCTTTCTGCCTTCTCTTAGTTCTTTCTTACCCAAAAGTAGGTAAAGTTATTCCAGAAGGAAATCTGCATGTTTGTTTGTTTTATTCTATAACACACTCTAGATCATTCTCATAAGAGGCTTGAGGGAAAGAGATAGGTTTCAAATGACTAGAGTGGATGCTATTCCTTAGGAGTGAGTAGGGTTTCCAGGCGGGAATTCCCGCCAGTTCTCAGGAATTCTATTTGCTTTCCCGTTCCTGAATCCCGAGAAAAGTTGGTCGGGAAATCGGGAAAATCGGCTCCTTGAACCCAGCAATACCCACAGTGGGAAATAAACATACTACTCACAGTGTATCTCTTAGATATTTTTCCTATTTATCGCTAGGGTTTCTGTGCGGGAATTCCTGCCCGTTCTCAGGAATTTTTTTCAGTTTTCCGTTCCTGAATCCTGAGAAAAGTTGGTCGGGAAATTGGGAAAATCGGCTCCTTGAACCCAGGTGGTTGGTAGTATCGGCCATCACTTTGTGGAAATGATTCATCGTGGAGAACAGAAAATAGTTTATACCTCGGGATTCAGGAACGGGAAAGTGAAAAAAATTCCTGAGAATGGGCAGGAATTCCCGTCTGGAAACCCTAGGAGGGAGACTATCTAGCTGCTTTCTGTGGCCTGTGTTTCATGGTGGTAGATTTCTGTGATCTCTAGTCATTCACTCTGATGAAGGGCTTGATTGATTTTTTTTTTTAAACTTTTATTTGTGTAAGTGTGTTTTTCCAGGACCCATCAGCTCCAAGTCAAGTAGTTGTTTCAATCTAGTTGTGGAGGGCGCAGCTCACAGTGGCCCTTGTGGGGATTGAACCGGCAACCTTGTTGTTAAGAGCACCGCGCTCTAATCAACTGAGCTAACCAGCCGTCCTCAAGGGCTTGATTGATTTTTAATGACAATAGTGCAGAGTTTATTTTTCGATATAAATATTTTTTAATAATGAAAAAATTTCTTTCTCTTCAGGTGAACCTGACTCTAGGGTTTTAGCCCACATAGGAGATGATGACATTACAATAAGGATCAATACAGATGGGGCAGAATATAATATAGAGGTAAATCTACATGTGATTTTTTTCCTTAGGAATATATATCTGATTATTTTTTCAAATTTCTGTTTTAAATTTTTGGAGTAACATTGGTTAATAACAAATTTCAGGCGTATAGCATTATGACAGCATTATGAATGACATCTGTATACTACCGTGTTTCAATAAGACCTAGCCAGACCATCAGCTCTAATGTGTTTTTTGGAGCAAAAATTAATATAAAACCCGGTGTTATATTAATTATATTAATTATATTATACCCGGTCTTAGATTAAAATAAGACCGGGTCTTATATTAATTTTTGCTCCAAAAGATGCCTTACAGCTGATGGTTTAGCTAGGTCTTATTTTCGGGGAAATACAGTAATTGTGTGCTCACCACCTGAAGTCTACTTTCCTGTCACCATGTGTTTGACCCCTGTTACCTTTTTTGTTTTCCCCTGATCCCCCTTCCCCACTAGTAACCACCATTCTGTTGTCTGTATGAGTTTGTTTTATTTGTTCATTTGTTGGTTTTGTTTTATATTACACATGAGTAAAATCATATGGTTCTTGTTCTTTTCTGACTTATTTTACTTATATATCTCTGATTTTTAAAGAGCTATTTCTCAATTGTTTTAAGAAGACAGAAGTCTGTAATTACACATACTTGTATTTAAAGTTGTTTTTTTTAACCAGGAAAGTAGATGATTTTTTTTTTTTAAGAAGACATTTTTTACAAATAGCTAAGAAGCTGTCAGAAGGTGCACCCTGTGTTTCTAAGTACCATAGTTGAGAAAAAGTCACATGTCGGGTGGATAATAGGAAGAGAAAACTTTCTTTCCCTCCTGACTCATTTTTTCCTTATTTCTTTAATAATCCTACTACAAGTGTAAACATTCTCAAGGTGAAGGCAGAGTCTTACTTCTTTTCTCTCCTAAATTCTCTGGAAATGCAAGATCCATAAAGGGTGGTAATTTATACTCTGAGAGGTTAAAAGAGGAAACTCTAGGAAACTCAGGCCCTGGCCATTCTTTCATAAAAGAACTAGCAGTAGAAACTGAGACTGTAATGTACTGGCCACATTTGTGCAAGACACAGCCATGTGTTAGATACTAGTCTGGAAAACACAACATTTGCCACAAATTTGTGGATCAAAGTGATTATTTTGGGGTTGATATCACCAAAATAAAACACTTGTGGGAAAACTGGAATTAAGGTTGGGTAAAGTGAAAGTTTCAAGTATACTTGAGTGCTGATAATCAATGCATCATCAAAAATTCTCCAGTCATCGTCAAAATCTCCTTCATAGATTTTTTTTTGGTTTTCCTATTTAGGGTCCAGCTGAAGTTCTTGCTTCTTATTCAGTTATTCATCAGATGATTTTTTTTTTCTGGCAACTTATTAGTAATGATAATTGGATTGCTTTTATAAGTAGTAATAGTAACCGCCTTTAGTTTGAAATCTCAATATATAACTGGACTCATTATTTTACAAATAGATAACTGCATCCGTTATCTTCAAGATAGGTATCATTACTATAGTGCTTCACCCAATGAGAAAAGTGATGCTGAGACAAGTTGCTTGTCCAAGGCACATGATAGGGCACAGTTGAGGTTTGAACTCAGGTGCTGGCTTTTTCTGTGCTAGGTGGGCTATATTAGGAAGCTGTTATTACGAACTTAGAAATGTTTGATCCAAAAGAAAAGTTTTCTCCTTTCCTGCTTGCAGGCCAGGTGAAAGTTCCTGCAGCTGAGGAGTTAACTTTTTGAGGTCTCTGTTAGCCCTGATGTTCTGTAGCCATTGTTTCTTAAATCTGCCTCATAAATGGCTTATGAAAGAAGACACACACACACACACACACACATTTAACAGCTTTATTAAGATACAATTCATGTACTGTATAATTCACCCATTAAAAGTATATGATTCAGTGATTTTCAGTATGTTCATAGTTGTGCAGTTGTCACCATGGTCAATTTTTAGAACATTTTCATCACCCCCAAGGAAACCTCTTACTCTTCAGCAGCCCAACTCCCCTAGCCCTAGGCAACCACTAATCTACTCTTTTAAGATTTGGCTTTTTGTCTTTTTAGATTTGGCTGGTCATTTCACATACATGGAATCATACAATATGTGGTCTTTTGTGACTGGCTTCTTTTACTTAGAATGTTTTCAAGCTTCGTTCATGTTGTAGCATGTGTCAGGACTTCATTTTATTGCCAAATAATGTTCCATTGTATGGATATAACACATTTTGCTTATTCATCACTTGGACATTTGGGTTGTTTCCATTTTTTAGCTATTATGAATAATGCTGACATGAACATTTTGTGAACAAGTTTTTATGTGAGCATATATTTTCATTTCTCTTGGGTATATACTAAGTGTGGAATTGCTGGGTCATGTGGTTACTCTATTTTTAACCTCTTGAGGAACTGCCAGACTATTTCCCATAGTGACTGCACTTTACATCTCACCATTTTAGATTTACTGCATTTTATGTTCCGTATTACATTCTTACCAGGAGTACATGAAGGTTCTAATTTCTCCACATCCTTGCCAGTATGTGTTGTTATCTGTAGTTTTGATTATAGCCGTCCTAATGGGTATGAAGAGAAGTAGTGTCTTGTGGTTTTGATTTTCATTTCCATGATGGACATAGGATACAAATACATTTCATATATTTTTTGTACATTTCTCACAAACTGGTTCTGAGAGAAGAACTTGTTTTTGAAATAACAGAAACTTCCTTTTCACTTGGGTAACTTTTGCATATGTTAGTTTAGATTTACTGTGGTCTTGCAATATTGTAAGTGAAGATTTTTTTTTTTTTTTTTTTTTTTTAAGATTTTATTGGGGAAGGGGAAACAGGACTTTACTGGGGAACAGTGTGTACTTCCAGGCCTTTTTTCCCAAGTCAAGTTGTCCTTTCAGTCTTAGTTGTGGAGGGCGCAACTCAGTTCCAGGTCCAGTTGCCGTTGTTAGTTGCAGGGGGCGCAGCCCACCATCCCTTGCGGGAGTCGAATGGGCAACCTTGTAGTTGAGAGGATGCGCTCCAAACAACTGAGCCATCAGGGAGCTCAGCGGCAGCTCAGCTCAAGTGCCATATTCAATGTTAGTTGAGTCCCTTGCGGGACTCGAGGACTCGAACCGGCAACCTTGTGGTTGAGAGGACACGCTCCAACCAACTGAACCAACTGAGCCATCCGGGAGCTCAGCGGCAGCTTAGCTTAAGGTGCCGTGTTCAATCTTAGTTGCAGGGGGCGCTGCCCACCATCCCTTGGTGGGACTCGAGGAATTGAACTGGCAACCTTGTGGTTGAGAGCCCACTGGTCCATGTGGGAATCGAACCGGCAGCCTTCGGGGTTAGGAGCACGGAGCTCTAACCGCCTGAGCCACCGGGCCGGCCCCTGAAGATTTTTTTAAAACCATTTTCCATGAAACTAATAAGTTTTAGGCATATTGTTAAAAGTTTTTAGTCTTCTCTCAAGAAAATGTGTTTGTTCTTTTCTGTGCATAAAAAGATGTTAAGGAAACTAGAATGAAAATGCACAAGAATAGAAACCTTGTCTAACTTTCATTGCTGTATGTTCATCAGCTAAGAACAGGGCCAGCATACAATAGGTGTTAACATAAATATTTTTCAATCAGTGAATGGGAAAGGATATGCATTTTTCTTCTGGATCTTCTAAAAGATTTCCTAATTTGTGCAAAATAATGTTTTTCTTCATATGCAGATAAAATCAAAGAGTAATAATCCATGTATTTATCAGCATAGAAACTCGCTTATAAAAATTGAAATGATTTATTTTTGATAAAATGACTAGTCAGTGTACTTAACCTGGAAATGAATGTTATCTAAAAATAATGTTTAGGAATTCTTGTATTTTCCATCTAAATAATGTATGTTTTCTATTTTAGCCACTTTGGAGACTAATTAATGATACTAAAGACAAAAGAATGTTAGTTTATAAATCTGAAGATATTAAGAATGTTTCACGTTTGCAGTCTCCAAAAGTGTGTGGTTATATAAAGGCCGATAATGAAGATTTGCTTCCACATGGGCTGGTAGACAGTGAGCACCCTGATGGTAAGACTTATAATGTATTTCTAATGAGAAACAAGCATTACAGCTGTCTTCAGTAGAACCGGTTGTTAATTGATTAAAACATAATGTGATTATCAAGTAACTATAGTATTTGGCTTAAAAATAGAGTTTTGTTCAGAAATTCTTAAGTTAATTCTTTTGTCTATAATATAAGAAATGAAAACACTAGAAAAATAATGGTAACAATAAAGATTGGACTTAAAATAAGATTGGGGAAAGGGAAATTCAATAATCTGAGGGAAAATATTTTTGATTTGCTGGTATTTAAAAATGACAAAAACAATACTTTTGAAAAAAACTTTTCAAAAAATTTTTTATTGGGGAGCAGTGTGTTTTTCCAGGACCCATCAGCTCCAAAGTCCAGTTGTTGTTTTTCAGTCTAGCTGTGGAGGGCGCAGCTCACTGGCCCATGTGGGGATCGAATGGGCGACCTTGGTGTTATGAGCACTGTACTCTAATCAACTGAGCCATCCAGCCGCCTGAAAAACAATCTTTAGATAAGTTTATAAGAAATAATTGATAGCAAAGAGAGTTCTATACTGTTTAGAAAGAAGAAGGTTATCAGTCTTGGGACAGCTCAATTTAGAATCATTTAAAAACAGCCATCTTGGAGAAATACTCTACTGTGTTCATTTTTGAAAACCTTAGAAAATATTACTAGCATTTTAGTATATAAAGAAATTCTTAAACTATTTGATAAGAAAAATGACTTATTAACACCAAATCTTTTTTTTGTTTGTTGTTTTTTTAAAGATTTTATTGGGGAAGGGGAACAGGACTTTATTGGGGAACAGTGTGTACTTCCAGGCCTTTTTTTCCAAGTCAAGTTGTCCTTTCAATCTTAGTTGTGGAGGGTGCCGTTCAGCTTCAAGTTGTTGTCCTTTCAAAAAGTCTTAGTTGTGGAGGGCGCAGCTCAGCTCCAGGTCCAGTTGCCGTTGCTAGTTGCAGGGGGCGCAGCCCATCATCCCTTGCAGGACTCGAGGAATCGAACTGGCAACCTTGTGGTTGAAAGCCCGCGCTCCAACCAACTGAGCCATCCGAGAGGCAGCTCAGCTCAAGGTGCCTTGTTCAATCTTAGTTGCAGGGGGCGGAGCCCAACCAAATCATTTTTAATGTTTGATTATCTTGATATTTTTACCCTTACGTTGGTTCATTCATGGACTTCATCTAGAATAAAATGACAGCCTCGTAGGCCAGCAATGAATGGGTGATTATTTTACTCTTAGGTACTTTGTAAAGTTTTCTCATTTTAAAAATTAAGGAAGGACTTTTCCTTGATTTTGAATTGTACAATTTTAAAACCTCATACTGCTTTTCACTTTTCTGTCTTCCTCCAAATTGTTTTTTTCCAAGATACTGAGCTCAAATAATGTTTATTTCAAAAATTTGCTAGATTTAAAGTGTTACTATAAAAAACTCCTTGTTTTGATGAATTTTGATTTAATAGTGCATACAAATTCATATTAGAGCTTATTCATCGGGTGAAGAGAAGAGCCGACCCTAATCCCATGAAGAACACGTGTAAATTATTGGTGGTAGCAGATCATCGCTTTTACAAATACATGGGCAGAGGGGAAGAGAGCACCACTACCAATTACTTAGTAAGTATTTGATATTGGATGAGCTAATTGGACAAAAAAATCATGTAGGTAGACGAATTCCATTTAAGAGAAGACTGCTGTAATTTGAAATGTAATGAAACCAGATCTGTTTCAGATGCTATATTATTTTGTGAAGTATTTGGGGGTTATCCTTTGAGGTTCTTACATTACTGTATAGAGATTCTAGTTTCAAATTTTTGAAAACTTATTGTACCTTTGAACTACTATTTTCTGCACATTATAATTTTTATGCCCATTAGGTTTAGGGAGAGTTCATAACATAGGCCTCTCTTCTTTATACAAGTGAATTCTTTGAAAACATTACTGCTACTGTGTTTCCCCGAAAATAAGACCTAGCCGGACCATCAGCTCTAATGCATCTTTTGGAGCAAAAATTAATATAAGACCCGGTCTTATTTTACTATAATACAAGACTGGGTCTTATATAATAATATAATATAATATAATATAATATAATATAATATAATATAATATATTATATATAATATAATATATATAATATAATATAATATAATCATAACATAATACCGGGTATAATATAAGACCAAGTCTTATATTAATTTTTGCTCCAAAAGACGCATTAGAGCTGATTATCCGACTAGGTCTTATTTTCGGGGAAATGGTATAATGGCAGTGACCTTATTGGTGACACATGTTGATGTATGTTCTAGAGTGGGGGAAAAAGTATTTGTATGAACCTGTGTGTATTATTTTGGCTTATATATATATTTCAGAGAAGATGATCAGCTTGGTTTATGTCATATAAAACAGCTAATTATTGGACTATAACTGCGTGAAATAGATGGGACTTTCATGGTCATAATTAACTTTTCGGACAGAGATGTGAAGGAAAGATTACAGAAGTACTGACACTGGATTTTTAAGCTTTTACTATTATAATTTTAAAAGTCAAGGGAGTCATTTTTCACTGACATTTTTTGTTGGTATGACCTCATTTGTCATGATAACTTGGCACTGACCAAAACACTGTTTAGGAAATAAAAGAGAATGCAGCTATTCATGAACCGAGAGCCTAGTGCAGTAAAGACGTCTTTCTCATTGCCTTGCTTTTCCCATTCTCTGTGTTTTATTGGTACCCTCCCTCACCCTTCTTTCCTTTCTCTTCCATGTTGAGTGAAAGAATTTATTATGAGGTTAGTAGGAGTAGTGTGTGAAGTCATTATAATTCTTGTTCCTAAGTAAGAGATTCTTTCTTGAAAAAGTTTCTGAATACGGGCTTTGTATTAAGGATCTCCTCTTAATTTATTTCTTTGTTCATTGCACCAAGAATATGAATATAATGAGAGGTTTAGTCTTAAAAATTGCATTTCTTAGTCCTACAGTTACAGTTACTATCAGCAAAGAAGAGTTTCCTAGACCTGTAATGTGCTTCCCAGTTGCCCCAACATACCTCATCCTCCCAGTTTTGAACAATAAAATATTCTCTTTGAGATGATAGGTAACGAGCATTTTGTTATGTAGTGTGAGCCGTCCTTTGCTGTCGTACTGTGCCTCTGTCCCCACCTTACCCCCTTCCCAAATCAGAGCACAGAAGAAAGGAGGAATCGAAACCATTTCTCTGGCTCTCTTTTCACCTGGGCCACTCCGCCCAGTGAGGGGCCCGGCACAGGTTTATCAGTGTCTGGAACTGCTCCTTGCCTCTCTCTGGGGAAGGTGCTGGGGGGACTTGCCAAGAGAGAGTGAAGACAGAATACTTTTTAGAAGAGAATATTTTAAGTAAATTGACAGTTAACTTTCATTTTTGTAGTTGACTAGAATGGCAGTTTTTTAAAAAGGCTGTTACTGTGTATTTTGGTTCCATATCTAATTGATTACTTGGGTTTGTGAAATTACCACTGCTTGATGCTAGTAACAACTCTTTGGGGCTAGGAATAATTTGTTAGCGCTATCAGTGATAAAGAATAACATCTTAAAGCTCATTTTTGTAATTGGTAGAAACTTTTACCATGGCATTTTTTCTAAACTGATTTTTTTTTTTAATCTCTGCAGAATTTGTTACATTGCAAAGATGAGTGAAGATACACATAATGTCTTTCTCTCACTCTCTCTTTTATACACACAGATAGAGCTAATTGACAGAGTTGATGACATCTACCGGAACACTTCGTGGGACAATGCAGGTTTTAAAGGTTATGGAATACAGATAGAACAGGTATTTACCAATGGATGTGGCTTATATTACTCAGCTAAGTAATGTGATGTAAATATTTGTCACTTACATTCAAACCCAAAACTTATCTTCAACTTTAATCATAAATAAATATTCTCAAAATGCCAGTGATTTTTACCTGATAAATTAAACAGTGTTTTTGCTATTATTTATAGATTATGAAGTTTTCTGTCCTTAGACTTTAGGTAGAAAGCCTTTTTATGCTGCTGTGATCTCTCCTTTCTCTGAATTCATGGCCTATTTATTGCCTGCATTCTTTTCTTTTTCTTTGGTTATGCTTTATGTCTTTAGTTAGAATCCTAGCACGTACTGTTGAATCCTTAGAAAAGTTACTCAAAAATACTGTATGCTTTGCAAAGCATTTATACATACAGAACGATTAGATCTCTTCCCCCAAATCTCCTGATTTCTTACAATCCGTTAATATTAGGTCGGTGCAAAAGTAATTGTGGTTTTTGCAATTATTTTTAACTTTTTAAACCGCAATTACTTTTGCACCAACCCAATAGAGTATGTCCAGCCATGATATATTAATGTCATCTTAATTATATCTCATAGTAAAAATTGTTCCAAATTGATAAGACTAATAAAAATGATTGTTCTGAAATTGGGTATTGCTTTAGACAGACATTTTGATGTGGAAGTTATTGTTTTGATTTTTTTCTAGGCTCTCTGTAATAAATTAACTATATTCTTATAGATTCTGTAAATAGAATTTCAAGATAAAAAAGCGTGAAATCATGCATCATACTTATAAATGTTAAACTTTTATAGTACTTGCATAAAACTAAGAATTATTTTTCCCTTTTCCACTTTTTACTCTTTTGCATTTTCTTTTTTTAAGTTATTATTTGACTAGGTAATAGATACACATGGTACAAAAGCCAGTGAAAAGTAAGTCTCCTCAACCTCTGCCCATTGTCAAACCAGTTTTTTTCCCAGAGACATCCATGTCATTAATTTCATGTGTATCTTTCCAGAGATGATTTATGCATGTATAGCATGTGTGTATGTGTGTGTGTATGTATATTTGACACATTGGTGGTGTGTTGTAGTCTTTTGGACCTTGCTTCTTCATGTCATGAATATGTTGGTGACTATTCTATTATGATACGTATAAAACTGCCTCACTTGTTTAAAATAGCTGCAACATATTTGAGAGTTAGGGGACCAATAAATAAATCTCCTTTTTGCTTTAGAACTTAGAACCACTTGAAAAAAATAGGTGTGACAACCGGAGATAAAAATATCAGCTTTAATGGTAGCAGATGGATTGGAAGATGTGGTTTAGCTGTGAGATCACAGTGGGCTTCCCCATATTTTATCCCAGAACTGACCTTGACCACCCATCACCAAAGCTTCAAAGCCCAGCATAGTGAGCAGAGAGGATCATGATATACCCTCTGCAGGCAGGCAGAGCCAGAAGAGATGCCAGAAACAGCTGGGCTGAGCGTGGCTTTGCTCCTTTTCTCAAACTCACCAATCGATATGTTTCACCTTTGGAGAGAAGCCTTTGTTCCTTTTTTTTTTTTAAGCAGGATTAATAAGTATTTGTAGTATATGAACAAGGAAAAGCCCCTGTTCTTTATAATCCTTTGTTCCTGTGGTACACAGTGAGGTGCATCTTGTGTTCTGTATCTCTATGTCATTGACTGTAACTGAAGTAAATATTTTAAGCTCATGGAACCCAAGTTCTCATTTTTTCCAATTGAATATAGAGGAAATGAAAATTTGGGAGTATATTTATAAATTTATAAATCATTGACATATGTTTTCCATGTCACATGCTTCTCACTTTGTTTGTAAACATTGACTATTTAGAGCTGAAGAATTTTGTGGAATTTTGGTTCTAAAACATTTTTTCTAGAATCATAGTCTTTTTTTGAATATCTAAAACAATGCAGTTTGAAGAGTTTGTGACTTTTTTCTGAAGTGTTCTAAGTATATTATCTCTTTAAGTATAGATTCGCATTCTCAAGTCTCCACAAGAGGTGAAACCTGGTGAGAAGCACTACAATATGGCAAAAAGTTATCCGAACGAAGACAAGGATGCTTGGGACGTGAAGATGTTACTCGAGGTGGGTTGTGGGATCCCGGATGTGATGCTGTTAACACCACTTGGTGATTTCTAATGTGTGGGTCACACCTGCATTACCACAGGGTCATATTAGAAAAGGTAATTGAAAACCAGGAGCAGCCCACCCAGCTGACCCAGCAGTGACCTTATCCCCTGCAGCAGGACGCAGCAAGATGGGCAGAAAAGATGTGAAAAGGAAAAATGCTAGAAAGCGGTTCTCCTTATCCAAGATACCTGTGATGAAGTAATGGGACTTTAGAAAATAGGTGGATACCCAGTGTATAAATCTTTTGCACACCGTTTTGTTAGTTCAGGTCTCTTTGAAACTTCAATGGATCTCTTAGGTCAATAATGATCAACGGTATGAAAACATATTAGGCAGTAGAAATATAACTTGAAGATCTGAAAGTTCTCTGTAAGAATTTTAAGTTTTTGTGTTCTTATTCTGGTAATAAATCTAAAGGATGTGAACCTAAACACTCTGTGGCACATGGGTCCTTGCCCCGATAGGATATGATGTATTCTGTTGGCAACGTGATTTCGGTGTCTGAGTTTGTGTGTCCTCTCGCTTCCTTGTAAAATGACCTTCTATGAAGTAATAGTGCTTATCTTTCAATAGGTTGGTAATGTGTTAGTTTCCTCTTGGTGCTCTAACAAGTTACCAAAAATTTAGCAGCTTAAAACAACACTTTTATTTATCTAATAGTCTCCATGGGTTAGTCCAGGCAGAGCGGGGCTCATCTGGATTCTCTGGTGAGTCTCACAAGGTGCAGTCAAGATTTCAAAGCTTGAGTGGAGTTACGGGATGTTACCAACTCACTCTGCCATACCTTACCTAACTTGATCCACTAGCTACCCTGCGAGGTAGGTTGAGATAGCACCATTACTCGTCTAAAGAGACTCAGGACTGCCAGTAACAGTACCACAGCCTAGGGGCTTAAACAATAGCAATGTATTTTCTCACAGTTCTAGAGGCTGAAAGTCTGAGATGAAGGTGTCGTCAGGTTGGGTTTTTCTGAGGTCTGGTCTGTCTTTTAGGCGTGTAGATGGCTGTCTTCTCCGTGTCCTCACGTGGTCTTCCTCTGTCTGTCTATACCCCAACCTCATCAGGGCATCGGTCTTGTTGCATTAGGCCCACCCATGTGACCTCATTGTACCGTAATCACCTCTTTAAAGGCCCCATCTCCAAAAACAGTGACATTCTGCGGTACTGGGTGTTAAGACTTCAACACGGATTTTGGGGGAACACGATTCAGCCCGTAAGAGCAAGGTTAAATGATTTGTCTGTGGTTAGTTGTACAACTGTTAACGACAGAGCCAGGAGCGCGTGGCTAGATCTCCTGAACCATTGCCCCTCTGCTTTCCTGGGGACCTTGGGATAGCTCACGTCGGGGGAGGAACAAAAGGGATGCACTCCATTCTACAGATGCTCCTCTAGGTCTCTTCCCCAAGGCTCCTAGGAGATTCCCAGAAGCCATGGAACCTCAAAATCCCAGTGTGCCCAGGGCGGCATCTCCTGGGAATACTACACCTCATGCAGGGCTTCCCTACGGCACGTTTCAAGCATCAGGATCTTTTAAAATTGGAGACTATGGTTGTTATGGAAGAGGCTTTTAAAGTAATATGTGAAGCCCTTTTAAGAAAAAAAATTTTTCCCAAAGCAACAGTGCTGACTTGAATGGATTTTAATCTTAATTTTAGTAACATAACAGTGCTGAGCTGAATGGATTTTAATCTTAATTTTAGTAACAAACTAGATAGTTATGCTTTTCTATGAGTGTATATTTGTAACTCCTATACATTGTAAAACCAAAGCAAACTAAAAATACCCTACAAGACCGACAGAATCCTTCAAGTACTTGAGAAGGCTCTCTTTTGGTATGAGGTGCTGAGACCCCCTGGAGAGGTATCAGAGCACTGAGCCTGACAGAATTGGAATGTCCCCGAGGCTGGGCTGTACACTTCACACCAACCCTCTTGGTTTCTTAGAAATGCTATAAAAAGCTTCCAAAAAAGCTTCCTTTTGTGCCCCCCACCCCCTAAATCAGATGACAGTCTGAGTCTCACCTGTGTAGTGGGCGAGAATGGTGGGTAAGGAGCATCACACTGCACGATATGGTGCAGACCTGCTTCAATCTTGTGGGACTTAGGAAACGTCTTTCAGGCTGGTGTAATTGTTAATCTAATGAAGAATACTTTCTTTTTTAAAGCAATTTAGCTTTGATATAGCTGAAGAAGCATCTAAAGTCTGCCTAGCACATCTTTTCACATACCAGGATTTTGACATGGGAACTCTTGGATTAGCTTATGTTGGTTCTCCCAGAGCAAACAGTCATGGAGGTGTTTGTCCAAAGGGTAAGCTTTCCATTTGTTGTGTGACAAACGTGACATATGTGGGACTAGCAAGCTGATTGGGTTATAATTCTGTACTAAACAAGCAATGTATCTCTATTTCCTTTCTCCTTTAGCATATTATAGTCAAATTGGAAAGAAAAATATCTATTTGAATAGTGGTTTGACCAGCACAAAAAATTATGGTAAAACCATCCTTACAAAGGTATGTTCTTTTATTTTTTAAAAAGGTAGATTTTGAGTTTATTATAGTTGTTGTGTAGTTATGTAGGTATCTGTTTGAAAAGTGATACGTAGTGGCATTTTTTGTTTGTTTGTTCTGCCTAAAAACCATGCATTCTTTGGTGGAAAATAAGAAAATAAAAGTTACCTGTCAAACTTGTTTTGAGACCCTGCAGGATCATTGTTTTTCCAGAGGACATCCCCCGGGAGCTCTGCATCCTGCAGCTGCTCTGTGGGTACTTGTTCCCGGCCCCACAGTGTAGCCATTATTGTCTGAAGACATCCCCAAACTCATTTCCTGGACCCCGGGTTCTTCCTCTTCTTGATTCATACCATCTTGTTGGTGTGGCATTTCCTCCAGGAATTTCCCAAGGAAGGGTACATAAAAGGCAAATTCTCGAGACTTGGCATATCTGAAAATATCTTTACCTTCCTCTTAACCTTGATTGAGGATTTAGCTGGGTGTGTTCTCAGTTCTGTCCGCATTGGAAGGCATGGCTCCATTGCCCTTTAGTGTTTTTTCTATTAAAGATTCTGAAGCCACTCCAATTTTTTTTATCCTTTCTATGTGACCTGTTTTTGTCCTCTGGAAGATTTTAGGATCTTGTTTTTGCCCAGATTTATCCGTTAGGAATGTGTTAGGCATATTCCAGAAAATCCACGTAACAAAAAATCCAGTAAGCTGTGACTTAAATAACGGGGTGTATTTGCCTCAGTCAACAGGCAGTCCATGGACAGTATCGTGCAGGGGCTGCAGCCGCCCAGTCATGCTCTGGGGCCCAGGACCTCCCACTCTCATCAGCCATTCCAGGCACAAGGCCGTTGTCCTCATGCTTGTCACCTCAGGGTCACAAGATGGTTCCCCTTTGTTGCAGAAAAGAGGGCAGAGAGCGCAATCTGTCCCTTTTAAAAAGCTTCTCTGGAAGCCCTACCCACTGGCTTCGGGGCTTCTGTTTATATTTCCGTGGACAGAACCAGGTCACATGACTGCCCATACCCTCAAGGGAAGGTGTGAAGGCGGCTATTTTAGCTGAGTGCATTGTTGCCTGAGCAGAATTAAGGATTCTTTCTGGATCTGGTTAATTAGGATCTGATGAATCAGGACCCGATTTAAGACAGCAGGGCCCAGGTGGCGGAGCAGGTGAGGATTGGTTATTGGGAAATAATGTTTTCTTTGCACAATCCTTAGGAAGCTGACCTGGTTACGACTCATGAATTGGGGCACAATTTTGGAGCAGAACACGATCCGGATGGCTTAGCGGAATGTGCCCCAAATGAGGACCAGGGAGGGAAATTCGTTATGTATCCCATCGCTGTGAGTGGAGACCATGAGAACAATAAGGTATGTGTCTTGGAGCTTCTTTCTGTGGTTTAGAAAGAAAGAGGCTATTATAACGGGAGCTCAGAAAAGCTCCGTTTTAGGGATGGAACTGTAAATGACAAAGTATCTTGAAACTTGTGTGTTTTGGAGTGAAACATGATCCTTCTAAATCAGGGATGTGCAAACTTTTTTCAACATTTTTCACCAAGAGCCATATTCGGTAAAATACACAAACAGCCGGGCCACTCACTCGAGGTGAAGTACGTATTGCCTCACCTGGTTTATTTAAGTAAACTAAATATATTTTTGGAATTTGCTGCGGGACAGTTAACGATGGATCTGCGGCCCACGGGCCGTAGTTTGGACACCCCTGATCTAAATCAAAGCAATCTTTTAGACTGGTATCATGATTAATCATGTGTAGATTTGGACTAGATGGAAAATTCGTGATAGCTTGTGTTGGAGTTCTAGATTGCAGGGTGTGGTGGGCTCAGGCTTTAAGTTAAAAACTTCCTGTCCTTTCATTTACAAGTTGTCATTCTTTTAAATGCTACTGTATTTCACAATTTGCATGTTTTCATAAACTTTTGCAACAAAATACATAATTTGCCAGACTGTAAGCCTCTTGTGGGAAGGCTTATTTTTGCCTTTCTTGTTCACAGCTCTGTCTCTAGCGTCTGGTTAAGGGTATGTGGCTCATAATTATGTGTCAAGTAAATAAGTGAACGATTTACTATTGAGGGTTCTGATAGGGTATACTAGTCGACCTGGGATTTTTGTGAGTAGTTTCTGACTTTCAGAGTGGCTGAGTCTTCGAATGTGAACTAAAAGTGTTCATAGAAGTCTAGTCCTTCCATTTTACTTGGAAGTGAAGTGGCACCATGCCATGTGAGGAAAACATTTTGTTGCTGAGTTAAAGACGGCTAGGAGGGTCTGTCTCTGATCGGAAAGGCGGTGATGTATTTGTCCTGACTTCTCTTTTGAGCCAGGCCCCTTAAATATCTTTACTATAAATATTAATTGGAAGATCCTTTTTAAAAAGTCCAGTTAGTGTTTCGTTTTAGCATGATAGGTCTTGGATATCTTTCTGAAAGTATTTGTTTTGGTATCTCCTCAGCGGTCTCAGTCACCTTTGGAAGGTCCTGTGTACTCTGCTCTTCAGGGCCTTTGTGACTCTTGTTGGGGGTGAAAGTGAAGCCATTTTAGCAATTTGCAGGGAACTGTGGAGACCCGACCTCAAGAAACAACTACACTACATTTCCCCCGAGTCTCTTACCCCTTTTCTTGATAATTTCAGGTGGTTGGGAAAGTGGATTCTGTTTCAGAGCTCCTGGGTAAACTTCCCAAATTTAGAAGGGGGCCATTTCTGTGGTTCTGTACTGCAAGTGGGGATGGTGGGGTAGAGACATCCTCTGAGACATCTGGTCACCTTAGAAAACTCAGGAAAAACTGTGAAAATCTTGGGGACCCATGAAAACTTTTAGGTAACAGTTTGGAATTTAATCTTTTAATAGACTATAAGTAAATGTAATATTATGCCTCTCACTGAGCCCAACTATTTAAAAACTTTAACCATGACTCACTCGTACAAATAGCCAGGGAAAGAGGAGGCGGTGAGCTGGAAACAGACCCTGCTCTGTGTGCCCGAATCATCATGTCTAGGAAGACGACGGTCTGTGCCTCATTCTCACTGTCACCGCGGCGGTGCCCGGCCTGAGGATGGGGCGACTTCCTCAGGAGCCTGGTGGAGCTCACGACTGTCTGCTCCTACTGGGCTGCCTGTCCTCTCCACGAACTGGCGGGATGTTTGGCCTCAGCGTGTGTGTAGCTTGCCTTCCTGTGTAGAATGTTAGGCTCTTAACCAGGTTCACAGCAGCTTTTTAGCATTCTACTGAGGGGGATAACTCAGTTCCATGAAAGCGCATTTAGAGTGACAGCAGTGGAACTTGACATACCTTCAGGTGGCTTTGGTTGTGACTTTTACGTGAAGAGTTTGTTTTTAGAGAAGTGGTATAAACACTTACATGGGAATGAATGTTTATGTTAGTTTGGGTCCTTTGTGGCCTTTTTTCTCTTAAGATGTTTTCAAACTGCAGTAAACAGTCCATCTATAAGACCATTGAAAGTAAGGCCCAGGAATGTTTCCAAGAACGCAGCAACAAAGTGTGTGGGAACTCCAGGGTGGACGAAGGAGAGGAGTGTGACCCCGGCATCATGTACCTGAACAATGACACCTGCTGCCACAACAACTGCACGCTGAAGGAGGGCGTCCAGTGCAGGTGAGACGTGCTGCGGGCAGCTGGCAGCCGGGCAGCAGGGGGCCCAGGGCGCGAGAGGTTGACAGCACACACAGGGCCTTTGGAGTCTATTCGAGGGTGGATATGTGCACAGCGCTTATGTGTGTGCGTGTGTCTAGCACTTTGCCCTTTACAGCGAGAAATGCTTTCTGGAAAGCAGTTTGACATTATGTAATGAAAACCTTAGTCTCGCATGCTCTTAGATACAGAGTTCAATCCCACAGTTCAAAGACTCTCCTAAGGAAACAGATGTACAGGAAAGATGAGTAACAAGGATGTTCACGCATCATTCTTTTATAACTGCAAAATATTGGAAACAACATGGCAGTCTTGGGATATAAAGGAATTGTGTATCTATGCAGTAGTTTAGTGATGAAGAGTACTATTGAATGGCATAAATATGCAGAAAACAAGTTAGAAGGTACCTGTGCTTCCATTTTTATGTCCACTGAAAGACCCGTGCCTGCATTCCAAGTGGGCGGGAAGGTTTATCTTGTGCTGGCAGATTTGGCCACCTGCAGTGCGCATGAGTGAGTACTGATGGGGGTTAGGGCTCGGCTGCCTAGTTTCTTGACCATTGCCTTTTGCCTGTTTTTTTAGGCCTGTGTCTTTTTTTTTTTTTTTGAATTACTATGTTAAGGTAATGAAAACCCAGGACACCAAGGTGATTTTTCAAGACGAGTCACTTTAGACCACGCTGTGCTTACTCTGCTTCGCTGCTGCCTGATCCCACGTCAGGAAGGGCGACAGAGTGGGGGTGGCGCCATCTCCTGGGAAGTCTGCTGGGAGGGTTTCCCAGCCAGATCTCCTGCGATCTTCAGAGTGTGTGCTGTAAGATTGCCCTTTGACTTAAACGTCCCTGTCTGCTCTTCTGCAGTGATAGGAACAGTCCCTGCTGTAAAAACTGTCAGTTCGAGACTGCCCAGAAGAAGTGCCAAGAGGCTATAAATGCAACTTGCAAAGGCGTGTCTTACTGCACAGGTACGTCCTGTTCTCTTGCACTTTTCTCAAGTGGGTGTGCGTGTTTGGGAGACAAGATTGTTTCATTTGGATCAAAGCAACCCTTTTTTAACCTCAGGTGCAGAGTTGAGTTGATTATGCTCCTTAGTTTAAAGGGAAATAAACAATGAAAAGAAATAACAGACCCGTTATTTCTTTTCATTGTTTCCCTTTCATTCACTTCTTTCCACCACTTCATTCTCCTTCCTCTTATAGGATTCATTCTAATTTGTTTAGTAACATTTGTCTGGATATGTGTATATCCTTGGAACATAATGTGTTGCTTTGTGTCTGTGTGTTTAATGCGCCAATGGTATTCTACCTTAGATCTTTTTTAAACTCAGTACCATGTTTTTCCAAATCATCTCTGTTGTGCTACGTGGTGCCTGTCGGCATCTAGTTCATTGTTTGGGGCACCTGCCGAGTGTTTAGTCATGAGGTTGTTTTACTCTGTTCGCCAAGCTCTAGCTGCTTGGCTTGCCTTCATCTCCTTGATCCAGCAACATCCCCACACGTCCTCCTGGGCTGTGAGAGTTTCCCGGGTGCCTGGAGGAGTGGGATCGCTCCGTCATGAGGGCACAGTAGTACTGATGTGTCAGTGTCAGGACGTCACTGTCAGTCCCGACGTCCTCGCCAACGCTGTCTTATTCTTTCCCAATCTGATGTTTGTAAAATGATTTCTCATCCTTACTTACATTTTTCTTGAAGATCTCTTTATATTAGCTATTCAGATTTCTCCTTTTGTGAATAATCAGTTCATATATATTTGGTCCATTTTTAAAAATTGGGTTTCATGTCCTTTTGCTGTTGATTTAGAGGAATTTTTGTATAATAATCCGTTGGGTTTAAAAACATTGTGTATGCCTTCCTCCTGTCTATTGTCCTTGGAGCAGAAATCTTAAATTTTAATGTAATCAAATCTGTCATGTTGTTATATGTATTGTTTATTTTTTTTGAATTGTGGACGGTTGCAAAGATATTTTTCACAGGTTTTTCTATTAGCTTCACAATTTTACCTTTCACATTAGGACTTTAATCCATCTTGATCTAAGCTTTAAACTACCCATATCTTCTACAGTCCTGTCAGTTTCTTTAAAAATTTCAAAACTATACTATTAGGTACATAATTGGACATATTCTCACACCTTCTTCGTCTGCTATTCCTTTATCAGTGTGTAAAGTTCCTTTTTTATCCTTGTGGTCTTTTTGGGCTTCAGTTGTTTTATTTAATATTTAGCTTGCTGCCTGAGGGTTTTTTGGCCCTATTTGTCTATCGATCCCATTCTCATATTTTTATAACTTTATCTTTTGGTTGGTTGGATTTCTGTAATAGCTTTATTGAGATATGATTAATACACCATAGCATTCATCCATTTAAAGTGTACAGTTCAGTGGTTTTTAATGTATTCACATCTGTGCAACCAGCACCACAATTAATTTTAGATCATTTTGATCACCTCAGAAAGAAACCCCTTACCCTTTAGGCGTCACTCCAAGTCTCCTCATCCCCAGCCGCACACAATCACTCACCTACTTTCTGTCTGTGGATTCACCTCTTCTGACATTTTGCATAAATGGAATCATATGTAAATGGAATCATAATCAAGTGGTATGCGGCCTTTTGTGTCTGGCTTTCACTCAGAATAATGTTTCAAGGTTCATCAGTGTTGTTGTATGAATCAATGCTTCATTTATTTTTGTTGCTGATAATATTCCATTGTGTGGATATGTGCCACGTTTTGTTTTATTCATCAATTGATGGATTTTTGTATTCTTTCACTTTTTTGCTATCGTGAATAATATTGCTGTAAATATTTGTGTGCAGGTTTTTGTGTGGACAGGTTTCCATTCCCTTTGTTTGTACCCAGGAATAGAATCGCTGGGGCGTATGGTAACTCTATTTAATCTTTGAGGACCCACCGGGTTGTTCTCCAAAGTGGCTGCACCATTTAACATTCACACCAGCAGTGTATGAGGGTTGCAATTTCTCAGCATCCTCTCAACACTTGTTATTGTCTTTTTAATTGTAGCCATTAGTGGGCGGGAAGTGCTATCTCCTTTTGGTTTTCCCTTTGGCTTTTAAACGTGCATTTTATAAAATGTTACTAGTGATTTTTACATTCTGAGATCGGTGGGCATCACATTAGTTGGCGAACCGTCATGAACCAGAATATCTCAGGCAAGTTTTAAAAAGCATATTCTAGCTGTGCTCACTGTGTCAGTCTTTACTGTAATAATAAAACAGGTTCAGAAAGATTTTTTTAAAAAAAATAAGCACAAGTAAAACAGTTTGAAAAAAATTGTTTTGTCAACAGCCTTTTGTCCCTTTGATGATGTTTCATATGGAGCAGCAGCTAGCAGAGGGTGAACTCATTGTAAGGAGCCAGCAGATCAGTGTCGTGTTAGGAATGGGATCTTGTTCGAAACGGAAATTCTTGGTCCCTTCCCTGGGCCCGCTGCACCAGCACCTCTGGGGACAGGGCCCAGCGATCTGTGTCACAGCATTTCCTGGACCATCTGCTGCATACTAACTTTGAGAACTGCGTTAAATGTGACACTGTGTTTTTAATGATTTTCCCACGTGTCTCATACTTTTAGTCTTTTCAGAGCAGAGGTTTGGCAGATACCCATCCAGCCTTTTTCTGTATCTGTTGAGGGCAGCATCGTAACTGGAAATACAAGGACAGTACAGACATCAGCCTTCTCCGAACATGGAGTTGGCTTTCAGTAGGAGCAGCTTTGTTAAGTGACTGTCTTGTTGACACAGTGACCGCCCAGCACCAGAAAGGGTTGTAGAAGACCACAGGCAAGGTGAGGTGTCAAGGAAGTATATAGCAGGTACTTAACAAAAGGCAGCTTTTGTTTGAAATAGGGCAGATTTCTTTAAGTTTTGTGTCACTGCTCCATTGACCTTGAAGTTGGAATTCTTTCTTTTTTTCTTTTCCCCTTCTTCCGCCTCCCCTCCAGTTCAAACTGTTGTTTCTCAGTCTAGTTGTGCAGGACACAGCTCCCTGGCCCGTGCTGGTGTTAGGAGCCTTGCGCTTCTCCCCTCCCCCCCACAGCCCCTGGCTGAGGCAGTCGGCTGCCGGTCGTTGGTCGGTCGGCCACTTACAGCAGCTCACGGCAGCTCTCTCTGGCTGCGGGCACTCAGGGCAGCACAGGGCAGCCCACGCCGACCTCTGGCAGCTCACGGCAGCCAGCTCCAGGGAGAGCCGTTGTTCACAATCTTAGCTGTAGAGGGCGCAGCTCACTGGCCTGTGTGGGCATCTAGCTGGCGACCTCGGCATTATAGGAGCATGCTCCAACCGCCTGAGCCACCGGGCCAGCCGCCGAAGTTGGAATGCTTTCGATTGGTTCCATTCCTCAGTTGAACGGCCAGGCCTCCAGAGCTCTGGGCACAGTCCATTGTTTTCATGTAGTTTTTCTCTTCCCTTGTTGTGTTGACTTTTTTAACTGCTGGTGCCACTCATTTTCCAGAATGAGTCGCTCATTCCATCCTCTCTCGCAAGTTTAACATCCTTTGATGATGTTTCTTTGTCCTTAAGGCTCACTGATTCATTCAAGAAACATTTTTGGTGTGTGTACATTATGATGGGGTTGGACGTAAGTTGAGTCATTAGTAGGTCATCTGCGCGCTCAGGGAGTGTACCGGGCTGGCGGCGGGAGACAGGGAAGAGCTGTAGGGAATCAGACAGCTGCGCACTGGACACCGTGCCAGAAGGAGAGCGGTGGTGCACAGTGACGGAGCGGGCCGGGTGAGGGCTCGCCAGCTGAGGAGGCTCCTCAGGGAGGTCTCGGGTCTGTGAGACTAAAGGTGAGAAAGAGCTAGCCAGGCCGCCAGAAAGTGGAAACGAGCATTCCTGGAGAAGGACTGGCCCATGTTGAGGTTCTGAGGTGAGCAGGACCTTGCAGGGGTGAAGGAATTGAAGGCAGCCATTGTAGCACGTGGGTGCCGGAGAGTCGGGCGCGCGAGGTCGGAGGGCCAGGGCCAGGCCAGCAGCTGTGGTCAGCCGCCAGGCGAGGTCGCGCCGCCGAGGGAGCGGAGGCACGAGGTGTTTGTCTTATCAGTGATAATGGTGCGTGTATATTTTACGTGTGTTACGTTCCACAGTAAAAGGTAGAAGCAGAGTACGTGGAAGATGCTAACGAGTGACTGAGGTGGGGCCATGGAGACTGAGTGGACACTTGGGAGCTTGGCACGCAGCCCCGCACTCGGCGCCTGTTGTCTGGTGGTCCCCCTCTGTGCGTCACCTTGGACTCCCTGCCGCGCCAGGTGCCCACTGTGACCTGCCCTGCAGAACGGGGGCCGTGACTCATGCGCATGTGTGCGTGTTGTGTGCTTCCAGGTAACAGCAGCGAGTGCCCCCCTCCTGGAAACGCTGAGGACGACACGGTGTGCTTGGACCTGGGCAAGTGTAAAGATGGGAAGTGCGTGCCCTTCTGTGAGAGGGAGCAGCAGCTGGAGTCCTGTGCGTGCAACGGTGAGCGCTCGCCCTGCCCCGGTCCCGCAGCCTGCGCCTGCTGAGCCCTGGGCCTGGGCCCGCCCCGGGGGCCCGGCAGGGTCAGCTGCTCCCTGCTGGTCGGGACAGTGTGTGGAGAAGCCCCGCTCCTCCTGCTCGGTGCAGGCCGCCCATCAGTGTTCCTTCCGTCACGTTTGCAGACCAAGGGCAGGCGGGCGGGTGTGCGTGAGGTGGGCGGGAGGGAAGTTTGTTCGAGGGAGTAGGTGGGTGGCGGCCCGGCCTCCCCGTGTCATTCTCGCCAGGAAAGCAGCAGGGGCTGCCTGGGTCCCGCTGGCATAGAACTGTGATGCTTCTAGACTTCACTGTGGAGAGCTGATTCTGGGGCTGTCTGTCATGGACGGGCCCGGGCCGCCGCCCTCTGCCCTGCCTCCTGCCTGCCAGGCCTCGCTCAGCAGTGGTGGGCGCGTCATGCCGGCCGCTCAGACCCTTGTCCTGGGGTTCCCGCTATGTTTGGAAGGAACCCCTGGTCTGAGGAGGGGCCTCAGGGACCGACTGGGCTCTGGGTTTACGGCCTCACCTCAGAGAAGGTCGTTGCTTTAGAACGAAAAACCCAGAAGTCAGAACCACTGGCTTGGGAACTCAGCATCCCTACCACGGAATCAGTAGCTCTTCCGGGTGGAATAACATGAAAATAAAGATGGTAACACAGTAGATGCCACAGAAATAATTTCCTGGGTGAGTGCCAGGGGCTCAGGGGGCCCTGGACAGCCATAGTAAATGCCCAAGAAATGCTTGGTAAAGGAATGTGCGGTGAGACTTGTTTTCCCTGTAAAGTGGTTTTCCTCTTTGGGTGTTCTGGTTGGTTCTGATTTCCCCTCTCAGTGTAAATAAACATGGACTCTCATCCTGGCTAAGGCCAGCTGATGACTGTCATGTGGGCGCCAGTGGCGTAGCTGATGTCCAGTCGTTCCTGCTCGCCACACGTCGGAGGCTGGCCTCCCCTCCATGGAGCAAGTCGTCCTGCTCGGGCCCTGGTGCTCCTGGCACACGGGTCACGCAGACCCACACCTGTGGGCTACAGTTCTGTCCTCTGTCCCTGCGGTATTGGCTCCAGCTGGAGCCCTGGCTCTCCAGGTGTCCTTGACACTGACAGGCCATGGATGACGGCAGCAGGGTAGTAACACGGGGACAAAGGGAAACATTCAGCGTCACGAAAGCTTTAAAGGAGAATAACTGGGCTTTGACTCTGCTGAAGGAAATGCTTCTGTGTAAATAGTTTTTGCCTATGGCCTCGCTAACTCAGGACCGAGGGGTGAAATATGGACCGTATTAGCTTCTGAAATAACAAAATCAATGTGACTCCTTCCCCCTGGGGAGCAGGGAGGGGGAAAGAAGGGGAGGGGGAGAGCCATGTCTGAGCAAACTCTAGCTGTCGGTCACGCTCCATTTCAGAGACTGACAACTCATGCAAGGTGTGCTGCCGGGACCCCTCGGGCCGGTGCGTGCCCTACGTCGATGCCGAACAGAAGAACTTGTTTTTGAGGAAAGGGAAGCCCTGTACAGTAGGATTTTGTGACATGAATGTAAGTATTTATATACAGCTTTTTTCTGTAACAGTCACATGGGAAATTTTTAGATTGTAAACACTTGATTTTGCAAATGGAAGAACATGAAAACACAAATGCTGCCATGTCCTAATCCGTTCGTTCTTGTGTTAAGAGTCTGGTAAGGTGTGCGTGGGCACGACCTAAGAGGAAAGGCGGGGAGCTCGAGCACACCTTCCAGAGCAGGGGACCCGCGTCCAGAGACTGCACAGGGCCGTGGGGGGCTTTGGTAGAATTGGTCAGTTTGGGGCAGTGGGTCCTGATTACTTAGGTTTTCTAGGTTAATTGTAAAATTAAGATGGCAGAAGTGCAAGGTACTGAATGAGAAGGAAACATCTGAAGGCAGTTCGACTCACCGAAGTCAGCCTTTTGTTTTCTACAGAAACGTACTTTTATTCGTGTAGAACACAGACGAGGGTTAGAGGCTTCTCCAAGGCAGCCTGGTTGTGTCCCTGTGTGTGCATGTGTGAGCAGGGGGGCCTCACTAGAGTTTGTTTAGCTGACAACAAACCAGTTTTCTTGAGTTTGGTCTCCTGGTCATTCCAAATCCACATACTAAAAACGGACTGGTTGTGAAGTGTCAGTGACAGTATCCTGCTTTCTCAAGTACGCATTACCCTTAAATTATTGCCTGTGCCAAAATGGGCCCTAGATGTATGGGCCCTGGATGTTTGATTTAATGAAGCCTGTCACGTGTTGGTTGTTTGTTTTTAAGATTTTATTGGGGAAGGGGAACAGGACTTTATTGAGGAACAGTGTGTACTTCCAGGACTTTTTCCAAGTCAAGTTGTTGTCCTTTCAGTCTTAGTTGTGGAGGGCGCAGCTCAGCTCCAGGTCCAGTTGCCGTTGCTAGTTGCAGGGGGCGCAGCCCATCATCCCTTGCAGGACTTGAGGAATCGAACTGGCAACCTTGTGGTTGAGAGCCCGCGCTCCAACCAACTGAGCCATCCGCGAGGCAGCTCAGCTCAAGGTGCCGTGTTCAATCTTAGTTGCAGGGGGCACTGCCCACCATCCCTTGCGGGACTCGAGGAATTGAACTGGCAACCTTGTGGTTGAGAGCCCACTGGCCCATGTGGGAATCGAACCGGCAGCCTTTGGAGGAGTTAGGAGCATGGAGCTCCAACCACCTGAGCCACCGGGCCGGCCCCACGTGTTAGTTATTTCTATAAAGCCAGGTTGCTTCTGAGTGTATTTCCTTTGGGCTAATGCTGTGTGTTTTCTGTTCATAGGGCAAATGTGAGAAACGAGTCCAGGATGTCATCGAGCGATTTTGGGATTTCATCGACCAGCTGAGCATCAATACTTTCGGTAGGTGATTCCCTAGGGGGCTTCTGCTTAGAATCGAGCTGATTTCCGGGATGACATTTGAAAAGTGTTGCTTCAGAAAAGTGTTGCTTCAGACGCATGTGCTCTAATCCTGCAGTAGGAAATGGAAATATCCACTGCTTTTGTTTCAAAACAGATGGACTCATAGGTCTGCCCGTGTAGAGTGGATGTAGATTTTCAGACCAGGGAAGTCAGTACTTACGGTAGTCAAAGTATTGGCTTCTTTCTTACTAAAAAATGGGCAGGTAATAGCTAAGTGTGGTTTGGTCCCATAGATTGTAAATCTGAATCCTGTTTGATGTAAGAATTATTTATGTAAAAATGGGCCGCATGGCCTTGTTTCTGTAAAATGTGTTATGTCCTCTAGGGCCATAATTTAGAGTTTAGTCACAAAAATCCCTAGATGGCAACAATGTCTTCATAAGCATTGCCAGTTACTATTAGACTCTAAGATTACTCCATCAGTTACTCCAGGCACTGTGTTGAATACTCTGTAATCTGTGTGTTTGGGTTATTTCTGGAAAGCCCCGTGGTGTGGGGAGGTGGTCAGGTCACAGAGGTGGCACAGACACTCTTTTCTGTACCGGGTCAGTAGACTTTTCTAGCCAGCCTGCGCTATTTGTCATATTGATAACATTCTAAGAGATTTGTAAAGAGTTTTTAAGACATTCACTCTTTGAAATTGTTCACAGGGAAGTTTTTAGCTGACAACATCGTAGGTTCCGTCCTGGTTTTCTCCTTGATATTTTGGATTCCTTTCAGCATTCTTGTCCATTGCGTGGTAAGTCACTATTTTTAAGTAACGAAACATTTGCTTAAAATTTTGAGCAACTCCAACTATATAATTTTTGGAAAAGATAAATTTGTTCTTAACAAAATCTGACCTGGTGTTTCTAATGACATTTTTTGGTGTTATCTCTAGGAAAGCATATCGTATTAGAAGCTTAGCTGATAGTCTCTTAAAAGAATTACACTTTTTGTGTGTGGATGTTGGCTTCTCAGGTGTAGTTTCTGAGAATTTTGTGCTTCTAAGCCCAGGAGAGGCTGGCTGGATTTGTCTGGGACCTCTGATGAATGAAGCTCCTGGCGGGAGCATTTGCAGGCTGACTTGGTTATATTAGGTTGGTGCAAAAGTAATTGCAGTTTTTGCAATTTTTACCGTTAAACCGCAATTACTTTTGCACCAACCTAATGAGAGCAAACGTTAGTGTTCCTCAGATGGCACGTGTGCCACACAAAATTCTTGGCCTTATCAGACCCTTCCAGCTAGTAAGAGACAAGGAAATCAGACTCAGGTTTCCAGACTTTACTCTGGCAGTCTTGCAATGGCCCTCATCTGAGCACTTGGAAAATTCTAGCACGAGTGTTTCTGCCCCACCTCTCTTGCCTGCGCTGTCTCACTGGACAGCTCTTCCCCAGGGTGGTGAGCATGATGAGCATGGGGGGAATCTCGAGGGAGCGAGCAGTTCTGCTAAAGCAAAGCTGAGGTGGTGGAAGCTTTGACAGATGGGTGACAATGTCATCCATTATGGGATGTCATCCATTATGGGATACTTGGGAGTGGAACCTACTGTGTTACCAGGGAACCGCGAGGCCTGACCACTGGTTTCCCAACAAAGCTGCTCACAGGAGTGAGGGTGATGGCTTGTTTCTGACTGCAGAATACGTGGAGGGCAGCCAGACTCAAAGCCAGGCCTAGACTCCCGGGCTGAGCCCCCTGCCTGGTGCCCATTGTCATGTTAGTGTCAGCCACAGGCAGGGGCTGGGGGCAGGGGCAGGAACGTGTGTGCAGCTGTCTGCGGAAGTAGGATGTAGGTTCTGAGACTCAGTTCCTTCAAGTTTTGGCCACAGAAACTCGGGCAACAGCCAAGAGGATTCCATGTGGTGGATTCTCAGCCCAGGTCTGAGGCCAGAGCCAAGTGACAGCAGGCCCACCCCCTGTAGCCCTCCACCGGCGGCCCCGAGGCCAGCAGAGCCTGGCACGGGCAGGGACTGGACAGGGATCCATAGATCTGACCACAGGACACTGGGAGATGCCCTTTACCCTCCTGCCCCTGGGAGATTAGAAAGCAGCACTTAAACCTGCTTTACTTAACACCGAGAAACGCATGTCCTTCACGCACGAGGGAAACTCTTCTGAGCTGGTGGCAGAACTGTTATGTAAAATTCATCTCTTGAACCTGCAACCACTTTCTCCCACTCAAGTCCTAAGTTCTTCACTCAGTATTAACACGAGCCAAGAAGGATAGGCACTTAACTGAATTTTGTTTGTGGGAATGACCTTTTCCCTGCTTCTTTTCTCTCTAGGATAAGAAATTGGACAAGCAGTATGAGTCCCTCTCTCTGTTTCACCCCAGTGTAAGTACGCCACGGGGAGGAGACGGGCATTCTGGGTGACACTGTGGGCCCCTGCTGAGCCCAGCCTTCAGTTGGGTCCCTAGCTGTGCCTCCTTTGGTGGGTGGAGGCCATGTCGCAGCAGGAAGGATCTAGGTTGGATGTTGAAGTCGCCAGTGACAGTGGGTGGAGGTGTAACAGCACTGCCGCGCTGCCCCTCCCCTCGGCTGTGAGGGACTGAGCTGTTCACCGACATAGTTAATATTCTGAGATCTTTTCCTGTTTGGGATCTTAACTTGATAGTTATTTTTTACGAGTTCTCTTTTGGGTCTTCAAATGGCACGTTGTCGGGACATTAGAAAGCTAACTTCCAGAGTCATTTCTGAGTTGAGGGAGCCTCACCTAGTGCTTTCCTTAGCGTGAGGGATCACGGCACCAACAGTGAGGCCGTTTGGTGGGTCACGTTGCAGCTATAGGACGTGTCATCCACCTCTCACTCCCGTCTTTCCAGAACGTCGAGATGCTCAGCAGCATGGACTCAGCTTCGGTTCGCATCATCAAGCCCTTTCCTGGGCCCCAGACCCCAGGCCGCCTGCAGCCCGCCCCCGTGATGCCTGTGGCTCCGAAACTGGACCACCAGCGCATGGACACCATCCAGGAAGACCCCAGCATGGACTCGCACATGGACGAGGACGGCTTCGAGAAGGACCCTTTCCCCAGCAGCAGCGCCGCCGCCAAGTCCTTTGAGGATCTTACCGACCACCCCGTCACGAGGAGTGAAAAAGCCTCCTCGTTTAAGCTGCAGCGGCAGAATCGTGTGGACAGCAAAGAAACAGAGTGCTAGTTTAGGGACTTACGTTCTGAGCTCTTTGGCTTAAATGTGCAAAATATTTTCATAGATTTGACCTAAAATCACTGCATGTATTTTGTGAAGATTTGGGAGAAACAAGGTGACTTTCCAGCACATGCTGGCCGTGTTTGGACCCCTTCCCATGCATCATACTTGTGTGGTCAGGCCCTTTCCTTGGGAACAGGTAAGGGGAATCTAGCTTATTTTGAGGCTTTCAGGTTTTAGTGTTTTCGATCTTTAAAAATTTCCTTCAACCTGTGGTGCAAAAGCAGAAAATATAGCTGGATTAGGTTATAAATATTTACATTTTTGTAAATTAACCGTTTATATTGATAATAGCACTGATTAGGGAAATGATCGATTTTCTTTCTTTTTCATACACTGTAATGATCCGCTGAATATGAGGAGGCATTTGGCAGTTACTTGTTGACAACTGGAACACACATAATTTATTTTTGCCTTCAAGTAAAGACAGAGGAGATAAAACTAAGCTGTACGTTAGCTCCAAAATGTGGGTTCTGGTCCTAGGTGTTACCCAGAGCTTTCAGAAGCAGGGAGAATCACTCATCTAAATTTAGGAAGAACATAGGTTAATGTTTCTTAGAATTCTAAGGTTAGTACTCTCTAGAACAGGGGTGTCCAAAGTTTTTTCAATGTTTTTCACCACGGGCCATATGCAGTAAAATACACAAACAGCCGGGCCACTCACTTGAGGTGAAGTACGTATTGCCTCACCTGGTTTATTTAAGTAAACTAAATACATTTTTGGAATTTGCTGCGGGCCAATAAAAAATGGACTGCGGGCCGCAGTTTGGACACCCCTGCTCTAGAATTAAAATAATCTAGTTTACATGAGTTACAAGTAGTAGCCAGTCGAATTTACAGAATCCTGCCAACTCTTCAGGGCCCTAATTTGCTGGGCAGTTTTGTTTTGTAAGTACCTTTACCATTCACCAAACCGAAACTACTTCAAAATAAGAAGAGTATGGTCACCTTTTTTTCAACACTAGTAGCCTGAGGTAGATGTTTCTTGCCAAAAGAACAGTTTTGAATGGGTGAGGGTGGGACATGCTGGCGAGGAGGGAATGTACCTCCCTAGGGCTTTGTTTCTACACAAGTGATTCTGAAGAACCCTCTGTATTGACCTGAAAGTGGGGATTTGCATTACTTCTTGCTTTAGTGCTTCAGGATTCTGGGCGGCATGCATTTACTGTGTGAAGGATCAGTCTCCTCTGGTAAAACTGATGTCCTTAAAATTATAGTTAAAGCTTTTTCCCTGTAAGAACTGAAATGTGCTAACCAGTCAACACGTTTTAAATGAGAACTGGTAAACTTGGAGGACAATTAACCAAACCTGTGACAAATGGTATCTTTCTTTCTAAGGACGTTTGTTATGCAGATACCTGTTACACTAATACTTGAACTTGTACCTTGTGGTATTGGCTGTCTTTTAGTCATGATATTCTTATATTTTAATTACACTTTTGGAATCTGATAAGTGGGGTGTGTGGGTGTATGAGTGAAGCAGTTCCCAGCAGAATGGAAGAAAACCATTTTTTATAAAATTATAACTTTTTAAAAAACAAAACTGTTTACCTGTTTTCCATTTGTGGAAGGAACAAGCTGCTCAGGATGCATTCTGTAGCTATGGCACTGATGACACCTGCATCAGTCAAGTATCAAAACAACACAGCTGCATACAAAGCTTCCCTGAAAAATTACAATGCTTTTATTAAGCTTGGTAGCAGACGTCAGTGTTTTTTTGTTGCAGGGTCATGAGAAAATAATCTTCTTTGATCACTTATCTGGGGATTTCTGTGCACTGGTGACATCTTGTGCTGTAAGTAAACAGCCAGCCTGGGTTTTATCTGTGACTAATGGTCCCCGTCTCCCAGAAGACTGAGTTCTGGCTTTGCTTCTGCTACATCTCGCCAGTAAGGGAGCAGCAACGGTAGGGAAGAGACTTTCTTCTCTATCAAAGGCCAGAGATGTGAGGACAAAACCTCATTTCCCTTTGGTGATAAGTGTAGTCCATCTGACAAATAGGATGAAAAGTCCTGTAAGGGGAGAGAGGACTCAGGTAAAGGTGTGCGAGTGACTTTTCTAATCCTGGTGCCCCAGGGGTGGCCCCGACTGGCATATCACCAGCCCGACCAGCAGTCTCCTGGGAGGGTGACAGCAGCTCGTGCTTTGTGTAGCAAGTGTTCACACGCCCTTGGTAGGTTATAGACGGAGCTTCAGAAAGCCTCACACCACTAAGCACCTGAGCTGAGATGGCCTTCCAGGTCATCTGGTCAAAGAAGAGACTTATAACGAGCGAATATGGCACATTAAACCACAAAATCTAGTGTTAGAGCTCAGGGCCCAGTGATAATTTGATGGGCAAGTTATTAGGTGGAAAGAACTCGTCCAGGCTAGAACACAAGAGTCCAGGCCCTCCACGCCCCGAGCTCGGGAACGCTGACCACTAGAGCCCTTTCTCTGTTGGGAAGAGTCTTCCCTCAGCTCAGCTGCCCCATCCCCGTTAGCCTTTCACAGACTAGGATTCCAATTCTAGTGGCACTTTTCCTGGGCCTTTGTTTTCTCATCGCTGCTCTTTTAGATGAGAGGACCGCTAAGGAAGACCCTCTCATTCTAGAATCTTAATGTGTTAAAGCGGAAAGGGCTGTAAGAGCAGCTGGCTCCATGGTTTGCAATTTCCTTTTCTCCAGCTGCACAACTTTTCCCACCCACCTCAGGTGGAAGCTTAACGCAGACAGAAACAAAACTCTGGCTGCTGTTGCCTTCAGCCGAGCTCGGCTGCTGCTGACCTGGGAACCCACAAAAGGGTCAAGTCTAGTCAAGGTTTCCGAGGAAGACACACAGTTTTCACTTGTGTAAACACCCAGGAGTGAGACTGCTGCGTCCTGCGTAAGCGTCTGTTTCACTGTATCAGAAGCGGTCAGACTGCTCCTGCAGGGCTGTCCCATTCTGCACGGGGATCGGCCTTTTACCTTCCATGTTTTACTGTAAGTGGGCCTTTTGGCTTTAAACCCAAAATAACTGGAACTATATATCAAACTACGAATTTTAGCTGATACCTTACTCTACTCCCATTCATCGTTTTGCCTGGCAACAAGTGTCCCCCCACCGCTCCCCCCAGGCTTACAAAGGAGCCTGGCCTAGATGTTCTCAAACATGAGCCGTTTGTTGCTCATCTCACTGTGCTGCTAATTCCTAACTGTTCAAGGGTCCCTGCTGCGTGCAGCTAAGGAGCCAGGCCGAGGAGGGTGCTCATCTGCAAGCTGTCCCAGGGCCTCTCCTTCTTTCTGCCTCAACTTGAATTGGTGAAAAGGACAATTATCTTGCCTCCTCAGCCACACACAGCTTGGGCACTTCTGTGTGATCCGCGCACCCCAGTAGGACCCAACAAGCCACCCTACCTGACCGTCCCTTTGCATCAAGGTCCACAGGTCAAGCACGTCAGTCCCACATTCCTGGGCCACTTGTAGGCACGCACGGGCGTACTCACCAACAACTGACTTCAGGCGATTTAACTTGCAACCTTTTGAGAAGAGAGAAAATCAGAAGGCAACTGATTAAACCCAAGCCCTGGTCCTGGTGCAGGCTCTAGTAACCCGGATGGACCGCTCCTCAGTTCCAGGAGACAGGCATGGACTTCCGGACCTGACCTGGGCGGGGGTGTGGGGGGGTGTGGGGAGTCACAAGGACAGGCCAGCATGGGCGGTGGGAGGAGAGGCCTTAGCGGGCAGCACTGCCTCCTGAGGACACTGAACAGGGAGGGGTCCAGAGGCAGGAAAGGCCTGGGGGAACCGGGCTGGTGGCTAGTAAGGGGTGCACACTAGAGGAATGCTGTGCCGAGACCCCTGAATTTTCACATCATAAGAGTGGGAACGTGTAGACTTGCCACCAGAGAAGGTAAAAGCTGGAAGGGACCACAGGTCATTTGGGCTAACGTGGGTCAGCACATTTTCCCTGCAGAGTAGACTTCAGGCTTGGTGGGCATGTGGTCTCTGGGCACCTATGCCACCCTGCCAGTGTGCTCAAAAGTAGCCAGACAGAACCGAAAGCACGAGGCCTGGCTGTCCTACACAACTTATCAGTGGTAGCCAGTGCGTCAGTTTGCTGACCTCCAATCTAACGTGGTGATTCTCAAACAAGCGGACGTCAGAATCAGCTGGAAGACGTCCTGGGCTCCACCCCGACTTCTGACTCCGTAGGTCTGGGTGGTCCAAGACTTTGCATTTCTACCAAGTTTCCAGGTGATGCTGATCTGCTAATCTATTAGCACCACACCACCCAGCCTGATGGCCGGCGAAAAACAGTAATGTGTTTTACCAGCACTCAGGACACTCACCTCTACAGAAATGAAACAAATCTCACAAAACAATGCCCACTGCGCTCTAGATACTGATTTTTCTATTATATTCCATTAAAAAGTTTGTTGTCACTCACTTGGTTTCATGAGCCACGAAGGGGTTGTGACCTGCGATTTGAGAAGCATGAACAGTTCTAACTTGCACACTTCGGTCATCCCGGCATGAACATGTCCTGCGTCAGCACTTACTACCGGACGAGCCATCCCTGATGCTGGCAGGACACTAGCAGGACACCCCTAGGGTCATCGCTTTGGCGACAGCGGGGCCTGTCACTCTCCCTCCTCCCCCCGGTACACTCCTGCAGGGGAACGTTCCCTGTTTCCCTCCTTGGGGAGCTTTCTGGGCAGTGCTGCTTTCTGCTTCCCTACTTTCCACAGACCTTCAGCAATAAGTACCTCTTACACCACTTATCGCGTTGCTTCAAATACTTATTTACACGACTGTCCACCTCACTAGCCCAACAGGCAGGAACTGGCTTCTAGTTATTTCTGTATCCCGAGCACCTGTAAAGGTGGCAAGAGGAACAGTTTGTGGGGACAGAAGCGCCTCCGGTGGTCACAAGACAGGAACCTGGTGTTGGGGTGCCCGAGAGCTGCATGCCGTCGCTCAGTCACAACTGAGGCGGAAGTCCCCTTGCACTTGGGCGCCTCTGCCAGTGCGCTTGCAGAGGACCTTTGTTTTGGGGAGAGAAGGGTATCAAGCGAGGTGAGGCGGAGTGGAGAAAGGGCCACCCGCAGATGGCAAACAAGCAGGAGTAGGCACCTCCCGCCGCTGCAAAGTCAGGAAGACACCCCGTGTGGATGTCAGGGCCACAGGCACAGGCTCCCTAAGCCTCAGCGCCAGGCAGACAACCAAGTTCATGGCTGTGCTGAGACGCTCGCTCAGTCATCAGTCCTGAAATTCAGTGGCTCCGTGGGCACCTTGGAGTTAGGAAAACAAGGCAGCAAATGCCAGGCCAAAGGGCCCACCCCAAGTGACAAAAGTTCTCAGTTATGACACAATGGAAGCTGTACTTTTTTGTTTAACTTCTGTTGATTGAAAACAGACCTGTCCGGATACGGGGCGCTTGAGGCCCACAGGCTGGACAGCACCGCCCATCCCGCCCTCCCAGCTGACCCGGCCGGATGGGGGCGCTGGGGGTTACCTTGCATGAGGCACTGCTTTTCCCAGGCAGCCTCGCAGAGCGGGGGCGGCGTAATGAGAATGACCCTGTCCTCGGGCACGCCCACGGCCTGCAGGTACCGCACCATGCTCTTCAGATTCACCGCGTACTCATCCAGGGGGACGTGCTGCTTGGGGTTCTCCTCTGTTCAGGAGGAACAGGGGTACTTCAGCCCAAATGCAGGTGTAAGTGACGGCGCCTATGACTCATGCTGCTGCTGGGGAACTGCTGACACCAAGGACAGAAGGGCCTTCATCAAACACACTTCCAAGGCTCTGGCTCGGGCCCTTGAAAGTTGTGGCCCTGGGCTGTTAGGTGGAATTTGTGAAGAAAGAGCCCTGCCAGGTTCTGTCCTGGCTTTGCCCTTGAACTGGCAGAGGATGATAACAGGGTCCACCTCATAGGGCTCCTATGAATTGCAAGTCGGCCAAGTGTGCTGAGCGCTTGCAGCAAGCTGCCTGCCCCCAAGGAAGCACTGGGGACTCAGGGGCTGCTGCGGCTGCGCGTGGGGCTGCGCGTGGGGCTGCCCGGCACTGTTTCCAGAAGGGCTCCCAACCAGCACGACAGCGCCCACTGCAGGCCGCGTGCAGACCACATGGACGTGTAATCAGAAGAACCATAAATCACTCATCCTAACACCCAGAAAACCATTGCTGGCACTTAGATGTACTTCTTTCCAGTCTTTTCCATGGAGATCTGTATACTTGAACAAAGTTGGGATCACATTAAAGATAAATGACCATATTGTGCTTTTTTCACATATGACAAGCATTTCAGTTTCCATAAATAGGCCTCAAAAAACGACAGATTTAGTCAGGGTGACCACAGTTGAAGCTTCTAATTCCTTACTATGTAGCATTCTATTTTTTTTTTTTTTTGCTATTATAAAGAACATACACCTGGTTATTTCCTTAAGGATTTCTAGATGAAGGAAGTTTTTTGATGCACAACACCAAAAAGCTTTCCGAACTACAAGCTTGCCCACCAAAAATGTAAGAGTCCATCTTATTCCACACCTGTCAGCTAGAAGAATTACTGCTTAAAACTGCTGTCCTACGGTATTTGACTCAAAAAAACCAAAATTCCTTGTTACATACTGGTTGTTAAATTTCTCCTTTTTGGATTATCTATTCCTGTCTTTTCCCATTTTTCTGTTGGAGTTATTATTTTTCTTATTGATTTCTACATTAAAGACATTAACCTTCTGCCATATTTTTGTAAATATTTTCCTGTCATTTTTATAGTTTTTTTGACATGTGTCCCCTTCAAAACACAGCAGCAGTTCTTCCGAAAACACATGAGGGACGTGCTTCCTGTTCCAAACCCATTTACCATCACCCAGGATTCCAGTCTTTGCCTGGGTCCAGGGGCTGCGGGCCTGAGCTTCTTTTTCATCAGTGTGATTCATGCTGCAAAGTGTACAGTCTGAGCCCTCTGCTGCCAACTACCTTAACTAAAGAGCAAAGAATCAGACATTGAGCACAGCACGGCAGGGCTCGAGAAAACACGAGAGTGTTTGCAAGTTTAGGTCTAACAACCCAGGCATGCGGAAAATAAGTTGAACTAGAAGAAATATATAAAAGTACTCAGTGAACTCATAAATTCAGCAAAATTTTATCTACTAGGAGATAAGTAAACAGTATATACATTTAAGTTTGCTGTAACATAAAAATTATTAAAAACGAACTAGGAAAATACAAAAATGCCTTTACCTTTCAGTGCACTGTCATTGGCACCAAAGAAAATTGTAACTGCTACTGGGTTGTCCAAAATGTTCCCTTTCGTGATTAATCTTGGAAGGATAATTTTGGCCCATCGGGTATTATAGCCTGAAAATCCACGATTCAAAACATCACATTTTCTGAAATGAAAAATTTTAAAGGAAGGTGAATTGTGGAAAAAACTATTTTCGGTCCTCTAGCCATCCTTTAGTGAGGCTGTGCTCTCTGGGCTTATACTGCCCTCTCTGATCCTGCCCAGGGGTAAAGCTGCTGAAGTTGTTTCAAGATAGAGGTAATATACCCGTCCTCGATGAGAGGTTATAATTACGAACAAAAGGGCTATGATTGAGTCTGCAGATGGTGATTTCATGCATGGTATAGTGGGGTGCTTTTAAAATGGGGTTTACAGCAGACAGATATTAATCTGAGCAAGTACAGGTATCTTGGCTAGAAAGTCACCTGTCAGCTGGAACTCAAATGTAACCATGGTTAGTTTAGTGAGGGATAAGTGCATATAGTATTTTTCCGACTTTTTTATAGACTTACTAATTTTTTTAGAGTGGTAAGTTGATGGCAAAACTGAGAGGAAGGTCGAGACTTCCCATCAGAAGGCAGAGCCTCCCCCACTATCCACGTCCCCCACCAGAGTGGGACATTAGTTACAAGTGACAAACCTATTTTGACCGTTCATCATCATTAACAACCAATTGCTTTGATTAAATAATTTTACTAACTGTATTGTGTTTGTCTAAACCAGTTCATTAGCAGGCATCTTTTCCTTCTTAAAAATATGATTTTTTTTTCAAAAGGAGGGTGGACTTAAAATTGGTCCCTTGGCAGGGAAAGCAGATGACACCTCTGACGCCAGTCACCCCGCCAGCGTCCCTACTATGTAACGCTGTCGTCCCACACAGCCGCCTCGTTTCTCCCAGGGATCTGCCTGTTGGAAGGAATGGGCTCCTTGCGCCAACGTGAGTATTCCACTCTGCCTGGCGTCTATCTTTCGGTCCATTGTGGTGTTTTAGTTTATAATGGGCTCTCGTGAGCTTGGCTGAAGTGAGTGTGCCCAGGAGAGAGGGCGGCACTCTCTGGGGGTGGAGCCCGAATGGGGGAGAATTCACCCAGGTGAGGCCTCCCTGTGGGGTCAGCCAGCAGCCACTCAGTTTTGTGCTTTGTACCTTAACATGAGGCTTTTAAGAAGTTACATAAATAAGGTACAATAGACCATACATACATGTTTCCAAAATTCTGAAAAATAACTAGCTTCTAATTAAGTGGTCTTCTAGCACTCACACCTGTATACTATCGATTCTGACAAGATTCTCATGCTAAATTTAACTCTTTATGAAACACTTACATGTTGGTAAATTTGGAATGCCTGGAGTTTTTCAGGCCATTTGAATAATCAGCTTTTCAATGTCTTCTATTTGCTCAGAAAAGGTTAATGGACTAATTCAACAGTTATTGGATGACAAAAATAAAGCACTTGCTATATTCCAGGTACTTCACCGAGCACACAGGAGCTTCCGCACTCTCCCAGCAGGAAAGCAGGCTCCTTTGTTATCACCAGAGGCCTCAGGAGCAAAGCCAAGCCACCTGCCACTTCTTAGTGTGACCTTGTTATTTAACCTTTCTCCACCTTACTTTTCTCAGATATAAAATGGGTAGAAGGATAATAATAAAATTATTAATTAATAATAAAATAATAAAATTATAGAGTCGTAAAGATTAAATGAGACAATATACATGAAGCATTTAAAACAATCTCTGGCACTTGATAAACATTAAATAAAAGCTATTACAACACTGCACCCCCCATTTTACAGAACAGAAAACTGAGGAATTAAATTATACTTTCGTGTTTTTAGATTAAATCCACTTAAATAGAGAAAGCATTTGGGAATAGAAAAGGCTGGAAGTTCAATTTTTCATTTTTAGTTTAGGGGATAAAAATGAAAGAAAGTGAAGACATTTTAAAACACATTTCACATTCAGAAATAAAACATATTTTCTTGGTGTGTTAACACTGATCAAAAAAATTATCAAGTAATGATAAACTGGTAGTACACCAGCTTATTATTTCTTCTAAAGGAGGAAAAGAAAACTTCTGTCCATCAGTTTACTGATACCCTAATAAAAATACTTGTGTCGCCTGTTTTTAATGTGGAAAATATTTCTATTTATTTTTTAACCTTTTCAATTAGAACAGTTTCCCTTTTAATGACTTCCTTAGCATACATTTAAGTTTGGCAAATAAAATACCCAAATCATCACTATTTCTGATATATTTTATAAACAAAATTGGGGGAGGAAACCTCTATCCAAAAATGAATCCAACTTTGGGTTAAGAATATATTCTTTCAACTCCTCACTAATCATTTAAGCTATACCCACCATAATAACTGAATAATAAACTTGTCTTCTTTAGATTGTGAAAAGCTGTCTTTTTAATTTTTTTTGGATTCAACCCCCTAATAAGTTTTTCATAACTTTTAGGGGTTGATTTCTCATGGTGGCAAAGTTCTTTTTACTGAACCCTGAGTCCTACCTTTCCTCCTCCCCCCTCCCCATATCTTACTGTTTGAAACTGGACCATTCATTCTTTTCTCCTGACATGCAATTACATTTTCCATCAATAAACATTCAAGTATCAATCTAGAAACTATTCTCACCTGACCAGCTTGTCAGCCAGTGATGCTCCCCATCCACCCTGCTGGAAAGAAAACTGAAGAAAGAAAAGCCCATTACTACTTAATGTAATTAGGACATTTTAATAAGGACATTTTGGTCAGCAATTCCCTTTTTGTTCTCTTCCTGACTTCTTGGCCTTCTGCCCTTGTTTTGCTCAGAGGTGGTCACTTTAAGGATTACTAGGTGGTCATATTAGGGATTACACCTCAGCAACTCTGGAAAGCAAAAGTAATTTTCTCTATCAATTGGATTTGTCAGTTGTCTACATTTTATTGAAATCTAATATTAAAGTCACTGTTATCCAGAAAAGCTACTTAAAAACAATCTATGTCTGAGAGATCAAATCAACTGTATATTCAGTTAGGAAATGAAGTCCATGCTATACTCCCTTTCCACAGTTGAAAGAGTAAGAAAATTACAGAACTCGGGGAACATTTTTTGATATACATTCCCACAGAATTTGGAAAGTCCTCACTGCCCAAATGCCTAAAAATAGTGTTACCAACTATTGGCATGAACACAGAAAACTGGTTTAGGATATTATGTCCGAGTGCTAGAAAAATAAGAAAAAGCCACGGGAAAGTAATTTTTAAAATGTGCTCCCTCCCAGAAGAAAATGTATGTCCAAACATTTTTCCTTAATGTGAGTTGAAATGATCTTTGGTGAAAAGATGATCTATTTTATTATTAGAGACATTTTACTCCAAACCAACCTGTTCCACCAGAACAGAGTGCTACCGTATTTCCCTGAAAATAAGACCTAGCTGCACAAGCAGCTTTAACGCGTCTTTTGGAGCAAAAATTAACATAAGACCGGGTCTTAGACCACGTATAATAACACAACACAACATAAAACACATAACAACATAACATAACACCGGGTCTTATATTAATTTTTGCTCCAAAAGACGCATTAGAGCTGACTGTCCGGCGAGGTCTTATTTTCGGGGAAACAAGGTGTAGTGTTTTCTGTACAAGGGGCTGTAGGGCGCTGCAGGAAGAGATTCAGCCGCCAGCCAGCGTGCTCTGTGCAGGTGGCCCTGCGGGGAACACAAGGCGCCACTGGTGCAGTGAGCGACCAAAGCACGTGGGGCGTGACAGAACTGCCCAGGACAAGGAAGCTACTAAAAATAAAACAATGAGCCTCAACTCCTACCAGAGCCTCCTAAAATCCCCATGAAAAATGACGAACAGAGGAGCGGCGAACTCAGACTGTCACTCCCAGGGCGTGGCCTGTAAAACGGGTCTACGACTAAAGCCTGTGCGAGGGCTGCAGGTCACGCACCGTTGTCTCGAAGCCACGAACAACTAGAACCGGGAACCCCGGCCAGGGTGTTACGAAGGGACGCGGGAGGCGTTTGGTACACGACGCTCTTTTGAGGTCGCTGCTGGAGGCTGCAGGCCTTATCGAAACGACCCCGCCTCCGGAGCTGGGGGGAAATGGCCTCGACAACCTTGTGACGGGAGGGAGAAACCGGGGTCCCGCGTGAGGAGAGCAGGCGGGAGTCAGCGGTGAAGCCAGGCCCGCGGCCCTCAGCGGGGCGTCGCCGAGGACGCCCGAGACCGGGCCTTGTGAGGGCCGAGCCGGGGTCTGTGGACAGCACGGGGCTGAGCGGCGGTACCTGGGTGATGGAGTCCCCGAAGAGCAACACCCGCGGCCAGACCAGAGAGCTCCCGCACCCCACAGTCTCGCACAGCGCCATAACGCCGACGGCCGAGAGGCGGAGCAGGCCAGATATCCGGGCGGGGCGAACGGCCAGGGGGCGGGGCGAGCGGCCGGGGGGCGGGGCGAGCGGCCGGGGGCGGGGCGAGCGGCGCATGCGCAGTCCCATGTCTTCCTTGCCTTGTCGCCTGGCCCCGGGATCCCGCCTCCGGGGCTCCTTGAGCAGCGATTCTGTGGTGGCCACCTGGCCATTTTAAAAAGACGCAATGGCTGTTGGGTCTTGGAAAGCTCAATTTTGCCCGTTTATGAAAGCTCGGCCTCCTGCATTTATTCGCTTTCGTCCATTCATTCATACCGAGCCGTGAGGTGCGGCAGCGACCCTGCCCTCCCGGAGCCCACGGACGCCCGGAGGGAGGAGAGGCCTGAGGGTCCGCCAGAGCTGCGCCTCTACCCGCCCTCTGGCCCCTGTCGCTGTTCAGTTGCCCAGGTGGAAACCACCCCCGAAACGAGGGCGGTTTTGTGGTGCCATCAGAAGAGGCATCACTCACCATTCGCGGGAGGGTTCAAATATTCAGCAAAGGGCAATAGAGAGAAGAACAAACGTTAGAAGTACTTCCAAGGAATTCATTCATCACAGGACCACCTCTTATTAAAAACTTAACCATTTATTGAAGGTTTTGACCCCCAAAAAATACATTCATGACCTTTGCTAAAGACCGTACGGCAGAGTAGTCAAGGAAAACTTTGGTGCTGAGGTTCTCCCGTAGGGGAGACAGGTTAGGTTCAACTCTGAATACAACAGAGTGGGGATTTCTAGCCAGGGAGCTGGGTGAGGGGGCAGGTGGATGTAAAATTACGGGTAGGGAAATTCTTTGCTAACTTGACCTAACAGGATTCTTGCTGAAACTGGACTAAGGGGGCAAGGACAAAGCTTAAGGTGGGGGCCTCGTCAGAGAGCTTTCAGAGGAGGCTGACTCAAGTTTGCTCAAAGGAGAGTCCTTGTCACCTCAACCATGCAATGAAGTGTGATGGCAGAGATGGAAACAAGTCAGAAGTCTGTCTGGAAACATCTGAGTTTAAGGTGAAAACCAGTAGGGCCAGGGGAGCAGTGCACGGCAGAAAAGCTGATGTACCTTTCCTGTGGCCTGGACGTGTGGCGTCTGGTGGGAGACAGGCTGGAGCTGCACAGGCAGGTAGGGTGATGCAGAGTGTGACCAAATCTTTGGGCCACTAGTTCCCTGGCTTCAACTAGAATCGTGGGGAGCTTTAAGAATGTGCTGATAAAGGATGCTCACTCTAGACCAACCAACTTAACTTCTGGTGGTAACCTGTGGGCATCGCTGTATTTTTAATGCTCCCCAGTTGTTTCCATTGTGTAGCCAAGGTTGAGAACCCCTTAGGCCAAGTTCAGGTGTTTGGACTTCATCCGAGTTACCATGAAGCAGCCCTGAAGGATTTTGCGCAGGGGAGACTTGAGGGAAGCTCTGTGTATCTTAGAAATCAACTACAGGCATACCTCGTTTCGCTTTACTGCACTCCACAGATGTCGCATTTTTATACAAGTTGAAAGCAAGACCCTCCACCAGCAAAAAGATTTTGGTACTTGCTTTAATGCGGTGGTCGCACCAAACCTGCAGAATCTCTGAGGTTTGCCTGTGTACGGAGAGAAGGGAGGTTGTGGAAGGAATGAGAGGAAAGAGGGTGACTGGGACTCAGAGAGCCCCCGGGGAGACATGACAGGCAGATTCAAAAGCAATTTAGAATCCTTAACTCAAATTGCTACCGCAGGGAGAAGGAGCAGAGGAAAGGACACTCTCCCTTTTTGCTGTCAATATTCTGATTGTTAAGATATTACAAGTGTGTATTTTTTGTAACTTGAAAATGTTTTAAAAGCTATCATAATAAATTTTAAAAATCTTACATGACACATAGAACATCGGTTTGGGCCAAAGACCAAGTAGGCTACGTTATACAAATAAGTGCATTTCGTTTCATGTAAAAGTCAGACTCACACTTTGAAGTTTGTCATTAAAGCGCAGGGAAGGAGTGGTCAACGGTTATAAGTCACCCAGAGGTGAGGCAAGGATGAGGCCTAAACAGTGTCGGGGGAATTCAGTGGCAACAATAGATGCCTTTAGCTTGACAGTGAGTGTCAGCAACTCTTCAGTTCGGCTAGCTAGCTTAGGCACAGGTGCACTCCTTCTGCAGAGGTAACAATCAGGCCTTTCATCCGTGTAGGTGCCAAGTTAGCCCCTAGCAGAGTCCACTCCCTCAGGAACAGCACCACCCACTCCTGTGTCCAGTTATTTCCAAGTCTGAATTATATGTACTTCGGGAAACTGAACTAATGATTACACATGAAACACTTCAACAACCGACTCCTCAATAACCTTGAACTTGAGTCATAAAAATAACATTCTGCATATCTCTGAATTCAATGGATAGCTATTAAACAAAGAATATATTATTGAACCCCCAAAGTCATAATTTTACAAATGTATAAATTAAGGAACTTAGCAAGAGTATCAGGAGGGAAGAAATAGAAAAGAGGCTTAAAACTTTTAAATGATCATCTCAAACTATTCAAATTCAGAATATGGATATAAAAATACAAATCGTTTATTTTCTTTTCTTAAAAAGTACAAGATGACATTCTGATTCAGTTTTTATGAGCAGATTTTTAAGGTTTCAATACATGCCTGGAAGTGGAATCAATAAATTCTAAAGTAACGGGCAATTTATTTAGCAGTTCTAAAGTAATGGACAAATTAGTTGGCAATTTAGCAGTATTCAATCTGTTCAAATAAAGGTCATTTGTCGTCAAAAGTACCTGGGAGAAATTAGTTATTTTATTTTAAGTAACAGAAGTAAAGTCAAGCATTAAAAAACGTTTCAACGTAACACAGAGACATCAGGTTCTAATGGACTGGCGTGAGGGCCTCATACAGTCTCTGTGCAGCCAGTTCCACCATTTCTCGGAGAGACTCGTCGTCTTCACTTCCTTCCTCACATTCTACCGACTGAAAGTGAAAGCACAAATGTCTTTAAACTTGAGTCTACAATTATTACACAGTAGATAAACAACGACTCTTCAAAACAATCATTTCCTAGCAGGGTGCAGAGACTAGTAGTATGTATATGTATATATATAGTATTCTATGTATGAGGATACACCATACATATTATGTATTCATTTGTTCTATTTATTACCTCCTACTATTGGATATTTAGGTCTCTTGCAATTTTGTTCATGTTATAATCAATGCCAAAATAGACATCCTTGTATATGTATCTTTGTTCTCTTGTCTAATTACTTTCTTTGGTTAAATCCAGTAAGTGGGATTGAGGAGAAAGGTATTTACTTTTTTAAGGCTTTTCACCAAGCTGTCTTACAGAAAGAATGGACCACCTAATTTACAACCTCCTCCCTTACCCCAAACAGCACCTGAGAATAACTTGTATCAATGGGTCAGAGCAATCTCTTTTTAATTTGTGCCAATATGATAAGCAAGCAGTTATATTTCATACTTCACACTTGTATTTCTTCTAATTATTAATAGATCTGAACAGTTGGTTCATATGTTTATTACCTATCTATATTTCTTATCTAGTGAATTACTTGCTTATGTTCTTAGCTTGTTTTTCTATTGAGGTAAAATAAATCTCGTGTTTTCTCAAAGCACCTAAATAGTCAAGGAACATATAAAAGGAATTTAAAAGACATGTTATTTGTTTAGTATAACTGTTCTAATCTTCACAACAACTCTGCAAGGAAATATACTTATTCATTCATGCTTGTGAAACACCATACAAGTTTTATTGGTGTGAGTCCAGAGTTGACCCTGCACTCGTGAATCCTATTGTCTGGAAAAGCCTCCTGGATCTTATTGGTACAAACAGAAGAACAGCTTCTCTGAAAAATCTGGAATCAACTGGATGCCAAATTAGAGAGACACTGGGTGGATTAAGGTATATTATGTAAAAGGAAAACAACGAAGTGATATGTACCCGAGAAATGTGTACTATGCAATAATAACATGGAAAAACACTATGACAGAATGAGAAATAAAAAGAATGTAAAACTTTACACATAATAACATATACATAACCTGTAAAAAAAAGTAGGAAAAAGCTGGAAGGAAATGTCAAAATGCAAAAACATTTTGTTAAGTGTAGGATCACAGATTATTTTTGCCTTCAAGTTATTTCCTAAATCTCTTGAAACATAGAAACAGCTACATACCCGTGTCTCCAAGTTCACATTAGCAGTTTTTCCATCCACTGTGACACTAAGAACAGAACCATCTTTTACACTTACACAGTCTTCTCCAAATATGTCCCTTAAGATAAACAAAGACACAATATTAGTGGGATACATTTACAAATTTGTGAAGTAGTTTTATCTTTTTGGGGAAATATGGTATTGAAGATAGACCCTAGTTTTGAAGTAGAATACTTATACTTTACTCCTAAGACATACATAATTATTCACCTTCATATATTTTGTTAATTTTACAAAACAGGTAAATTACACAGCTATCATTTATTCAGAATGCTCTATTCAGCAGGCAGTGTACTAGGCACTTCACATATATTACCTTAACCTATAATAATTTTGGTAAAGAGGGAAACAAGACAGTGATTTGCCTCAAGCCCCACGGCTAGTGAGCAGTAGGCCTGCGATTCAGATCCAGGAATCATGTTGTCTGGATCCCAAGCCCACTGGCTGTCCACTCCTTTTAATCAACTCCAAACGCCTCCTTTGAGTTAAGACTATTCACTGAGCATCTCCTACGTGCCAGGTGCTATCTATACCAGGTGCTGAGATCCAGAAACCATGAAGACGTCGCCTCCATCTTCGAGGAGCGACAGTTTAATCATTACTTCCCACATCCGCCCCCATCAGTCACAGGCATTTGCAAACAGCAGTCCAATTGGCAGGCTGGGCGCAGGCAAGGAGTCAGTGAATCTAAAACTCCAGAGGCTGGCCAGCCCTTAGCAGCCCAGCACTGACAGTAAGAAGGTGTTAGCTGGGAGGGGTGGGGACATTAATGTTAATAAATACATCTGAATAAATCTGGCTGGGTAACCTGGGACTAAGGAAAAATAACTGAGTTTGAACTACAGAAATATTTTCAAAAGAATAGAAAAAAGGTTTCAGTTGCACGTAATCAATTGGCGATTTGTTTACCAATGTATTTGATACCAATACATTTATTCCCATGCAATCCTAAGGATTTAAACAACTAGAGTGATAAGATGCATTTACACTTGGAAGTTTAAACACAGTGGTATCTCACATTCAATTGAGAAGCAGTTTTATGATTACTTTATTTGGAAGGACATTGTGAAATCAGGATTAAAGAATACGTGAGGAAAGGAGAAAGACCTAGTATATTGAATTTGAAGGTAATCTGTAGGTTACTGACTTACTATCTGAGAAGAGTCTAGAAGAAAGCCATTCTTAATGAAGACTTCCCATTTAAGGAGAATAAGTATATAAACTAACTCTTAAAGGCACACCAACACTGGGTTAGGATTTCAGTACTCGTCCTTGATAATGATGTTTTCATCTTTGCCAGCCAAGTACGCCAGCCCATGTGAAAACACCCTGCGGCTCTGTATTATGTAAAACATATCTCACGGTCACAGGTACTTGGAAGTAGCTAGAGTGTGCAGCTAGAAGGAAGTGGTTCACCGCGCTTCACTGACAGAAACACAGGCACCATGACAACCCAGACTGCCCCCCTCCCACCCCAACCCCGCCCTGGCCTTACCACCTTGAGCGATCGTGGGTGCAACTTACTGGAGCATGATCTCCAGCCTCTTGCTATAAACGTGCATTTCTAATTTTTTAGAGACCTTCTGTACGACACCTGGGGAAAAAACAACAACAGAGAGTTCAGTTTCCAAATTTGTACTTAGAATAACTTCCAAATCAATAAGCAGAAGATAGTTAGTCTAAGTACAGACCCTTCAAGTGATAAATACATATATGTATCAATTACCTGCTGAGGCAAATGGTTATTTTCATGACATTCTTTCATGTTCTTGTTAAGGAACCACAAAATGACACACTTAAGATTATTTTAAATTTTATCTCCAGTGTTTCTCAAACTTTACACATACACATTTCATTTCGAACAAATGAGTGAAACTCCAGGAGTGCTAGGGGGCACATCTGAGCTCAACGATCTCTGAAGTCTTTTGTTTTATCTCAATCGTTATGTAAATTTAACTTTCTACAACATATAATGCACCCATAATTGTTTTAATAAAATTAGTATTTAAAATCATCTTAGATTTAGATTACCTCGCTTTGACCCCAAACAAGGTAATTTGACAGATTAGGAAGATGAGCCATATTGATCTGGGGTCTCAAGCATGCCCTGAAATGTCACTAAGTACCCCAGTCCATCACCAGCCACAAAACAGTACAGAATTAACTGTCTGGCCATTCCCTAAAAAGTTAAACAGAGTTAACATAAGACCCAGTCATTCAACTCCTAGGTCCTGACCCAAGAGAAATGAAAACCCATGTCTACACAAAAACCTGTACACGAGTGCTTATAGCAGCAGTGTTCCTGAGAGCCAAATGCTAGAAATCACCCAAATGTCCATCACCTAATGAATGGATAAACAAAATGCAGTGGGAAATTATTTGGCCATAAAAAAGAATGAAGTACTGATTTGTGCTACCACAATTCATTCATGGATAAACCTTGAAAACATTACACTAAGTGAAAGAAGCCAGTCACAAAAGACCTCATGTTACATGCTTCCATTTATGTGAAAAGTCTAGAATAGGCAAACCTAAGAGACAGAACACAGTGGACAGTCTCATGACATCGTGCTCTGTGAGCCCTCCTCTACGTAGCATGGAAATGGACTTAGAGGAGTGCAGACACCGAACTGAAGGCTACTGACATCTTCACTGGTCTGGAAAAATCCCATTTGTGCATCGAAGTTTCCTTTTTCAGAAAAGTGTATAAATACCTGACAAAAACACTTGCCAGTATGTCATAAAACATACTTCATTTACAAAAAGGTTATCAGAATATAATGGACAGAAAGTAACGTTGGAGGATAAAACACAACTCAGGTCGGGAGTATTTGATTTGAATGGGACAAATCTAGAGACCAAGTAGCTGTTTTCTGATAGAACTGGGATGAGCACTGGAAGATTTGCCCGTGAAAAACCCTGGGTTTCACTTTTCATCCCTGTTCTCCACACGTCAGCCTTGTTCCTCGGCTCGCTGCTCCTAACCTCTGTAGAAGGTCTTCCTTCCCACATATTCCCACTCTACACTTTGTCCTTCATGTTCTTATCACCTAAGAAAAATGTAAAGTAATAAAATAAGAGCAAACTGGCAACTGCCTTTTCAACTGTCTGTCATGGAAGTGCTGTGTACCAGGGCAGACTGTGACAGTGCCCCTCACGTGACAACCCCAGGGGGAAGTTCTGTGGCTCCTTCGCTTTCCTACGTTACGTGCACATGGGGTATCGGTTACTCACTAGTTAGTTCAACTAAAACACATGATCAAATGGTGTCCAAATTATAACTTTTACAATGTTTATTACTCAAAAGAAATTCCAACGCTTACAAGTAACTCAAATGAGTAATTTAGGTTTGTCCTGGTATTTATTAATTTCATATTATAGATTCGGCCAGTTCCACAAGATGGATTATGAAGTAGTTGGCTAAACTTTTATCCTCCTGAAATCAAAGAACTAACTAATTCCTTCTTTTTTTCAATTTTAAGAAAGAAGATTCTACTTTCTGCTTTTTAGTTCACAGAATCATGGGAGAAGTGAAAGAATTAATTGACAAAATGAAATAAATGTATAATAAATGAAAAATGAGATAATTCTGTACCTTTTCTTATTTTCGGGTTTGACTGAACTTCCAATATCACGGTTGTTACTGTATCTGCATACATATCATTGGAAGGGTTTGCCAACCACTGTAAAGCAAAAGGCAGAATTAGGAAGGTACAACTATGGCCTACCACAAAAGCTGTAAATACAACCCACCCATTCGTGGACTGTACATATGGGACTAGTTTCTAGCATTTTAACTGAAATTAACTGACCCGAGGTTTACTGAAATTAATTAATAATGCTGGAATTCTCTAATTTTCTTTTAACAACAACAGTAAAATGTAGTGAGCACTTCCTTTGTGGCTAGTGTTTTATATGCATTATCTCATTCTATTCTTTTAACGTCTTCATTTTATAAAGGAGGAAATGGACTCAAAAGTAACTTGAGCCCATGTTATTATTTTTCTTGCATTAAAATTTCTCCATTCTTTAAAAAAAGTAACTTGCGTAAGATAACACAAGTGGTAATTGCTGGTGCTGGATTCAAACTCTAATTCCTAGTCACTATATTTTCATAGCATAGACAGAAGGATAGGAGGGTAATATTTTTAAACATCTCGTTTTTCATATAAAGCCCTGACACTCTTTCACGTGCCCAGTGCCCCAAGAAAGTTTTCCATGTCTACTAGGTTAAGGTGAGACCAGCTGAATTATTTCAGGCACCAGTGCCCATCCTTTTTTTTTTTTTTTTTTAATGTGCAAAGAGTTCTTTTACAAGCAACATGAGGCACTTGAAAAACGTTCTCTAAGATCTTCTTTGACATGTTAACTCTAGGGATCAAACATACATTCTTTAATAGTATTTAATAGAAGAGCTAAATTAATGTTTCTAATAACTTTTCCCCCTTTCTCTGATATTATTGTTTTATATATTATTGTAACTTCATGTTACAGATAACTACTCCTTTTGACATTTTCTGCGATTATTAGCCTTATGAATCAAATTTAGACTCATCACAGAACTGCAGTGGGACCTGAGCTGACAGATGTTTTTTTTGTTTTTTTAAAAAAATAATATGTATGAGCAGAATAACTGACCATACAGCTAGGAAACTTGCATACAATTTACATATAACTTTGAGGCCAAGAAATAGACAAATTACCTCCCTAGATCATTCAGTTCCAGGATTCATTTTGAAAAGTCCCTTTAACTCAACAAAAGCCAACCTATCAAAATCAACCGTCAAGTTCATTTGGTGTCTGGGTTCCAAATTCTACCAGTACGAATTTAAAATTCTAACAGTGCGAACCACATTCACCTAAACTAATGATTTCTTGCCTTTGTGGATTTGGGTCATATTAATGTTGCTTATTCGAATCTTCAAAATTCCACTCTCTTTAGAAATGCTGTATGACAAGTTTGTATTACCATAACAGAATGAGATTTTTATCTTGAGAATTTTTTGACGTATCTGAAGACAATCTGGGATACCACAAAATCTATTCAGACTTACTCATATGCAAGACCTCTACTCATTTTACATACTAAATATTCAGCCTGAATTTATTATTAGTTTCTACGTTATTGTAACCACATAGAAAATGCCTGACTACCTATGTTATATTTAAAGCTGATCTTGGAAAGAAACTAATTTTCTCTACAATTACATGTGAATTCTTAAAACTCCCCCCTCCTTGTTTAGATAAATAATCTAATCTTACTTCTAATACCACCATTCCTGGTTCCTGTATTATAGTAATATTTTTGAACACTTTCAAAGCAGGTTTTTCTTGAATTTCCAATTCTTCTACATCACCTGAAAGAAAGAATTTTAAGATGTATCTAATTTTCTGATAATCTCCCGGAGACATAATTTTTTTACAGATGTTTGAAATAAAGCTAATAATACATAAAGAAAAAAATTAACTCATTTGTGTAATCACATTTAAATAACTAAGTAAGTTTTATATTAACTGCTTATAGTAACTGAAAGATCTCAACATGTATTATAAAATTCATATAACCACGTAGGATTTACATTGGACATTAGACATTTTATCAGTAGCAAACTTTGGTGATTGTCAAACATCTATGTTTGTACAAGAGATTCAGCCACTAGCACATTAGCATTTAACATGAGACTAGTCAACTATTCATACAGTCACTTCTACCTCTGTTTTCACACGTTACTCATCCTACAGGGCAATTCTATTATCTAAGACGAGACTTTTCTGGTCTTTCTAATGGAGGATTAATTCAGACATACTTCATTAACTTTCTATGTTATGACCTATAATGCTAACGTGAGGTTCTGAGGTTAAAAAAAAGATTTTCTTTCCTCTGGTTTATTTTATGGTAGTACTTTACTATATGAATCATGAAGAATCCATTAACAGACAGTATAACTTGTAATTTGAAGTGTTCTTGCTTATTACAGAGTCCATACCTTTTAATTTACTCACTGCCCCTCATTGTTAATACACAAAAATATCTAACTCAAAATGGTCTGACAAGAAAAGAGAATAGGTTTTTCTCTTTTACTGGACTGTGGCCAGTCATTATGAGCTCTTATAAAACCTGCTGTATGGATGGTACTAATGGAACCAGAAAAATTATTTTCACTGAACAAGAAAAATAGACAAAATTTGGGTAGATAAACCAAAGTAAACTTTAAACATAAGAAGCAAAGACTACTGATATTTAGAATTTTTGGTGGATCAAGGATAAAAGGCATAATGGAGTTTAGAAAAATTAATAAGTAAATTTTCAAAATTTTCACCTAAATGTGAAATAACATGACCAAGTGAAGTACAAATAAAATTTGTGCAATTCTGAGACAATTACCCCAAATTAAATAATATCCTTTCCCAGATATTTAATTTTTTTACTCAAAAACACAAGACAATTAAGTGAATTTCAATAAATATACTCACCTGTCAATTTCTGTAGCTGGTAATAGAGCAAATTAAAAGGACCAGTGTATGGAATGGCTTGGGTCTGTTTTACGGTGCTCATGGCCAAGTCAGTATAATCTGAAGAGGAAATTAGAAAAATATACTTTAAGAAACAATACCAGTCCCACAAAATACAACTTGCAAACACATACCAGGAGGAAAGCAAAGAGAAGTAAAAGTAACGTAAATGAGAACATGTTTTCCCAGCTACCAACGTGCTCTTTAATCTGTCCCCATCCTACATTTCTCTCATCTCCCTGCCATCCCCCTAGTAAATGTCCGCTCCAGCTGTAAGAAAGCACCCTCATTCTCCTGAACATATCAGGTCCCCAGCCACCGAGCCAGCTGTCCTCTGTCCTGTTCTGCTTGGCAACTCCTGACAGCCCTTCAGTACCCCGCACAAGTGGGGCTTGGTCTTCCAAGCTGTCCCCACTCTCCTGGGCCCATTGTCACCTCACACATAGGCACTTCTATGGCCCCAATCAATACTGCGATTAGCTCTTGACAAGAATGCTTCTCCCATTAGACAGCTTTTCGAGGGCTGGGACTGAGCTTTTCAATAAATCTAGTCCTCCAGTACCCGGCACACTGCCTGGCACAGGCTAAGAACTCACTAACTGCAGAATAAAGGAACGAGGTCTATTCTGCTATGCGACGGTCTCAAAGCCAAAGGTCTGTCTCACAGATGAACATCTCCACACAGCTGTTATTCCTTATTTTTTCATTAAGTACTCAGAATTTACTAAAACTCTATATAAAGTTGAGCAGTTATTCGTTTAAAGATAATACCACATTTACAGCCAAAGTAATGATGGTTTAGCATTTACACAGGCACAGAACACAAAGGCCAAGCAAGCGACATAAAACTCCAGGTCATAAAAATCAAAATGCTTGTGTGGGGAGTCCAACATTACTTCAGGAAATAAATTCCCAGTACTTCGTCATGAAAGAAAATGGGCTTGTAAAGGGTCAGCAGGAGCAGTCAATATCTTTGTGGTAAAATTACGTTTCCAATGAAGAAGAAAGTTATTTCACAAAGAATTTAAATGTTTCAATAGTTCAAGGAAGATCCTCTCCCCACCTACTGTAAGGCTGGCTGACTGGATTAACTTTCACTTATTTATTTTATTATTTGGTTGTTATTTAAAATGTGGACACTAGGTAAGATAAGTTTTCATAGATTTTCTTGCAATGATAAAATCAAACTACATTTGGCATTTAACAATATACTTACTGGAGAGGTCACAAGGAGACAGTATGTGATAATTAAAGTTTCTTTTAACAAGTATTCCTGAGACCCGCTGGCCTTGTTCTGGTTTTTTGTCTGCTAAAAAGCCCATGACCTATGGAAAGAAAAAAAAAACACCAAAAAAGTAAAAACAAACACAAAACAACCTGAAGAAAACAGAATCTTGTGAAGTACAACAATTCAGGTACTCAATCATAATGATGAACTGATCAGACATTTGAACTATGAAAACAACACCTATGGCTAGGGCGGAAACAAGGGAAGAGTCACGGGGCAGACCTGGTGTGTCTGTCTCTAGGTTCAGTTCAGTTCCAGTCAGTTCGGCAACCAAGTCAACCTACTAGGTGCTGGGGCTTAAGAAAACTCCAGTGCAGTGGGAAGGATAGCACGTGCAGGCCAGAAACGCTCCGTTGGGCTGCACCTCAGCCTCGTACAGAGCGAGCCCCATCATACAAAGATGCGAGTCCACACTAGACCCAAAGCAGCACTTCTGAATATAGAGATAGGGATGAGCTCATACAAGCGAGGGAAAAATCTTAAGGAGACAGAAACGATGTTCAAAAACTAACAAAACCAAAAACCTTACAAACATGATAGCCAACATTCTTAAATATAACCTCTCTCAACTTCAAATACATGAACTCAAAGAGAACAAAGACGGCATATTTCATACTTGTTTACCTTTAATCAAGGAAGGGCAAACGACAGCCAGGCCATGGTAACATTCGTTCTTATAACTATAACGGGAGACAGCTCTGTTTCACATGATTTTTTGGGGTTATTTTCTCCTTAAATGCTGGTGACTTAAGGAAAAGGAGCCTGATTTCAAAAGTGATGTCCTAGATGCTGACAAGGTGGGAAAGAATGCTGTTCTGCCTGCAGAATGCTCTCTGCCTCCGAGAGCAAGACTGAGTGATTAGTCTTCTGACGTCACCTTCTGCAGTTTCTCTTTTTTCAAGTGTGTGTGCTAGTTTCCAATATGCTCATTTATTAACATATATACAATTGGCTGGCCTGACATTTCTGAAAGTGCATGGGTTTTTACAGTTCTTTGTGGATCTGATTTTCTTGACCTGCTGCTTTGTTTCTGTTTTACATAGTTGAGGATGGTCCCGATGAATCTGACTTCTCCCTAAATAAGGCTACTGCACTTGAAGAAAAAACTAACTAAAGGTAATGATTCTAAATAACTAACGTTATGGCTGAAAAAAAAAGAACAACACTCCAGTATGAAACTATTTGGGGAAATAGATATTGACAATAGTGTCTATGTATATGTAAAGTTAAATATAAAAATGACATACACTTAAGAAAGTGTGTTCTTAGTTCTGTACTCAAACATTTTTTAAATGCTGCATACTGTATTTCTTGAGGATTTATAATGCACAATGGCCTAATAAAATCTCTGGAAAGTCCTGCTATAAACTTAGCTTAATTTTGTTTGACTAAGCTTCTCCTAAATTGTCTGACTACAAAACTGTCTTTTTCTCCTCACACAGTGATCGACAGAATTTGGGAAATACAGTTCAAGATTCCCGACTGACTATATTTTTCTACAGGTAGAAGGCCTGTTCCATGAAACTGGCTACTGGAAACTTTTATGAACAGGAAGATTCAGGAGTAAATACAACCATTTGCTCTTCTTTGGCAAAAAAAACCTCACATCCTAACTTTTGCACATTTTTTTTTCCTTGAATGCAACCGCAAGAAAGCTATTCATCAGTTAACTTCCTCGTATCTAGCTTCTTCTGTATTAAAAGAATGCTGTAAAGTTGCTCACTGATACATGCTTCATATTCAAGACTTCAAACAGATCATTCAAAGTTCTCCTCAGAGGTATCTTACGATTTTTGATAACAGAGTAAAAATGCAGACTTCTTGCAGCACGCCTCTAAAATGCTGGGTAAGATTTTTCTTAACAATTTCTTTTTTAAATTCTGAAAATATTATATTTTACCATCAGAAAGGATTAATTCTCAAAAAGACAAGTTTTTATAAATTCCATCATATCCACAGACATGTATGTTTAGCACTATGGGCCTCTGTAGATTCTTAGGGAGAATGGCAATAGGTGGACAGAATATTGTATTGCATACAGTGAAATAACAGAAATGGACATTTTTTTACTCTCAGATGTGGGAATGAAAAGTAAGGGGGGATATGGATTAAAAAGCTATCAAATTCAATTGTACTAAGATGTAAGTTTTTTGAAAATTTTCCATGTGAAAAAATGAATTAATAGGAGCAGAAGCAGCCTAAAAAGCATACGAATAAAATTCTCGTGGTATACCGTGTAGAAAGAAATCGTCGTTAAGCACATTATCTTGACTTGACTGAAGAGGCTGACTTTCTTAAGTACATATTTCTCTGAAGAAAAGCCGTGGGTAGGACAAGGACCCTAACCTTTTACCTTGGCTAGCTTCTCTCCTCTGAAGTTCAAGGTTACTGCTTCTGTATTCCGAGGATTATGAACCTCTATGTGGACTTCATCATTATCTTCATATTCTCGAATCAGGGCTGCTTTCAATCTGGCCATTTCATTCTGTTCTCCGTGGACTAAGATCTACATAGAATACATTTTAAAAGAGCATAGGGAAACATCCTTAGTTCAGAGTAATGATGGCTCTTATCTCAATTCGCCAAATATACTGTTTGCCCAGAAAAAAAAACTAGCCGGACAATCAGCTCTAATGCGTCATTTGGAGCAAAAATTAATATAAGACCCAGTATTGTATATTTTATGTTATATTATACCATATTATATTATATTGTATTATATCCGGTCTTATAGCAAAATAAGACCAGATATTATATTATATTATATTATATCATATTATATCATATCATATTATATTACCAGGTCTTATACTAAAATAAGACCAGGTCTTATATTAATTTTTTGTCCAAAAGACGCATTAGAGCTGATTGTTCGGCTAGGTCTTATTTTCGGGGAAACACGGTACTTCAAGTCTTTAAACATTACTACTTATAGAGACCCCCAGTCAAACTCATATAGGCATTTTCATCCTGTTTGCCTTTAAAAGATCCTTACATGGAACTATTTCAAGAGATAGTAATGAAATGTCTTCTTTTCTACTCCAGTTTTTGCCACTGACAAGATCTACAACTTTATGGAAGCCAGACTTTTTCTAGGCCCCTCTGCTCACACTGGATCAGGTGACTTCAGGAGACTCTAACAGACTTGTATGAAAGTACTGCTACTCCTACAATCTCAGAAAACACCCATACTTTTCTTAATAAGACTTTCAAAAGAAGCTTTTTGTGGAATAAAAGTGACTTCTGATTATTTTCTTCTTTTTTTAAAGCAATACCAAATAAAATATTTCAGAACTAAATGAAATTATGTTTTAGGGGGGTATTTACAACTACTGCAATAGCTACCAGCCTTTCTATTCACTTTTATCACCTATATTTTACAAGAGAGACCATGCTAAACCTACAGACCGCTGGTAGATGATTGCTTGCCTGAGCTAACAGAAGCCCGCCCGACATCAGCACCAGGCAGAGGCATCTGGCCTCGTGGTGAAGAGCCCTGCCTTTGGGGCCTGGCTGCTTTAACACAAACCCTTAACCCTTCTGTTTTCTCATCTACAGAACAGTTGTTAGTTGTGAGGCGTAAGCAAGTTGGTACATGTAAAACACTAGTACAGTGCCTGACATATGGTAAATACTCAATAAAAGCTATTTTTTACTATTACCGCCAACACTGTTATTATTTTATCGTGTTGATATACTTCTGCTGACTTGTTTACTGGAGGAAGGTAAGCATCAAGTTCAATCCAGAAATTTAAACTGACAGCAGAGATAAAGCCTGGAGAGCAATGAAATGGGACTGAGGATGAGGTGGTGACTGCAGAGAGGAAGGGTAATACAGCTTTCCTCCATGGCTTTCAAATCTGGGAGACTATCCATCAACCACATATATTAGAAAACATGCATGAGCTGCCTACGCTGTAACTCAACTGAAAGGCTGTGATGCTAACAAATAGGTGGTGATTTTCTCTACCAAAGAATCTGCTCATTCAGGGCCAAATACCTGTGAGGACTATGTGCTAAAAAGAACTAAAAAAACAACAAAAGAGTACACAGAAAGATGCTCAACATCATTAGTCATCAGGAAAATGAAACTAAAAATCGCAATGACATACCACTTGGTACTTACTAGGATGTCTATAAGTTAAAAAAGGAAAATACCAAGTGTTGGCAAAAATATGGAGATCTGGAACCCTTGTGCACTGCTGGAGGGGATGTAAAATGGTGCAACTGCTGTGGAAAACAGTTTGGTGATTTCTCAAAAAGTTAACTCACCCACCATATGATCGAGCAATGCCACTTGTAGGTATATACCCGAAAGAACTGAAAACAGGGACTCAAACAGATACTTATGTGCCGCCCATGTTATTATTCACAGTAGCCAAAAGATAGAAAGAATTCAAGTGTCTATCAACAGATGGATAACCAAAATGTGGTCTATACAGACAATGGAATATTATGCAGCCATAGGAGAGTGAAGTTCTGATACATGCGACAACATGGATGAACCTTGTGCTCGTGGTATATGCATTATGCTTGTGGTATGTGATTTCCTTTACATGAAGTACCTAGAATAGGCAAATTCATAGAGACAGCAAGTAAATCACAGGTTGCCAGGGGCTGGGGGGAGGAGGGAATGGAGAATTATTACTTAATGGATACAGTTTCTTTTGGGGGTGATGAAAAAGTTTTGGAAACATAGTGGTGAAGGCTTTGTGAAGGCTTTGTGGATCCAACATTGTGGATATAATTAGTACCACTAAACTGTACACTTAAAAATGGTTAAAATTGCAAATTTTATGTTATATATACCGGGGATGCCAAAAAAATGTATACACATGACTTGTATTCATCTTTTGTTATCCATATATATTGAGTATTACAATTTTAATAGTTTTTTTTCCTTTCTTGTGTATCCATTTTTTTGGCACCCTCTATATTTTACCACAATAAAAAATTTTGAGGGAAAAAAGACAACAAAATGCCATTTCCTCTAAACTACTTTTCAATGCATTCAGAAAGGGTATTTCATCTATTTTTTTGTTCTGTTTTCCCCTCAGGCACTGAAACTGTCCCCAAGACCTGCAACTGAGAGCCACAAGGCAGTCAGTCATGTGTCACTGGAACTACTATAGCACTGGAATGGAACCCGTTAGCCACAGCCAGGTAAACAGGTCACGAACAGTGCTCTCATCTATTTGCTGCAGACATGTGTTCCATCAGTGTTCCTCTAATTAAAAAATATATATATTGTTCAATTTACCCCTCTCTCCAATCCCACCAAAATATAATTGTTGCTTTCACAATTATATAAAACTTAAAAATACAAACAATCACATCAGCGAGGAGCTATGTAACGTATTTCATACCTATCTGCACCTTTAACTCTTACTGTTATGTGACTTGTTTCTCCTCTCTCCATATGAAGCACTTACTACATGCCACGCATCACATTCGTGCTTTAGATATATGTTCTCTCATTTAGTCCTCACGAAAACCTTATGAGGTATTATTACCCCTATTTACAAATGAGGTACAGAGCAGTTAAGTAAGTTGCCCATGATTACACAGTAGGTGAGGGACGGAGACTTCAGAACAGTTACTCTGCAAAGCCTGGGCTCTTGAGTTACTGGGGAGGCAGCAGAAAATAGCAGGAAGAACAATGGAACTGGTGCTGGTAGATCTGAGCAGGTGGCCCTATGTTAATGGAGAAATTAAAGCACACAGCTGGTCTAACTTACAGGGGAGCTGCAAGGTCAGCTGCAAAGGTCAGATCCAGTGCCAGTGCAAGCACTCTGTTTAAAGTGCCACATTAACAGAAGGCGGTGAATGATTTGAGAACCAGCTGCCACTAAGTTTAGTGGGTATAGTTTTTCTCCCTTTAATGCTATAAATCAAATCCACAAACTTACCACATGTGGTGGTTTCAAAGCACGAATGAATTCACTGGTTTGCTGGTAATCAGTGTGAGCGGAGAAAGAAATGTAATCAACAGACATTTTCAATGGTAACTTCTGTCCAGACATGGTAGTGATTTCTTCGGGTTCAGACATGATATGCTGTGAAAAATAAAGAAAACAGAACAAATAAACTATGCAATTAGAAAAGAAAAGGTATATTTTCTACTGTTTCACGCAGCCATGAACTCATGTTAAATTTAGGACCTTTCGCACAAAAATCATCCTAACACTACTGACTTACCAAATATCAAATACTTACTTTCTTCATCAAGCAAACATTTAATCAGAAAAGCAGAGTAACTAAAATTCAATGTACATGGAGTGCTAGAAGTGAAAATTATAACTCCTATCATTAGAAAGGCAAACTTGTATTCCCGACTATTCTCTCGCCCTAAAAAGTCACTTTCCAATTAAGAGCATTTATATAAAAGACAGATGTATTTCTATTCTGGAAATCTATTTTAAAAACATAGCCCACGTTGTCTAAATGACTTATAGAATATGCTAAAGTAAAAAAGATGATCAAAACAGGAAATGATAATGTATTTAAAACAATAAAATAGAAGTTTTTGATAAAAGGAGATAAGAGAACGTGATGCTGGGATGTTCGGAAATTGCCTCTAGTTTTGCATACCAATGTCTACATCCCTAAGAGTTAATATCATCCATTTTATATCATAGGAAGGTAGGGACAATCAACCCAAACACCTTCTACAGCTTTGCAAGAAAATACTTGTTAGTAAACCTCTTCTTCATTGGGTGAGAGTATCCATGTTGTTTGCCTCAAATGTGTTCCTTTCCGTTATTTTTACCACAACCAGGTAAGTGCTTCTCAAACTTGTGCCTCCCAGTCACCTGGGGATCTGGTTAGCCATTCAGCATCTGCTTTAATTCTTCAATGGAAAGAACAGCCAGCTACCTATTTCTATCCTCATTTTTAAACATCAAAACCTGTACTATTTAAAGAACTGCTTCACAGGAAAAAGTTAGAAGGATACTGCCACCCACTGGGGTCAGAAATCACACAATAGTCTTTAGACTAGGACTGACCTTGGCAAGTGTCCCTTCCACACAGTACCCTGCTATAATGACACCGTTCCTCTTATCAGTACACCAGCTTTCAAAGAGCTCTCTGGATAAGCCACTTTGCATCATGCCTGGGGAGGCCATTACGACGCTGGGACCAATGTCATCAAAATGATCCATGCTCTGAGAGAAACAGGAAGTATAAAAGCATGTTAAATACCAAGGTTTCACAAAGCTTTCCTTAGTTTTGAAGAATAACAAAAAGTGAGGTAAAATAATTAATCACATGACTAAAAGGGCTTTGACCAGACTAGTTAACATTTAGTCCAATTTCCAAGTTCCCAAACAGTTTGGAATAGGAATGAAAAGAAAACTAGAGATAAAAAGCAGTTAGTTCACATTGACCTTCAGAACCTTGTACTAGCAGCTAAAGGGACATTCGGACCATTTTCAGTGCCCCACAGGCAGGCAGAAAGGAAAAGGAAAAGTCCAGTGGGCTTCTATGCACCTGAAATAGAACTCGGAAAAAATTTCCCCAAAGACTCACAATGGCTTTGCATACTTCATGGGTATTTTGAGCTGGCCTAGATCTAACAAAAATTGTTTCTAGGGAAAACTTGGCTCTAATTCCTAAGCAATTACCTTAAAAAATAATACTTTATGAACAGAGCCTATTTATAACTGGAAGACTACTTGTAACTTGAGTTATTTCAGGTATTATTTTAATATGATTAGAGCATTAGTTTGAATGAAACAATGTATTTTTAAAGAAATCATTTTGACTAGTCTAGAAAAGTAAACATGAAAATTTCCTTATATGGAATTTGTAATGTCAATCATCAAAAAGATAGTTAGGCCTGAGGAAGACTAGAAAAACAATACGTAACAAGATATTTTTCTCATTAGGGCTTCTTATTTCTATGTCAAGGAGATCCAAGTTATGCAGCAATAGTAAATATTAAAACTGTACGGAGACTTGGAACAAGTGGCAAAATATGTTTAAGCAAAAAAGAATGCCAGTTGCTAAATTTTTTATTTCTTTCAGAAAAGTGATGCCGACTAGAGGAAAGGTTATGACCAGCAGAAGGGCTCAGCTGTAGAAATGACGACAGGCATCTTCTACTGGTCCTGACTTACTTGTGTGTTCGCCATCCTCCTTCTGTCGCCCATGAGCACTCACCTTAAGGTTACTAATGTGTTTGAAAACAAAGGGATTATTGATGTTGATCTGTTTGCGGATTTTGTCATTCATGGCATTCACGTATGTCTGGTACACTGCCATACACTTCTTGGCCAAAGATGATGCATAGTATATTGGAATATCATGGAGTTCTGGGTGATTCTGCCAGTATTCATCTAGAGAGATTTTATAAGAAACAAGTATAATTTTGTTATGTGGGGTAAATAGTTCGAATCATAAATGATACACATAATTAATTTTAAAATTCAGACAATCAAGAAATAAAGCATATACCTTGTTTCCCCGAAAATAAGACCTAACCAGAAAATAAGCCCTAGCATGATTTTTCAGGATGGCATGACCTGAACATAAGCCCTAAGGCGTCTTTTGGAGCAAAACTTAATATAAAAGACCCAGTCTTATTTTTGGGGAAACACGGTAACTATATTTTAAAGAAGCTAAGAAAAATTAGCATAGTCTTACTAACTTAAACTTATAAAACCGAAACTTATTTCTAAAGACCAATTAATGCATGGCCTAAAAAGAACTTTGTGATCACAGTCCAAGATGTGGAAGCATTAAAAAATGATTCAGTAGAAGTTTACACTGAATAATAGACCATAACTTATTAGCCCAGAGAGACACTAAATTCTGTGATGGTTTTAAATAAACATGCATTAATATTTCAAATAGACTTACTGAAATCCGACTTTTTGTAAGAAGATTTTGTTAATTACAAAACAGGACAGCCAAACGAGTTAAAACCAATTCTGAACACTTAAAAAACAATTACTCTGGGATGGTATTTCATAAAAACTGCTAACCGATTTCTGATAATTAATGAAAACAGTGGGTAATATACCTTCAAAGGAAGGTTTGTTTAGGGAAACCCTCGTTAAATCCCAAAATATTACAAGGGTAGTTTGGTCTAAAGTTTGGCCTAACCGAGAGCAAGAGCTTAAGATGTGATCATTTCTAATTCTTCACATGGCAGCTATGTATTTTCAAGGCATTTATCATTTATTCTCCAGGAAGAGTGCATTCCGCCAAAAGAATCACAGAATGTGTGAGTTAAAAGGGATCATTAAATACAAATATATGCAAAAAGTAACACCCACTGTTGCTCTTATTACAAAAAGTCAAACATTCATTGAAGTATTTGGGAAATGGAGAAAAGGAGAAAACGAAAAAGAAATCATCGACTTTCTCACTATTCAGAGTTGTTATCTTTCCAGGCATTTGTGTAATAACTTTACCTAACTAGGATCAGAGTATATGCTGTTTTAAACCCTACTTTTTTGGTCCACTTAATATAATATACTATATGAAAATTACTCATCTGTAACATGATTTTTTCCTACGATGATATTTACTGACATATTTCTTTAAGAATACTAAAATGCTTTTACTGACAAAATTTTCCATGCATCTCATTTATTTCCCAGAAGTGGAAATACTGGGCCGAAAGGAAGCATATTTTTAAGACTTCTGATGCTGATGGCAACCAGACAGGTACGCCATTTATATTCCCAGTGGCAGAGCATGGGAGTCACCGTTTCTCTGGGCTCTTACTGGCACCAAATCCCTATTTTTAAATGCAGAAACTGAAGTCCAGAAAGGTAGAATGACCCATCTATGGCCCGGCAACTATCTTGATATAACAAGTACTCCAAGATTTTGAGAATTTCTCAAATAAAAAGGAAAAGGCGTACCTAAAATCAAGAGCAGCTCCTGAGCCCTTCCCAGAGCAAAGACAGGGATGAGACCTCTCCCCCCTCTGTTTACGATATCATGAACTGTGTTACAGAATCTTGCTTCTCGCTCTTCACGCTTCTCATGGATGTGGGTCCCATAAGTAGATTCCTAATAACACATCAGGAGCGTGAGACCAAGACTGACGATTCCAAAGAATACACAAGTTAAAACATGAATGAAATACAGGGGCAATGTGATTCATTTCTCCATTAATATGTCATTTACTTGAACACATATTGTTAAAATTGGAAAGAAAAACACATAAGAATGTTAGAATTAAGACCTGGCTAAGTAGTAGGAATTTTTTAGAAAATGGAATTAGGAAATAGTCTAAAAATGTATCTTTCCTGCTCAAGATAACTTTGCTATGTCTTTTTTTTAAACCATTTTGCTTTCCATAGCTGGGAAAAGGATATTTCTCCCACCGCGATAAGTCAAAGCTTGTAAATCAGAAACAGCTATTGTTTCTTACAGTTCTGTACTAGAACATCCCCTAAAACTTTCGATGTGTGGCATGCTGACCAGAACTGAGAGCTTATCAGACGTGCAGAATCTCAGGCTCCCACCCAGACAGAGTGACTCAGAATCTGTGTTTTTACAAGTCACCGGATGATACATAAGCACATGAAAGTTTGAGAAGTACTGTTCTGAAGTTCCAGATGTAATGAAAATAATTATTTTTTCTGAAAGTTAAAAAAACACTTCCCTTTATGTCACCTTTTATGCTGAGTATATCACGAGCTGAGCCAAACTGAATTCACTTAACCACATACTGCCTACAGACGGCAATATGCACTGGTCCCTCATACCTGGGCAGGTGGGGGATGTTGTAGGCGGTGAGGGAGAAACCAACTCCCACCTTGAACCAAAGCTCTTCCACCTTGAACCAAATACTTGATATTCTTAGATATACCTTATGCCCAAAGACCTCTCTCCCAACCTCTGACCTCACTGTTACTAACACACCATCACTAATTTGCTCTTCACCAACCTCACCCCGCCAAAGCTTCTGTATGGTTAATTTTTTTTTGGTTCTTCTGGGACTTGCAACCTAGTAGACACACAGGGTATACACATAAAAAGTTAGCAAGTGCTATGGGCCAAATGATAGTCACCACGGCAACGGCAGTGGGGCCACACCATTTCTGCACAACCCTTAAGATGCTCTATGAATTTGGGGTCACTCAACTAGACAAAAATATTTAAGAGACAGCATATCATCTCTGATATTAAACAGAGTTAATACATTTAACAGCAAGAAAGTGGAGCTGTACTACAAAGAGAAGTCAAAAAAATTAAGTTTTATACTAAAAAGCAGATGCATTTAGATCCAGTAACACGTTGTAAAAATGATCACAGTATTTTTCTCAGTAGAAAAAAATTCTGCTTACATTATGCTAATTACAATATAGAGCACTAATACTTACAATGATAAGAATATCAGGTTTAATATTAGGAATTTCAGCTGCCATTAAGTGTCTATCTTCTTGTCTTGAGAAATCACCTGTATACAAAAGCTGTGAAAAGGATAAAGCTATAAGGTTAGGAGTTTGAAAGTCTCCCTTTTACTAATGAATATATTTAGCTCATAAAATCTGAAAGTAAAGTGCGACAGAAAAAAGATCCTATAACTGACAAAATTTAGATGCAATGTTTGTGTCGAATTCAAAATGTGGAACTTAATTCAGTCATAAATCATCCAGTTTCAATTTTCCAATCCAATGGGAATAACACACTCCCAGAATCATCCTATAAAGATAACCTGTATATTAGTAAAGTTGAGAAGTACTCTGAACATCTCACAGAAAAAGGCCTGATGAGGAAAGAAGTCTGAGGTATATAGGAAAACATTCTAAAATGAAAGATAAAATCACTGGAGGGTATGCATCGAATTTCAAATGAGAATTTAGATCTGTATTTATGCTATATTCTGTGCCTTTGAGCAAAGAGCAAGAACAAATGATTTAACAATACATAGGACAACTCACTGTGTAAAAGTTTCAAATACTATATGAGTGGTTGCTAAAAATTTAGGACAATGTTACACTAAGAGCATTGGGTCTCACCTCTGGCTAGACTCACCTAGAAAACTTAAAACAAACAAACAAAAGAAGCCAAGGCCACACCCTCAGATTTTGATTCAATGGGCATTTTTAAAAAGCTCTTGGAGTGGTTCTAATGTGCAGCCAGAGTTAAGAACTGTGCTCTAGAGTCAGTCCTGAAACCTTTTAGTCCACCTATGATTTCACAAGTTTATTGAGACTTCCATTAATCTTTTTCATTAAGGATGGCTGTAAAGATCCTTTCTGATTAACCCCTTTCACTCATGCGGGGGCTTACATGTGAAAGCTAAAACATCAAGAGGATATGAATACTGAATATGTGACCACAAAGGAAGCACTTCCCTAATCAGTTTTCTAAAAGACACTGAAAAGGAATTAATCTTATGGTAGTGTGAGGGATCTTTACTCTTCGAGATGCTTATTTTACTCTTTCCTCAATTTTGATACAGAAAGTATTATCACGGGGTATGAACTATAAATTTAAAAGAAAAAAGTATCGACTTAATTTTACCTTATGTGCCATTGTTTTGACACCTTAAAAGTCTTAGGCAATATGCTTGAATACTATGTGGTGGCATAAAGCTGAGCACTGATTTCTTGTGAGGAGGGAATTGCCAGAGCCAGAGAGTACCTTCACGCCTGCGATCTCAATCATGAACATGGCAGCTCCCAGAACATGGCCCGCGTGGTAACACCAAAACTTGATTCCTGCAACTTCCTTAACTTCATGAAAGTTGATGGTTTCAATTTTGTCCATGCTCTCTTCCAAATCTGTCTCAGTATACAGCATGTCATCCGCTGATATATTACTAAATTTTTAAAGATGCCAACAGAAAGAATTAAGGGTAAGATTTTGAACTCAAAGAAGTTGTCTGTGGATGGTATGTCCATGAAGTTATTTCTTAAAATCATATTGTATGGATTATGCTATTTTGAATCTCTTGGGCGTTTTCTGTATTTTTTACTCTGCAATTACAAGAAAAACATTTAGTGCATACAGCTACAAAGCATGCTTTTAAGCAAAGCATACAGTAAATTAAGGCAAAGTACTCTTTATGGTAGTATTTCTGAACCTTTTTTTTTCCCCAACGTGCCTGAGACAGAAACTCACTCACACACACTGAACCATAGCAGAGATTCTAACACTGGGATGTGAAAAGCTTTTTCTACAAAGTGTAGCGTAAGTTTTCTCCTGAAAATTATGCTAATGTGGTTCTAAAAAAGCAAGAGAGTAGTGGTTAAGGACACAGGCTCTGGAGCCAGGCTGCTTGGGTCCAAATGCCAGCTTTGTCTCTTACTGTTATCTAAGCTCTCTGCCTCGATTTCGTCATCTGTAAAATAAGATTCATAACGAAACCTACATCATGAGGTTGCTATGAAGATTAAATGAGTTAACATGTTAAAGACTGAGGACTGTGTCTGCATGTAGTAAGCAATCAATTGTTAACTAGTGTAATTATTATAAGGATAACTCTTCCATTCTTTTGCATTTATATATGAGGAATAACAAATTGTGTCTTAGCTACCCTTGGAATATACATATTAAACAATAAACTTTTCAGGGCTAATTATTTGTGCTGTAGGTATCACAAAACAATACTCCAAATTTCCTGATAAAGGTTTTCCTCTTATAACTGGAAAACACTTCCTCAGGAAACTTTTTCACTGAAGATAGTCAATTTGCTTTGATCAAATAACCTAAAGTAAGATTCTGGTACATATCACTGTATAATGTATTTGATCTCAAACTTTAATAAAATCATGAATTCTACTTATAGAATATTATCATACCTTTTAACTCACCTAAATTACAAAGATTTAAAAAGATATCAAAACTACATAAAGACTTTGAGGCCAAGAAGGTGCTGGGTACACAATGGGTATTTAATGAGTTGTTACTTAATGATGAAATGAATGACGTCCTTGTGAATTAAAAGAGTGTCTCATTTCAAAACACAAAATGGTCCATATGTTGAACACTACGTGTTATGTAGAATCAAATGCATGTATAAATTTAATAATGTAATTTACCTAACTTTGACATAATCTGAAAGAAGCCATCTATAAATAGCTTTTGTGGCATGAGTCATAAATGTTCTTCCTTTGAAACTTGTCTTCTGTAGAAACCAGGGCAAAGCTCCACAGTGATCCAAATGGAAACTTAAAAATAAGAGAGAGAGATTCTGTCAATTCTTAAAACATTATCCATCATATACCATACGTAATGAAAATTGTTGCTGATTGTATAGAAAAGTTGTATGGAACAATTACACACTGATTCTTTCAGAACACCAAGGGTACGTATGTGCAGAGGAAAGGAATAACGCATCCAGTCCTAGTATAAGAAAAAGATATTCGAAGTATTTTTGAACATCAAAATACTTTATCAGTGTGATAACTGGAGAGGGAAGAAGAATATGCCCAAACCTATGTTTGGCAGCTGAATTGTAACAAGCACTTTACTTTAGTCGTAGAAAGTTGAAACATCACCGTTGATAAATGAAGTCCCTACAGAATCTGACAAGAGAAGGACCTCAAGGAGATATTCTTGGAAAGGGCTTTATTGGTCCTAAGGTTTACAAAAGTCGAAGGCATATGGTATGTTTTCACTCCAGAAGTAGGAAAATAACTTTTTCACAGTAAATCTCTCTCACTTGTGATGATAATATGGAGTGCTGGCTTAGACTTAGTTGTCTGCAGTGTGTTTCCCAGTATAGAATACGCTTTTAAAATACCAGAATCTTAAAATCTGGTAAAGAATGATTTTTATAGTAAAAGTCCATGAAAAACAGGGTCATTGATAAAGAAAAAAAAACTTACTGACTAATTAGTAGGAGATCAATCTCAGCTGGGTCAATTAAGTCGATATAAGGAAGCGCATCCATTCCTTCTAGACCAGGGTGAATCCCACAGTCCAACTGAAAGAGATAGGAAAAAAGGTCACAATCTTTGACACATTTTAGTAAAATTCATTCAATAATAAGACAATACTTATAACTGATCCATCACACACATAATCAAACGGACTCCATACACTAGCTTTTGGAATGCAATTCTTATTAGCTGTGGGAAATACATCATTAACAATTCTAACTTCTCAAACAAATTTAAAATATAACTCCCATTTAGGGTCATAGGACACAAAATACAAGACATCTTCTTTCCAACTAGTTTTTGTAGTTACTGTAACAACTAATGAACTCTTTTTCAAGAACTTAGATATTCAGAAGATGGCAGGTATTATTTATTTATTTATTTATTTATTTATTTATTTTTATTGGGGAAGGGGAACACGACTTTATTGGGGAACAGTGTGTACTTCCAGGACGTTTTTCCCAAGTCAAGTTGTTGTCCTTTCAATCTTAGTTGTGGAGGGTGCCATTCAGCTTCAAGTTGTTGTCCTTTCAGTCTTAGTTGTAGAGGGCGCAGCTCAGCTCCAGGTCCAGTTGCCATTACTAGTTGCAAGGGGCACAGCCCACCATCCCTTGCGGGAGTCGAACCGGCAACCTTGTGGTTGAGAGGACGCGCTCCAACCGAGCCATCCGGGATGCAGCTCAGCTCAATGTGCCGTGTTCAATCTTAGTTGCAGGAGGCAGAGCCCACAATCCCTTGCGGGGACTCGAGGAGTTGAACCGGCAACCTTGTGGTTGAGAGGACACGTTCCAACCAACTGAGCCATCCGGGAGGCAGCTCAGCTCAAGGTGCCGTGTTCAATCTTAGTTGCAGGAGGCAGAGCCCACCATCCCTTGCGGAGACTCGAGGAGTTGAACCGGCAACCTTGTGGTTGAGAGCTCACTGGCCCATGTGGGAATCAAACCGGCAGCCTTCGGAGTTAGGAGCATGGAGCTCCAACCACCTGAGCCACCGGGCCGGCCCCCTGAAGGTATTTTTAAAATTTATACATTTACTACCAGATCTACTGGGAGAAGACAACGATTAGAACTGGGAAACTTTCCTGATCAGGGCTATTTAAGTATTTTAAGCTATTAGGGAACAAATTCTTAAGAGCCAGTCATTAATGTGTTCTATACTCATTTTTTGGGTGTTTTGACAAATGGTGTTACTTTCTACCAAATTAATACAATAAATGAGTAAAAGGATGACTATGTCTGACATGTACCTGCCTCAACTTTAACTCCTAAATTTCCCCCTTTTAAGACTGGGACAAGTAGAGAAGTGGAACCAAAGGAATGTGATGAGCAGCTGAACTGCCTTTCTAAAGATCACAGAAACCATTTCTTCTAACCCCATCTTTCAGGTAAGTAACTGGGTTTAGAGAAGCAGACTGCCTGGCCCAAGGCAAGTGGCCCTAACGCTAACTTAGGTATCTAAGTATCCAAACTGGGCTCTATCATCATATGCCGAGTGGGCGTGCCTACAAGTCTGCAGGCGTTTCCTGGGGTCCTCCACTGGGGTTGGGGCAGTTAGGTTCGCTAGACCGTCCAAGAGTAGAAGAGGGACTTTGAAGAAGCACCATAGTTCAGGAGATCTGGCTGACAATTTTACAATCTTAGAATGCATTCTCTTAGTTTACTTAATGTTTTGTCAAATTACTAAGTGTGTATTAGTTTTTTACATAAATATTTTATAGCACAGACTACATATACCAACTATGACATTTTTCTGGGAGCTAAACATAACTGCTGAACTAGAAAAGACCAACACCCAACACAGACAGAACCATACTTACTGTTAACCTGACTACAAAATCATAATTACCATTATTTTTCTTCCTTTGAATTCCAAAATAATACATGATCTTCCTACTTCTTGCCCCGCTCCACTGTAAACATTCAAGGGGAGAAATAAAAACGATTAAAAAACAATCAAAATCAAGCCCCAAAATGCAAACTTTTTAGTAACTTAAACTATGCGCCATTTGATGACAGCCGTCACTTGAGGGAGATGAGATTTCCACAAAATTACAAAGATAGGGAAGAACAATGTCACTGTGGGAAGAGGAACAGTGACGCTTGGCAGTGCAGAGATTCTGAAGTTGTTCAAGTTGAGAGAAGGTGGTACAGATCCCAGAAGCCCAAAAGCTAAATTCAGCCTTCTGAATGTGAGGGTTAAATGATGATGAACTGAAAATGTAAACTAGCAGTGATAGAGATTATTTAGTAATTCTTTTAGAATTAGCACTTAAGTATAAGCCCATAAGCACTTCAAAATGCTTTCATTTAAGATCATAATATGCATTTATCAAATACCTTAAATTGAAACTTTTCTTATTCATACCTGTGAATCTCAGGCCCTTTCCATGTACCTTGTTATTTCAGTATATTTGACGCCAAGTACTTAAACAATTTTCCTTCCTGCTTAAATTAATAAAACAGCCTTAATTTCCAACTATCATAAGACACACTTTAAGCTAAACCTCACGTTTTACAAAACAACCCTCACCTTCTTACTTTCTTTGATACCTTTCCCCAACCACCCTAGGTCACGATCCACTCATTCATTCAACCACTCATTCATTCAACGTTGGCAGATTCTGTCTGCCAAGCACTGTATTATGTGTGGAGCATATGGAAACGCCTAATACCAGGAGCCTGAGTTCAGGGACCTCAGAGTCCACTTACTATGGATGTATTCCCAACCTGAGCCCCTACCTCAGAGCAAGATGTCGATAAAGAAAATCAAACCACCACGGTGCTGCCATGAGTTTCTGGCCTTCCCCTCTGAGTGGTCCTCCAAGGCAACCTCTTAAGTGTCCCCAGCTCAGCTTTCTCTTATAGTTTCCATAGGAACTGTTTCAAACTTTCCCTCCTAAATTTCTCTCTATCCTCTTCTTCATTTGAGGCATGGGCCTTTTCTGCATTAAAAAATATGCAGTTCAATTGCCAGTTTCTTCAACTTCACTTACCAACCCACACACCCACATTTTTGTCTATTCCATTTCTCCTGTAACAACAGAACTGACCTCTGTCAAAGGCTAATCTTTTCACCATGGTCTCAACTCTACACACTCCCTGCTGAGAACACCGATCTATTACTGACATTCTTCTTAACCATCCACTCTTTACCATCAGAATTTTAACATGCTACAGCCACTCTCAGCCTAAAATTAAAATTCCTCGATTCTAATCTCCTTTAGTTCTCACTGTATTCCTTTTCCCAGCCTGCTTCCTGTGTGAACTCTCTGCCTGTATTTCCTCACCTCCATTCATTCAATTCATTGTTACCTGGCTTTTACTGGCCACAATCTTCTGAAACTGTCCTTGCAAAGCAGCTCTTTATTGCTTAGTGCAAACAGCCATTTTCAGTCCTTTTCTCACTTGTTCTCCGGGCCCCCCTCCTACTCATTCCCTCTTCAAGCACTTCTCCCACTCCATGTGCTCATCCTGTCCTGATGGTTTTCCTCCTCAGTCTCCTTCACTCTCAGCTGCCTCTGCCCACCCTTCCCACGTTGACATTCCGAGTTCTCTCCTTGGCGGTCTTCTCAGTCTTCATTATGTTTTTGACATGCTGATGACTTCCAAGTCTATAACCCAGATTGTTCTTCTGAATTGCAGATCTCTAACAGATACCTGGCATTATCTACTGGCATTATACACCTACTGGGACATCTCACAGGCCCCTCATATTCAGATCTGCCAAATTAGTTTTCACCACGAAAGCCTTGTCCTTGCTCTTCTTTCTTCCCGAATGCTCTGCCCTCAGCTGTTGACACAACTGACTCCTTTGCATCCATTAGGTCTCAGTCCAAATGTCACCTTCTCAGAGGCCTTCCCTTGACTACCTCCTCTCATTTGCCCTTGACACCATTCTATCATAACACTTATAACTACATGAAGTTAGTGTATCTCACTATTAAATGTATTTCTGTTAAACAGAAAGCTCCCCAAGAGCAGACATTGCCTATTTCACTCACCACTGTACAGCTCAGTGCCTGACATGCAGGAAATCTCAAGAAATACTTACTGAGTAAAACCCCCCCAAATTACAAACCTTAGAAACATAAGGCTAAGTGAAAGAAGGCAGTCACAAAAGGCTACTACATTATAGGGTCCCATTTATATGACATGTCCAGGATAAGCAAATCTGTGGAGACGAAAAGTACGTTAGTAGTTGCCTAATTACCCTTTTATTCATCTGCTATACTGCTGCTAGGAGCAATCTTCAATCTTCCTAAAATACAACGTCCACTATATCCCATCCCTGCTTAAAATCCTTTGTTGGCTCCCTGTAACTGACAATAAAGGCCCAAAATCCTTAGTATGTGTACAAGGTCCTTCATAAGATGGACGCTGACAGCCTCTCTCACCTCACCTGCTAATCTTTTAGCGATGGCCCTGAGGAAACTGTAACTACTCTCATTTTCACCCGCGCCACTTCCTCTGGCCGGAACATCCTTGCCATACTTTACCTGTTTTTAATTCCTACTCCTTCTTAAGACTCAGCTCATGCGTATTTTCCAGGATGCACGAGATAGCACTTTCTTCTCCTCAATCTGCTAGCAATCCCTCTTCCATACTCTCAGGACACAGTGCAATGCCTACCTGTACTGTTGTAAGAGTAACCATTTACTGAGCACCTACCTTGATCTTTATTCCTCACAACAACAGATGCTCTATTATTTCCACAGGAGAGAAACAGGTTCAGTGAGATTGCACACCTAGCAAGTGATAGAGTACGGACTGGATTTCAGGTCTGACTCCAAAGTAATGGTCTATTATTCGAAACTCTCTCTCCAGTACTTTTCCAGTACTGGAAACTCTCTCCAGTACTTTTTCATTTTCATCTTGCACTGCAATTCCTTCCAAAAGGGTGAATTCAATGAACTTGGCCCTGTCTCCTTTGCATCCCCAGGGCCTACTGTGGTGCTTGACACTTGACACAGTTTGCTGAAAGCACAGAGATGACAGGTGTGAAGTAAGCAGTGGGAAACTTGTGTTATGTCCCCAGTAGGTGCTCAGTGAGTCCTTATTGAGGAAATGTGTAAAGGAGATACTTTCCACCTTTTGAAAAATGCACATTCATGCTGTGCTAACTAAAATCTAACAATAAACGTGTTTGTGGATTTGAATTGCTTATTTGCAGAATAAGTTCTCCACATTTATATTTCCCTTTCTAAGCAGCGTTCCAGATCGCTAAGGTCCTTTTCTGGCAGAAGGCCACCTCCACTGAAAGACCAGCTTTCTCGTGGACACCCAAGGGCTGCGTTTCTGACCTTAGCATTTCTGCTTTTCCTCCTCTCCAAGTTCCTACCCTCCTTCTTCTGCAAGGGTCTGAGCTCAAAACGGAACGCATAACAAGTCCCCATATTATTTCTTCTCTCACATATATTATTTCTTCTCTCTCACATCTTGGCAAATGCCAAATCCTGGAGGTAATAAGAAACAGATGTAGTTCTCGCACTGCTATAGCCTTATCCGGGTTCTCATCTCAGGCTGCCGGCATCAGCATCACCGGTTCCCTCAGGTTTTGCCACTTTTTTTTGTTTTACGGAGGGCGCAGCTCATTGGCCCATGCGGGAATCGAACCCAGCAACCTTGGTGTTAAGGGCACCCGCTCTAACCAACTGAGCTAACGGGCCACCCCGTGGTTTTGCCATTCTTTAGTGTACATGAAAGCGCCCACGGGACCCCACAGACCTGCCCCCACCCCCAACTCCAACATCCTCTCCCGAGACTGAAGAAAAAGCCAAATCCCATTGCCCTAGCAGCTCCTTCCGATCAACAGTTCTCCAAACCCCTTCAGCAGGAGAAGCCGGGCCACAACGCGGAGCAAGGGGGCAGGCTGCCGAGGCAGGCTCGAGTGGACGGCGACTGGGGCGGCCAACCAGTTACCCCTCCCTCCTCGCCTCTCACAGCCCGTGGCTTCACTCCCTATCTCGCCGGTCCCTTACAGGGGTCGGATCAGCAGCTGGTCACTCTCCTCTGCAGGAATTGCAGACATCTCGGAAGTCTGAAGGCGAAGCACGGGCGAGGCACAGGTCGCGGGAGGCTTTCTAAACGGGAAGCATAGCCACCGGGACCCAAAGAGGGAACAACGCCATCCACCACGAGCACAACTTCCGGCACTCTGCAGCCCGCGACACCAGGCCCCTCCCCTCGACTTCCGGTCGGAGAACCCCGCTCGCGAGGTTCTTTCCCACACTGGATCCGAAAACCTCAAGCGGGGTCAGGACTGCGCCTGCGCGAGTTCTCGGAGGCGGGGTCGGGCGGGCGGAGCCAGGCGGCCGGAAAAGCTGGCGCTGGAATTAGAACGGGAGTGGCTGTCGCGGCGCCGGGTGCTGCGGCGGTGGGTGTCTGACCTCGACCACAGACGACCTCAGGGATGGGTCAGCGGTTGTGAGGTGAGAGCTCGGCCCTCACCGCGTTGGGTTGAGTCTGGCCTGGAAAGCAGACCCCTAGGGCGGCGCCGGCAGGGAGGCCCGTGGTGGGGCGGATGGGTGGGGACGCGGGGGCCGCGGTCTCCACGGGGGACCCGCCCTCCCTAGATCGGGAACCCAGGCCTCGAGGCGGTGAGTGATGGGCGGCGGGAGCAGAGGAGCGGCCCGGGTGCCCGATTCCTGTTTGGGCTGGGACTGCAGCTCCTGTGACGACAGTGACGTGTGTGGAGGGTCCCGTCGGAAGGGCGACGGGGAGTGGGAGCAGCACGGGGCTGCTTCCCGTGCCCGACTCTGCTTTGTGGGGCGCTGAGGAGCACTCACTTCTTGTGCTGGCTCCTGTTGTTTCTTCACGGCTTCAACCCCCGTGCTGCTGCTGCACAGGGCAGCGGTTGTGTCTGTCTTGTTTACTGTCATCGTACCCATCTGCACGTGGCAGGCATAGCACAACCGTGAGGAATACGTGGGAAGCAGTTTGAGTCTGGAAAGAGCTTTCGTGCCGGATCTGTCTAGGTTCCAAACTTGGCCCCACCCATTATTAGCCTGGTGACTTCAGTGGGCAGCTTTGACTGCCACATTTGAAAGGGGCTGTAATACTGCAGCCTTGCTGGTGAAAGATATAGCACCCAGCACTGGGCGCCTTGGTAGGTGTTCAGTACATGGGAGTTGTTTTTTGGATGTCGTCTCCCAAGAAAGTTCTCCAAGACATTAAGCATGTCCTCTGCCAGGCTGTGCCAGGCACTGGGTAGACAGACCAATGACTGAGACCCTGCCTTTGACCAGCTCACAGTTCAGAGTACACAAGTAGACAACAGCAGACTAATGCTATGAATGGAGGTCCAAGGGAGGCTTTCTAGAAGACAAGCCTGGAGTCTTGACAGGTGAGTAGTTAAAAGGTGGGAGAGCATTCCAGGCAGAAAGAATGGTGGGAGCAAAGCATGGAAACGGGGAGCAGAGGGCGTGCTGAGAGAACCTGGAGCAGCTTTACATTCCCTAGAGAGTTCCCTAGAGGCTAGAGGTAGGTAGAGCCCGTGATGGAGCTTGCAGGCCCTGGCGGAACGCTTTAACTTCCGTCTCTAATTTTGGGGAGTCAGCGAAAGATTTTAAGCAGGTTCGTGGCATCAGATTCGAGTTTTAGTGAAAATTTAGCTGGAGCTCGGTGGTCAATTTAAAGTGGCAAGGAGTCCAGTTGGGACATGAAGTCCTTAAAATTGCATGCCAAACCTGTGCATTTTTATGGGTTGAGGGTCCGCCACTTTCTCAGATAATGAACAAGTAGGTATACACAGCAACGGTCTAGTGACGCTGCGGGGCCCGTTAGAGACAGGGGTGAGACAGGTGGTACGGTATATTCAGTGGAACTTGGCACTTGATTGGATGTGGGGCTTAGACCCTCATCGGGTACACTGTTTTTCTGAAAAGAATGGACTACATCAGAATGAAAGGAAATGGAGTGTGCAGACTGCTCTGTGGAACTTCTGAAGACAGTAAAATAGTATCTGTCCTATGTTAGCAGATTCCCTTGTTCCCTGTGTAGAATCCAATCTTTTGGAAAACCTGTTAGGTTGTTTTACTCATAAATCCTCCTGAAAGATGGGTCACAGTTTCCATCTGTAAAATGCAGATTATAACCTATCTTCTTTAAGCTCCTGGAAGCTGGGGGCCTAGCTCCCTCCCACCTCCCATCGTATTTGGCACAGATAAGACTCTTAGAAAAAACATCTGGAGCAAACGGATGTGTCACCAGGTTGCTGTGAGGATAAAATCAGACAATGAATGAGGTGCTCCTGTTTCCAAGGCATTTATTATTACTTTAAAAAGATGTTATGTTAGACTGACTCTGGGAAACTTGAGGTCGCCTCCTTCCTCGACCTTACTGGAGTGAGGAGGTGAGAGCTAGCACCTAGCAGTATTTTTATGTCAGCTTTTACCTAAAGCTAGTCAGCACTTCAAGAAAAATGCACATTTCTGAGAGGTACGTATGTCTTCTAAGCCCTACCATTTTCAGAATGTGAACCTGAGACAGTAACTGAATCTTAGTATTGATTAAAGAGAAGACACTTGAATATTTCGAGAACTAGATGACATATGTCTGCTACTTCTGAGGACAATGCTTTTTACACCTCTAGATATGACAAGGGTTCTGCCCTTTTGGTTCTTTGGGCTAGATTTTTATAATTTAAAGAGAATGAAAAAAAGAATAGTATCCAAATTTTGTGGTCAAAGGAAAATATTTATATTTTAAGAGGGTACACCAGGGAGCTGGAAGGAATTGATGATTTTATTCCTATTATGCATAAAGTGATTTAAAATTGCTTTTCTGGGTATAACTAAACACCATCTGTTTTTCTAGGGAGCTCTTCTGGACCAAGCTATGGTGAAAAATGTTTCGGAAAGGCAAAAAACGACACAGTAGTAGCAGTTCCCAAAGTAGTGAAATCAGTACTAAGAGCAAGGTAGGGGGATGGAATTGGGAAGAGAATCATAAAGAATGAGAATTTTGTTTCTTCTAACTGATACTGCATAAAGGACACTAACCATGGCAGACCTGCTGACATTCTTCAAACTGGGTGTGTTTTAACATTAATTTCTTGCACTAGAGACACATTCAGTGCTAGATTCAGTTTTCTTTGTTTTAGTGGATGCTTTGAAATTCTTAAATTCACTAACCTAGGCGGGACAGGACCTATCTATGAATGGGCGCATTGAAACAAACTAATTTTGCAATTTTTTACCTGCTAGAAATTGCATGCAGTTAACGGGCTGAATCACTTGAATTCCCAGGTTTGTGGTGTGCGTGCATAAGTTTAATTGTACACTAACATGTAGGAGGCTTTGTTGGTTTTTCTTTGCAATTCACGTCTATAGTTACGCTCTGGTCTGCCTGTCAGCCTGTGTGTTTACTGCTGCAGGCCAGGTACCGGTGCGAATAATTGCAGAAGCACTGGGGTGAGAATCAGGAGACCTGGCTTAGAGATCTGGGGTATTCACTAGATGTAACCTTGGGAAAATCACCGCACGTCTCTGCATCTGTCTGCTCATTTATTAAACAGTGTAACACTCCCTGCCTGCTTTCTGCACAGGGTTCTGTGGAGATCATGTGAAAGCAAGGTATAGATTTTCACATACGATATAAGTATCAGGAGACAGAGATACTGCCTTTGGTTCAGACTAGGGATGTTGGCACCACATTCATCTAGTACTGTTATGGGTACTGTTGGGATTAAATGTGTGAATTCATCTATAGTAAGTTATTTGAATGTTTGGTAGAGAACTTGGGAGAGGACAGTGCTGCTAATTATGTCTGTTATTTCTCAGTCTGTAGACTCCAGCCTTGGGGGGCTTTCTCGATCCAGCACTGTGGCCAGCCTTGATACAGATTCCACCAAAAGCTCAGGTACGCACAGGTTGATCGTTTCTCATTTAAGGCTTTTTTTGTTGTTTTTTTTTTTTAATTGGGGAAGGGGAACAGGACTTTATTGGGGAACAGTGTGTACTTCCAGGCCTGTTTTTCCAAGTCAAGTTGTTGTCCTTTCAATCTCAGTTGTGGAGGGTGCCGTTCAGCTTCAAGTTGTTGTCCCTCAGTCTTAGTTGTGTTGGGCACAGCTCAGCTCCAGATCCAGTTGCCGTTGCGGGTTGCAGGGGGCACAGCCCACCATCACTCGCCGGAGTCGAACTGGCCACCTTGTGGTTGAGAGGATGCACTCCAACCAACAGAGCCATCCGGGAGCTCAGCTGCAGCTCAGCTCAAGGTGCCTTGTTCAATCTTAGTTGCAGGGGGCGGAGCCCACCATCCCTTGTGGGACTTGAGGAATTGAACTGGCAACCTTGTGGTTGAGCGCCCACTGGCCCATGTGGGAATCGAACCGGCAGCCTTCGGAGTTAGGAGCATGGAGCTCTAACCGTCTGAGCCACTGGGCCGGCCCTCATTTAAGGCTTTTAACAGATGTTTTACCAGGGTGGCATAGTTCTTCAAACATCATACAGAGTTCTTGTGTAGTTGACTTTTCTTTCTTTCTTTCTTTTTTTAATTCATGTTTCAGTGAGCAGAATTACATCTTCAAGATTTTTATTTTATTTTATTTTATTGGGGAAGGGGAACAGGACTTTATTGGGGAATAGTGTGTACTTCCAGGACTCTTTTCCAAGTCAAGTTGTTGTTCTTTCAGTCTTAGTTGTGGAGGGCGCAGCTCAGCTCCAGGTCCAGTTTCCGTTGCTAGTTGCAGGGGGTGCAGCCCACTATCCCTTGTGGGAGTCGAACCGGCAACCTTGTGGTTGAGAGGATGCTCTCCAACAACTGAGCCATCCGGGAGCTCAGCGGCAGCTCAGCTCAAGGTGCCGGGTTCAATCTTAGTTGCAGGGGGCGCTGCCCACCATCCCTTGGTGGGACTCGAGGAATTGAACTGGCAACCTTGTGGTTGAGAGCCCACTGGGCCATGTGGGAATCGAACCGGCAGCCTTCGGAGTTAGGAGCACGGAGCTCTAACCGCCTGAGCCACCGGGTCGGCCCTGGCTTTTCTTTCTTGCCTAGTCTTTTTGACAAGAGTTCAGAAATGGCCCCAAATCTGGTGGAATGCTGGTTGGGGGTATGGAGTGTTTGGTGAAAGCCATGACCTTGGAGGTTGGCTAGGGCAGGTGGACAAATGGCTCTGAACGGGTCCAGGAGCAAAAACATGTGGAAAACATCATGGTAACAATTTAGAAGTTTCAAAATAGCTTTTTAAGCAATAGGGTGGCAGAGCGTGAATTCTGTTGGAACTTGTATTGTTCATGGGGTGTAGAACAATGTCTTGCTGATGAAAAGGATTAAGGAGCCATTTACCCAGAGATATACCAGCTTGGAAACTTCAGGAGCACGTGGTAATTACGGGTAGCATCTGTCACAGACACTTGAAAACATTTAGGCAGCCACCGGAATAAGTGGCTCTTTAGGAATTAAAAGGTGGCTTCTAAGCCACCTATCAGCTAGTGTCAACTGGAAATATACTATATTCATTTTCTTGTCTAAAATCCTTCCACTGTTCCTTTCAGGATTATAGACTAGTCAGTCTGAAAAAAGTGATGGGAGGCGGGAGAGAAGCATATGATGTAAAAGAGAGACTAGCAGGCATAAGGCCTATTAAGCTTTACTTCCAGGTGCCTTTAGAATATTAAAAATATGGCTGGACATCTTTTTACTACATAAACATCACCTAAAAGTCATCACATAGTATTCCCTTGCTATGGTTGATATCGTAAATATTTTGTGGTGATTTTGTATTGTATTGACTAGATTTTATAGCTCACTCATGGTTCTCCAACCTGTTACCATCATTAGGTTAAGGAGTTCCCTGTCCAGCATTACTCCATTGACATTAAAAAAAATATTGTCCAGTCTTTTCTGAGTGAATGGTAGTTAGATGAGGGTTCCTGAATGAGAAGAGAGTTGAACGTTAACATGGTAAAGAGGGAGGAGAAACCAAAGTATTTAATGTCATTATGCATTTTAAAGGTACTCAATCACTAGCTAGTTGACATTTTATGTTTTGACATGAAGGATAGTAATAATTTATTCCTATTTCGTTTTATATTTAGTATATTGTGAGTCACTGAGGAAAAGGTATATGAAATTTTAAGTTCTTTCCCATTACATCAAAAAATTTTGGATTTTAAGAGAATTTTATTTTTGTTACAGGTTAAGTTCTGATGACACAGTCTGTTTCCTGCTTGGGAAGGGATTGAGGATACCCTGTAATGCAGCTATGTCTCTTGAAGTCTTACTGTTATCCTTTTTCTTTCACCTTTAGGACAAAGCAACAATAATTCAGATACCTGTGCTGAATTTCGAATAAAATATGTTGGTGCCATTGAGAAACTGAAACTCTCGGAGGGAAAAAATCTCGAAGGGCCACTAGACCTGATAAATTACATAGATGTTGCCCAGGTAAAAAAAAAAAAGTTCACTTTTGTAAGATTCTGAAGAGTAAACTCATGGCTTTGGAGAAAGACATGTTCCTCCGGGCCTTCTGTCTTATCCTGAAGCCATGCTTTTGTCACTGGTGTTGAGCGCCATGGTCACAGGAGGTGAAAGGTGCTGTGGAGCCTGAGTCTCGTGGGAGACTGACAGTTCCTTCCTCAGACAGTCTTTTTTCTGGGTCTGTTTAAATGAGGAGCTGAGTGCAGCGACTGGTTACACACCCTAGCTTTGTCTTTAAAACAGTCTGGAAAACCTTGCCGTATCCCCACCGAACTATTTTTAGCTCTGAATAACCGAGTTCCTGGTGGCGTTGACCTAACATACCTGTTTATTCAGTTTCCAACAAGAATTGTGGAGAGGTGGGTTTCAAAAACAGATCCGGGTCAAGAAGATAGAAAATGGAATTGCATGTCTGTGTTCGTGAACAAAGGGACATTAAAGCAATGGGCTGATTCCCTGATCAGGTCATAGTATCGGTTATACTTAAGAAGGTATGTTCTCTGAAATCCCGGAGAATGGGATCATTAAATATCATGGTCGTAACTCGTGAAAGGTCTCTTCTGTCTCAGAAGAAATCAGCCAATCTGATTTGCCGTTTAACACAACTCTCTGTGGTGGGGACTAATAGTTTGTGTCCCAGCATTTAGTTTGGAACATAAGTCATTCCAACGTGCCGGCAGCAGCTAATCTAAGTGTAAAGTATTATGCTGGAAGATTGGTAATGTTTCCCCAAAGTACACTGGGGTTATTTTCATTCTCATTAGGACTGCTAAATGTCTCCTGTCACCATAGCAATGGGGCTTGTCAACATTCATTGACAATAGCGCTACTATTATCCCATTTTTTGATTCCTGGAATTGCTTTACACTGTGAGAATTAGCCAGAGGTTAGCATGGCATTGTGAGGACGCCAGAATTAAGGTAGGTGGACATGGCGCATTTACCATCATCTCTTTAATGTAGGCGAATGGTCCCACAAAAACGTTGGCAGTGAGAACATCTACTGGTTGCCAACAGCATCTTATTTTAGAGAAGACAGGTTAGGAGACGGTATCCTGGTTTAGGAGATGAACTGGATAATCTGTCAGGGAAACCATCCGGTATTATCTGCTGTTTTGTTTCTGAATAACTCTAAGTGCTGAACAATGTTTGAGAGCAGAGTAACCATTCCTCCCGCAGTGCTTACTGACTGACAGCCCTGGGCCACAGGGATAACCAGACACATCAAACACCTGGGTGGATATAAAATGGCTGAGAAAAATGGGTCCTGTGGCCATGTGTCCCGATCATTTTGTGGGGACATTAGTATAAGTTTTGAGTGTGTAAAGACCTTTATTTTTCTAATGTAAATATTTAAACCTTGCTGGGATCTGTGAGAAGCATCGAGTTTGTAATTAGGGTTAATCCCAGACAAAGGGATAGAAAATAACACCTGGAGTCCATTGGTTGGAATTTTGCTCAGATTGGTTGACTGAGATTGATAAAAAAAAAGCGGGGGGGATTTTTCTGCCTCATTAGAGAGAAATTCTTGCTGGGCTATTGTGTTCCACATTCTTTAAAGGGTTTCGGTTTGTGATAGCTAGATACTAAAACTGAGTAAATCAGACTAAATGTAACCATTTTTAAATGTATGTCATGTAATTTATTTTTACTTTAAAGCAAGATGGAAAATTGCCTTTCGTTCCTCTGGAGGAAGAATTTATTATGGGAGTTTCTAAGTATGGTATAAAAGTGTCAACATCAGATCAGTATGTAAGTAATTGAATTTATTAAGGAAAAAAATGTGTTGCAGGTTTTGGGGAGTTAAGGACCCACTTGCAGTTAGGTCTGGTCCTGTTTGCTAGTGGTGGGTTTGTAAACATTCCTGGCAGCTGGTCTTAAAAGTGACCCGTTTCTTCTGGTGGATGAACAGGAGCGTCCCTTTGCTTCTCCTGTGTGGTAGGGCCCAGGCCAACACCCCAGTGTTGGCCCACAATGCATTTCAACTTAGGATGCCATTGCCAGTTTAGAGCAGCTGTGAGCTTGCAAGCTGGGCATGGAGAACTGGATCGTGAACTCAGACCATCTTACTCCTGTCTTTCTGGAATTTAAGTAGCAAGATGTAATCCCGGAGGCAAAGGGCCCCATAACTGAGCACATTGGAATGTCCCTTTGGGTGAAAAACCTGTAAAACTACTTTCTCCCAGATCCAGAGACATGCTGTTTAAAGCCTCCTAATAAATTCTGCATGAGAAAATCTGTTGTAAGAATGGAGACATATGCAAAACAGTCCCAATCTTTCTTTTTCCTGACTTCTGCAGGCTGTTTTACATAGGCACGCTCTGTATTTAATCATCCGGATGGTGTGTTATGATGATGGTCTGGGGGCAGGAAGAAGCTTACTGGCTCTGAAGACCACAGACGCAAGCAACGAAGAATACAGCCTGTGGGTTTATCAGTGCAACAGCCTGGTGAGGTTTTAAGTCATCCTGGTTAGGTTTACTCATCGAACGAAGCAGCAAAACCAGGGACTATTTGGTCTTTTCAAAGGCCGAAGAGATGCTTTCCAATGTATTTCATACCTGGCATAACATAATGAAGGAGCTGGAGGCCAGCCAGCTGTCCAGACCTACTGTAGCCTGTGAATGGTTTCTCGGGCCAGGGGCAGCACGCATGTGTAAGCATCACAAGGTTCAAGGGGAACACAAAGCAGGGAGGGAAAGTGGTGTGTCCCCCCGGGGCAGGGCCCCCTGCTCTTCTGCACCTTCTTCTGACTTGTGGGTCCTTCCCCAAGGACGCATTCCTGTGTCCCCACACGCACAGTCCTCCACAGGCACACGGGAAGGGAGCCCGCGGGGCGTGCTGGGAACAGGCAGGCTGTCCCAGGCTTTCCAAAGCTCCTGGTGTGTGAATTTAGCAGATGTGTTAAGAGGGTCAGATTTATGCCTTTGCCGGGCAGAGGAAGTTCAGGAAGAGACTGATGAACTTTCTGACTGTCCCTTTATACTTCTCTAGGAACAAGCACAAACTATCTGCAAAGTCTTAGCCACCGCTTTCGACTCTGTGTTGACATCTGACAAGTCTTGAATTCTGCAATCAAGTGGAAGCTGACCTCAGGTGAAGTTCAGCTGTTTCCTCCGGTTCTGTTTTCAATTTGCAACGTTTGAAAACTATGATGAAAATATGAAGTGATCCCTTGCTGTAGGTTTTCTGAAGAAAATATAATGTATAAAATACCAATCATTTGTTTTTCTATTCAAATGTGTCTTATTAACAGCGCATTAACTCTCAATACTACTGGGACTAGAAACCTCATTGGTCACTTAAACACAAACGAGCTTAACCTCTTTAAGTGTCAAAGAAGGGCTCTCAGTGAGTAATAACCATCGAGAACTTTCTGAGGAAGGCGAATGCAGTCTGCTCTGGAGCACTTGCCAGGAACGTGGTCTCTGGCTTGGAGCTCTGGTCAGGCAGAGGCTTGGCCTGGGGACCTGGGTCACGCTGGTTTAGAACAGTGACACTGCCAACTCAAGACACTAAAGTAAAACTTTAAAGTGTATTGTCAGGATGACATGCTAGTAAACCATAATATTTATCTCAGGGTTAAGAGAACCTTAAAAGATTACTGCTCATGTTAAAAGTCATAGTAGTTAAAGAATCTCATGTACAGTAGGCTAGTGTATTTTTTTAAAGGACTTTTTAATATACGACGCTTGAAGGATTAAAAACATTAAAAAGAATGCCACGTCCATTTAAAAGTATTTTATTTTTTCCTAGTCAAATGACTAGTTAACAAGAAGAGTAGACTTATTAACCATGCTCTAATTATAAATCACTGCATTAAGGACAATGAAAATAGGAATTGATTTCGGTTATACAATATATACAGCTGAGCGGCAACTAGACCAAAGTAATCAAGTGAATGAATTGAATATCATACATCTCAGATAGCATTACAAGCTGCATATCATGTCACCCACGCCTAGCAGATCATACAGTAACTGTCAGTCTGCGCACATATTTCTGAGTTGTCATTCCTAGAAGTCAGATCTGATGGAAATGGCATGCAAAATGCCAGAATCCTGCAGCGAAGTTCATGAAACGTAAACTTGAAATATAAATAGATATCTACAATGTTTTCCTTTCTCTCAGTTGCTTTCTTTTTATTTTAATTTGCAAATAACTAGGAAAAGATATTAGCAGGGAAGTTAATATAATTTCTTCTCTGGCAAGAGTCCTATTAATTACTGCACAATAGCACCACCAAATTGTAGACTGGAAAAATATTTCCTAGATATTTATGTACCAGTGAACCTGATAGATTTGTTTGGGAGTGGTGTTCAAATGTTGATATGAATCAACTTGAATTCCTTATATAGCTGGCACCACGTAGTCAAAAGGCTGATTATAAGTTACAGATGCGGGAGGATTGTGTTAAAATATACATAAGTGCACCGTGCAAAATACATCTGTTTACTTTCTTAAATATATGAGAAAATTAACTAAATGAAGAGTTCAAACAACAGAAATGAACAATTAGTGAAAATGGATGTAGTGCTTTAAAAAAAAGACTTTAATTACAGATGTCTACCCGGAACTTTGAAAGGCAAAAAGCAGTTGCCATACAACATCATAAAACATTCCAGTTTGTTCAGTCTTCTTTATAATAGCAACAAAACATACAATGCAATTAAAACAAAAACAAAAACTCTACACTTACTAGAGTCTTGCATAATAAAGACAGGCTGCTTCAATCAAATGTACCATCATAACAAATGCAATAAAAAGCATCATCACCTCACTTTCCAAGCCTATACTTAAATTTATTCCTTTACTTTTGGTAAAAATCCAAGTGAACATTATATGCCTATTTATTATCAGAGAATGCCAAAATTTCCAATATTCCTCCTATGAACTTAGGCTCACAATGACTAAATAGAGGTATGACAGTCAAGTTCATGAAACTAAGGAATTTCAATTTTATCATATACAACCTAATCCCCCTAGCCCTAGTAGCTTAAGTTTAAGAATGACATGATGGACATCAATAGTAAAGCTGGATGTTCTGGAGGTATTACCTGGGACCTACAGATTTCTGATATGCTCTTGATTACAAACAAATGGACAGATTAAAGTTTAAGACAGTGTAACTACCATTCCTGTTGGTATATTATATAAATACAAGATGCTAAAGTGAGCAAACATTCTCATGAGCTAGAAAGGGGAGGCAGTGGTACGTACACTCAACAGGAAATAGCACGTAGGTGGTAATAAGCGGGGGCTGCACCAGGGTTCTTATCTGTGTGATGAAGTTCAAGAAGGCAAACTCCAACACACCTAAAGCATACAAACGAGTATAAAGAACTGCTTTGCAATCCATCATCCTTAGTTTTTAACCAAATTCAGGAAATACAGTTTTATATAACCTGGAACTGAATTAACTGCTATTTTACCGTATGCCCTAGTAAACTATTGGTAGTTTTGTTAAGTAGGATTGTTCACAATAGGTTATACACACATGCAGAATACAATGATAGTTGCAACGTCACAAATTAGGGTTGGAAAGTACAACGCTAATGTGTAAATTTCCAAATTGCTTTAAATAAATGTTGGGTGGATTTCAAAGGAAATCTTTAAAGATAGCTTCTTAAAAAAATGCCTTGAATGGTGAACTGATAGCATTTTATCTCAAAAGTCCAGGCTGGTCAGGGACTTGTGAAGCAACACTTGACTGGCTTCCTAAAACAATAATGACGCTAAGGGTCACCAACTTCAGAAATGGGCCAAGGGACGCAGGAAGAATTTCTATCCAATACTCATGTTTCTCGGTTTACCTAATTCTGCAGATTCAAGATCTTGATTATGTAGTTAAAATAACTTTGCAGTTCACCCTTTAGGAAATTCTGTTTTTCCCAATGAAAGTATAGTAATGTTTCATGAAAATCACAAATTATAAAAACAATTCACTTATCTATATAAATTGCCTTTGAGTTTTAAAAACAGAACAGTGGCATTAGAGAAAGTGGGCTACCGTGCAATCCACGAAACTGGTTATTTGGCAAGAGTTTGGGTACCCATAACGAAAACAGGAACATAACAACCGTTAGGTGTCAGTAGCAATTTAGTCGGCAATAAAGTGCACAAAAGATACAGGAAAGGCTCCTTTGCGACTGGGATCTCCATCGATGTGGCCAATCTGAAATGAACAGACGTTTAGGTTGTTATAAAAACTCCGTATGTTGGAAACTTTAAAGGGCATTGTAGCCTTTGGAGGAAAAAAAAAGAAATCCCTTCTGAGAATCACTTGGGTAAAACATCTGAACTGTTTGTCCTTCTTTCTCTCACTCATGTTTCAAACAGCGTGGCCTTCTCGGTAAGGAGCCCCTAGCTCAGGAGCGTCAGGTGTGTGCACCACACCTACCACCGAGGCTGGCAGCCTTGGGGGAGACACGACAGCTAGCTGACCATCGCCCCCCACTTGCCTTGTTTTTTAATAGATGAAGAAACTGAGTGTCAGAAGTTGGTGAGCTGCAAAGTCACAGAAAGTGACAAATTTTGACGTGGCCCCACTTATATGTAGTCAAGCATTTATGAAGACTTCAGTAAATCCATTTATTTTGGCTCTGGGTAAATTATATACATTTACATAAAAACTATATAAATCATCATGTATGATCTCAACAATGTAGATAAAAGTCTAAAAGAAAATCACTGAAACATAATTGTTTTGGGGGGAGGGAGGGCTGAGATTATGGGCAGCGTCTCCTTTCTTCTTTATACCTTTCTATATTTCCACAGGTGTGAAATGAACAGGTAATTTCCAGATGCCTAAGGCTGTTGTCAGGCTGGCACCCCATCCTATGGTGGGTTGTGTGCAAGCATGAGAGCACGACCTGCTTCAGGTTCGGGTGTGAGGGTAGTAGGAAGAGGTCAAAGTTTAGGTCGTCACACGACCCTCAGTCCTCATCCAGCTGGACACACAGCAGGAGCCCAACGAGCTTGCCAGAACCAGGGAGCTCTGGACCAACAGACACCTTAATCCCTCAAAGAGGAAGGGGCCACAGAAGATGCCGGAACCAGCTGTGCCTGAGGCAGTGGGGCCAGGCCGAGTTCACAGAGCCCAAGGAGACGGAGGGCTCAGGGCTCACACAGGTGCGCTTTCCTAGGGGTGCCGACTAAGTCCCACTCGGCAAAGCAGCGCGATTCCCACCAGTCCTGTTTGTATCTCACAACCATGAACGATCTGGTGTCTGAGCCAAGTCTACACAGCGCGCGGGGCCTTGGTGTCTGCTGCAGGGCAGACACTGCCAGATGCTCTGTGTTCACATTTCATCCGAGTTACTTAATCCTACCACCCTCATTTGCTAAGGGCCACCTCTCCTTGGGGGCCTGCTGTATAATCTAACCCAGCGCAGTCTGCGGTGACAGCCTTTCACAGGCGAGGTGGCTAAGGCTTAGCGACATAAGCAACTTGCCCAAGTCACCCAGCCCAAAGGTGCTGAGTCTGGATTCTTAAGGCCATCAGGGAAGCGCCATGTTCACCCCACCTGGACGCCACAGCTCATTTCTGGACCAAGACCGACACCTGGGGACTGTGCCCTTGAGCTCAGCTCTCTCTACATGCCTTGCTGCACCAAACCGACAACGCTCAGGGGTGGTGCCATCGAGAAACCCAAGGCTTCAAACTCAGGGGCCTCATTTCAGACCATTGGTGTTCTCTGAAAATTGCAGCCTAAGTGGCCGGCCCGCCCTAATGAGGGAGGGCCTCAGGGGGAGGGCAGTCAGGCCCACTCAGAAGTGGGTGTACAAGGAATAGACACCGGGGCCAGCAAGGGGCACAGCGGCCAGCAGACCAAGGACACGGGCAGAGGGCATCGCCTGGGAAGAGGCCTCAGGCCGGGTGGGCAGATACTCGTCCCCCTCCTCCTGGGCCCGGACCCCGACTCACCCACCACTCTTGGTCCTCCTCCCCATCCACGATGATCACGTCCCCCTCAGAGAATGTCAGCTCGTCTGGGTTGTCAGCCACGCAGTTGTAGAGGGCTTTAACCCGCTTCGGCTTCAGCTTGGTCTGCGTGGAGGGGAGGAGGGGGCAGAGGTTGGCGTGGCAGGGAGGCGCCAGCTCCTGGGCAGAGACCTGGACCCGGGGTCCTGATGGCAGGACACCTCACGGGTGTCCAGATGGGGTGGCTCAGTGGAGCTCAGGGGTTTGGGGACTTCCAGGACTCCACAAGAGAAAAGGGAAGAGACACTAGCCGAGTGGAGAGCTGGGAACGTGGCAGTCTGTGGCTGGTGTGCGCAAAGTGTCAGTCTGAGACCTGCGGGGAGAGGCCCGAGCCCACCGCTGGCAAGTTCTGGGTTGCATCCCGCCCAGATCCATCCTGGGTACCCAGGAAGAGGCTACCCCAGCCCAACCAGGGGAAGAGGGAAAAACAGGAGAGCTTATCCACTTACTGTCTGTGATTTCCTGGGCATGGGCGCTGGGGGCTGCATGGCCGCGGTGTTGGACAGAGGACCCAGAGCTTCTGTTCCCGAGAGATCCACTGCTTTAAGACCAAAACGAATCAACTCACCATACGCCCCTTTAGTCACAACCATAAGATACGAACAACTAATATAAATATCCTGAGGTTTTTCTGAGGCATCATCCCCAAGGGTCAAAGAACCTTGTGATTTCTAGGCAACCTTGGTACAGTGTGCAAGTGTCGCAGAGATAAATGTGGCCACGTCCAGTGTCACAGAGACAGATGTGGCCACCTCCTGCACAGACTTCTAGGTCCCCGCCAAAAGGCCCGTCCCGCCCCACCCCCGTCAGCAGAAGGGGACGGGATTGCAAGGTACAGTGCAGAGAAGCCCCAGGCGCAGGAGCTCAGAGGCTCCGCCGAGTGGCCAGCAGGGCCCTGACACACGGCTGCCACGCTGGGCTGGAAATACCCCCCACTTTGCCTCCACTAACCAAGTGGAAATAGAGCCCAGTTCCAAGTGAAATAGTTACCAGGTCCTCTTGGCTGGCTTTTGTTGACCAGTGGGCTCGTCTTGTCAGTCCTACAAAGAAGGGAAAACAGATTTCTGATCCCAGGCTTGAAAGGCATGTTACCTGCCCCTACACCTCACCCCCTTTTATAAAGGAACTGTCTGTGTTCAAGTTGAAAATGGGTGAGTTGATTTTATCAAGTTATTCGACTACCTTTTTTTTTTTGGAAAAAGAATGAGAGGCCCAAAGGACAGTGCCTGATGCAAGGTCCTAATCCTAAAACCAGAGCGCTTTCCAAATCGCTCCTTTCTGTGTGGGCCTGCGGGTGATGACCAGGTCTGGGCAGGAAGCTGGCCGCTGGCCACCTGCCACCGGCTTTATCCCCACTCTGCTTAGTGCTTTACCCACGTGGGCCTGGCTCTCCTAAGGGCGGGGCTGAATCCATCCCAGGGCGCTGAGGGCTCTGCCAGGACCTGTTCAGGCACCAGTGGTCAGCGTCATCCATGCCTCTCTACTCTGTGGTCCCTGCTGCCTCTTAACTGATGTGGCTGACCTTGGCTCGGGCCCCACCTGTGAGGCTCCCAGCCCAGCACACAGGGGTCAGTGAACTCAGATTTGCCACCTAGTGGGCCTGGATAAATGGATTTCTCTGTGTCGGCACTTTCACCTGCAAAATGTGACACCAGTTCTCTCAAGATAAGGATGAACAACAGACTGTCTATGGTGAACCGAGAGGAGTGCTACCTCAAGGTCCCTGCTGGTCTTACTGCACCCAGCACGGAGCCAGGCACACAATGGGGACTTATACGTGACAGGGAGGGGTTGGAGGGCAGAAGCAAGGGATGAAATCTTTCCACTGCAGCCTCACTTCCGGTGGAACGTTCTCTTTGCTGCTCTGAACCAACCCAGTCTGGGGCCTTCGTTCCAGCTTGAGAGAGAAGGTGAAAAAAACGTAACACGGATTTTGCTATTTCCCAGGAACTCAGAAAGCATAACAAGTGAAGGCCCCGCCAGTCTGACCAGTGCTGTCATCTGATTTCCATCAGTGTAGAGATAGAAATCGTCATGCTCTCGCTGCTGATCCCTTCACCTTCAGCGAACTACAAAATGTTCCCAAGGAAGGCCTGATCCTGTAAGACACAAACTTCTCCTTTAAAGGGCCAGAGAATAAATTTTTTAGGCCTGCTGGGTTATATGGTCTTTGTCACAACTACTGGATGCTGCCATCGTAGCAAACAAATGGGTGTGGCTATGTTCTAGTAACACTTTACTTATGGGCACTGAAATCTGAATTCTATATAACTTTAATGTGCCATGAAATATTTTTCTTTTGTTTTTCCCCCAACCATTTAAAAGTTATAAAAACCATTCTTAGCTCGCAAGCCATACAAAAACAGGTGGCGGGCTGTATCGGGCCCTACCGATGTCGTCTGCCAACTCCTGCTCTAAGAAAACAAAAGTGAAAATCCGGATTTATTCGCAGGATACAATCAGTGGGGTGGGGTGCTCTCTTTACAAAGAGAATGCACCAGTGTATTCCTTTAAAAACAGAACTCCGCTGGGCAGTGACAACATGGCGCTCTCCACCCAGATTTGTCATGGAGGTTCTGGGGTACCACCTGCTTTGCCTCCTCCCCAGCTTTCCTTTCAGGCAGATGAGGTGAGAGAAAATGATTCCATGAAACAGGTAAAACCAGGTAAGACTGTTAGAGGAAACATCCAGCAAGGCAGACGAGGGGCTCAGGCAATGGGAAGGAAGGTGCCCAAGACCTTGCTCTTGGCAGCCAACGTCCACTGTTCTTTTTCCGAGTTCCCTGATCCCTGGCAGCCGACTGGTGCTTATCTAGAACTTCAACACATGATTTGGTCTCTTCAAGGACAGCAGTTTGGAAGGAGGAAATGTGAGGGTGTTACGGGGAAGAGCGAAGGAGGCTGGAGAGAGGCACGACACTCACACAGGACCTAAGGGAAGCACAGCCTGAGGCCATTTAGTGTGGACCTGAGAGCACATCCCTTACAGTACAACCGAGTAACGGATGACACTTCACAGACGCTGGTTAACAGGAAGGCAAGGATGCATGGGTTATACTTTAGAAGCAGCACTTAAGTCCTGAGAGTCTTCTAGTTAAAAACAGTAGACTGAAATACATTTACTTCCACTTTCTCCCAAGGAAAGGAATTAAAAATAAAGAAACCAAAAAGAAGAAAGAGAACTGAAAAGGAAACCACTTTGGAAGCTGAGAATGGAAGGGTGAGTCATAACCATCCCGGTTCCCCTGAGGAAGGAGAACCCTCAGTGCAGTAAGGAAAGCCTTGACCACGCCATGTGTGCTTCTGAGCCCCCCCGACCTCTGGGAGGGGGAGAAGAGGGCAACACACGCCAAGGACCACCCAAAATCTGCTTAAGGAGTCTCTGAGTCCCAGGACTCTTGCCCCAACTCCAGAAAGGCTAGCAACTGCCCCCTCCCAACCCCACTGAGGACCAGAACTTGTATTCTTGGAGAGGGTGTGCCAGGTGTGGTTGTTGGGAGTACCTCAAAAAACAGAGGCACTAAGTAAAAGCTTAACTTTATTTCTATATTCAAGGCCCAGAAAACCTGCTCCCTTCAGGCAAGAAGAGCCTGGAAGGCTGTACTCTAGGGAACCTGAGTTGTCCAACAAAAAAGGCCCAAACTCAGGGTTCCCCAATAAAATGGCTCAGCGAGATCACTCCACGGAGAAACCCACCTTGGCAGCTCTGCGCAGTGGGGTGCAGTCTGTCAATCAGTATTTAGTGCCTCCCCAGAGGTAGCCAACTTACAGGCAAGAAACACCTGACTTAGAGGGAAAAGCCTCTAACAGAAGTCAAAACAAAGAGAGATGAACATGGAAGAAACAAGTCACGCAGAAAAACGAAAGCTAAAATAAACAACCCCCACTCCAAACCCATCATTAATAGTCTGAGAGAAAATGATTCCATGAAATAGAATACTGTTAACTTGAAAATTACACAATAGAAGAAATGAAAAACTCAATAAAAATCAGAAGATAACATTGAGAAAATCTCCCACAAAGCTGATTTTTAAAAACAAGCAAGCAAACAACACAGACATGGAAACCAGAGGGCGGCAGAGAGCTGGCCCCTCCACAGTACCGAGGGGAGCAGCTGCAAAGTCGGGGCTGCACTTCCAGCCCCAGCCTCTAGGTGGGGCCACGGGGCCAGCTCTGGTCAAAGGAGCGTGAGCATCACTCCAGCCAGGGAGCCATGCTTACCCTCCCAGTCTCTTTCCCTTTAGAAGTAACCCTGGGCTCAGGGGACAGTGATGGTGGAGTCAGAAGTAGAAGGGGTCTGGGTCTCCAACTCACTCCTTGGGATTGCTGTACAAGCAAGAATGTGGACACAACCTAGGTGGGCAAGAAGTCCATTTCCGTGTTTTAAACAGCGAGATTCAGGGGTAGGCTGTTAAGAGTAGTCAGCTTACCCTAATAGAAAGAGAAAAGATGACACCCGTAGAGAAAAGGCCAAGGCGATTTGACATCTGAATAATAAGAATTGTATTAGAAGTGAGAACAGAAAAAATAGAATTAGACATTAAAAAAAAATTAACGACATTCTCAGAACTGAAGGGATGTAGTTTACATCCTGCAAGTTTATATGCCATCCTCTATCTGATAGCACAGATGAAAAGAGACCCACCCCGGGGTGTCAGAGTCTGAGCACAGCCGGGAGGTGTCTATGGAGGGGTGTACCTGAGTGGGGCAAGGAAAGCATCTGCCTGGTGGGGGGCGACATGAGGTGGCCTGGCAGGGGAACGAGAGCTCAGCAGGGTGAAGACGCTTCAGCATAGAGGGGAGGTGGAGGCAGATGGCAGATTTATTTCACAGGTATTGATCAACTAAGTAAACATGGGAGCCAGCTATCTCACTATTGGAAAAGGGAGTAAAAAGTACCGTAACAGAGGAAATTAGAATGAACCCTGCAGTGCTTTTAAAAGACTGCACCCTAAATTCTTTACAGAGCTGGACTCTATGACCACCCAGTGCCATGCACCTCCACACACCCCACTGGGACTGGGCTCTGCCATGCTTCACCAGTAACATGGAGGAAACGATGCCCTGCTGGTTTCCGGGCCAGGCCTATCTCTTGGGACTTGTTTTTGAGCCCAGGCACCATGATGTGAGGAAGCCCTAGTCACGTGGCGAGGCCATGCAACACGTGTCAATATTCCAGCCAACAGCCCCAGCTAGGGTTCCAGCAGACGGCCAGCACCAACCGCCGGCTGTGTAGAGAGGAGGCCTCCTGTGAGACTGGCGTCCACCTGATGAATCCCTTTCTGTGTCGACCCATCTCCAGCCTTTTGAGTCTTTTCAGCTAAGGGCCCAGATATTGTGAAGCAAAGCTAAGCTATGCCCACTGTGCTGACCCAAACACCTGACAAGAGTCCATGAGCATAATAAAATGGTTATGTCTTTTTGGTGTGGTTGTTAATGGAACCAAAATTTGAGACAGTGTAAACTCATGGGTTTCAATACAGACAGAGAGAAATGTAGAGATAGGTGTGTTCACATACGTACATGTGCATGAATGTGTATGTGTACATGTGCCTGTGCATCCCGACTTCCGGCCACTCAGAGGGCTTGCCTGGGAGCAGTGATACTCCCCCAGCAATGAGCACACAAAGCACGCTGAACTTGGCTTCTAAGTATCATTCAGCTAAAAGGAACCATTTTCCACTACAAGGATCCAGGCTGAGAGCCATGAACTGGGTTCCTGTGCAGTAAAGGATGTTATCTGGACAAATGGTAAACTTGAATGGAGTCTGAGGATTGGAAGGTAGTGACGGATCTATGTTAATGTGCTGATTTTGCTGTTTACGTTGTGTTTATGTAGGAGAACACCCGTTTGTGGGAAATATATGCTCCACACTGCAGAGGGTCCACGCAGTCAAAATAACCTTGTGAGTGAGCAACAAACAGAACCTAGAGGCCCCATGTTTTATGACTTTAACTCCTCAAATCCCAGTGTCTGTACTAATGTACTAAACAGAAATTTAAATTATGTAGATATGACACACAGTCATATGAAACTTTCACACTTTAAAAATTCTTGATAAATTATTTTGAAGACATTTGAAATCTGATGAAACCAAGTTATATCACTAATGTTACAGCAGTAGAAACACTGGACTTTTCAAATGTTCCCATAGAAACCTCGGCAGATGAAGTAATGGGACCACTTGAAAGCTCCTTGAATGCAAGAAGAAAGGATGGGCAATGTGGCCAGGCCCTGAGGGGGACGTGGAAGGGAGGTGGTTACCCGGGCGCAGGCCTCTTCTGCGGGAGACGGCTGGGTGGCTGGGGTGGCAGGGGTGGGGGGGTGGCTTTGCCCAGTGGGACCCCAGGCTGGGCCGGCTTGTTCTGCTGGCTCAAGGCTTCCATCACACTGGGCGTTTTTGCTACCGGAGGCGGTGGCGTGGGAGCCAAGGGATCTGCGGAGAGAGAGAAAAATATAGAGGGTCACACTTCAGGCATCACGTTCCTGGTTTTCTCACTGGAGGCTCTTCCGATAAGCGCTTCTTTTTCTATTGCTATTTCATAAGGGAAAAAAACATAGCTTCATTGCCGATTTTCAGTAAATAGTTAGGCTTTAAATGTTTCTATAAGGCTACATTTTCTCAGCTAGAATCCAATCTTGGAGAAGCCAAGATGGTTTTCTGCTTTCTACCCTGAGACCTGAGGCCCAGGCCGTCTCAGACCTCGCTATCCTGCCCCTGGAGGAGCTGGGCCTTCTTGGGCCAATTCTTTTTCGGCCTCAGTGGATCCAGGGGCCCTACCCGTCTCCCTAAGGTGCAAGCAGGTCACTCTGAAGAAACGTGAAGAACTATCTCTGTACAGGCACCACGATCTGAGGGCGGGCAAGGCCAAGAGTTTATTCTCTAGTTTTGACAGGCAAGGAGGCTGAGGCTCAGAGAGGGGACGTGCTTTCAGCCAGGTCACAGAGCTGGCAAGACAGGGCAGGGTGCTGGGCCTTGAGCCCATGCCTCCTTCCCCTGCTCCCCCTTTGCTGGGGAACATCAGTGCCCTCCCTGAATGTGCGGCGTTCTCATCCCCTAGTCTTGCTGAGGCAGCCGCCTGCCTCAGGAGGCCGGCACCTACAGAGGCAGCAGAGGCAGTCAGCAGCAGCTCTCACCAGGACAGCTGGGAGGGCTCCCAGGAGGGATCAGTTTAGAGTCTGCCTTTCTCTTTTTTGCTTTCATTCCTGTGTGCTTTCTCTGCTTTAAGTCAAAAGGCAGACCAGCGTGCCAGTGTACCCCCCACCCCAGAAGCGCCAGACTAAGAGGCAGAAAAGTGGGCTTCTGGGACCTACTGAGTGCCCTCTAGGACCTGCCATGTCCCCCCGGGACCTACTGTGTGTCCGCCTTGACTTTGAGTGCCCCCTTGCTGTTTAACTTGGATGTATCTTAGCTGGATGACCGACCACCTCACTCAGGCCTCTGGAAGACCCTCGCACACTAGCTCCCTGCTCTGCCAGCAGCCACACCCCTCTGGGGCCAGCTTCTTACATCCTAACTGAGGACACGGAAGGCAGGAAAAACCCGAGAAAGCTCTCAGGGCTCTCAAAGCAAACCCAGGGGAGCCGGAGCACCCTCCTCTCACCGCCAAAGCAGAGCAGGAAGGAGAGGGCAGTTGCGGGGCTGGCTCCCCTGACCCTGCAGGTGTCCCACCTCTGCCCGCAGGAGGAGAACCTCCTCCCGACCCCCGCCCTAGGGTTCTGGGGCTTTCGCCCTCCTGCTGACAATGAGGAGAAACACACACCAGATTATAATCCAGATGACTGTGCCCACATACTGAGAACCAAACGGCCAAAGGAAATGAAGCCCTGAGCTGACGTGAAACGAAGTGCTGCCGAAATGCTTGGGGAGACAGAGGAAGGAGTGAGCGCCCCCCTTGGGGCGGGTGTGGGGCAGACAGGCAGGAGTTTGCACCGCGGAGGGGGCGGGGCTGAGCCGCAGGCGGCCGCGGGGCTCTCCCCACGTGGCTGCCGAAAGCACCCCCCGGCCGTCCAGATCTACAAAGCCCACCGGCGAGAAAGGAAAAAGGAAAAAACGTACTGGTAGATGTCACGCGAAGAGGGGGCAGCGGTGGATGGACAGCTGGCGGATCTGACGAAGATCGCTGCCTGCTTACACCGTCCACACTTACAGAGTTTGTCTTCCACAGGGTGTTAGCGGAGGCGGCTGTCTGAACTGCGCACGCACGCGCACGCACGCACACAGGCACGCGCGCACACAGGCAGGCACGCGCACGCACACAACAAAAACAGAAACAGAACAGCGCGTTATTGATCCGCATCCTTATCAAATGGTAACAGTGACCCTTCTAGACTAGCATTCAGACCACAGATAGAATGCCGATTTTTAAAAATTGTCTGGTATCTGGAAGATCGATTCCGATACGCACCAAACGACTAATGCTTCTGGGGAAATTCCCAGCCAGTTTTCTCAATCTTTCCGATTCTATTTCTCCAATACAGTTGCCGGATTGAAGAGGGAAGAGTAAGCACCAGGACACGCCCTGAGCACTGCACTCGGGTCCCACCCACCAAGTCCTCCCGCTGGCCTGTGAGGGTGATGGCGTCGCACGAGCAGGGGGAGGAGGGGTACAAACCAAACACACCAGGTGAAAGGCTCTCTCCCACCTCCCGCAGGCATTTCTGGCTATAAATTGGGGAAGATGACAGCAAGCAGCTCAGGTGACACACTAGGGCGCTGGCACTCCTTGACCACAGTCCTTCCTCTGCCCCCACAAAGCTTGCTGCTCTTGTTCAATGAGTGGCATCTGCTTGGGTGCACAGGGGGACCGATGTCGGAGGCTTGCTGGGCCACACGGCGGGCTGGGCCCGGAGAGGAAATGGGCCGCACTGCACAGGGCAGGCCCTGCGTCCAGTGGGAGCCTTCACACATCTGCTATGGACAAAGTTCAAGGTCAGCTTGGTGCAGACATGACAGGCTGACACGACTCCCTTTTCTAGTTGCACGGGGTCTCCACATTGGACCATGTGTGGGCTGGACGGAGAACAAGGAGACCCTGGGGAGAGGGGAGGGGGGCCCCAGCAGGGATGAAATGCTACATCATCAAAGGAAGACATGACGCTCACCACTGGACTCGCAAAAGAAAAGAAAAGAAAGAAACCAAGACCCTCTCATTCTCAGACGTTGGGAAAGCGAGAAATGAGCAGCTTCCCGTTACTTTTTATATGATCCAACAGAGCAAAACACAATCTTTCCTCAGATGACAGTCAGGAAAAGCCACTAATGGGGTGGAGATGACCCCGTCATTTCAGCCCCCGTCATACCAAATGTGGCAGGAGGATGGCAGGAGGCAGTGAGATGCCCCCAAAGGGACCCAACCACACTGCTGCCCTCGCCTGCCCTGGGACCCTCCCAGCCAGAGCCCAGTGACGGTGACGAGGAGGACATGGCAGCTGTGAGACTTGCTTTCACAGCTTCCTTCCTACTCAGGGACCTCCCTCATACCTGGGCTACAGACACTGCCTCGGACATGGGCACAGGGGTGCTGTGTGCTGTGCAGATGATGGGCTCTGCCCGCAGGTGAGCAGGCTGGTTTCCGGGGCCTGCCTGGCAGTGCCTGCTCTCCTCTTGGAGGGTCTGCTCTTGAGGGGTGTGGTTCAGTGACCCAGACAACAGGCTCATTGGCCTCCTCTGGGCCTCCCTGCTCTGTGTGGGAGGGTCTTCAGACACCCAGGACAGCAGGGGGAGGTGGGGGCCCAGCCACATGCGACCACGGACCCAGCGTGATGGCATGCTGCTGTATTCACTCCTCGGCCCAGAGAGCAGCTACTGCACAAAAGCAACTGGGGACTTCTTTTGTGACCAGCAGCAGCCAAAGCGCCTGGACATCACACCCAGGGATGGAGGCTCCTTTCCCTCCTTCCTGTGGGGGGCCCTCCAAGGCCACTGGCCATGGCTCCTAGCCCCAGCCCAGAACTGGGCCGGCCACTTGCTGGACCTGCCTTCAAAGAACAGCATGACCACTTGGCCCTTCACTGCTGGGCAAAGTACTTAACTTGGGGGTGGGGTTGGGGCGCGGGGCCTTCATTTTCCGTTTTTATAAAACAAACCCAGCACCTGTTGAGTCCAACTCAGTACGTTGTGACACAGCCAGAGTGAGTGTGGCAACTTTGGCACTTCAGGCCCTGGCGGGACCACAGGAACAACTTTGAACTTTTACAATTAGGCTGAGCATTGTCCCCAAGTCAGCATCTTTTCATCCCTCACCTCATGGGGATCAGAGTGATAAGAACTAATCACAGGTGCCACAGGCTGGCCGAATGCAGGTGGGGAGAGATAAAACAGAAAAGAATGAAGGCAAAGAAAGGGAGGGGTCACGAGGGTGAAAAGCAAAGAGAAAAGGACCAGAAAGAAGGTCTGCAGGAAAAGAGCTGACAGATCAGTGTCAGGAGCTGGCCCATCTGCCTCAGTCCTACCCTGCGTTCCCCGAGTCACACAGATGCCACAGCTCTGCCCAGAACAAGAACCCGCTGAAGATACTCTATGGGCATTTGGCACCCTAGGAATGATGGAGCTCCTTTAGGAAGCAAACAACAGAAATAACAAAAAAAAGGCCCCACATGGAAAAACCCATCCTGATCCTGATCCTGACCCAACTGTTACCTAGTTGCGGGCAAAGCAACAACACAAACTTCCCAAAACAAAAACCCCAACTACACCCATTGTGCTCTGGCAGGGTGACCAACAGCTCCGTACCTTTGGCAACATTCCGTGGGGGCAGTGGGGGGGCGCTGGTGGTGCTGGGGGCCGCAGGCTGGGAGGGTGGCGGGCTGCCGCTCAGGATGGCGCCATACGTCTCGTTCTGCAAGATGCTGGGCACGTAGCTCCTCTGCTTCTCCTTGGCCAGGCTGGCAGTGTCTCTGGCCAGAGACGCAGCGTTGGCGCCCAGCTGGTAGAAGCTGACGGGCCGGTCTTCTCGCCGACTGGGACTGGGCTGCAGAGGGGTGCAGGCAGGTGTGGGACACGCAGGCACACTGACCTCTCGGTCACAGCACTCACGCTACTGGTGACAACCTCATGGACACCACCTCTACTTGGGCAGGGTGCACTTCTGACTCTCAACTGTTACATGAGAGCTGCAAGATTTAAAACTCTACTCGTATCATGTCTCGTAATGGAAACACACACAACAAAAAAGCCATGATTTACAAGTTACAATTCTGTGTTCTGCGAAGGATTTAAAATAGAAGCGATCTCATCTTTACTAGCCCGAGTTATCTGAACGTAGCTCTGCATTTTCACTGTTTCCCCGTCATAAGCATACTTTCTTACAGTCTAGCTGCTCTGGGCATCGAGCTGCAGTCAACCCCCAACAGCTACACAGAGAATTCAGGAGAGAGCACGGTTTTCATCCCCTATGAATTGCATCTCTTGAGATGCCTCTAACTCAGGGGTCAGCAAACCATGGCCCACCAGCTGCCACCTGTTTTTGTTAATAAAGCTTTATTGGAACACAGCCACACCCCATTGTTTACATACCGTCAATGGCTGCTTTCAAGCCACCCTGGCAGCGCATCCTGGTAGCAACAAAGTGTGGTATTTTAGGCCCACAAGCCTAAAATTCACTCTCTGGCCCTTTAAGAGTTTGCCAACCCTTGTTCTACCTGAAGGTCATGGCGTGGAATCATGACTTGGGCAAATGAGATCTAACTCATATTTCAAATGTCAGCTTCACAGTAATAGCTATGATCTTGAGCAAATTTCTTAGTCCACCTCGTGACCGTGTTTCTCATCTGTTAAATAGACATAATGCTCACTGTTTCCCTAGCACAGTGCCAGGAGCTCAGCAGTATCAGATTGGCTGGTGCCCAGCTCCTCCCCTCACAGGAGATTCCGCCCGGTCCAGGCTCTGGCCAACTCCATGGCCCCAGCCCCACTCAGGTGTGCAGGACTCAGCGGCTGGTGGCTCTCCACACGGTTTTCAACTCCCGCAAACCCATGGCGGTATGAGCTGAGCCTCCCACCACGCTCAGCTGCAGAGGCTGGGGGATGAGCGTTAGGGCTCCCAGCAGAGCCCTTCCTGCTGGACTTCTGCGTGGACGATGCCACCTGCTGTGTCACTGCCCACATGATGGGAATGTGACATGTGCTCTCAGCCCGGGGCCAGTGCTTCAAACCTCCTCCTCTTTATAAGGTAGGTAAGTATACACGTAGTCGGCTCTTCGCACTTTGACGCTGAGTTATAGCTAGCTCGGAAGAAATTTCTTATTCTAAGAAACAGTAAGTATGGGTGTCAACTGCTCCATCCACAAGGATGGTCTGATAAGTTCCAGAAACGCCACATATATAATTAGACAGGCTCAACACACGAGCGGCACTCGCCACTCGCTTCCTGGCAGCTAGGAGTGTGGGATTGCAGTCAGTCTGTCTGAATCTGACTCTTCCTCTGAGACTTGTGTGAAGTGGCCACCTTCCGGGGTCTCCCTGAGCGTGCAGTGCATGTCGTGAGAAGGGAGCTGCACTAGGAGGCGAGAGCCCTCAGTCTGGCCCCAACTCGGTCTCAAATACTTGTTTCACTGTGGCCAAGTCAACCTCTCTCTCTTGAGGCTTAAGGCCCTGCCTGATAAAGGCTTGGCCCCAATGAGCTCTAAGGGTCAGTTAATGATTTCAGTTACGGTTTTAAAGATTAACTAGGGGAACATGATCACCAATACTTGGGGACACCGGGCTCGTTATCACATTGTCCATAGAGTGTGAGCTTCCACTAAAACCCACTAGACCTACGGCTCCCCGTATCTTTCCTTCCTATAAAAAAGTGAGCAGCTGCCTCTGATGACATAATCACAGTTCCTTTAAATCAATGTGTGCAGGCGCTGGGGACAGGAGCAGTAAGGCCCAAACCTACTGAGATCAATGGAAGCAAAAAGTAAACTAGATTTTCTTTTCTGCAAAACACCTTTCTGCCATAATTACAGGCTAGGACCCACGCTGCTCTGAATGAGGCTCATTATAGAACCTTAACGTTTTACACCCGGCACAGACCTGCAGTTTCTCGTCCATATCATCATCGCTTTCATCCAGGTCTTCATGGAGCAAGCGCCACTCGTACTCGACGTGAACGTGAGAATTGAACCTTCCAGATAAGGCTTGGGTCAGCTGAGGAGAACACAGAACTGTCAGTGACACTGCTGCTCACACACCACATGCATACAGCCCACGAAGCCCCATGAAACAGGCACCCAGCAAGGGGTCCAAAAGGAGGGGTGCGGTGGGAGGGGGCAGAGAGCAGTGCAAGGCGGGCTTCCTCGGATGTAAATGTACTTCTGTACATGTATTAGGATAAGTCCCCTCCCTAATTCACCATGAAACTCAAACCTGGTAACTCCCATTAAGTGCTCTGTCTACTGTAAAGTGCTGTATGTAGCAAGGGATATTTGAGTTCTATAGGATGATGATGGTCAGCCTGTAGGTACAGACACTGCCGTGGGAGCAAACTCAACCTGAGCAAAACGAACGTGTCGACAGCTGTTAACCCAGCCTTTCTCAACCAATACGACAGAATTAAGCGCTGATGAAAAGGATGTGAATGACTATTTTCTCAGTTCTCTCAAGGAAGGTAGATGGCTAGTTCCATTCTAGATGCATAGGAGAGAAACTGACTCATCAGATACAATGAAAATCTTCGGACGTTAGGGCTTAATTTTCTTCATAGCCAGAGAGGAACTGTGTAACCTTAGGCCAGTTACTTCACCTTTCTATGCTGTTTCCTCATCTGTAAAATGGGGGTAACAGTAGAAACCATGCCAGAGGTACTTATCAAGATTAAATGAGTTAATGGACAGAAAATACTTCAAATACTACCTGTTACTTATCCTACGATTGTACGCATTTACTGTTAATAGTTCTATTCACTGAGCAGTAGCTTTAGAGTTCGACAATAATTCTCGTAACAACCTTGCAAAGCAGTAGAGCTGATTCCACTTAAAAAATAAGGAAACAGTGGAGAGAGCTGGCAAGACGAAATTTCCTGAGTCACAGCAGTGGAACCCCACTGCAAACCGGGTTCTGCCTGACCCTGGAGGGCTGTCCACTGGCCACACTGCCTCTTCTTCCAGAACATGACAGGAAAAAAAGGTGTATAACAACCCTAATGATTTCGGGCCGGGGAGTGAAATAAGAAAGCTTTGGCGTGCTCATGTAGAGGGATGAGCTAACAGCCTAGAGATCCCAGAAGACAGGCAAAGTTAGGGTGTCCTCGGGGCCTCTGCTCCACATGCCCCGCAACGCCACGGAATACCAACTTGTGTTCCAAGCATCACTAGGAGGGAAGTGGTCACCTCCTCTCTCAAGGCTCTGCAAAATGCCTTCTCCAAGCCATCCCATCTAGGACACTGGGCTCCGACTGGGACACACACTGCCGGGCTCAGAGCAAACCCTCCTCAAGGGGGCGCGGCCCCTCCCAGTCCCAGGAAGGGTGTCCTCGTCCCGTTCTCGCCCCGTCCTTGCTGGGTGGAGACTCACCAGCTCCTCACAGTGCTCATGCCTGAGGCGCTTGGCAATATCCAGGGGTGTCTCTCCTGACTCATTAGCTAAAAGGCAGGGTGACAAAAGGAGGCATTACAACAAACACAAGTGAAGGTTTCCTATCGAGAGACAATTAAAAAAAGATACAGAGCAGCAGCACTAAATTAGATTGAACATGACTAGGGAAATCCACAATGAGTCTGCCCCAGTCAGGGCTGAACTTGGCTTATAATTGTACAGAACTGGAGCGTAACAGTAAGATTTTACAAGACACGGTTTGCACTAATCGTGCAAATCAAACCTCTGAAGTAGCCAAATAACGAAAATCGTTATCCAAACTCTTAAGTCGAAGAAAGCCCTTCACAGCAATTCGCTAACCAGAACCACTGCTGATGGGAGTCGCGGGTGTTTGCCGGTAATAACTTGATACTTCCTTTTACACTGTCTACAAATCTAAAACTATGTACTTTCTCCTAAATGAGGCTCAGTCGGCGAGGCTGGATTATGAATTGTTAGAAAAGAAACCTGGCTCTCAGGCAGGTGTACGCCTTCTTTCTTCTTTCAAATGACCTTCAAAGCACTTCCTCATGACCCAATCACAGCTGGGTGCCCTTGGGCCAGCCTGTGCCTGACCAGGGTCCCACGGTGGAGGGAGAGGACCAAGGCCACGCACCCCAAGGGTCCCTCGTGGAGGAGACTCGTGCAGAGAAAGGAGGGGCAGTGAACAGTGTCTCACCAGCACACCTGCAGCCCAGAGCCAGGCGGGGCTAAGTCGAATCTTAAGTGGGGTTATGAACAGGAGGGCAAGATGCCCCAGTCTTTGTCTAAATTCACCTCGGCTTCCGTGACAGCTGCAGGGCCTATTCTCTGCCTCTTACCATCCAAACGATGCCTGCACATGATGGCAAGTCTACGTAACAGATGGAGGGAGGCTGCTGCTGAACCTGAGACCACAGCAGCCATACAGGGCAGGGAGGGAGGGCCCCTTCTCTTTAGAGGGCACGGCTTACTTCTCTGCAGCCCTGACAGGAGTGCGGGGTACACACTGTGTCCGAGGGCACCGTGGGCGCTGAGCCAGCAGGAAGGCCAGCGGCCCGCCGCTCACCTATCTCGATGGAGGCCTTCCCCCGCAGGAGCAGCTTGAGGCACTCAGCGTTGTCCGTCAGGCAGCAGTAATGCAGGGCCGTGCTGCCCTTCCCTGTCTGTTTGTCCAGGTTCCCACTGGCCGAGCACAGGGGAAGAGAAAGACAAAGAACAGGGAGTCACGGGTTGCAAGAGTAGGGACTGCCTAGGCAGGGGACTGAGGTATGACAGGAGAATGGGGAGCCGCCAGCATCACTGAGGACTTCTCTCAATCCTCCTCCAAAGTGAGCAGGTCGAGGTGGCCTTAGCTTAAGGCCACCAGGGAACTCACAGCGATGGCAGAGATGGCCAAAGAGGGAGTGAGGCACCCGAGCTGTACCTGGGCAGGGGCTGAGAAGGGGTGAGGGCACCTGCCCTCCCAGGCCGGCCCTGAACCACCGCATCCCTCCCGTCTCACCCCTCCCGCTTTCCCATCAGTGCCGAGGCCCCAGGAAGCCTGTGGGACTCGCCTATCACGTCCCACAGAAAGATGGGGGAGCTTTTCCATCTTACTGTTGACACTTTCACCAGAAAGAGGAAAAGGCACTTTTCCAAAGTCCAGAGTCCCTGGGCTCCTTTGAGCCTACTCGCCCCGGACTGGTCCTGAAAACAGGCTCAGGGGGAATTGTGAGGAGATTTCAGAAGTTCTTCTAATGTAAAACAAGGCCAGGTCACTCCAGAAAGGGACTCATGCACCTCAGATATGAGGGCCACTGAGTCTGCTCTCCAGGGGCTTGGTGTCTCCCTGGGTCACAGACACCAGAAACTGGATCGTGCAGATCCTGGGAAGGGTTTGTTCCTCATACTCCAGGGCCTCTGTAGGATTGCCATGGAAATCCCACACCTGGCAGCACTTTTGCTGTCTCATAATTCATGTTTAGACCTGGGAAAATCCCAACATTTTGGCCAGACCACTGACGCCATGAGGCAGCACCTGTCTCCTTCCTCAGAAAAATCAGGGAACAAAGGCAAATGCCTCCCTAATTTCAGAGCACCTACCTGTTCTGAACTAAAAAGTCTACAATGTGAAGAGAAGTCCGGTCCACGGATCTGACTGCAAGGTGGAGGGCGGTTTCATCTGGCTCCTGCAGACCAAACAGAAACACTCCGGAGTCCCAAGGGAACATTCAGTTTTGTGTCCAACACAAGTGACAGCGTGTATCTCTCTTCTAAAGGTCTTTTATTCTTTCCTTCAAAAAGTTTATCTCTAAGATACACAGTGACCCCTTTAACCAGGGCAAACTCTCTGCCCTTGGGAACTTATATAGTTGGGCCTATTTCTCCTTATTCCGTGGGAAGTAATGAGAAATTCAAGGTTTTCATTTCAAAGTCCTCCCATCTCTCTGTCCTTGTCCCTGTACTAACAATATAAGGTGCTGCCTGTAAGCAAGGGTCCCAGTACAAAGACTCCAGGAAGGTTCTCGGGCCTCCTATAAGCCCGTCTCTTACACCTGCTGCCTGAATTCATAGAAACATATAGCTTTAAAAGAGGGTTCAAGTTTTCCTTTCGACACTGTGGGTACAGAGCCCGGAGTGCAGTTTCCAGGCTCTCGGCCTCATGTGGAAAGGTGCTCACTTCGGTAGTAAATGGCCATCAACTGTGATTGGATGGCCACCAGCTGTGGCTAGTTGGCCATCAGCTGTAACCAGTGAGCCATTGGCCACTAATATAACTGCCGTGGCTACACTAGAAGCAAATGGGGGCTAGCAAGGAGATGGTGGCTGGGCTAGCAAGTGCGGATTGCAGTTAGCACGGCGGGTTGTAGCTAGCAAGTCAGGTTGGTTGGCAGAGACAAGTGGACGGCAGGCTGCAGATCGTGTGACTCCAGCTTCATGAATCTCCAACCCAGCTGCCTGCGAGACTATAGTGGTATGACTCCCCTATCTATGGCTCCATGGGTGTTCCTGTTTGGCCTCACCATGTCCTGCGTTCTTAAATGGGGAGCTGGACAGGAGACTCCACATGACACCCTCTTACAGATAAGGCGGCCATCCACGCGAATACCTGGTCTTCAACTCATGGGGCACATGACCACCACTGCCTTTTCTGAAAGTAAGTTCTGGCAAGTGGGGGGTAAGAGACTAATGAAGGTGGGCGGGGGACAGAAGGGAGGGGAAGGAAGTGTCCCCGCTATCCTCGGCCAACACGGGGCTCAGAGCTCAGCACACCCTGGACCATCTGGGCTTGAGTTCTGCCTCACTGAACATTAAGTTTTCACATAATGTGCTCAACTTTCTAAGAGGTCTCCCCAGCCCCAAGCCCCTTTATCCTGGGGGTAAGGAGGTTTCAAGGGAATGTGAGTGTGTGTCCACAGGGCACACTTGTGGAAGGAGTTAGGACACACAGTGACCTGTGACACTGGTGGATCCTCACAGTGAGACCCCACCCTCTCAAGATGGCTCCTCAGGAAACGGGGGGATGTCTCTCCCACTCCTGTTCCATCGGGGGGAGGGTGTGGGGAGCAGGGGGAGCAAGGCACCAGGCCAGCAGAGCTCTCCTCCCCAGCGTGGTCCTGGGAGCTGGCGCTTGGCCCCGAGGCTCCCTGTGTCCCCAGAAGACGCTAACAGAGGACAGGGCTTCTCTCAAGGAGCTCAGGCCTCTGAGAACATGCCATGGCCCCCAGGAGCTGGGCTTTCTTCCCAGAGCTGGCAGTACACTTTTGGCTTGGGAATGGACACCAATTTCTTCCCCCAGAACTCAATCCTGTCAGAGCATTATACCACTTTGTCAGCATTCCTAGTTCATGGCCTTGCCACTTTCCCCTCCCCCTTCTTTTCTTTTTTTAAAAGTAGCAAGCCACCCTCTTACATGTCCATTGGCCAGTGGAATTTTTTCTGTAAGGTCCACACCATCAGCATATGCCTGGAGTAACCCAAAAATATCTCTTGTTTTGACGGCCTCACACAGGCTGTGCAGTTTTGCCGTGTTATCCGCGTGTTTTTTCCTTGCATATTTCCTCTCAATGTACTTGGCAGTAATGTAGTCTTTCCTGGCATTCCTGAAATCAAACATAATTGCCTTGTAAATGATTAAGGGCCTTTGTTCAAACACACCCAACAACTACTCTAAAACAACTTCTTAAAAAATCCAGCCGCCACCCTCCTTATAAGAAGCGCTGGTAGGAAAATATCAACTGGGGTGGCAGCTGCCACGTGACTCCCCTGCAGCACCTGTGTTCACTGGGACACCTTGAGCGCTTTCTAGAAGCATCGAAACCCTCTAGTTTCCAACACAGGAAGCCTCAAGACCCAGGGCAGGTGTCCTGGGGCCTCGCCCAGGTTCTCAGGGCTGGCTGTGCAGGTGAACGACCCACTCACAGGATGGGGCCGTGTGTTCTCAGCCCATCTGGCACGTCTCCACCTTCCTCCTGAAGCTCTATGCACCAATCTCACTGAGGTGTCTCCCTCACCACCTCATGTGTATCTCCATGCCTTTGCTTACCCGGCTCCCTCTACGTGGCAGGCAGGCTTTTTATGCCTCTACGTGGCAGGCAGGTTCTCCCCTAGGTAACCCACGTTCCTGCAATAGCCATTCATAGCTCAGCTCCAGACCACCGGGCCTGACCTGGTAGAAAGCACTGTCTCAGGTGGTCTGCCTGACTGCCTGTCTGCCCACGGCTCTGCAAAGGAAGTTCACTGCCATGTGATTCCCCTCCCCCTTTTTTGAAAGGCTTAGGCTTTTGGAGAAAAACACTGAAGTTGACATAACATTTGGCACACTGTTCAGGAGGGGCTTCTTATACTTCTGGAGGACAGGACATACATCAGGTCCTGAGTCAAGGGAGAGAAACGTGCTGGCTTCTGTACGCAGACACACACCAGGCAGCTTCCCCTTCCCACCCACTTCTCTCTCTCAACACCCCCAAATCCATCCCGGTTTTCACGGGCGGTGAGGGGGTCTTTGGCATCCCCCCACCCACTGATTTATCTGCAGATGGAGTGCTGTTCTGAGATAAAGCCAGAAACAGTGCATTCCTTTTACCTGGAAGTAAAGCCTTAGCTTACGTAAGTAGCCTCAGAGCTGGGACTGTATCTTTGACTTGCTAATTCTTTAAAAATGTGCTTCCCAGATCAAGCAACACTTGTGGTAGGAAATATAAAAATGAGTAAGACGCAATTTATCAGAAAAATATATGTAAATACTTAGGTATGACACAAAGTGGGATGAAATGTTTTAGAACAGATCTGAATGCTACAGGAGCACAGAGGGCCCGCTGGTTATTTCAACTGAGGAGGTAAGAAAGTAGGTGGCATTTTGCCATCACATCGGTCGTCTACTATCCTTTTGAAGAAAAAAAGGGGATGGAGAAAACTTCCTTTTCCCCTTTGCCAAGGTTGGGGAGAGGGGTTTCAAAGCAGACAGAACATTCACATTGTCGAGTTCCAAGCAGACGGGATTCATGTTTTAGAATCCTCTAGCCACAGAATAAACAAAATCTCTGCTTTTATAAAGCAGCCTTGGTACACAGAAGAAGTTATCATATACTTTGTTCAAAACTGACCAACATTACAGCCTTTCAGGAAACGGGTACCTTCACTGTGAGAGCAGGTGTCAGTTAAGCAGTAAATAAATGCACCACACCAGACCACAAAATTTCCTTTGATAAACAGGATCTTCTAGCGACCCCAGGAAGCGATCTCCAACTGAAACCTAACTTGAGGGGAGCCTCACTTTTCAGGGTGTGTGGAATCAGCGTGTGGCACTTATACTGCCCCGTGGCCCAAGCTCCAGGGTGAGCAGAGTTGTGAGCAGAGCTGTTCACGCCAACTGAGTAAAACATGCTTTGTTTACCTCATCACCTGCTGATGGCCCTGGGACAGTGAGGGGGGAACACTGTCTCCCTGCTTCTATTAGGGGAAAGGGGCCCAGAAAAGTTAACGTACCTGCCCGGGTCCCAGCACTGGGTAGGGACTGGATTTCTATGTCCTGTTCTACCTCTCCAGGTAGGGTCAGAACACAGATTTGAAACTCAGACCTTCATCCAGAGAGAAAATGCAGTCTCAAGGAAATGTTACCCCACCAACAGTTGCTACAGGACTCAAACAGGAACTGACTAATCCAACGCCACCCGAATGCTCACCTCCGATACCTGATACTGAGAAGGTGTGGACTGGACAGGGTGCCTGTTCATTCCTTTAGTTGTCTGAGCTCATTTACTGTATTAAGTCACCTCACCCAAATACAAAAGAACACAGATCCTGCAACCTCTGCTTTTCAGACACCCCCCCACAAAATGGTTACAAAAAACTAAATTCTGTGCTTTTACAAATGGCCCGTATATGCCACCTATGCGTACGCTGTTCACCGTTCTTACTCAATGTCTGTCCTCTGGGAGGACCTGGGCTATCAATTTTACCTCAGGCTTACTCTGAGGGAAATGCTGCCTCTACAAATTAATTTCTGTATGTTCTCTTTATCACGTATTTCTCATTTTCCCTCTCTTGCCAGAACACTTTCGTCCAGACGCACCACTCAAGTGCAGGGGCTGTCTCTTTTAACTGGCCCGGGGACTGCTTTCTCCTTTCCCCCGTCCTGTCTGCCTCACTTGGTATCATGTCATAGTGGGTAAACCACCCCGAAGCCTCTTGCGGGCAGACAGCCCACCCATCATAACGAGGACCGAAGTCTAAATGGGTTGGCCATGCACTGCCCTGCCCAGGTGGTCTCCCATCCACCTCTCTCAAAGACCAGTGTCATTTGAGTGATGTATAGTTTGTTTGATAAAACTGGCAAAAAAAAAAAAAAGTTCCTATTGTAAGCTCTGCCTCAATGGGCCAGCTGGATGCGTGATGAGGCACAAAAGCTTCTCAATCAGGTTTTGTACCAAAGGTAAATAAAAAACAATATATATTTTTTTTTTGCAGGAAACAACACACTCCACATTTGCAAGGACATTGAGAAAGAGAATGATGTGTAATCGTGTTTCTGTGACAACTAACCCTCTCCGGTGGCTCAGAAGTGACATGGAGAAAACTAAGACAGACGAGAGAGTGACTCTACTCCCGAGGCAGAAAGGTGAGCGTGAACCCACACACCGCCAGCAGGGGGCGATACTCACCACACCTCCTTCACTTACACAGAGCCTCTGCCAAAGCTGCTTTCCTGTGGCCTTATCCCATAAAAAACAGCCACATCAAATTTTTAATTGGACACCCAAAGAGGTTAAGGTGACTGAAAAAAACCCAAACAATTTAGGCTGATTTATTCCCTAAAGAAACAACTGATGTACCTAAACTTGTTATTTCCCTGCCTATCAGGGTTCGGGTACAGGGCCAATCTTTGTTCTGAAGGGGAGAACAGCCAGTCCCACACTTACATGTCGCTGCCTGGGTTGGGTTTGACCGGGTCCTCAGCTGGAAGGCAACACTCCATAATCTCATTAAAGCCTGCGTTCCCAATATTCTTGGCAAGCTGCAAAAACAAAAGTCTATTTCAGGGCACTCAATTATTAATACATCCCACTGCTACACACCAGTCGTCCATCTGATGATTTATTTAGTGGCCACTAAGAAATAGAGCAATAAAGTGGTTTGCCTTTAATAAAGACGGACAAAACCCAAATCCCAAAGGGACCCATAAAACGAGATAAGCAACAGCACGCCCGTTACAGAAGAACGCTCTCATAAAACGCCCCCCGATAGACGAGAAGCAGTCACTGTGCCCAATGCGAGTATCCGTTCTTACCCACTCCCCCCAAAACCTGTGCTCCAACAGAAACAGATCTAAGCACCTTGATTCAGCCCAGCGAGGAGGTGGCTCTGACACAGTGGACGGTGCTAAGCCAGGGAGCTGAGATGTGGGTGCAAAGCATGGTTCTGTTTACTGGCTTTGGGACCACAGGCAAGTCAGTTTACCCGAGCTTCGATTTTTCATCAGTAAGATGGGGACGATTCCTACCTCGCTGGGTTGTAACAGTAATAAAATGGGACAATTTAGGTGAAAGCATTCAGTGAACTGAAGCACTGAAAATGTCATGTATTCCTTCCAAACGGAAGGTCCTCACTTGCCAATCAACCTTCTGACTTGTTAAAATTAAATGAACACATTTTAATTAACGCCTACTGAACACTGTTTGCTGCAGCAAAGATATACTAAGATAAATATCATGGCTTGTCTTAGTCAAATCACCCGGACAGTATGGCACCTGCACGCTTCTGAAACAGAGGCACAAATACGGTGCAACCAGGAACTCCTTAAAAGCCAGGGTTTCCTCATGCCAGCACCCAGCCTAATGCTGAGGAGAGAATAGACATTTTGACTTCCATGTTGAAAATGATGCAACAGGGAGTGGTGACACTTCTGCTCACTCTACTCAGTCAACTGTGTGGACAAAGGGTTAATGGGACATCCTGGGAGATAGGGCTGCTGCCTGAACAGCTTCTTCTCTCTCCAGGGGGAACTGGCTGTGGGAACGGCCAAAGGGGTCCGGGTTAAAAAAGACAAGAAATAGTGAAAAGGGGCTGGAGGGATGCCAAAGGACAAAAGAAACCTGTGGGGCAGCTTCATACCAGGTGGGGCGCCTAATTCCACCTTGTCCTTGATACGTGATCAAAGCTTCCTACATGGCCCAAAGCACCAAGCACTACATAACTGCGCCTCCGTCCTCAAGCCAAGGTCAGGGTGGCACAGCACGTCAGGTGACAGGAGCTGACGTACCATGGAGCCAATGCCTGCAAAGTATTTCTCAGGCAGTTGGTGTCAGATCCAGGGCTGAACCTCAGCGTCAGAGGCCCTGGGTAGAGAAGGCACGCTTTAGCCCCATCTCTTAATATGACGTGGGTACCGTCTCTGAGCCAAGCAGTCGTTTTCAGAAGGTGAGTGACAGAACAAGCCACAGGGCCCGCTATGAGTGAGGGGCACCCACGTCCCCCAGACTATGACAAGCAGAGGGAGAGAGGGACTAGGACAATTCCTAGGGGAATTAGAAAGCTGCTTCCCTTCTGCTTGGATTTGGCTGGTTTACTAGGGGACAGCTGGTCTGGGGAGCCACCACATCCATGTGTCACACTTGTCCAATGCAGAGAAATGTGCCACTCAGTTTTGCCAAGTTCCAGTGAAGATTTCAGCCTGCAGAGAACCCCTTTGGAACCATCAACAAAGGCAAAGAATTTGCAGATGGAGACTGAAGGGTCATGTCAAAAAAATGAGGGGCCCAGCAGGCCGGGCGGCCAGTGCTGAGGAAGCAGGAAGGCTGGTGTGAGGCAGCCCCGACACATGTGCCCTCCACTCCCAGAGCACTCTCCCCAGGACTCTGAGGGCTCGCCCAGGCGGACACGGGGCCAGGTGAGATCCAGAGGGCCTGGGGGGCTCAGGTGCTGCCACACGCAGAGAAGCATACCCCAGCCACAGGTCAGTCCAGGAACGCACACCGAGCCCTCAGCTACACTGGGCATGAGACACACCCTTGCTCGAAAGGAGCTCAGTCTAACGAGACTGAGATGAGTTAAAAAGAAAAAGATGCACTGTGATCAGGGCTGCAAAGAAGTCCGTCCTGAGAAAGGAGATGGCCAGCGCTCGGCAGCAGAGCAGTTCCCGGGCCAGACGATCACAGTCGCCCTGCACGGAAGCACCCTGAGGACAGGGACCAGGAGTCACACATGCTGGAGACCCTGAGCACCTGCCCTGCAGGGCCAACTGAGCAGGAAAGAGCCCTGACAGCTGTTGACAACCTCAGGGGAAGGGAGCCAGGAGCAAGTCATGAAACTGAGGCCCGAGTCAGTAATGTGTGATCCTAAGGTTCCTGGCCCTGTTCTTCAATTTGATGGAAGAAGATTTTTAAATTACTGACTCAAATTCAATTTCATAATATCAACTTTTCCTTTATTAATTTAAGAAATTGATCAACATGATAACCAGAATCCTATACCGATAAGACTGTTTTACGTCTGGCCTGAAAAATCAATGCTCAAACTATGATCTTCTTTATTAAGGAGGAAATTTAACTTTTTGACATCCATGTTTACCCAGAGGTTTTCTGAAAGCAGGTTTGCTTAAAAACATAAGAACATTAAGTGGTTGCATGCTAAAGCGCTAAAAAAGGCACCACTTCCCTGAACGAATCACATGAATGCTTCAATTACCCCAGTTTCTTTCCACTGAATAAGAAGTGATTCTAAAAGCAGGTGAAGGGAAGAGAAGATCACTACTAACCAGCTACCTTCATGGACATTGCTGAAATCCATTCAATTAACATGGAAATCAAGTGTGCTTTGAAACAAGAATAAATTAAAAAGGAAATGGTGACACTGTCACAGCAGACCATCTGGGGACAGTTTGCATACCCAAAGCCAGAAAGCAATTTACGGAATTAAGCAAAATACTTGATCATGAGGAACATGCTGAGGCCATACGGGAGGACAGGAGTGTGACTTTTTCTGGGGTGAGCATCTGTGTATTGGGGATCACAACGCTGGACAGGAAATGGAAATTCCTGTCGGGCCATTAAAAGACCCTTTCCTGTTGTAGCACACCGCCCTGAGGTGTGGGCTCTGTTCCTGATTTACCTGAAAGACAGAGGGACACTCCTCCTGTAAGCACCTGTGTCCATGCGCACCCTCGGGGACGCTGGGAAGTTAGTTTCCAAGTTCCCCTATTAGACTAACAGGTCTACTTAACGTTTGCTGCACAGGAAACATACTATGATGAACCAAGCCAAAGACTGACATCGCTGCTCTATGAATCTGAAGGTTCATAAACGGAGCAGACGACCAGAGTGGAATCTCTGTGGAGGTGAGTGTGTGTGAGCGTGCACACGCATGTGCACATATGTGTGAAGCTTTCAAAAAATCCTTTGTTCAGCCACCCAACTGTCCAAGCAAAATAAAAAGACCGGGTACTTTTAAAAGGCTTGCAGTCCTCATGCTTTACACATGAATACCAACAACTGACACACACTTTCTATGTATCGATGACTTAATGGCTGAGGAACAAGGGGTTTGGACATGACGTCATGCCCACGGTCCTGGCACGCAGCAATAAGACTGCGGTGAGAAGTGGGGAGACGTCCGCCTCCTGGGAGTAACCAGACGACCAGAGGTCAGCGGCAGGCAGAGGGTGGAAGTAAATTCCATGATTCAGGTCCTTCTACCTTTATTTTTCTGATAACCACTGAGGAAAAGAGAGAGTGAGTTAAGGGAGAGTTTAAAACTATGGCAGAGATTAGAATTTGAAAATACCTGCAGATATTAACTCGGCTGGCTCTGCCTGATTTCTCCATGATGGTTGAGAATTGGCCAAACTTTAAACTCCCATGAGAATGTACAGAGGCTCTGGGAGACAAAATATCTGGACCGGGGACCAGAAGTCACCTCACTTACAGAAAAAACAAACTGATTGTTGCCAGAGGGGAGGCGGGTTGGGGGGCTGGGTGAAAAAGGGGAAGGGATGAAGAAATACAAACAGGTAGTTACAAAATAGTCACGGGGATATAAAGTAAAGTATAGGGAACAGAGTCAATAATATTGTATTAACTAGGTACGGTGCCAGGTGGGTACTAGACTAATCGGGGGATCACTGTGTAAGTTTTATAAATTTCTAACCACTATGCTGTACACCTGAAACTAATATAAAATAATATTGTCAACTAAAGTTGAAAATTAAAAAATAAAAAACAAAGAAGCCACCTCATCTTCTCATCAAGATAGAAACATTTTCCTTTCAACCTCCTTTGGTGTTTTCCTCTTTAGTGAGCAAGAGGGTCTCATGTAGACCATCGGTTCAATTTCTGCGACATATTTAAGCAGGTATAACAGATTTGGTGGGGTGAGGCTCCTACCAGCTCACGAGAGCCATTATTAAAAGTACACTATATAAACGCATAATTAAAAAGTCATATTAAAAAGCAATATATACTCCAAACTCATCACTTCCTACTTATTTCACTACCTGTGACCATGGTCTGTTTTCGCAGTTACTTACCACCACTGTACCTGTATGATGAGCTTACTGTACAGTGGTGCGTTACCCGACATCTCCTTCCCACTGCACACTCCGAAACGCACACTGGCAGCCTGCAACTGGCCAGGTGGGAGCATGTACATCATGGGCACCGGCAGACAAGGCGGGGCTCTCCTCCCAGAGAGCTGGCTGTTAAACATTTGCTGGCAATGGGAATGGAGGAATGAGGAGGGACAACAGTGACACAGGACAAGGCAACTCATTACAAAGGCCAGTGTGTGTCCCAGGCTCCTCAGAGGTTAAGAGGAGCAATCAGATTAACCCCCCCAACCCCAGACCTGGCACTCTAGTAACTCTACCACCTTGGGCGTGTGGAAACATCCGGAGCCTCAGCTCCTCCTTGGTAAGTGGGGGGAACGTACCCAGGTTATAGGGTTGTTGCTAAGGGCAGATGAGTAATACATACAAGTGCTCTGCCAAGTGCCCGGTACAAAACGAGAAATTATCATCTCATCCCAAATCACTCAACGCTTCCCATTGTTTTAAGAGAATCAGCGTGGCAGTATAGTTGACTGGTGCTTACTGAGAAGTAACTTGTGTCTCTTTGAAACTATACTGTGAGAATCTCAAATCTCCGCCATCATGCGTCACCCAAGCTGCCCCTTGCACGCACATAGCTCCACGACCAGGCTGTGTGCACTATTTCATTGACAATAAGCACAGTGCGTAACCAACAATACACTGCGTGGGTCGTGCCAAGGCTGGCTGAGTTTTAAACTTGAAGTACTCAGGGGTCTTACTAACTGGGCTGCCAGAATCCACTCTAGTGTCTCTCCCCCTTGTCTTTCAAGACCACAAAGGAGTTCTATGGAAAGACTGGGAGGATCTGACAAGGTAGTTCCAATGCATTTCAAGTCCAGACACGCTGGAGCCAGAGGCATCATCGGTAAGATTTACGGCCCCTTGAGAGGTACGTTGACCACGATAATTGATTTTCTGTCAAGACTATTGCTCTTGACATTAAAATCAATGGTAGTCAATACCCACTTAATATTTACTACCTGACGCCCAACTACCCCAAGAAAAAATTGCAAACACTGCTCTCTAACCAGCAGTTATGGGCTCTGAAAATGGTCCACAGAAGATCGTGTTTTACGAGGCCCCAAAGCATCGCCTTGGTGATGGGCCCTGTGCCTCAATACTCTGCAAGTTGTTAGGTTAGTGCAAAAGTAATTGCGCTTTAACAGGTTAAAAATAATGCAAAAATCGCAATTACTTTTGCACCAACCTAATACCTCAGAAAATGCTTCAACCTAATATCGATCTGTGTCGCACGGCTGATGTGTTATCACTGAACCAAGAATGGAAGAACTTTTCTGGAAACAAAGGCAACCAAAGCAAAGACCAGTGTCTCTCCCAAAGGGTAACAAGAAGGGGCAGAGGAAAAGTCCACAGGAAGCTGAGCCAGGCAGTGACCGTGGGTTTGGCAGGAATAGGCTGATGACGCAGGGGGAACGAGTCCTTGACCGTCTCCAGGCTTTGGGTTCTGCATCTGTTTAATGAACAGGGTGAACTAGACTAAGCCCACATCCTGTTGCAGAATCGTACACCACTGTCAATGTTCCCTTTTGAGATTCACTTTACTTTGTTCATTGAAGAGTAATTTTGCAAGAAGTGACCTCAACTACTAGCAGCTGAGCAGAAGGAAACATCAATGCATCTGTAATTGCCCAAGTCCATCTGGCGGATAGCAGACACCAAACCAATGGAATTTCAAGAAACCAAATGGATTCGAATGCCCAAATGAAAACTTAGCTTTCAGCTTATTTATTTCCATTCCAAAAGGAAGGATTTGAACATTACCAGCAGCTCTGACGTTCCTAATACATCTAATGTCAGGGACTGCATCCGCGAGTAGTGAACGCCCAGCTCCCGGTGGATTCCAGAACACTCGATGCAGGTCAGAATGCCCAGGTTGGTGGAAAGCCATGTGGGATCTGCCGGAGAGAACAGAGAAAGTTGGAGCTTGCAGGAACCAGAGGGCCAGGGGTCAGAACATTTTCCTGCATGATTACAACACATGGAGTTTCGAGCACGAGCATTTCTTCGATCACAGATGCTGCCAGAACCCTCATTCCACCATAATTACCACCAATTTGCACTCAATACACAGGTGCACATGTCTGTAAGCGATAGGTGATGTGTGAACAAGAGTAGGACACAGTGCTTTCTAGTGGCCACAGGTCCCCAGAGGGCCATCCTGAACACAGACCATGGCCATCACCAACCGCACAAACCAGTAAAGGGGAGAGAGAAAAAGGAGGCCCGCCAAAGTCTACCACAGTAGGGGAACAGACTTAGAACACGCATGTCTACATGTTCACAGAGAGGCTAATAATGATGCGGTGATGCCATACTCTGTGTTCAGCACTTTGGTGGCAGCAATAAGAGCTCACATTGTGAGAGCTTCAGAAATTACAGACCCTTCCACACAGTACCTCACTGAACGCACACAGGAGTCCCAGGAGTTCCTGTGAACAGGCAAGGTGCCTTCAGGGCTCAGAAAAAGGGCCTTGCTCGAGGCTGCAAGAGGATGCAGAGCCAGGCTGCAGCCCCACCTTTCCCTGGGCTCAAACCCATGCCTGCACTGCATCACAGTGTTTCTCCTCAGTGGTACTTACTCACTGAAGCATCCTACTATGTGCACGGCACAAAGTAGGTATTCAAGAAATGCTTGACAGGTGAATGCTGAATTTACTAAAAACAGGTAATTCAAAATAAAACGTACTCAAGCATATCATGTACTACAAATACTCAAGCAAGGTCCAAGTACTACACTATGCTTATCTTAAGAAAAAAGCACCATTCACTACTCATCACTCCCTAAAAGATTAAGCTCCAAAGAGGTCTTAAAAGATCCTGCCAAGAAGATATTTTTTAGTGGGTCTAAGGCCCCATGTAGTCACTCCTCCAGATACCCCCAAATATAGCCTTTAGGGTAACAGGAATCTTGTGGCATTTCTCCACTCTCCACTCTATTTTTATTGTGTTGGTTGTTCATAAAAATTGTCATAGGACTAGGAGTGAAAAGGTAACTGACCATTCCGGCCAAGCCACTGTCTCTCTCACTCTATAAATGTTCAGAAAAGGCTGCTCCCTACTCTCCTGACCTCAGCCACACCATTCCATTTTAATTAGAATACGTCAACTTCTTAAACTTTTAAAATACTAGTGGTTATAATCTGCAGTGATACTCTGTCCATTTGAAATGAAGCCCCTAATAGGCTTTATCAAAATGCAGAAATAAACATTTCATTTTATAAAATGTGGAGAGCTTCAAGAAACCTGCAAACATTCTTGACCGGTTCTTTCAATTTCTGAGGAGGAAAACCAACAGCTAACAAAATAAGGGGGGTCTTTCAGGGTCACGGACTAGACAGCAGCTTAATGTAGCCACAGAAGCTCTACATGGTCGGACAAAGGGCGGATGGAATAAAGCCCGGGAAAAGCCTCTGGAGCCAATACAATGAGCAGATGACCCTGATCTCACCCTCCCTCTGTGCTTCAGTTTTCATTTCTCAAAAAGCATTTAGATCTTTTCAGCTCTATCAGGCCCTCTTCACACGCTCCTGTTCTGAGGGCCCGGAGGCAAACATCTTCCCACCCTTCCCCCCAAGTTGTCTGCACACAGTTCAGGAAGCATTTGTGTGTCACGGTGGGAGCGCAGGCTGAGCTGCAGGAACTTTCCATTTGGAATGAAAGGGAAAATCAGTGCCAGGCCGTGAACCGGAATGGGTCTTAAATTTCTCAGAGCTGGGGGGCTGGGTCACCTGGGGCCCCGCAGTCACAGCACACGTCGTTGCCCGTCATCCTCTGCACTTCGGAGATGATCTCCTTGGTCAGCTCTTGGACGATGTTGTTTTCTCCCGTGTTGTCGTCACCCTTGAAGGCGTTGTTTAGGGCTTCTTCTTTGCTGTTCTGTAGCACGGACATCCATCTGGAAGAACAACAGGGACGCCGCCATAAAGCTCCGGAACTGCCACCCCCCCGCCCATGGCCCACCTCTGAGGAACTTACATTTGACATTCCTGCTCGTCTTCAGCTTGGAAGTGGTACGTCCTGTCATCTACACGGCAAGAGACGTCTCATCATTTGGGAGCCCGGACAGTAACCCATACGCAATTCCAACAGGAAGTGGCTTAGACGTAAACTCAGGAAAACTCGGAACCCTCCACGAGGAAGTGAACGATCTGTATAAAATCCAGCACCCCCTCCTGTCCTGCACACGCCTGCCCTTGCTGGGCAATTGAGGCTTGAAAATCCAAATGAAGGAAGCTGTCTGTCCCTCCACTCGAGTCTAAAGAGATACAGCTTCCCAAAACTGAAGCTGTTCAATGAAAACCATCACTAGCCTTTCAAAAGCTTTATTTCTTTTTACCTTGCTACAGAGCAGGCCCCCCAAAAGTAATTGTTTAGGTGCTTTGAAAAGTAAAAACTTTTTTTTCTAAAGTAAGGAAAAGGGACACTGTGGGAAAACTGGGAAAATCTGAGTAGGATTCTTAGTTCACAGCATCCTACCATGGCCAACTTCTGGTTTTGATAGTTGTACATACTATTGAGAATGTGTGCAGTGTGCTATTGGACAATTGCACTAAGATGTTAGCATTCGGGGGAGCTGGATGAGGGACACACAGATATTCTCAGTCTACAATCAGCCCAAAACAAAGTGAAAAAGAAAATTAAATCGAAAAACAAAAAAAGGTAAGAGATCTGACTTCTCCAGATGGCAGAACAGTGACAAGTAGCGACTGTTGTTGGGGATACACAAGAAACCTCTGCACCCCTTAAAAGGAGCTAGCATGCCATCGTTCCGTAGTGGTTTCTCTAATCCTGAAAGCACCTTGGTCTTAGAACAGTTCTTGATGAGTTGACGGGTAGAGGCGGAGGCCCAGAGCGGTTAAGTGGCAAAAGCAAAGGTGGCCAGCAGCAAAGGAGCTGGGCTTTCTGACCCTTGGTCCGACCCTCCTCCTACCACACCATCTCCCTTTTCTCCTGACACCCAGGGGAATGAAATGACACTCTTTCTATCCCCACCCTATTACTGAGGAGAGGAATCAGGTTTAAGAGAACAGTTTCACGTTCAGAAAAATGAACTTAATTTTGTGATCGAAATATCAGTGGCTGAGTTGGGCTGAACCGTCAGGAGGATTTTCTATCAGGAGCGATGCCACTTGCCCTGCTCCCACCTCCCTGGTGTGCATGGCCTCACCTGGAGAGTGACCTGGAGGGAGGGGAAGGTCCACACACCACATTAAGTGGATCTCAGAGTTCTCGGGAAGCCGTGCTGATGGCAGGCAGTGCCGGAGGCATGTGCCAACCATGGAGCCACTCACGCCATGGCCAGACCAGGCCCAGCCCACTTCCTCTGGCTAATTCTGTATTGTAACGTGAACACTGGAGAAGCAGGGGAAACCTTCTGTGAAAACTCCCAACAAGAATGCCCTCCTATAGATACCCTCTCAAGATGCCTACGAATCAAGAACCATTTCTAGAAGCTTCAATTCAAAGGAGAAGAAAAGCAAGAGGAGATGGTAGAGTCATTCAGAGCCCCGACGTGACAGTGACCTGGGGAGGCTGCTTCTCTGCCCGAGGCTCTGGTTCCAACTGGCATGGAAGTCCCCAACTCCCTGTGGGTCTTTCCCGCTCAGGGGTCTGAACTCGATAATCGCCAGTCTCTCGACCTTCCCTCCCACTGAGGGTGACGGTGTGACTCAAGGATAAAGGCTCAGGACTTGAATTTGCAAAGGGTGGGGTCAATCTGTGGGCAACGGCATTGGACAAGCTCCCGGAAGGACTGGCCTTGCCACAGAAACGTTCTCCGTGAGAAGCCAGCACCGGCTGACAGCTTGAGCAGAGGGGAATCCCTGTCTGGGGGCAAGAACTATAAAGGAGGATGTTGCAGAAACAGAAGTGAAGCCAGTGGTCAGTCTGTTACCCTGGGCTCTGTGGGTGATTCCTCGACGGCTTTAGAAGGTGAGGGTCCAGAGGAGAGCGGCTCCTGGGGGTCTGGCAGACACACACCTAAAAGCTCCTCCTCTCTGCCTACCGCGGAGCTTGAGTTTTCTGTCTCCCACCACCCAAATGTTTGAGCGCAAAGGCGTCTTGGTGATACATGTCCCCCACCGACCAGGTCAGGAGAAGGAGGAGGAATCTGAAAGGGTACCAATCGTGTTTCCTGAGTTGGGTAGAGTAAGACCCGAACCCAAGTCCCTTCTTCTCAGGACGCTCATCAGCTCAGGACTCCCCGCTGTGTGGCGCTTACCTTGATGATTTGGAGGGTTGGACTGGTTTTCAGGTTTCTCTACAACAACCCAGACCCACATAGCATGGTAACAAAGCATTTTCACTACAGATACTCCAAGGGGAGAAGCACCTTTTGAAAATGAGCTGAAGATGAAAACTACGTATATATATTTGGATTCATTCTACCCACTGGAGGACGCAGCAAGAATAGATGAGAGGTTTTTTCAAAGATGACAATGGACTCTGGCAGATTGTGCCTCAAACCAGACGTGGGGGACCCTTTGGGGATTGGAGACTGGACGCCCCAACTGAAGATGGGGCATCTGGAGCAAAGGTATTGGTGGAATGAATCCTGGCAAATGTCAGGGCGTTCATGCGTGGCCAGATTTACCCAGGACTGCCTCCCACACGTCTAAGGCAGGCAGTAATTCACGCTCAGTGGGTAGGAAGGCACACTTCCCATCACCGACCCCACCCGCCTCGCGTCTGACCTGCTGTTGTAATGTGCAGGTTGCAGAGTTGTTCACAAGTCTGAAATAAATGCGTCTGCACACATGGCCCGGAATCGGGGCTCCCACAGGGGGTGCCTGTGGCGAGCCGAGGGAAGTGGTCGCATCTCCCTGGGCACGTGCGTGCCCAGCTCAGACAAGCTTAGTTAACTACTACTTGCTAATCAGTTACTAAAGAGGAACACGCTGCTTATTATGGGTTATCGCTTGAGAAAACCGGAAGACCTACACCCCTCCAGTGCTCTCTAGCCCCGGGTAACATCAGATTATACCATCAGGTTGTCTCCCTTTAAACTGGTCTCTAGAAGCAGATAGCCCCTGCAGTGGTCACACTTTAAACTATGGTCAATTCTCCTCGTTCACACCGTCTTGTATGAAAGAAGGATCTGAGCAAGCTTCAATGAGAAGGGCAGATGAGTCTGGGGCTTAACTAGAATGAGCAGGGACACGGGGTTGGAAGCAGGATATAGTCAAGTTTTATTTTACAAATCAGTCCAGAATCTGAAGAACAGGACAACACCTAAACCCTTTCCCCACACCACGTTGTTTGACACTCTCCTAGAGCTTGGTACAGAGCGTATTAGAATGGGGGTCCAAGGGTTAACCACTGTGGGCGTCCGTCTCCTCACTCAGCGAGTGGGGATGACAGTTTGCTGTGAGCGTTCGATTACTCGTGGATCGTAAATAACTTCCCAGCCTTCAATAATCCAAACCAACAGACTCTTACAAAGCAGCCTCCCCATGCTGGGGACACTGTGGCCGTAAGACAGACCTTTCCTCTATAAATACACCTCTTGGGCCCAAGTTCCTAGTGACCTCCTTTTCAAAGGGGATCTGGCCTCTTTCCTCTCCCCAAACTGTAAACATGCCACACAACACTGCCAAGAACAAAAGGCCTATCATTTTCTTTATGACTCTTCACTAGTCCTTTCTTTGTCCTTAGGGTATGTATGCTGTGTGAACACTCGCCATAATAGATGGTTCTGTGGTGATTCTTCTGTGTATGTCCCAAAAAGAAAATCATACAGAAGCAGAAAGACTAATTCTGCGGTAGGGAAGACACACCAATTTCCAAAATGAAAGCTGCAAGGGCCCTGCTGAAGACCTGACGCTTGCAGTTTGCACCATTTCTAACATCACCCAAATCATGGAAGCTTGACAACAGAATTGTCTTTTTTATATAATTAAGTGAAGGGATTTTAGGCTTGAGGGCTGATCTATGTTTACAAATGGGAAAACTGAGGCTGGGAGCTGAGACAACCTATCTGGCTTACAGAGCCACGAGGAGAACAGAACCAACCTCAAAGTCAAGTCCTAACCTGGAGAGACCAGCAGGCCAACAATTGCGAGTGGGAAGAGAAGGCATGCGTGTCACCTGAAATAAAGGCATTTGTCTTCGAAAACCAAATCTTTAAAAACACAGTGTGAAAGAGGACCAATGCCCTAAAAGACAGGTTAAAATAATTTCTCTGTGGCATAGCGTCCAAGAAATAAACTTACGTGAAATAAGGTCAAAACATTTTTTCTCCTCAGGGTTGGTCTTCACTTGACACGTTAGTAGGTTGAGTTTTGCAGGAGGCCGGTTAGCCTGATCAAAAACATAAAATGGAGATGGGTGGGAAGGAATGGAAAATCCCACAGTATCATTCTTCATTAAAATAGAGAAAGAATAGGGTTTTCACTAGTTTGCAAAGACAGCTTTCAGAAGGCAGATTTTATGTGGGAAGGCACGCCAGAGGCATATCACAGCATGTCCTTGAATCTCATCTCCACAGAGGGCAACTGCCCCTCCCTGTAAGGGGCGCTCGGTGGCCTATACACCCAGCTAGCCAGGGGGACAAGAGCTGCTGGCTTAAGGCCAATGGCAGTGGGCTCCCTGGGATCAAAACGCTCCATGGCTAGAGCCCGATTTCTATTGACATGCATACGGTTGGCCGGGTCACTCGGGTACCCAGCTCAGTATCTGGTGATCTTACAAGTATTTTTCCCATCATAAACACTCACTTCCAGAGAAAGTAATCTCACAGCACAAAAATGACAGAGAAAGAATTTTCCCTGCTTTCTGAAGTGACGACAGATAACAGATTCATAATCCTAAATGCCAGCCATCTGTCATTAAGTTTCAACAAAAGCAACCTCATTCACATATGTATCCCCCAACACCCCCACACAATGGTAACAAGAGCACAATACGTTTTTGTTAGAAATGTGTCAAAAATGGCTTGTAACACTTCAAAAAATATCGTATTTAGTCCCAAGAAGCAGAAGGCGGAGGGTAAGAAGATAATTTCAGAAAAAAATTGTGAATGGCAAAATGACTCTTAGAAATTTTGGCGGAATCTCCAAATATAAATGGGCTTATCTTACCCACCTACAAAGCTGCTACCGGAAAGATCAAATGAAAAGCCGTGAACTTCAGGCATTCTAGTTCAGCCCTTCCTATGGCCACCCGCTGCCTTGAGAACTTATAAAAGCTTGGGTTTGGGATTAATCAAGATATACACACACAGGCATCTACACCGGGGCAGACTGTGAGATCCTCAAGCATTCACAGACCCTCCCCAGTAAATTCTCACAGAGCTGGGGGTGAGGAGGGGTCGTCTCCACTAAAACAGGACCAATCCTCGTAGTGGGAACAATCTGGGTTTGATAATAGGAAATTTGGATAAGCAGAAGGTAGATAAACAGGGTTGTACTAGACGCTTCTAGCTTGTGGCTGTGTTGACCTCATCTTGCAAATGGACTCCCTGGACAGTCTGCACGATCTGTGGGTGCCTAGCAGAATCCCTGGCTCACCAGAAACCAGTGTAGGAAGACTCCAAATTCTCCCTAATGTTGCAAACCCCGTCAATCCAATTTTGGATCTTTGCCAAAATTGATTCTGGCCCACCCCGGAATCAATACACCAAACGATATATTTCTACAGTGCCAAGAAGGAGCCCACACCACGGACATAACCCAGCATAACATAACACTTTAGTACAGGTGTTCAATCCCATATAAAGTCTGTGTCTATTCTGTTACCTGCCCAGGCCACACAACTATCCACATGCATTTAGGTGACATTCTTGGCCTACTTCCAAACTGCTGGGGTCCACTGAGTCTTAGATTCAGGGGCAGCATGCACTTTGGGAAATATAGAAAAACAGTGCCATCATTTAATTCACCTACAGAACAGGTCTATCTAATTCATCAGATGCTAGCGTTCCTTGAGAGCCAAGCTGAGAAGCCCTGGTTTAGTAGGAAACTCAGGAAGGAGCAGAACCCTAAAGACTTCCTGTTTGCCACGGAGGCAAGGATTATCAGTGAAGCTCCCGTTTTAATCACGCAATTCTATTTTTGACCTCAATTTGGTAGGCCTTGAAAAGGAAGTTTGTAGTCTTCTTTCTGCGTGACTGATAATCATTTTAAAAAAATCTAGATTGTGTAAGAACCAGCAGACATTTCTTCCAGCTTAGCACAGTCCCCAGTCTTTGGCTGTGTGGCCAAGCTATGAATTTGGCAAAGACGACATCTAATTAGTTATTTTGTCCCAAGAACGACTTCTCTTCCCAGTGCCAGAAAACACAATTAGCCTTGGCTAACGGGGGATAATACCAACTTGGGTTTTCATTGCATTCATCCCGGATGTTACCCCTGTCCCTTTCTGAGGACAGAGAATACAATTTCATTTCCCGAAGGCTGCCAGCTTCCTGGGAAGAACCTTGTTTTCCTAACAGTGCAAAATACACACTGTGCTTCCACAACTTAAAAACCCGATTCTCAGCTGAGTGCCAGACAGTGCTCTTAGTTTCCCATATACTAGGTCAAGTCTTTGAAAAATTGCTTCCCTCCCGCCGGCACCGCCCCGACGGTAAATCAGCAAACTCAGGGAGATGCTGGCTAAACAGGTAAGCCACATAGGAGCCCAATCCAAACAAAACCAAACAAAAAGGCATCTCTCAACTCCCGTTCTCGGCAGCGGTTAGCTCACATCACCGCTGCCAATGCTCTGGCTGCAGGAGCACAGGGTGACAGGGCTCTGCCTTTTGGAGCGAGCACAGGGGCCGAGGGGAAAGGAGCGGTCCGCCCTGGGGGGGGAGGGGGGGCCTGCCTAGGAGCCACAGACTGTCCCGGCCTGGCAGAGGGACAGGGCCCCCGCCTGCCACTCCTCCAGCCACTCGCTGCAGGCCCAGGCTGGAGGCAGGATAAGGCATCTAGAGCACAGATTTTCTGAAGAGGGTTCCCCCCAGACACAAAGCACAAATTACATCTGTGAGGGGTGTGACAAGCTGAGCTGTCTGCATGCTGGTGAAGTGTACTATCTGCTCAAATATGGGGCAACCCATCAAAATGGAAAGAAAACTAAGCCTCTATGTCTTCTGAGAGGAAGCTCAAGCAATGGAAGTGAGACAAACCAAAGTTTATGGCGTCGACAGAGGGTTACGAGGCCTGTTTCCATTGCTCGGGAGGGAGAGGAGAAGCACGCTTTGGCTTAAGCTGAGGCCCTGCGTCTAATGAAACAAATACCCGAGATGACTTCAGAGTCGTGAACAAGCCTGAAATGAAACTCAAGTCTTATTTTATGACGTGTTCTGCACTGAGGCAGTTAATCTGCGTTAAAACAAACAACCGAGTGGAAAACAATTTGAAAATAAACCACAGAATCACAGGTGTTTAGAGCGGGGAGGGAACCCAGCTCTCCTCCAGTCGAACAGTCTTAATGTTAAAAAGGTGTGGCGACTAAATGAATGCGCTTCCTTTAGTCTACAGCACGCAGACCCACACACAGGGGCACATGTCTACCGTGTTTCCCCGAAAATAAGACCTAGCCGGACCATCAGCTCTAATGCCTCTTTTGGAGCAAAGACCCGGTCTTATATAAAACCCGGTCTTATAGTAAAATAAGACCGGGTGTTATATTAGTTTTTGCTCCAAAAGAGGCATTAGAGCTGATGGTCTGGCTAGGTCTTATTTTTGGGGAAACACGGTATATGGAAAGAACATTACTCCAGGTCCAAACTGCATGGCCCCCGAGGGCGTGGTGATCTCCATGGGAACAGTGAGGCTGGATTTCAGTAAAGAGAAATGACCTGTATTTGCCTAGGCAAGTGACAGTCAGTCACCTAGGCCAGGCATCCCAAGAGATCCCTACAGACAACACTTGACATATGCTAGTTGTACTGTCTCCCTCCCCCAGGGCAGGCTCGGTGAAAATGAAGAGCCCCAGTGGGCCTACTGCAGGGCCATCCTTCAATGGGCTTTTCTTCTATTTCCTTTCTCCTAAGTACTGAGAAGGGCTGCTTCTCTCGAAGCCACTCTGAGTCATGATTTTTCTATAGGGGCCTGAAAAGCCCATCTGCGCTACTGCCTAGAATTGCTTTTCCTTCACCAGGGGAACTGGTGGGAACAGGGGAGGGGACAGGGAACTGGTGGGAGGGGGAGGCTCAGGGCTGTCCCCATTACATCCACTCACAGGACTGAGGCCGCCAACTAATGTGCACACAGCAGCAGGCCTCCTGCTTGGGCAATAGAAACGCAGGCCACCACCAGTGCTCATTAGCGACAAAAGGGCAACCGACTCAGCCTTTAGACATTTTCAAAAATGTCCACTGGCCTACACGGCTGTCACCAGAGCCCATCACATCTAATTCTACGGTGAAGAGCACCGTGGTGTGAAGGGCTGTGTTTGTGGCTGTGGTCACAATCTCTGGTGTCCGAAAGAGAGATTAGGAAATCATTTTTTATTCTGATTGGGTTTTAACAGGTTCAACGTACAGGGCTCAGTTTCTTGCATGGGCAGCGGTACGCAGGATGACAGACAAAGGGCTTGATTCAGGTTGGGCGCAGCGTGTTACATTTCTATACTGAAATCACTGAAACCTCTCCTCTGGGATTTCTGATTCCCAGAGTCCTGACCACGTAAATGCTTTTCCCTTAATGGAAAACTAGAAACCCTCCCAAGTGCGACGTTCCATTTCCAGAGACAAAGGCAGCTGGGGAGCGGTTTGCTGTGTTTTTGTTTCTAGAAGTCACAGCTTCTGAATAAGGACCCCCAGCTCATCAGTTATTCCTGACTCTGTTGGATAATGAGAGATGACGAGGCTCCCCCCACCTCTGGAAAAGCATAAAGGGGATGCAGGTGTACCGAATGGAAGACGGACCCAAACACGCTGTTCTTAACAGGGGCCGTCTTTAAAACGCATCCTTTATACCAAACACACACAGGACACCTATGTCCTGTCAGTTCATTAAGCTCTTCGCGCGTCTCACTACAACAGAGACCATGAATTAACAGACAATACTTACAGTACCATGGGATATGGTCAGAAAACCATTCTTGACTGAACATTTCCTTTTCTGCCACACTTTTCGGATCCTTCCAGATAAACGGGGGGAAAATAAACAAGAGTTTAGAAATTCTGGACGCAGGAGACAATGAACACACATGGAACATAGTAGCGCCACCCACGTACCCGTCGCTTTTCTTGTAGAGGTTGCCGTTGCGCTCGGTCCCGTGTTCTTTGTTTCCCTGAGGCTGATGAAGGCTGTAGGCTGTACTCTGGCGAAGCTGGGAATCCTAGAAATGGTCAAGAAGTTGGTTTTAATCCTGTCCAGAGTCCAAATTTCTAAAAAGCAGCACACAAAGGAAACTCACGCCCTTAAATTGTTTTGAAATTAGAGAAACTTCCCCTTCTCACCGCATCAAAAAAGTGACAAAAAAAATTCATATCCAGGAACTCATATATGTCACGTACCAGGCTTGAGAAGAGAAATGTCAAAAATCAGTATCCCCAAACTGGCCCAAAGGATGATTCATTTGAAAGATACAAGGTTTTACTTAATTATGAGCCTTTAGTCCCTAATAATGGCAAGAAGCTCCTGACGTGGCGAAAGATGCCCTGGAAAAGGAAGGTAACATGTCACGTTGGAAAAGGCAGGGATGTAAAGCAAAAAAAAAGGAAAAAAGGGGGCAATATTCGCCCTCTTACTTTAGGCAAGTTACTTAAGCTCCCTGCTTCAGTTTCCTCTTGGAAAATAGGAAAACAATACCCAGTAAGGATGGTAAATATAGTAAGGCTTGAGTAGGACAATGCATGTAAACACCTGGTACATGACAGGTATAGAGCAATAGTCACTTCCTGACCCCATGACCCCAGGAGGAGCCATGGCCCTGAACCTAAGCGCTTCAGCCTCAGGGTGGACCATCCACTTGGTCAGCTGAGAAGGGCAAAGTCTAGCCCTCAGCATCTTAAGGGCAAGGACCATCAGTGGAACCTGGGCTTCCAACACACGCTCAGCTGTGCTTACCAGACGATACCAGAAGTCCTGAGCTGAGAGCGGCAAGGGGCCGCCAGTCAGCGCTGGAAATGCTGGACGACATGAGGAAACAAGGGGAGCACACATGGACGGAGTGCAGTGAACCAGGCTAGCACCTGCCTCTAACTGTTGCTGAGAAGCCCCATCCAGCTCATTCCATAATGGAAGAAACAGACACAATGAAAGTAAGTGATTTGCTCCGGACAGAGTTAGTTGGAGCCAGAGTGGAGAGTGGGAGGGAATTCTGCCTCCCACTCGGATGCTCCTTCCCTCACACCGCGCCCTCACCAGCGGATGTCCCAAGAGACCAGGGCTGGTCTCATGTGTACCACCAGGCACATGAGGTGGTACTTCCCCAAACGAGGGAAGAACTAATGCATGACAAGGAATGTGATCCGAACTGAGAGTGTATGTACTAAGAAGTGAAGACCAAACGGGGAAACCACAGGACAGTCTGGAGGCAGAGTTTTAAAGATGAAAGCAAAACCTGGAAGAGAATAAAGGGAGGGTATTCACGACAGAGAGGTACACACAGAAGCACAGAGGGGAAAGTGGCAGCTGTGGCCGCCCTCCACGGAAATAAGGACAAATAATGTCACCAACGTTAAGGCCAGTCAAGTGGACAGACAGGCTCGAGTCCCAGGTAAGACTGCATCTGAAACCAACAGCAAGCCACCTGGATTCTTGGCAGTTTTACATCAGATTTCTGAAGCATTAAAGTTTTTAATTTTGATGAACTCCAATTTATCTACTGTTTCTTTTGTAAGTCTGTAGATTAGATGTCACATTTAAGAAATCACTGCTGAATCCAAGGTCGTGAAGATTTATCCCTGTTTTCCTTCAAGAGTTTTATAGTTTAGCTCTTACATTTAGGCCTTCGATCTATTTTGAGTTAATTTTGATTCTGGTGTTAGGTAGGGGTCCAAATTCATTCTTTTCTTTGTGGCTATCCAGTTGTCCCAGCATTTGTTGAAAAGACCGTTCTTTCCTCATTGAATTGTTCTTGCACACTTGAAAAATCAATCGAGCATAAATGTAAAGGTTTATTTCTGGACTCTCAATTCTGTTTCATCGATCGACGTCTACCCTTATGCCGGTCCCACGCTGTCTTGATTATTGTGGTAAGCTTTGTGGTAAGTTTTGAAATCACAAAGTGTGAGTCCTCCAACTTTGCTCTTCTTTTTCAAGATTGTTTTATGGCTATTCTGGGCTCCTTGCATTTCCATATGAATTTTAGAATCAGCTTGTCAATTTCTGCAACAAGGCAGCTGGGATTTTGATTGGGGATTGCACCAGATCTGCAGATCAATTTGGGAGGTACCGGCATCTTAAGAATATTAAGTTTTTTTAAAAATAAAAAGGAATATAAGTCTTCTATTCCATAAACATGGGTTGTCTAGTACGGATTTTTTAACTCTGAAAAATATATAAGGTAACTCTGCAAAAAACAAAAACAAAAACAAAAAACCAACTTCATCTGAGAAATCAATAGTGTGCTCAGGCATTCCATTACGGAATTGACAACAAAGCCTGAAGAAACAGACCCCAAAATAGGAGAAACGTCCTCATTTTCCACAGGGAGTTCGCATAACACTTAGGCCTCTAGACAGCTAGGCAAACAGCTCATTCGTCAGATACGGATGGTCTCAGCTCCCGTATTCTCTCAAAATGGCAGTATGTTAGCAATGATCATTTAGAACAAACCCAACTTTAAAATGTAAACATCACTGGGAATAAATGCAGTGGGGAGGAAAACAGAGAAATACCGCTCACCTATATGAATCTCTGTGAAAGGCTAAAAATATACCTGCCAAAAGACTAAATTCACAACTAAGGATATGTCTATTGATTTGGGGAGGGAAAAAAGCCCTGCACTAAATAAATGGTGAAACCATGTGACAGAACTGCTAAAAGTGTTTATGTGAAGCACATTAATCACGACTCTTGACAGGTCTTACGAAGAGGATGAAGGACATTCTTCTTTTCAACAGAATCAGACCCAGAAGTTAAGGAAGAAATTACTGTTTTATTCTTCAGACCAGGCATTTCTTGAATCGATTGAAAATGCAAGCAAATCTGAAGCTGTAAAATTTAAAATTTGTACGTAAGAGCCATGTAATTTAACATAAAATGGAATGTGCTTTAGAACTGATTAGTTTAGCATCCTCAAGGTGACTTCTAGGTGACCCAACAAAAATAGCCTTTCTTTACCTGTTTATATAGGTGTTTTATATAATACCTGATCAAGTGAAGGAGTAACAAAGGAAGGTGACCTTTCCACATAACAAAGACTTGGATTGAATGGAATATAATCCAAGGGAAAAGAGCTTTTCTTTCTGGGAGAAGAAGAATCTAACCCAGAGGCAACTGGCCATGGGGTCCCTGTTGCCCTGATTTTCGGAGACTCTCCAACGTCCTCTGTTCTTAGTCCAGGATGACCTAAGACTGGACCAAGTGGGCCTGGCCGCGTGGAGACTGTTTGTGTGTCTGAAGCAAATAGGCCAAGTGGGCATTTTATGGACCTTCAAAAGGCTCTCACAAAATTCTATTAATATCCACATATCCTCTATCCTGTGACATCCAAACAAGTCCTCAGATCCCAGGCACTGTCCATGAACTTAAGTTTTGTGTGGCCGTCTGAAGAATTAACCATTGGGTCCTGCCACGACAGAAGCCACCCAGATGAACAGTGGACTAAATGTGTGACACCTTCAGGAATGAGGGGGAAAGCGTGATGCTGAATATATGACATGTGTACATCACATTGGAAGTATTCCCGAGCTCTGTAAGACTCGAGAACATAAAAACTTTTTCTGTCCACCTCTCAGAAAGTCTGTGTCCAAACAATTCTTGTGATGAACGGATTGCCAAGGAGTCCCCTCTGCATGTTTAGTTTCCCTGCCAAGGAAGGGCTGTGATGTCCAACTCATTCTCATCTTCCCAAGGTATGACAGGTGTGTCTACACACGACACCACTAGCTGCTGGAGGCTTTGTTAAGCAAGCACTAGGCCACGGCCTAAGAACAGTGCTTTCAGATCTCATCACCACCTATCCTCCATTATATCTGGGTAATTTCTTAAAATAATCTGACACAAGATATTAAAGTCATATAATACAACTGAAAGAGAACAGGCTTCAGTGGAACAGACCAGGGTTCAAATCCTGGCTCCGACTCTAATAAGTGGGCTCCAGCCACGTGTTTGTCCCCTCTCTCTGACTCAAGTTGTAAACGTGGGCTAATCCCGTCTGCCCTGATAGGCACTGTACGGATTACTGATCACATTTGTGAGGTGCCTGGAAAAACCTGTGAAGCGAGGCAAGTAGGAATTGCCATGACAATGACAGAGTGAGGGGCAGTGGGGACGTGCATCTCTGAATCATCCTCCAAACCCCCTGCCCCGCACTGGGAGATGCCTCTTGTTGCAGCTGAGCTCCTGCTAGAGCTCTCATCACACTGGACCCCAGGGACTTTTCTGACCACACCCCCAGACTGGGAGCCCCTTAAGAAGTGAGAACTGTATCTATCTTATTCTGCTTGTTTGAGCGGTGCCTGCCGTAGAGTGGCTGCTAAGAAAATGGCAGTTGAGTGTGTGAACCCACAAACAAGTCCCCCATGAAGGCAGACTGAAATGAAGGCCAGTGCTAGGCCGCCCGGCTGGGCAGGAGAGGTGGGGAAAGGGACACCTGGCCAGAGGGGCTGATGGAGGCCCAAGTCGGGCATGAGATGACATGCAAGCCCAGACCAGAAAAGTCAGGGTCACAGGAGAACCATGGCCGTGATGGACCTCTGCTAACCTGGACCGCACATGCTATCCAACCACATGCTACCAGACATGGACACTTTAAAAGGGGGTAGAGCAAGCTGAGAAAAAGAGAGAGACCGTACTCAAGATCTCTCAAGTGGGAAAAGCACTGTGGTTTCAGCGCTCAGGCCTGTAAGACCATCTCCCCGAGCCTCGGGCCTGCCCCCAGAAGCACAGGGCTCCGTTCTTACCATCAAACAACATGCCCACAGCCCAGTTTTGGCAGAAAACCTGCCAGCACTGCAGTGGGATCTGCACCGGCAGAACTCCACTGGGCGAGCACACATGAGATGGGGATGGCAGGAGCAGGCAAGGCTGATGGAGCGGGCGCATGCAACAACCAGCAGTATGGAGGGGTTTTCACTTTGCAGAAGGGATTTTTGCCACACGTTAAAAGTACGGTGCATGGACAGGTGCTCACGGTACAATGTGTCAACTCTTCTGTAACTCTGAAAATTTTCGTAATAAAATGGAAAAATCAAACCATAGTATGCTCTTTACAGAGAGCAGAAATATCAAAAACAAAATAGGAATGCCAGTGATTTGGAGGCATAGGGGGGCACGGGGCGCAGAACGGCAGTCTCCTTTCCAAAGTGAGGCCACAGGGTGAGAGGGAGCAGCAGCCCAAAGCCACCATATGCAACAGCCACGTTCTTCACGGAGCCCGAGAGTGATGGTTGAGATTTATGGGCAGGAACAAGGAGACTGGCTCCTACCAACCATTAATGCAGCTTCCTCAGGGCACGTTACCTAAGTTTTATAAACTATAATTATGTAGTTACAGTTAGAATTTTTAGAACACTGAATAAAAACCACCAACACTTTTAGTTTTCTAAGCCACAGAAGAGAATCCAAGAAAAGGGAATGGGAGCCTAAACAATGCCAAAAATGCCAATTCTCACTGTGATTGGAGGGACACAAGATGGAACCCCAATCAAAGAAACTATCTTAAAATATACAAAATTTCACTCATACATATTTGGTTGTTACTTGCAACTGTGTTCACAGACTGTCCAATTTTTGGAATAGCAGCATCAAAAGGCAATGCAGAGTGAGATATACAGGAGAGACTCTATACTTTACAGAACATTTTTTATTTCACATTCCCAATGAGGAGACTGGTGAGTTCGGTCTTTGGGCATCAACCAAAAGGGTGGCAGCAAAGAAGCTTCACTTGACCTCTGTGTGCAATCTGAGGCAGAGGGGCTGGTCAACAAAACCCACAAAACAACAAACCATAACAATTTCTGGTCTGTGCTGGGACATTTGTTTTACTTTTCTGCAGAGCTATAAATAACTGGTGTCTGACAACAGCGTTTTCCCAAACGGCCCAGCTCTGCACGGCCACAGGGAACATGGCCCTCACGCTGGGCCCGGAGGGCTCCTGAGCGCCAGCACCTGCTCTTCTGTTTAACCCGGGGCCTGGGTCACAGGTTGGACCCTCCTTCTCCGACAAAAGCAGCTCTCAACCATCCCTTTGATGCCCTGGGGGGCAGGCTGCCTCCCCGGCGACTGGCTCCCTCACTTGGCACCACCTCTTCTCGTTACAGTTAAGCCACTATTCTCTCACACTCCAAGTTCTTTCTAGGTTCCTTTTCTGCTTATATTCGAAGTTTGGGAATATCAAAGTGTCAGGATGTGTATTCTCTCGACTGGGAGGAAGTCGCCATGCAGTGGGTAATTTCTAGCACTAACCTATAACCTCCATCTGCCAATCTGTCACTCAGCTGACCCTTGTTCACCAAGGGCCTTCTCAATGAGCAGTAAGGTGCTACAATGGGATGGCAGGAAAGGCATAAGAGCATCCTCAAGCTGCTCAAAGTCTAGCCTGAGAAGAAGCACCTGTGTGCTTGAAGACGCAGCCCACAACCCAGAAGGAATGTGGTGTGACTGAATTAAGTCTTTCAAACAGAACATGGTGTATGAACTTAGATCCCTGGGGCTTGGGGAGCAGGGGCCGCGCTCACTCCAGAGGTTTAAGATGGACTCGAAGGTCAAGCAGAATTCAGCTCTTTGGTGTGTGTGTGTGGGGGGCACGCTTCGTTCTCACAAAGGAACAACAGCAACCACATAAACTGCAAACCTGGAGGATTCCCATTTCACTAATATTTGTGCATTCAAATTCTTTTAGCCTTCAATAAAACCCACTGCTATTGAGAGACAAAGTGTTAAAATTTTAAATGCTACTAGCTGTTAATATATACATGGAAGAAACTATTTTTTGAAGTTCATGAAGAAAGCATGCACAATTCTCCAATTTATTAAAATACTGAACTACTTACTCTCCTAGACTTCGGTCACAAAAGGTAAATGCATTTGGGAGAGAAACAACAATATTCAGTTACAGTACAGGAACTTACAACAAAACAGGGCAGACCAAACTGCCAACAGTGAACTTCATGCTCTGCTAAGTAGTTTCACAGAATTATTTATCTGAGACCTACTAGCGATACATTTAAACACATTCCTTTATTGACAAGGAAGCAGATTTATGTTAAATTTCACATTATAATATCCACACCGTAGCAAACATACCACAAAATTACCTAAGAAATTTACTTTTTAATGTTTTTTTAACGAGCCCCAGAAGCACAAATTATCACTGTGAATGTGTTAGCATGCAGAGAAGTGATTATATGAAAAGATGACGCCAGAGAAACAAAGGTGTTTTCCTGCCCATCAGAACGCAGCTGTAAGAAAATCTAGCTCCTCACACTTCACTGAGCACAGTCTCAGGGCTGGAAGACTCGCAGCCCCCGGTTACCGCTGATGCCTATGTGGGCAGGGTCCACGTGTCTCAGGGCGGGGACACCAGAGTTCCAGGTAGAAACCAGTGGTGTAAGTAACGAATGTCTACGTGACAGAGAGGCTAAGAGTTACTCGTCTAGAACCGACAGAACAGAAAAGGTTTATACATGGCCATTAAGGCTGGTATTTAATGCTTCCCCAATGAAATGAACATACTTTAAAAAATGGTTTTTTGAAACCAAACTTAAAGAACTGAAATGTTGCAGTGCTGCTCGATACAGCCCCAGAGAGAACCTAGAAGACATGGATTTCACCTTCCTCAGTCCCAAAGCCTCCGAGACATAGTATAAAATAAAACAGCCCTACTTCAAAATTAAATCCCCTCACCTCTTTCTGTTCAACCTGCAATGCTGATTTCAAAATATCCCGGAGCTGTATCAACTGCCTTCTTTCTTCATCCTGGGCCTGTTTGATCTTTAAGGAAAACAAAAGAGAGAGAGGATCGACTGATGTACGGTGAGATGCTGGCACTCACAGGGCATTCCCACACCTAAGCGACGCTTGCCTCCCTCACTGGTCAAACCTCCCCCAGCCAAGACGGAGGCAGGGAACGGGGATGCCACACTCCACACGACTACCAGGCTGGTCGTGTCTGGGCAGTGCAGCAGCAAACACAAGATTATACAGAAACAACATTTACAGGAAAGCGTTTGCTGCACAAAAACTGTTTTAACACTGATGTGGCGGGTGCAGGGTGGGGCTGCTTACTGTGTGAAGATCTGTGGAAAGTGTCTCAATGGAAGGTTTGAGGCTTTCAACTGCCTTTAGTCCATCCTGAAAAAAACTAGGAGGAAAAAAGAGGAAACACAGGTTGTGTTTCATAAAAGAGAAAACAATTTTGTTAGATGGAGGAAAAAACTCCTTTAAAGGAGTACAATTAACATCATTATGTAATTCCTGGGGGAAAACACTGTACGAACTGAACCTTAAAATATCAGGCAAATCAAGAATACAAAGACACTCAAAACTATTAGAGGCAAATAGAAAAGGAATTGTAATTAGTCAAAATATTTGTGATTTTTCTTGACCCATTAAAATGAGCCCCAAAGTCTCAGCTGATAATGGGAAACAGGACTGATAAAGGCACAAAGGCTTTTGGCTGGAAGTGGAAGAGTCTGCGGCCAGAAAAGCATGGGGTGCAAATAAGAATAATACAGGAAAAAATGTCCTTTGGCAGGTGATAGCGAAGTGGAAAAGAGAAAGAATGCAGAAGAAACTAAGCAGGTTTGATGCACGTGAATGGCCCATGCTCCACCTGCAGAGTGTGGAAATGGAGTTGGAGAAGTTGAGATCAAATACCAAAAGGAAACTGTTTTGGTTTTTTTTTTAAACTCAGAATGCAAGGCTTGTGAAGTCATTTATAGTAAGTGATTCCGGAAATACAACAGAAGCTAGACAAGTTTTTCTGCAGCAGCGATAGGCTGATGTTCAGAACTCGCTCAGAAGCGTGGTATGTGTAACCCTTTTGAGAGAAATAAAGAAAACGTTTCCCAATGAGCTTAGGCCAGAGGTCAAACCCTGTGACAAGTATGTGATGGCCATGTGCTGTCGCTCTGCCTATTGCTCCAAGCTTCAATCCATGCCATCAGCTCCTTCACCACAAATCCACATGGGGCACATTTCAGGCACGCAACACGCATTGAATGAAAAGTAAATGAAGGAAGAAAGGAAGGAAACAGAGTCTACAAATTCTGCCAGTTTATTGGACACAAGGAGACTACCCTCAAAAAGTGCTCTGGGTTTCACGTGTGCCCATGTGAGGTGATGTTTATTACTTTTAAACTCTGCAATGGTCCTGTGGGAATTTCCTGTATCGTGTACGTAATAAACAGGAGGAGCTGTAGAAACAATGCAACATGACACTTAATACAGTCATTCCAGGGGGCAGGGAGGGGAAACATACACACAGGAAGTGGGTTATGAACCATTACTAGCTAAGCTACTGGGAATCACAGAAGCTGGGCTATTAGGACTTTCTTACCTTAACTTTTCGATATACGCATAATTCTTCATTCCTATATTTGACCTAACTCATGCTTTTGAATATAGAATATGCTTCTGCCAGTGTGTCAGAGTGTGACAGTGATTTCTGCATGTGTCTGTGCCGACTGTCAGGGCAGAAATGCCACGTCCTACGCTTCTCTGTGCATTCCACTCCGAGCACACTGGCCAGCACACAGCCGTACTCCTTTTACATTGAAAAGGAAATTTAGGAGAACAAGCACAGGAATGGGAAACTGAGCTTTTCCCTTTTGTCATGAACTCAACTGGTCTTTGTGTCTAGTTTCAGTTATTTTCTTTATATAACTATTTCCTTAATCACTTCAAATTCTTGTGAAATAGGTAGGAAAAGGTGTGGGGGGAGAAAAGGTGGAGGGGGAGCAGGGAGGGCGAGAGGGGTAGGAGGAACGAGGGGATTGGGGAGACAGAGGGAGAGAGGGAGAGGGAGAAGGAGAGAACAATGAACCCTGGGATAGGGAACAGGAAAACTAGCACAGGAGATCACCATGGAAATGGTCCTGCCTCCTGGGGAAAGGGAACAGGTGCACAGCTCCAAGAATCTCTGTGCCTGGCAACTGTCCCCACAGTGAGAGAGAGAGCCCTGTGGGGGGGCAGGGGTCAAGTGCTCAGAGAGGTGTTTCTCATCAGAGACATCGTGTCCTTGTGACACTGGACAGCGTGCTGGGAATAACGATACCAATTTGCTTTTCACCTTTGTAATCACCTAGGCCGTCCTGATCATCGGCCTGGAAAACCTCCTCCCTCTGATTTTCCAAATCCCTATCTTTCTGTACCCTCCTACTGAGGCATGTTTTGGCACCTAGGTATAAACTTCAAAATGTAACCAGCCCTGGCCTTAGGGAAAGCGTCAAAGAAAGGGGTTGTCACTGCTTTGCTGACTGCCATCATTGTGACATTCCTAAGCAAAAACCCCTGGCACATTTTTCTTAGGTTGAACGTGTTAACACTTTTCCAAGGTTCAATCAAACCATGTTTATCATTAATTTGACCAACTATCAACTACTGGTTTATATGAAACGCTTTCTAGCCTGCCTACCAAAGTCTCAAGCCTTTACAATATACCCATTAAGATTGAATCTTTCAGATCCCACCAAGCAGGGTGGCCCCTCTGTCCTCCTCCAGACTTTATGGCAACACACCACCCTTAGGGCGGCCGTGACCTGTCTGTTTTCTGCGCCCTGCCCCTCCCTCTCACTAGTACTAGTTTGTCCAGGGCACTGGACCTGAGTCTCATTCGACTGTACCCCAAGATCATCAAGCCACAGCTGGTCACAGTGGTTCTCAGCAGGGATTTGCTCAAAGAACAAGTCACTTCAACACTCACTACCACCTTCTGACACATGACTGTTTTTGTTTGTTTTGTTGCTGTTGTTTTAAAGAGTGCCCTATTTCTAGATTCCACTAGAGAGTAGGATAAAGGAACTAGGTAGAGATGCAACTTATTTCCTTAAATGAAATAAATGATAAAGAATAGGAGGTCCTCTTCGAGAACGCTTAAAGTAAAAAGCAAAGATGAGTAAAAACAAAACAATGCACATCCAAGCAGCTCTAAGGGTGAATACCCAAACATGGCTCTGAAATCCAGTACACACGAGGAGGCCTCTTCACACCTGCAGGAGAGCGTGCTCCAAGTTCTGAGGCACAGCTGTGTCCAGGGCTGAGCAGTGCTGCCCGGGAATGCTAAACAGGGGAACACGAAGGAACTACCAGATAAATAAACACTGCGTGGCCACAGGTTCCTCTGTCCGATGGCTGAGTCATTCAGGCTCCACATTTTATCCCCCAAAATATGAATTAAAATTCAAAGCTGTCGGAATGAAGAGCAGGTGGTACACATGCAGACACGCGCACGCACACAAACATGCACACGCATACTCATCCCAAAAGGAAGTAACAGACAATCCATCATTTTTAAAGGTCACTGAGCTTATGACCATAAAAGGCCAACTAGTTCACTTTTCCACATGCAGCCTGTTGCTACCCAACTGATTAGTTTGGGCAAAATAAAGGAAAAAAAGGAAATCCCAGAATAGCTTCTTTTTAAAAATAAAGTATCAGCAAGGAAGCGACCCACTTCCTAAAAATGCCTCACATATGGTTACGAGGATAAGAACTGAAAAAGGAATGTGTATGTTAATCACAAAGTTCGGACTGTGAGACTGTAAAATAATTCATCTTGAAAATTTACAAATGAGGGGGTCTTTTTCCAGCCTGAGGCTGTTTCTCGGGGCTCAGCGCTCTTCTTTTAACCCAGGATGAATCACACACCCACTTCCTTTGCTGCTTGACCTCAGCTGCCTTAGAAATGCACGTCAACAAAGTTGTATCTGGAATTCCAAAGCAGAGCTCAGTTCAATTCAACAGTGCCGCTCTGAGTGTCAGGCACCCGCAGACTGGAAAAGTAAACGTCATGGCCGCGTTCCTTAAGAGTACACAGTTGTATGCGATGTCAGAGGGGTAGTAGATTGGGGGAGGGGATTATCACTTTGTGAGGGGTGTAAATGATAAATGTCTAACTATTAGTGTTTTGTACACCTGAAACTAATAAAAAAAAAAGATACTCATAGTTGGAAATACTAGACCAGTAAACATGTGATTAAATGTTGTCAATTGACTAAGAAAAAAAAAAAAGAGTACACAGTTCAGTGGGAGATGTGACAATATATGAAAGATGTCACCATGGAGAAACAGGAAGCAGTAATTCCATCAGGGGAGAACAGAATGACTTCAAAGTAGCCGTTCCCTCTGAGCTAGGTCTTAGGAAGGGACAGATGCTGGGGGAGGGCACAGAGGAAACAGAATGCCATTCTAGGAAAAGGGGACAATGAGGGCAGAGGTACATCAGTGTGGCACACAGCCTGCAGGTGTGCAACTAGACCTCCACAGGTTCTCACGGCACTCCAAACCCTTCACAAATACTCAGTAAATGCTTCCTGAATGAATCTTCTGCTTAAAACTTTTCAGAAGCTTCCCAGTACATTTGGGATAAAAGCTAAGGGAAAGCGTCAAAGGGGGATTATCACTTTGCGAGGGACTTCAAAGGCCATCCAGGTCTCTAGGCTTTTTGACCCCATTTCATTTCAGGCTGCTCCCTACTTTACACACTGTACTTAAGTCATGCTGGCCTTCTTCCTACTGCAAGGCCATGACTTTGCCTAGAATGTTCTTCCCCCACTCACCTGCTAGCTCCTATGCATCCTTTAGATTCAGAATATGCGTCTCCTCAAAGAGACCTGCAGCTAATTCAAGAAGTATTTGAGTACCTATTATGTGCCAGGCACTGTGTTCTAGCTGCTGGAAAATGCAGCAAAGAACAAAAAAGAAAAAAAAGAAGAAAAACCTCTGCCCCTGCCCTCAATCTTAACTTCTATGAGGTCCTTCTTTTGCTTTCTTTCTTAGAGCCCTATGCTTTAGAACACATTTTAAATGTCCATTTGTAAGTCAGTTTGCTCTAATCTAACCCCCTACTTGATCTGAGCAGGAACTAGCCCTGGAACGTACTTTTCTCCAGCACCTAGGACAGTGCCCAGCACACAACACACGCTCAATAAACATGAATGCACCAGCCAGGGGCCCCTTCACATTAGCGACTGGGGGTCAGGAGCAGCTGTAGCATGAGAAGCAGGAAAGACAAGGCTGAGAGGTGAAGGGTGAACCTACATGCGGAGCTGACCACTTGAGGGTGCCCTTGAACATGGATGTTTCTCCTTTGCTTTGTTCATCACTGTCATTTGCTTTCCAGGATACGCAATACACGAAAGCATGCTCGTAACTTAATACACTGCGTTAACACCACCTCATTTCTCTTTTAACAAAACCATCTGAGAAGCATGTGTTACATCAAACTAGTTTGCCCCTCTATCAAAAGACCAAAAACAAATATATTTGATAATTACTATAGGTTTTTATATTGTTTAATTCTCAAACCATAAAATTCATTCTTTTACAGTGCACAATTCAGTGGTTTCCAGCATATTCACCAAGTTGAGCAATCACCAGCACTATCTAATCCCAGAACACTTTCTTTCAGCCCCCAAACCCCCGTACCCATTAGCAGTACTCCCCACTTCCCCTTGCACCGAGGCCTGGCAACCACTATGCTGCTTTCTGTCTCTGCATGTTCGCCTGTTCCTGACCTTTCAAAAAAACGGAATCATAGACCACGTGGCCTTTTGTGCCTGGCTTCTTTCACTTAGCATGTTATCAAGGTTCATCCGTGTTGTGGCATGTATCAGTACTTCACTGCTTTCCCTACAGATTTTTAAATGAGTGTTGATTTTTCCTCAGTACAATACTACAGATCTACTAGAATTTGACATGGAGAAAAACATTGGAAATAACACAATAAAGAGAAAGAACTTACTTGCATTGCGCATGAAAATATTTGATCAGATTCTGAAGTAAATCCACTCCTTTTTTAATCTTAATTTCATTGACCTTCAGCAGATACTGTTAAAAAACAAAACAAAAAGGGGAATGTCATCGATGTAAGCAAATACTAGCTTAGTACAAGCTTCTGAGGACAGATCATCTTTTCTACCTCTCCGACACCTTTATGGGGAGAATTCATGGTAGAGGCTTAATATTTTCTGAATGCCATAACTAAATGTCTCCTTTAGTTTTGTGCCATGTGAATTATCTGACACACAGGTAATTAAATGTTTAACTTTAAGTGCCAAGAACTCCTAGTAATACAGTACCTTAACCTGCTAAGGAGAAATTTTCGCCCGAGTTGCATGAAGCATGAGGACGGTCAGAATGAATGGCATTTAACCATCTGGAACATTCCCGTCCACATATTTCTGTCCCAGGTCCCTTTCTTTAGGCGGGTCATCGTCTAGAACACTAATTGCTAATCCTTTTTAGTTGACACTCTTGTCGCCATGTCTCTAATCCTAAAACACTTCCCTGACACTTAAAAAAAAAGTGATTGTTATAAAAACCAACTTTTAAATTGAAATGAATTAAAGCCATTTTTAACTTGGAGAATTCATTAACAAGCGTGGTGACATCAGGAAGCCCCAGGAATCTACAAAACCAGCATCAGGAAATACTTTTGTTCTTAGCGAAAGGTTTAGAGAACAAAGCCCCCCAAACTCCTTTTCCCTGTCAGGATATGGTATAAAGAACCCCAGGAACATGTACTCCCCAAGACAGGATGCCCTGAAAGGCTCCTGACACCCCCCCACCCCCCACCACACAGGCATCTCAGCTTTAACCCTGGAGGCTCACATTCAATACCCCCCCTCCACCCCCCCAGGTCTGCCGCTGTGGCCACCCAGCAGGAGATGGGAAGCCGCTCTGAAACAGTGAACTACAGAATTTCCTGTTGCCTTTGTCCTCTTCTCCCTCCTTCTTTTTGACATTTATTCATTGCTAATTGAATAAGATGTCTGGCAATGTATCAAAATGGTTAAATGGTTAATAAGGTTCTGGGCAATGTGTCAAACTTTAAAATGTGTGTCTCCTTTGACCTAGAAATTCTACTTACAGGAACTTATTCTAAGAAGGTAATCACAAAAGTTTGCAAAGATGAATACAAAAGCAGCTTCACTGCAGACGTGTTTGTAAAGTGAAAAATGGCAACAACCCAGGTGTAATGAATGGGGAATTAGAGTGTGGGGCATCCATACAGAAAAATGCTATGTAGCCATTAAGTCAAAAAGCAGAGACTTTCTGATGTGGAAAGATGCCCATAAATACTGAGTAAGAACAATTAGGTTACAAAGCATCAGTTAAGGAACAATCCTGTTTACAGAAATTATGTTTATGAATGTATACATAGGGGTATATGAAAAATGTTTAGCTAAATGTCAAAGTAGTTATCTTTTGGAAGTAAAATTTGGACTATTTTTAATTCCATATATATTTATATTAACCAATTTTTTAAAGTGTGTATTTTTATAATAATAAGAAAGTGAGATGGGATCTCTCAAACCTTCTCCATTCACAGAAGGTCTATTTGGCATGCTGAATTACTTTATAAAATTTTTTCATTCTGAAGAAAAAGCTCCATGGCTTTAAAATGAAGCCTGAAGCCATTCTTCTAGATTAGATGCTGGGCAACTAAAAATGTGTCACACCTAAATAACGCCTAGCACTTACAAAGCTTGAAAAGTTCATTCTGAGGAAAGGGGTGAACAACTTTAAAATGATTTTAACTGCAACCATCTACTCATTTTCAGATGTCGGGTTCTCGGCGAACAGTTTTCGCATGCTTTCTTCCCCATGTAAAGCCCTTTCCGGCCCATGTCTGGTCGGTGTCCATAGCCTCCATCAGATGTGTCCTCCTCTGCAAGCTCCAAATTTGCTGCCAGTCAGGCACCCTCTTTTGTACACGCACATAATGCCTGGTCCCACTCACTGCCAACTCTGCAAAGGTGGGGACCCTGTTACATTCGGCACAGACTACAGCCTGACAACCACTTGGGACTGGCTCAGCCAGACTGTGTATTTCCAATCAAATAAACGATTTAACCAGCCCATGTGATCCATTCACCTAGACCTCGGAGAGGAAAAGTACCTTCTGCTGAGAGCACACCACAGGAGGCAATGACAGAGCCCAGTGTTGGAACTGGCACCGCCCATTTCAAGGATCCCCGAATAACATGCTTATTAGTTCACAATTCACTCAACATTTGTAACAAGCACCCTTGCAGAGTTTAGGTAAACAGATTTCCTCCTTACTAGCCAAAAAGAGAGCACAATGTGAACACATACACAGACCCTTTCCAAATCCATTCTTTGCAAAACACTACTACTAAATGTACCCTGATTAAATAAAACCATTCCCTTGTGTTTGTGTAACACATAGCAGTTTCCTAGTCCCTGCCTCATACTGCCTGGGCTGATTTTTCCAACTTGATGTGAAAGAGGCCAGGCAGGTATTATCATAAATGATATCTGTTTATACAATAACGTGGGTATAAAAACATGTACTCTCCTATCTACAACAATACTTGGAGCTTAGTTAACTTTCTCAATAGCATTCACTTAATGAAAAACAAAGCAGCAAAGGGGGAAGAGAGAACAAAAAAGACACGAAACATTAAAAACAAAAGTAAACCAGCAGATATAAATCCAACCACATCAATAGTGACATCGAATGTGAAAGATTAAACAATCCCATCAAAAGGCAAAGACTGGATAAAAAAAGTGATTCAACTAAACAATGTCTACAGAAAACACACTTTAGATTCAGACACAAGGGAAAGTGAAAGGCATGAAAAAGAAACTCCATGCAAACAAAAACCAAGAGAGAGCTGGAGTGGCTACACTAACGTCAGATGAATATTATACCCGCGTCCTGGGACTGATTCTCCTCATTCTCCTCGGCTGATCATCCAAGACTTCGCTCTGGGAATAAAAACTCACTTAAATATAATCCTAAAATATACATTTAAAAAGACTAAGCTCCTGCTATAATTAAACATCTCCAAATTTAAAAGTCCCTTGTGGATTAGCTTTGCTGTGGACTATCTACAGGGAATCAAGAGCTGGCTGGACCTAGTTTCAAGACCTATTACCAATACCACACGTGCACGCACGCTGACATTGCACGCTGCCATTTCCGCCTCCGGAAGGCAGAGGTTCGGGCTGCAGAGTGGAGCTGGCTCCCCTGGGCACCGCGCCCTCTCGCCTTGATGAGTGTCCCCCCACTGAGCAGGTGGAAGCGCTTCCAGAGGCAGGTGGCTTGGCTTCCTGTCATATGCTCTCACTCACAGAAGACAACAGGGGACAGATGACAAGCTGCATTTTTTCCCAGATGACTTCTCACTGCCTCTCCCGTCACTAATGCCATCAGCACAATAGGAAACCAAAACACCTCATTAAAAAATACATAGGGAGGGGTTTCTTAGCTAAGTTCCAGTGAGAGGAGGCGAGTTTGAGCGAGTATGTGCGTGAAGCCAGAAAGGATATTCTTTCAATTTAGGTTTTCCCCTTCCTTCCCTAGAAGGTTGGTGTGAGATGCATCAATCCCACCCTCCAGCAGACCGAGGCTCCCCAGTAACAGAAATCAGACGAAGGCGGCTGGTGTTCTCTGCAGCCGCTCACTGGCAGACCCCAGGCCAGGGGAACGGGCTGCTCCCGCGGGAGTTCACGGGCAGGGAAGGCCCAGGCCGCCCGCACCACCGCTCACCTCGCACATCTGCAGCTGGAAGAATCGCCGCTCCTTCTCCATCTCCTCGGCGATCTCAGCCCCACTTATCTCAGTGCGGATCATGCCGTGCAGCTTGGCATGCTCCTTCTTCTCCTTTTCTATTTTGGTTCTATAGGTGAAGAAAGCAAGGGCAGATCAGACGCCTCAGCACGTGCTCCAGGATGGATGGCCTTGCAGTGGTCCGGCCACCCAGCCTGCAAGACAAATGCTCACCGAGCCTTGTAGAGACACACGACAGCCCCATAACTTACTGGAAAAGAAAGTACATTTGGTCATGAAAAATGCCAAACTTGGCGTTTTTTGCTGAGTATTTACTCCACAAATCCTTCCTAAGTAGCTACTTCATGCTGACATGGTCAGAGCGGGTAGAGCCCGGCCCTGCCGGGTTCCTCCCAGTGACAGCATTCTGTCGGAGCGCCTGCTCAGCAACCCGAAGGGCACGGGGAGGGCAGTGCCGACTCCAACCCCGTACGCTCTCCCTGTTCCTCTCACCTCCTCTGCTCCTCGCTCAGTGAAGTCACACCTAGGACAGCGCTCGCCGGTGTGGAAAATTAACTACCTTTTCAGCTGTGAGCATCACTCCCTCCGCCACATTTATTTCACGTTTGAGCCATATTACATCAATGTCAACTGTGCAGTTCAGGCTATAAACTGACCAATTGGAGCATGTCCAAAGACCAGTGACCAGAAGCATCCATGAAATCACATCAGTTAAGATGGGCTTGAAATAGTAACTGAACTTTTATTCTGGAGAAAAGGAGACTAATAAAAACCACAGAAAGCATTCAAAAATATAAACGCTGCTGCAAAGAGAAGGGAGGAGATGTTTTCTGTATAGCCTCACGGAAGACACCAGAAGACCGCATTTTTTAGAAAGTTGTTCAACATGAAATGTTTGGGTTCAAGTGTCCCCCCCCCATGTGGGGAGGGGATAGTTAAGAAAAAGCAAGAAATTTACTTTCTAACTCTTGTTTTTTATGCTGAAGCACAGCACGGGGCACACAGTAGGTACTCAGCAATTGACTAAGAATATAAATACACAGATGCCCATTTGGTGGGGATGTTATTTAAATGGACTCATGCACCAAGCAGGGAGTGACGGGAGGCCCCTTGGATCCTGGGACTACAGTCACCTCAAGGCTCCCCAGACACCACCTCAATGGGATCAAGACACAGTCCAGAGGTTGTCATTCTTGTAATAATCAGGTATGGAACTAGTGCCAGGAATTTCAAAGACGTCTTAAACCTGTGTGTTACGTATCAGAAAGCCTCTTGGGAAAAATCAGTCTCACATGTAAATAGGTAAAGAGTTACTTCAAGTTTTAAAGGCTGTTGCTCCCTCAATCTCACATTCTGGGATTTTGTGAGAAATTCTGTCCCCACCCTATCTGTGTATCTTGATTTTACAGAATTTGATCTCATTCCCCTTTCAGAACCAGGAGACTCTCAGGAACCCTCCTCAGGAACCCCTTCCTGCCCTCGGCTCAGTAACGCACAGGAGGAGGTCCCCTGGGGGCACCTGACGGTGGCAGCAAGAGCAGCAAATAAATGAAAGTCAGCAAATCCAACTCCTGGCTGTGGCTTGATTCCCAGCAGCAAGCCACTGGTTTCCCGTCCGTAAAGTGGGAATGGTGATCCTTTCCCTCCTTACCAGACTGACGTGGGATGCAGAGGAAGGATGCTAAAGGGCCATGGATAGCAAGTTGGGAGTCTTCGAGGTATGCTAGTTAACCCCCTATCTGGGCTTCTATATAAACGTATGCAATTAGTGAAACCAGAATCTGGGGGTCCACACAACTTAGGGTGTGGAAATCACAGATGTCTGTGCATGGAACGACAATCTAAGGTTTGGTATTCCTTGGTCTCAGCTGTGCAATCCTTCACCACTGAACAGATACCCAAGGCTGGTAAAACCTTTTACTAACACTTAGAGCTACATCTGGAATGGCTTTCTTCTTAACATTTCCTACTTTACCAGATGGCTTCATATTAAAGTTTCTATTTCCACTCAGAAAACTCCACACTATTACCCAACGCACAGCAATTACAAGCAAACATGTGGCATTTGAAAATATTTTCTATTCCTCAAGTATTTGAAGTAATTGAAACCATTGTTCCCACAATCTCTCACCCAAGCCTAGCCAGCTCAATCGTCGCCATTCCAGGAAGGAGAAACTGTGATCAGAAATGTCGTAACTGCCTGAAGTCAACCAGCAGCAGGAGACTTGTCCCTGCAGGAAACTGGTGTGTATCTAAAAGCCAACTGCCCGGGTGCGCGTTTGGCAGGTGAGGCAATGAAACGAGGCTGAAGGCGAGGGTGTCCCAACAATCTCTCTTTTCTTTCCCTTCCTAAAGCCAAGGGGCCTGGTGTTGCAGAGAAAAGCGGACAAAGCTCAGAGCAGGCGGCCTTCACAAATCACTGGGAAGATGTGCTGCCGTCACCAGCGGAGACAACACGTGGAAAGTGTTTAGAGGAAAAAGGAACGAAACATCTCTTGAGGGAAACGGGCCTTAACTTCCTTCAATTAACTTCCCTGAAAATGACATTCTGTAACCGTTTTGAAATAATAAAAGGGACAAAGAAAAACTCGCTTAGCAAGGTTAACATCATCGAATTTAGACACCAGGTATGAAAGCATCTGGCATCATAACAAACCACAGCCAGACAGTTTTAGGTGAATTTTTTCCGGGATTAAGGTTTATTTAGACAATATCTCTAAGCAATAAAAGCACGCTTTAAAATTGAAATCTCAAATTACCTATGTTTATTTTTTTAAATGCAAACACTTACATTTTGGTTTCATAGTCCTTCCAAGCTTTATCAAAAGGCTTTTTCAGATCCTGTAAACAAAGAGGCATAAATTAAACAAGACTAATCATTAACTTCCAGGTAAGATAAACTTACTTATCTCTAGACTAGTCTTGAAAGGAGCATTAATTTCTGTAATAAGCGATGTCTGTGAGCCCATGAAAAATAAAAAGCTTAGAGCACAGGCTTTTAATTAGACTAATGGTGGCATTTTTTTCCTTTTAAAAAAAGTTTTATTATAGCAGACATACACCAAATGCACACACAGAAGAGCGAGAGAGAATCGTATAATGTACCCATCACCGAAATGTAACAAGTATGACCCCTCAGCACATCTTGCTTCACCTACACCTTACCCTCTGCTTAGGATTACTCTGAAATTAAACCCAGAAAGAAATAACATTTAACCTGCAAGTATTTCAGCATCTCTCTCTCAAAGAAAGGGACTCTGACTTTTCTTACTAGTACAGGGGTCTCCCCAACACATGTAATCCCAATTTGGGCCCCACAGTAAGAACATGGAAGCCATTCACCTTCTGACGTCTCCCGATTCCACTCTTCTGCCTGGGACTTACGGCCTCACACTCTCTGATAAAGATGGACTCAAAAAGTACTGAGCCACTAGAAGTCTATCATTAGCTCCCACCCAGTCACGCTACCTTTAATGGGGGTCTTTTGGAAGAGAGAACCCTTTCTCAGGAGGCGGGATTTCTTAATTGGCTCCATGACAAGGCCACAGCTCCACAGCCTGGCATCTAAAGGTCCTCCACAAGCCGTCCTTCCCATCCTGTAAAACTTCTCTCTCACCGTCGACTCATGGCTTCGAGCTACACTAAAAGCCTCAGCGCTGTGTCATGCTTCCTCTCATTAAAAGCCTCAGCGCTGAGTCATGCTTCCCTCTGCCTCGGTTGCCCTAGCCTCCCGTTTTTCTGGCTAACTTGGCTGACGTGTTCTCCAGATCCCAAGAGGACAATGGGTAAGGTTCCTCATTGTCCTAATGGCTCTCCTGGAAAACTCTGCGAAGCACATCTAAGAGGCCTCTGCAGAGGTCCCTGAGATGGGCCATGCTGGGCTTCTAGATGTGCCCAGATGTGACCTGGAAATCATGCAGATACAAGCAATAACTCAACCTCCTAAGAACTCGGGCACATCTGTCTGTGACAGTGACAGGCAAAAGCAACTTAGTGCTCAGCATCTGGTGCCCACACCCCCTGGAGCCCTGACTGCTCGTCACACCCTCGTGAGACACACGGCTCAAGCGTTTACACGTGGCAGCACATCCACCACAAACACCCTCTGGAGGACAGGAAAACAAAGTCAGCTCGAGCCTCACTGGTGCAGATTTTCTCATCAGGAAACTACATCTTTGCAGGGATCCTGGTCCCAGAGGACAATCAGGGCCACACCAGCTGGAAAACCAGATACAGGATTCCCTGCTGAACTGATGGAGCCCCAAACTCATTTATAGTTTCCCCAAAACTGTTTCTCTCCCTGCACATCCCCTCCCCTTACAATGTTGACAGCACCAGCAGGGCGCCAGAAAGGCCACAAGTCACCACTGGCTGAAGGGTGGTGCCATGAGGGCTGACCTGCCACCCCAATGAGAATGCCTGCCGTGGCTGTGCCTGACGGGCCGTGCGATTCTGCTTCTACCCACACTGCCCCCAACGAGCAGGACCTGTGATCATACCCCTTTCACTCCTTTCAGGTCCCCCTTCAGCAAACTGTCCAGAGGGAAGGAGATGATGTTGTTCATATTCTGAATCTAAAAAACAAAAACAGAAGGATATTCTCATTCAATTTCCTTTTTCATCTAAAGTTAGGACAGCAAGGATATTAGAGACCATTTGGTGATAATTAGCCTTCACTTGAAACCTGACCAGCCCAAGTATGATGGCCTTATCCAGTCTTACAAGTGAATATAACTAATGACAAGTCTACGTCTGTTTTTCACAATAATAACCTTCTACTATTAAGCCATCAAGTTTGTGAAGACATAACCATTATAATAAAGAAAAAATGTTCCAAAAACAATCAATGACAGACCTTAAAGACACTGGAAGAGAAAAAAACATGACTTCCTCTCGCTCGTGGCTCCAGCTGAGGTCCAGGGCTGTGTTTTGCTCAGTCCCTGCTCCATGCCCCCCACCTCCACCCCACCCCCACCGCCGGGACCCGTCTCCCTAGCACAGCCCCCAGCAGGGAGAACCAAAGGAAGAAAAGTAAGGGGCTTCTGTCTCCTATGAATGTGTCTGAGGGACTGCTGAGTGAGAACAACAGAAATGAGTGTGCGTGCTTGTGTTTCTGGGGAAAGGAGGGGAAAGACGCCTTAAGGTCCTTGTTCTGCCTGGAGCAAGAAGGCAAGAGACTGGTGGCTTAACAGGCTGTCACCATGGATAATATCAAGCAGCATCAAACTCTCCTGACACCCCCCTCGAGGACACTCCGAAAGCAAGGCCGCCCCCGCCTGCAATGTGAGTAAAGTGAAAGACACGCAGCTTCAGTTAGGAAGACCCTTCAGGCACAGACTCCGTGCTCTGAACCCTGCGGGAGTCCATTCCTAGTGAGAAAATAAGCTGAAGGTCAACATTCTCATCTCGCCAGGCTCGGTCCACTCTTTAAGTCAACACAGCCGCCAGTTGGCACGGCCGGGCCTTCTGGCATATGTATCACTTTGGGTGACACACACCTAGATCACAGGCCTCTACAAGGAGAAAGACAAGAGGAAGAACCTGGGGGGCTCACGCTTTGTTCTTACAATTGAGCAAAGAAAAATTTTATTTTTAGTATAATTACTTGGAATCGGAAGACCAAATAGAGGCACGGCTTTTAGGGCAATATAGGATCTGATTTCTACACACTGTTCAGCATATTAAATGTCACAATGGAGAAAGAAATTTACTTGAAAAATATTGGTAAGGGGCATACCAACGCCTGCACTAACCCCCAACCCTGCCAAATGAATGATCAGTTTATGACTCTCATTTCCGAAATACCTTTTTTGGGGTGACTTTTGTCCTAGGCTTAAACAAGTCAGCATTTGTCATGCACCTGGCACACCTCCAAGGAGCAGTGTAATCAGCTACGACCTGCTGGGATTGGCCTTAAGACTTCAATTTTTCAATACTGAATTTAAGGCGAGGCCTTCTGGATAGCTGGAAGGAATGGTGGCGAACAAGAGGCTGTGCTGTGAATAATCCACAGCGAGCACACCCTGGGTTTCCACCTGGGCTTCCACTGTAACATCAACACGTGGGAGGAGTGCAGGTCTATGCCCACGTCTTGGTCCAAATTTCCACTCACATAGGACACCTGCTGGCAACGGCGTGTGCCCCAGCTAGCCGCGCCAGCCCACGCCCACCCTGCTTGCTCCGGCCCTCACTGACCGCCAGCCCCTTCGTGGGCTCAATGCCTTTCCTCTCTGCTCTGCTCCACCCGCTCGGACCAGCTGCTTGGCCCCAGACTCCCTCCTTGCCATTCTCACTGCCTGTTCTGGACTTAGGCAGCAGCTGCCCCCAAGCCCTCCTGCGCAGCCCTGTCCGCTGTATCCGTCATCGCGTCCCTCATAAAGGTAAACTTACTGCTGCAGTTGAGACCTCCACAATCGAACCTCATTTGCCACTTTTCGTTCTTCATATCCGGCCAACAGAGCTCTGCTGCTCTCTGCTCCCCTGAGTCTACGTTCATGTTCAATTTGTTCCATCCAGTTGAAATGTCTCCCCCATGTCCCCACGGTTCGAAACCTTCCGATCCGTCAGGATTTCCTCAGATGCCACCTTCTCCATTAACACCCCAAGTATCCCAGCAGGAAGTGATCCTTCCCTCTCTCCCCAAATCCTCCAATATTTTCTTTTTAGAAAATGTCTTAAGGCCCTTGGCAGGCCGTATCCTGCACTCATCGTATCAGTCTCACGCCATAAATCCTAAAGGGGATTTTGTGTCCTTCATTTTGATAGTCTCCATCTGAGAAGCTCCCAGAGTCCGGCTTGGCCCAGAGCAGGTGCTTGATAACACTGGTTGAATACATTAGTACACGTAACTATTTTTCTGAGCACCTAATACAGAGACAATCTAGACAATCTAGGCTTCAAATACATCAACACTGTGAAACCAAACACCATCCAGTGAATGCATGTCTGAGTTCATTAACTCATCCATCATGTATTTATGGAGTACTTATTTTGAAGACAGAAACAAACTGGCTACAAAGATACCCAAAAGCGATGCTTGCCATCTCAAAGAATACATACACACCCAGAATTTAAAAATAGGTCTAAGACATACCACATGCAGTATATTTGACCAATGGCTCCTTCCGGAAAGAAAAGACAGCTTTGGCTTTGAGCGGTCAGGCAGGCAGCTTGACCTGGGCTTGGGAAGAAGGTGACTGTCCCAGTTACTGAGCGCTGACACATTCCCCATTCATCCACAAGATCGCACAGAGCCATGGCTGGAGCCAGTGGTGCAAGCAGATGGGTTCTGAACGTCACCTAGAGAGGAGCCAATGCAGCGCCATCTTGGAGGAGGTACGTGCAAGGAAGGGGACAGGAAAACAGCACGGGGGTGGGGGGTCAGAGCTGCTCAGGGAGGGAGGCTGAGCCAAAGGTGCCAGAACAACTCAGTTCCCGGTGGGTTGGCGGAAAAAAAGAACAAGATACTTGCAGATTAAAAATCACTGCTCTAGGAAGAATTATAGTAGGGTTTTAATGAGGAGTGTGAGTAAATATGAGTGTATGCATGCATGAGTGAGAAAAATCAAGATTCCCTACAGCAGGGGGGGGGGAAGACCACCGATCACAATTTGGTTTACACATCTATTTTAAGACTCTTCATTATTTACTTCAAATGAGAACTAAGGTACTGATGACAGGTATTAGGGTAAGAAGAGTTAAACTAAGCTTTGATATTAGAGTGAAATATTAAAGTCGAGAAGAGAGAAAATCTATGGGTATCTAAACACACTCGGCCGGCTTGCTTTCATTCTAAATAGTGGTGATAGGGCCCCTAGCCTAGTGGTGAACACGACACTAAACAGTCATTACAATTGTGATGAATGGTACACAGGAGGCGCATGGGCCCTTCGGGAGTGACAGGAGACGAAGCAGCAGAGGTACGGAGGGGTCAGGAGACAAAGATAAATTAGAGGGGACCCTTATCCTCGGGAACTCATGGCTTAACAGGGGAGATAAAGCACGGATTTCAGTAAGCAAACTGCCACATGAAAACCCCCAAAGCCATAAATAAAACATCATGGAATTTCCAAGAGAAAATTACTTTTCGTCTGGACACCAGGGAAATCTCTGCTGATCAGGGGTTATGTGATGAAGACCTTCAGAAGACAGGGCGAGTTTTGTCTTGCAAGATGGGGTGGAGGGTGTTCCGGACAAAAGGAATAGTGGAGAAGTGCACACAGGTACAGACATAGGGACACACCAGCCACCTGAGCAGAGAAAAGAGAAGTCTGGATGCCAGATCAGCTACGCGGGTTATGGCCTTCGTTCCAGCCCCTTTTTCTTTTTGGAGTCATTCAAATTACTAAAATAGGAAACTATTACTTCTCTAATGAGAAAATAATTAGCTAAATTATTACAAAAGAGACAGAGAGTAGATTAGTGATTAACCAGGGCTGAGGGTGGGAATAAGGATTAACTGTAAGATGACTTGAGGGACCTTTGGGGGGAGAGGGGAGTGGGGAAAACGTCCCAAAACTAATTTGGTGATGGCTGCATCACTTGATCAAGTTACTAGAAATTACTGACTTGTTGTGGAAAAGCAGCGAGGACCAAGAGACTCAAGCGGCATGCAGAGATCAGGGAGAACACAGCTTTATTACGCAGGGGTCGGGGGGAACTCAGCCGGATTGTTCCCAAAGACTGAGCACTTACTGGGGTTGGGCGCTTTGTTTTGTAGGGTTAGGCCTCCGGGTTGGGGGGAAATCTGGCCGGGGTGCCGGTGAGGTCCGTCCCTAACAGCTGTGATCGCTCAACATTGTCTTAACGGGAAGGCTCTAACTGTGGTGCCCACCGGAGACTGCTCTGATTAGTATTGGAGGAGGAGAGGGATGGAGCTCCTGGCGGTGCCCGCAGGAAAAAATATCCCAACAACTTGCACACTTGAAATGGGTGCATTTTATATGTAAATTATACCTCGATAAAGCTGGTATTTTTTTTTTTAAAAAACTGTTACAAATATAAACAGAATCCCCATCGATGGATTTATTATTAATAAGGCTTCCGCACTCCTGGACATTAGCCTGTCTGCCCTCTGCATGTACGAGCTCCAGGGCACACAAGCACCTGACTCGGGGTGAGTGGCCCAGGAAATGACTGCTCCTTCTTCCGAGAGGACAGGGGCCCAGAGCCCAGTGCTGTGTCTCGGCAGGAGTGTGCCCTGCAGCATGAAGGACCGGCTCTCACTCTCACTCTTTCTCTGACGAGTGTGCTTGGGGGTGTGTGTGCTGGGGCAGACCAGGTAGCATGAGGCCTACAGCTGAACGAACCAGCCTCACAGTCTGGCCAAGAAAGATGGAAACCGTGGCCAAAAGATTATTGCACATCCCTTGTGCTCAGGCCGCTCCGGCCTCAATTTATGAGTAATGAAATTTTTATGATCTATGGGAAGAATTATCCCTGAGTAATCCAACCAGAATATTTTCCTTAGTGTCAAGCAAGCACTGGGCTTTCTCTTATGCTCAGACTTCCTTTTAACAAGTATATTATATTAAATGACTTTTTTAAACAGCATGCATCATCTGAATACAAATTACTAATCTCAATTGCTGCCATTAACTATGGATCTAATAGCAACAACCAATAGGCAATCTTTAAAGTAACCTCCTCTTCCATTATCCTGGGTTCCCTGAAAACATCTGACAAGATGAGTCAATGCTAATTAAGGTCTGTAATCTCACAAGGAGAAATAAGTGACTCAGGGGGTGGGGCAGATCCTTGTTATGCTAATGCCACAGCCGATTAGCAAAGATAGACAGGAAAGGAGATGGCATGAGGGTGCAGAGCAGCCCAATGGCCATCTTTCCCTGCTGTTCCTCCTAATTATTTTCTTTTTTGGTGTTAGAATTCCTTGACTCTAGCTTTGTCACTTTCATGCTGTCATAAAATCTTCCCACCTCCCCCCCAACACTTCCTCAGCTCACAGGGGCATTGTCTCACCTGCTCCTTTAGTCACCGGCCACCACCCCGTTGCTGATCAGGCCAAAGCCCCACCCTTGGTCCCAGCCCTCACGCAGAGAACCCGGGTGCTGCCTTCTCCTTGACTTCTCCAATGAGTAAGTCTGCCTTGCCAAAAGATCTTGCCTGGGGCCATCTTGAAACCAGAACTAGACAGGATTCTTGCAACACACCTTTCTGTTTTCAAGGCGAGGCCACAAGAAGAGAGATTCAAAACAGAAAAAATCTCCGGGCACAATCTTCCTAGCTCCTGGCCAGTGAATCTAGAAAACAGGGTCTTCCCAGGGCTCTCCTCCAAAACCCTTAGTCGAGTCCAACTCTCTGGGATAATCAGCTTTTCCTTAAAAGACCAATTTATTGTTGAGAATCTTACCTAAAATGTATTTGTGTCATGTAAGTTTATTTTCATGTACCTAATTAAGGAGAAACCTGAGAGGCAGAAAAGACAACACTTTGAGATCTGTGGAGTTTTCTTCTTAACTTGAGCAAATGCTGCTCAATCATAGTGTTAAAGAGGAAACCACGGCTTCAAAGATAAAGGCAAACCTGCCTGTTCACAGGCCACGGCAGCACCTCCTCGTCAGAGCGTGGAAAGCTGCAGAGACCCCAGACCTCACTGCTTCAATTACGGGCACTCTTGGCAGAGAGTTCAGCATTAGCAAGGATGTGCACGTAGCAAACGGCAGCACATGCCAGAAGCTTCAGGTTGTGTCCTGGAGCTGGAGCCTGAGACCCAGGAGGGCGCGAGGTGGTATTGGAGGGATGTTAGCGTGCAGGCACGGCTTTACACCTGCGCCGTCCAATAAATGTGACAGGCACTAACTACATGTGCCCCTTTGAATTTAAATGGGTGGAAATGAAATCAAGTTAAAATTGTGTTTCTCAGTTGCACTAGACATATTTCAAGTGCTCAAAGGTCACATGTGGCTACTAGTGTGGCTTTACATCCTGGATCGAGCAGATTGATCCTGCATCAATGCAAAACGCTCTACTGGACAGCAATGCTTTAGACCAAAAGCTTAAAAAAAAATGTTTCAGTGGCTTTGTTGAGGTGTAACTGACATGACTGCATGCATTTAAAGTGCACAATTTGGTAAGTTATGACATACTACATACCCACGAAACCATCGCCAAAATCCAGAGTGAACATATCCATCACTCCCAAAAGTTTCTTTGTGCCCCTTCTGCAACGCCCGCCTCCCAGCTCCTCACTCCCCAATATCTACTCCCCATGCAACCACTGATCTGCATCTGTCCCCACAGAATAATCTGCATTTTCCAGAATATTCTATCTATAGAATCATATAGTATGCACTGCTTTTTGTCAGCTTCTTTCATAACTGTTTTGAGATTCATTCATGTTGTTGCACCAACAGCTCATTCCTTTCCCATTGAACAGTCTGGCTGTGCTACAATCTGCTTCTCCAGACACCTGTTGACAGCCTTTTGAGTTGTTTCCAATCTGGGGCTACTACAAGTGTTACAAATAAAGCTGCTATGATTATTCGTGGGATAGGATTCTCAAAGAGTGGTCAGGAAGGTCTTTTTAAGAGGTGACATTTGAGCAGCGTATGAGGGAGAGGGACAGAGAGCATGTGGAAATCTCTGCAGAGGAACTTGTTAACATGGAGGCCTGAGGCAGGCGTGTGCCTGGCAGGTCCATAGAACAGTTTTCTCCATTCTTTCCACAGGCTGCTTATCTGAAAGAATGGGCACACAGGCAAAAAACGGGGAGGAGAAGCTGAAGGTACTAGGTAAAATGGCCTGAATAAATCACTGAATGGCACAGGACAATTCAATCTCATTTAATCCTTCCAACCTCTCTGAGAAGCAGGTGTCATCCCCATTTTACAGATATGGGAACAGAGACAGGGTTAAGCCATCCACTTTGCCCTCAAATCACACAACTAAGAAGGAGCAGAGCTGAGCTGAGAATGCGGGAGCCGGAGCTCGCCCCATCACTCCATCAGACAGAACTGCGCTTGAGAGAGTACAGCCTCACCCCTGACGACAAGATGGGAGCAGGAGAAGCAGTGATTCTGAATCCTTACGGGGGGGGGGGGGGGGGGGGGGGGGGGAGGGTGGCACAGACACCAGAATTTTCTCTCCTATTTCCCTGAGCAGCTCATCAGATGCGTGTGAGGACACTTTCAAAAGGAAAACCATCTAGGTCACTTTCATCTTGGGTGTGAGTGGAGACTCCTTCCCCGGGGACACATACACGCGTGTGCACACACGTCACAACCCTGCTCACCACCCGGGGGCCGCAGGCTGTCAGTCCTGTTTCTTTGGCAGCAGAGCCACTCTGACAGTTTGTTTAATTAAAAAGGAGCTGGGGGAGCCCACGCCGATCTTGAGTGTTTAACACAAACTGCAAGCACACCAGTCAGTTGCCAAAACACACGACCAACTTTCACACCAGAAGAGGGGAAACAGCTGACCTGGTTTGTGCCTTTGACGCTGTCTCTGGCAGTCACCCTGCTTTGACCTTTCAGGTTCGAAGTGGAGAGACAATAATGGCTTTTAGCCCCCTCGCTTCCACTAGAGAATAGATGATGAAACCACACACTGCAGCTCCTTACAACCAGGCTGAACACCCACGCAGGGAGAAGCAGCGGCAGCACACAAGAACCCAGAATTCATGCAATCCACAATTTCTGAAACCCAAGTGTGGGGAAATGTTTCATTAAGCCATCAACCAAAAATAAAAGCAACTTTTCAAAGGTATTACCTCCGCGAATCCGAGGCAGAAGGTATTTGCTGGCCTCACTGTCCCCAGGGTAAGTGTCTGAGGCACCTCGCCCTCCTGTCCTCTAGAGCAGCCGGTTCTCCAGCAGTGAGTTCAACACATGGAATCAGAAACTCGGGATGGCCCCAAGAAGGGCTGTTCTGACCAATGGGCCAGGGCCGCTGATGGGCTCAAGTGTGAGAACAACGATTGAGCAGGTAGGCGGTGGGGCCGGTGGCTTTCCTTCTGACAAGTTCAGGGGCTGCAGTCTGAGAACTTCTGCTCGAGGGCAGTGCATCTGACTGTAATGCGCCTGCTTGTGCCCTGAAGAGCTTGTGGAAATGAAGACGGTAGTTCAGAGGGCCTAGGGGAAAAGGGCCTGGGAGCCCAGGTAATTCCACCCGAGTGCAAGGGTAAAGCCCCGCGGTGCAAATGAAACAAACTGTGTCCAAGCGCTTTGTCAACTAGAATCTGAACTGTACAGGCAGCCACGTGGTTTGCCAAGTTTCAGACTTGAAGGAATGGCTAATAAAGAGCTGAAAATTCCCGAGGAAAGGGAAATGCACACGAAATTCTAGGGGGCTGAATTTATCTACATAAATTTGCTGACAACTTCCCCCAGAGAGGCAGGGGCTCGACTCTGGGCTGAGCATGTCACACACAGGAGGTGGTGACACAGAATGCACAGCCCCCTCTCCTGTGCCATCAACCTCTCCTAGCCACCAGCTCCTTCCCCTGTGGCCTAGAAATAGGCTCGAGTCTCTCAGCTCCTAAAATCCCTCTTTTCACTTTCTCCTTCCTTTCCCAGCCTCACCGGCTCTCCTCCTTCACCCGTGGCTCTCCTCGCGCTGCTGCAGTTTGTCTCCCACCTTCACAGCAGAGCCAGGGAAAGTCACCATGGCTTCCTGATCACAGAAGGCTGCGGCCCCTCACCACGGCTTCTCTTCCTGCACCTCCGCTGCTGGGGCGCAGCCGCCCTCCTCCTCCAATCACATCCTCCACTCTGGCCTGCCCACACATTCTCTCTCAGGTTTGGTAAGAGATTTTTTTTTTTTTTAAGTTTCACGTCCCCTACCTTGTGGTGGCTGTCCTTTTAATAGCCGTCAATGGAGAAAATACAAGACAACCAAAGTAAATAAAAACAAACCCTGTTTTGAGTTCATTAGTGCTTTCAAAAGATTATCTTGTAACAGCAGGCCCTCCACGCATCCGACAAGTGTTAAAGCTATTACAGGACATGTGCTTATAAACCTTGCCATTGCGCTTGTGTGCACATGGACCTGAGGACATGCCTGCCCCACCTCCACCCCAGTGACCCAAGGAGCCAAGGTGGGGCAGGAGCTCCTGCCTACCTCCTGGGGCTGCACCCTCAGGTCTCCATGGCATCTGCACAGTGGCCGTCACAGCACGCAGTACATTCCAGTACAAGTGTCTGTGTGCCTCTGGTCAGGTGGGACTTACCAGCACTCCCCACCCCATGGCACCGGAGCATGGCCCAGCACCCCAGAGGCCCTCAGCCACTCTTCTCAGCTGAGTCTCCTCCCTCCCAAGGCCTCTCCCCGCATGGCTTTTCCCACTTTCTGTGACCTCTAAAAGTCAGTGTATCATGGGGGTTACAATGAGTGGCACTACCTTTCCAAAAAAGTCCAGAAATAATATCAAAGTACAAGTCACGCATATTACGTGGCCACGCTACCACCAAAACACGGCTCTAACATGAGCTTTATCGCTTCTGTTGTTTGGTCAAATGAAGGACGTGCTTTCATTTTGGTCAGGGGTTTGAGTGTAGCAAGGAGCTTAGAGTTGAAGTCTTGCGAATCTAAGACAAAGAATTTCCAACCGTACATTAGGCCAGATTAAAATATCAGTGGCAGAGGTTTCTAGGTGTCCAAAGTAGCTGTCAGGGGGCCCATCCACAAGCTCTGTTCCCCAAGAGAAGCCCCAGCCCGCCAGCCCTCCTCACTAGAACATTACACACTCTTACTCCACATACAAGCCTAACGAGCCAAGTCATCCTGTTTTCCAGCTCACGGTGCTGGAGACAGGCAGTGACAGCAGCAAAAAAAGGCAACTGATGCGGAAAAAGAGTGTCAGCATGTAAAAAGCAGATGTCGGAAGAGGAAAGCGATAGTCTGGCCCCAGTTATTAAGCGATAGTCTGGCCCCAGATATTCCCATAAACCATGCACAAGCCACTGGGGGCTTCTCTAGATTTCAGCACAGTTCATTAATCTGTGCCCAAAACCATGGCACGTCTTCCTTCCCCAAAGATGAAATTACGATCAGCACTTAGTTTAATAAGAAATGTAAGACATTAAAAAAATGTAAGCCATTTTCAATAAAGGAAGTTAGAGAACGTCTATGTAAGTGCCAAGGGTGAGGACCTCTAGTAGAAAGACCTGTGGATTAAGCACTGAGGGAAGCTTTATCACTGGGGAATGAGCTCACACCTGACCCAAGTACCACGAGCAAAGCAGCAGGGCAGGAACGCCCACGCCAGGCACTGCGCACAGCAAAGGGACACAGCCACTGGCTACCACTCACCACCCAACAGAACCTCACTAGCTCTTCACTCTGTGGCTTCTAACTCCGATTACTTGTGTTTAAAAAAAAATGCATGGCTTACATGCATGTTGGTTGGTAGAACTTTCAAGTTGTGAATCTTGAGGTGGATCTTTCAACGTGAGTGAGGTGTGATTCCCCGGCCAGGGCTGCTCCAGGATCTCACACTGGGCACCCATCTCTGGCCCCAGCACCAACTGGCCACCTCCAGCAGGCTCTATAGACACATTTTACTACCAGTCCTCTGCAACCAGAGACGAGACTAAGTATCTGTAACTGACCTTCCAGAAACGTGTCCTTTACTGCCATCAGTCACTACAAAACCACTTCTCAGCACTGAAGTGGCCCTTGGAAAAATCTTTTCCAGGATTCGCATATCCGTGTGGTAGGAGGAAAAGAACCTAAGAAACTGGGCTGACTTTGTAACCCGTTTAATTTCACACATGGAACATTTCTGGAGCTGCCTTGTTTCCCTGCTTTCTCCTGCATCGCTGCAGAGAAAACTGACAGACTTCCCGCAGGTGAGAATCTCACCCCTTAGTAACAAAATCCCACCTCATATTGAGTTGGCCTTTCTTTGGAGACATTCCAACTGCTTTATGAACATTCTTTCAAGGCCACAAAGCAGAGAAAGAATAATTATTATTCTTTCTGAGCAAGAGGTAGAATTGAGAATCTTAGCCATACAGAACTGAAAGGTTTTTTAAATGCCTGGGGGAAAGCAAGGCAAAATAAGAGATAGGAGACAGATGTGACCAAAAATAGGACTAAGAACGGTATACGAAATACCAAAAAAGGAGAATTTTCTTATAATCAGCTCACTCTCAGCACCAGCTTCTCAGAAGCGGCCACTTGGCGTTCGGACAGCCGTATGGCCTCACCACCGGCACTGGCCTGGAAAATCAGGCCTGGTGAAAGCTAATTTTGGCACAAATAAGAGATTTTCTCTCTCTCTGATCTTTGCCAGGAAATAGGATCGACAATTCTAGCTCCATAAAGTAAAAGCTGAAACTAAAGTAATGCCCATGGATGTAAAGCGTTGATTGCCTGGTCGTTAGTAAGTTAGCATACATCATAATGACACAAAAATGGTACCCGGGAGTTGGGTTTTTAATTTACAAAATACCAGTCCCTCTATTCCTTTTTCCTTGATGCTGACCTTTCCTGGTTTTAAGATGAGGAAACTGAGGCCATCGGCTGCCTTGTGGCCAGTGCAGCAGTACAGCCCAGTTTGCATTTTTCTTTATGCTGCACTTTTCCAAGTGGCCTTTCCTTCTGGTCAGTCTTTCTTTTCCCAGGAGGTTTAAATACCACAGTAGAAAGAGCACTGGTTTGGAGCTGTAAGACCTAGATTGGACTCCCCACTCTGTCCCTTGCTAGCTAAGGATCCAGCAAGATGAAGCGGTACAATACCGGTGGCGTCGTACAGCTGACAGGAGAACTGCATGTGCTAGCAGGAAGTGGGACACCCTCACTGCCTGGGGCCCGTCCTCACTGCCCCGCGCTCACTGCATGGTGGCCAGCGATGGCTCCCATGCTGCAGAAGGCACAGCAGCGGGCCTGCAGGGACCTCTGCAGTGCTGTGGCAAAGCCATGGGCTGGTGGGCTGTCACACTGTCCCGGGCCTGCCTGCTGTCAGATTTGCAGAAAATCCAGACAAGCAGGGGCTGCTCTTGATCCACTGGGCAGCTGCTCATGTTGGTCACTGAGTACAAGCTCGTTGAGTCAGGATTCCATCGTATGGAGCTGCAGGTGGGCCCTTCTACACCCGGAGGCACACGTTCAAAAGCTGGTGAGGACCCAGAGCCCTCCCGAGAGAGAGTAGCGCTACACCACCCAGAGCCTCAGTTATCCAATCTATAAAGTGGGAATAACACCAGTTCACCTTCTGGGGTTGTTATAAGGATTAAGTAAGCTAAGCTGTGTAAAAGCAATCTGCTGTATTCTATATACAAGACCAAGTACGGCATTATCACCTCCACTTTACAGCAGAGATGAAGATACAGCGCTAGTTGCTTGGGCTGGGGAAGTCCCGGCCTGCGGCCTGCCCGTCTCCTATGCCGTCAGTGTCTGAGGCTGGCCCCTCTCTCAGCCTCCTGTCCTGTGCTCTGCTGGGGGTTCCCGTGCTTCCTCCTGGCTGGGTCCTGTTTCCTGCTTTGCACGACCCCTGTCTTGGTTTCCCTCTTCACTTTGCCAAAGCACATCGTTTAGGAACTGCAGAGAAACGGCGCGCGGGAACTAAAGTTCTCGAGCCTCACATGCCGGACAGTCCCTGTGATCCTTCTCTGGTGCTCAGCCGGCTGCTGTAACTCCAGGTTAGAATGATGTCCCCCAGGGTCTTAGTGGTGTGGCTCCAGGCCTTAAAATGTCATGTTACTGTTGAGAATCCCAGTGTCACTGTGATTCTTAACCCACTGTGTGCTTTTGGGAAACATTTCAGATCTTCTGCCACTTGGCATGGAAGTGGTGGGCCCCTTCCCTTCTTGTGCTGAACGCGCCCAAGTCCTTCAGCCTGGACATGCGAATCCTTCAGTTTGAGAAACCGTCTGTGACCTGTTTGCATTCACGATGTCCTGCTTCTGTTTTTTTCTCTCTTTCTGCAACACCTGTCACTTGGGTACTGGACGTTGAGGATTAACCCTCGTCTCATCTTTTACCCATTTCCTACTTTTTTGTCTTTTGATCTACTTTCTGAGAGATTTCTTCTCCTCCAACCCTTCTCACGGGACTTTTAGTTTTATATTTTCTTACATTAATTGTCCCCCACACACACACATTTTCTTTAACCACAAGCTGCATCTGACTCTTCCTTCCGGATATAATGTCTATTCCGATTTCTCTAAGGAATGAAAATTGTTTCTTTAGAGTTTTCTTTTGCTCTTTCATTGGCTCTGTTTCCTTTTTTTGTTTATTTTGGTCCCTTTCATTCTGGTGGCTGTTCATTCATATTTAAGAGTCAGGCATGAGGCAGCTGGCTGGCAGTTCTGTGTGCGTGCACGGGGCTTGCCCACTGAAGGGCTGTGAGACCAGGGAGCAGGCTGCCTTTCTCACTGGGAGACCCCCCTGCCCCATGTCAGCATCTGTACAGCTCTTCCCTGGAGCCACTGAGTTTCTCCAGTTAAAAGAGAAAAAGCTCCAATCTGACTCAGTGGTGACCCCCAAACCAGCATGTCTGCTAGTCCAGGGAGCAGGGCTGAAAGGGGCCAGGGCTGCACTGCTCTGTGTGCATGCCATCAGCCTGTTTGGGGCAGAAACACACAGGCAATGAACTTGATAAAAGCCCCAAGAAATTTCAAATTAACCCGAGGGAAAAACATCAGCACAGCAATGCCTTTTTATTCTTACCATTTCCAACTGGGATACTTTATAAGTGAAGAGACCGAGGGAGAGGCCCAGAGTCTGAAAGTCCTGGCTCTCCCCCTTCCTGTTATGAACTCACACATTTGTTCCCTTGTTTCTGCCCGTCTAGGCCAGACTTACAAACCGGCCACCATCACCATTTCAAGGATGAGGAGCAATTTTGTTCACTTGTTAGGAGCTTGCTGACAAGAGACATAAAAAAGACCCTGTTGTTTGCGACCTACAAAGCATTATTGAGTTCCTTGACCTGGTCTGGTTGTCCATGACCTTTAGGAGAAGCTGGGGGAGAAAAACAGGAAAGAGATGCTGGGACGATCCCAGTGTCCATTCCCCTTGTGGGAGAAGCCACCGGCCGGGTCACAGACACCCTCTCAGGCGGCCACTTCTTCGGAATTCCGTTCCCACCACAAGGAAAAGGGCAGCACGGAGCTGCCGAGCCTGAGAAAGACTCCATTCACCCACGTTCCCAAGCACCGACCACAGGCAAGAAGCATAGCTCCGAATTCCCACTCGCTTAGAAAGCGAGACTTTTTTTTAGGCTCTGCATTTGGGAGAATAGAAGGCCTTTAAATATTCACAGTAATTTCTGCGCTTTGATTACAGGTTACCTTGCTGTGTAAGACGGGTCTGAAACATGTTTATTAAATATTGTAAGTTTCAATGCCGACTATAATTAGCAGAATCAGAGTATTCTACACAGTTTAGAAATTATTAAAAATTGAAGTCAGAGGCCCTTAAAAAGATAGATGCATGTATCTTTTCCCCCACAACTGTGCACATTTAAAATGCCAAACTGAACTTAAAAAATCTTGTTAGAGTACACATTACAATTCTAAAATGTATTCCAAAGTGACCTCACATATATAGAAAACATCATTCCTTTCGGTACCCCACGAACTATGAAACTCATCCCTGGTTTAGCAGACAAACCTTAAGTGTCCTCTTTTGAGCTAACTTCCCAACTCGGGGAACCGCAGGCCCCTCACGCTGCCCACGCGGCCTCGGGTGCAGGAGGATGCTTACCAGGTTTTTGAAAAGTGCCGTCAGCTCCTTTGTGAACACCGAGAACTTCAGGAACGCGCTCCCCAGGTCCGGGTCATCCCTGCACACGCAGTTGCCGCCAAACTTCTCCAGAGCTTGGGTGTACTGCTCCTCATTTTCCACATGAGCTGCAACAGCGACGTGAGATGCACTGTAAATGCAGGCTTCTCTGTCCCCTTCCCCACCAGGTCCTCCTTAGTTGTGAATAACACAAACACACTGGCGGGATAAAAATCTGAGAAAAGCCAAGTTGCACCGGGAGCACAAAAGAACTGTGCTGTTGTGACAAGATCCTATTGTGCCAGCAACAGGTGCCGAAGCCTGACAGGCACGAGGGCGAGAGCCTCCACGAGCCCCCATCGCCAGCCCACGGATGAGACTGCCCAGGCAACCCCAACGCCCTCCAGACCTCCTAGGAAGGACCCCTCCTTGGCCTCGTGACGGCAGGAGTCACCAGTCAAGTCGACTTAGGAGGAGATTCCTGATCTTGTCTAGTGTGAAACTCACAACTACTCCAGAGCCATACACCACAGCTTCTCCTTTCAATACAGAAGAGCCTGGTTCTCGGAGCACAGGCCAGGGCAGCAAAAGCCACTTACGTGTCCCTGTGCCTCTGCTCATGACTCATCCCCTGCCCGGACGGAGGCCCTGCCTTCCCTGACTCCTGCGCATTCCACAGACTCAGCCTACCTCCAGGAAGCCTTCCAGGACTCCGCCCTATGCTGGTATCTGGCTGGGGCACCTTCCTGCCCTCGCACTCAGCATGTTACGTTGGAATTGTCTGGGAAACATGTTCCCAAATATGTTGGAAGTGTTTTAGAGGAGAGTGACTAGGTTTTATTTGTCTTTGTGCCTGAAACAGTATACAACACACAGGTTCTTTAAACAAAAAAGCAAACCCTGGTCGTCGATCTGAGGGTATTTTGCTATCATTAAGCCTCAAAGCAGCACCTTCACGAGCAAGGACCTAGATTCTGGGTCTCCGGCTCAGTGGTTCCCAACTCCCGCTGCACATCAAAATCATCCATGGATCTTTAGCAAGCTGTAGAGGCCAGAGGCCCGCCTCAGACCTCGGATGCAGAAATGGAGGTGGGGCTAGGCGTCACAGGTAACCCTGGTGACTTAATGTGATTGAATATAACTCCCTCGCTTCTGGGTCAGGTCTTTTTAAATGAATCCGGCCAGTCTATAGTAAAACACCTTCTGTTTGCATGGACACCTGATGTCTATTTTTTTCATCATTTCAATTAGAAACATAACACAACCACTTTACAGTCACGAGAGGGCAGGCAGACATGCCTTGTTAACTTGTATGTGAATGCTACCAAATTCCCCAGGGAAATAAAACTGTCAGCCAATGACAATGCCTGGACTGGGCCCGACAACGGGCAAAGGAGGGGACCGTCTGTGGAGGGCAATCCTTGCCCCGGAGTTAGCACCCTAGGACCCATGAACGAAGTGCCCGCCCACCACACCTTGCCCGACATTCAGTGGCATTTGGATGGCTCAGGGGATTCCTAAGTGGATCTAACAAACACAAGAGAAAATTAATTTCACTGTTCAAGCCCCTTTCCTTTCCTTTTTGTTATTGTTGTTGTTCACATTCCAGACAAGGACCTGAGAGAGATCGGCACTTGTGAGGCGACCCTCAGCAAACAACTTAAGACGAAGCACTCAGATCCCACGGGGCAGAGCAGGACGAGCACTCAGAAGGTCTGGGTTCTAGTCCCGCGCCGTCCAGGGAACACGTGTGACCTGGGTAAGTCATTCACTCGCGGCGGCTATGTCTCTGCCACATGAAGGCTAGAGCCTGTTGTGACGTTCTCACAAGGTTAACGACAGAACAAGGAACAGGGTCAGGGTCACAGACGACCACACTCAGCCCTGACGAGCGCTAGTGGCAGCACCCATGTCATTTATATGTACACACGACACATGTTTTCTATACTTCACAACAGCTTTATACGACATGTATTCCTTCTCATGATGAGAAAAGGAAGTTGGGGCTCAAAGAGACCCAATAACTTATGCTGGGAAACAGCCAGAAAGAGGCTAAGTCAGGTTCAAAACCAAGTCTGTCTGACCCCAAAGCCCATTCTTCTGCTCTGCTACACCGGGGTTTGTTTCATCACTGAAAATAACTCCCTTTGACCAAACCAAAAGCATGCAGCTTTACATTTTTAAAGTTCCATTTCAGAGACAGATGATATATGCCGTCTTTTTTTCTCTACTTACAATTCTAGAGCACGTGGTCACCAGTGAAGGGCAATTCCTTTCAAACCACAGCTATTTTAACTGTTGCAAAATTGGTGGTCAAGGGCGGATGCTCAGTTGGTTGGAGGTGAGCTCTGGGCAGCGGGGTTGCCAGTTCGATTCCCACATGGGCCAGTGAGCTGCGCTCTCTGCAACTACAGTGAGGACAGCAAGCTGCCACTGAGCTCCCGGGCGGCTGGATGGCTCAGTTGGTTGGAGCACGTGCTCTCAACCACAAGGTTGCTGGTTCGACTCCCGCAAGGGATGGTGGGCTGCTCTCCCTGCAACTAAGATTGAACAACAGCAACTGGACTTGGAGGTGAGCTTTGCCCTCCACAACTAAGATCAAAAAGACAACAACTTGACTTGGAGCTGATGGGTCCTGGGAGAGACACACTGTTCCTCAATAAAGTCCTGTTCCCCTTCCCCAATAAAATCTTAAAAAAAAAAAAAAAAAAAAGGTGGTCAAGATGTGGGCAATTCCAGTGTGGTTTTAGAAGGGAGTGACAGCCACAAGCAGACGTCTGGTGATGTCACTCCCCTGGGTGAGAGAAACAGGAATGCAGAGGCCAAAGTGGCCTTGGGAGCCATGTGGGGCCCTCAAAACAGTGCCTGGCCCGTCACAGCTGCTCTACATGAGCACTCAAAGGGCAGGAGAGGACTCGCTTTTCGTAAATGCCGATTCGTTGGCCTTTGATCCTTCTGCTCCACTGAACCTGGTAACACCAAGAGGTGTCATGCTCATCCCGGTGATCTTTTGATTACACTTTATAGTGGAGCTCTGAGGGGTTATGTGATTTGCCCAAGATCACACAGTGGGTAAGAGGTGTGGTAGGGCCGAGTCCACCCTGTGCTCGCGACAAAGGCTCCCTGCCAGCCCCTGGTCACCTGGGGGAGGAGGAACCTGCCTTCTATTCATGGACAGTCAACCAGCCTGGCTCGGAGGAGAAACAGATGGCAAGCCTTCACTTTCCAGAAGCACAAAGTCTATAAACGAACTTCCTATCATCCCTCCTTCTGGGCTTCTCGATGGACCACCTGGTGTAGGCTTTGTTTCAAAACAAATTCTTTCCCTATAAATCTTTAAAATCGTGTGTTGACCCCAGCAACCCCGATGGTGGTCAGTGAGTTCTTTGGCTCATCAGTATCTCCATGATTCATGTGTTTCTATTTAAAGTAGTTTCATCCACTGCAATCGTCATTTTCTAATGCTCAAGCTAGCCCAGCTTAGGTCAGTGGAAACCTCTTCATGATGATCTAGTTGGTGTTTTTAACACAAATTTCTGTTCTTGCCAACAAACGTGAAGCTTCCTGACAAACTCCATAGCCTGTCTCTCGGGGTTCCCTGTAACGCCCAGCACGGCGCCCACGGTAAGAGCAGCAGGACCCCCATGGATGCACAGTCGCTGACTGACTGCTCCCGAAGGCCCCCCGTGTGTGACTTTCCTACTCTAGATCAGAAAGTAAGTAATTGAGTGCCTTTATTTTTCTTTAGCCAAAAACAAATTTAAAATAGGAACCTAAAATAAACAGCTTGGGAAGAAAGTGTCTGGAAAGAACCCAAACTGGGGCTATCAGCTTTTATTTACAGAATTGTGAAAGCTGTTCTTCTAAAAAGAGCTCACTCTCCCACCTCCCCCTTGTTCAAATATATCTATAACTCTGGTTCTTATTAATGATTCAGATCCAAGAATCTTTAATGTGGGCGGGACTTAAGAAAACGAGAATCTGAGTCCCCGAGACCATAACTAAGAGTATTTCTTCTCAATTCTAACCCAGCGGCCTTCCCAGGTCCCACACCTCAGGGCACAGAATCATGCTTTCTACCAATCCATCCAAAGGGACAAAATGAGAGACTCTCGCAGAAAAATCCATCACGAAGCCAGCAAGCACGTGCACACACTGAGTGGAGACGTAACAGTTGGGTTTTGTGTGCTTTTTAGTTTATTTGATTCTGTTATTTTTAAAAAATGGGGTAGGCGGTTAGCTCAGTTGGTTAGAGAATGGTGCTAATAACACCAAGTTTGCCGGTTCGATCCCTACATGCGCCACTGTGAGCTGCGCCCTCCTTAGAAAATAAAAAAATAAAAAACTGCTATCAAGGAGAAGGCCCAGTAATCGTCAGACCAGAAAGGACAAGAGGGGGCGCCTTTACTCCTACTCAAGAGACCACAGCACAGATGGGAAGCAGGCCACCCAAGAACCAAAGGACAGGAGGGTTCACCTTTAACCACCGTAACTTCCACCTCAAACACCTCACTTGGTATTTCCAGCCCTGCAACAGGGTGTGACAGCGTGCTGGGGGGACACACAGACGAGTGTCATCGATGTCTAGGGAAAGATACATCAATCCATTTGTTGACGGCCTGCAAAGCGCCAGGCAATGTGCTGGGTGCCGAGGACTCCGTTGCCAAGAAACAGCCACTTGAGCTGGGGCTCCAAGGTCAGGTCGGACTTTCCAACAGAGAAGCAGCAGGAATAGGAAGGCATGAACCCCACGGGAACATGAAGTCCCGCGTATCAGAGGCCGCGAACGCTCTCAGTTGGAAAGCCCCTGCCCTCATCCAGTTCGCGATGCTCCAAGCAGCAAAGGGCAGCACAGAACTCGTGGCCCACCCCCCGGAGGGCCACCCATGCCCACGGCTGGGTCTTTTCAGTCCAAAAGGGACCTGCTCCAGCGTCCTCTCTGACAGGCAAGGAAATTGAAGCTCAGAGAGGGTGCTGACTTGCTCCAGTGTACGCAGCTCGTGTGCAGCAGAGCTGGCACATGAAGGCAGGTGTCCTGACGGCCAGGCCTCTGGCAGTCTCCCAACCACACTAGGAACAGTTTCTTCATTTGCTCATCACATCAGCACTACCTCAGCTCTAAGCTGGCACACACATTACAACCCTCCAGCCAAGCATACGCACTGGTAACCCAAACACCAAGTGCCACAACCAGGGAGAAAGGGGGTGGGTGGGTGCGTGGGCAGCCTGATGACCGGCCCGCCTCAGTCTCCGGGCTCGCCCTGACTAGGACCCTGCAACCCGTTCCAGGCCAGACCACTGGCCACTTGGCGGTCAGGCTGAGGCAAACTCATCTGCTGACAGCGCACATACCAACCATCCACGCAGGCAGCCCCACCAAGGCTGCATTTAAGACGAGGCATTTGCTCTCTGCAGTGCCAACTTCCCACAGACCCTCCCCAGATGACAGGGTGATTAATATGCAAAGGTGAGCCGCAATTCTAATGTCAGGATAATCTGTGCGACTCAACGTGAAGGAGCCCATTTCCCCTGGAGCTGTGGGCCCCACACATCACCTGGTTGTAGGTCTAACTCCTGGCATGCCAGCACATCTCTTAAAGTCAAAGATAATCCCCATTTCTTAGCAGGATCTCTCCCCTGTGAACCTCGCAGAGGAAAAAACCATTTTTAGAATTTTACTTCTAAAATCATCCCAGATAAAAATCTCTCAGTTCACAATTTGGTACTCTGTAGCAAAAGTCTTAAAAACATTTTTTGCCATCCAGTAATCCCACTTTTAGAAATCTATCCTAAAGAAATAAAGTGGTCAGAGATGTGTGTACAGAACAATTTGTGAAGAGTGAAAACTGAAAATGTACAAAGTTCCAACAATACGGAAGTGGTTCAGTAACAGTGGACCTGTAGAATGGAATATTATTTTAAATTATTACTAATTTTAAAATCATGATGTAGGAATATGGTCAGGTTAGAACGCCAAGTTAAAGAAAGACAGGTCACTAAACTGTATTTAGTTTCAATTTCCTAATATGATGATGTAAAATATGACTCATGTTAACACTTGGGACTGTAAGTCACAAATCTTTGCATTCCTTTGGATCAGCTGTCTTTCCATGATTAACAGGTTGATCACTGCTGACAGGATTCCACAAGTTACCCATCTAAATTCCGATCGGTATTCTTAACCAGCAGAAAAGAGATCACTAGAATCTCAGAGCCTTGAAACTAGAAGACGTCTCGAGCTCCTAAGAGTCCACGACTCCACCTCCCCCACCACTTCCTTAGAGACACAGGGCCACCAACCCCCAACTGGAACCCTTCCAATGACCTGCTCACCAGCTAACTTCTCCCTCACATCTGAGTCAAAACCTGCTCTCCTGAAACTACCCTCTACAGAGGACCACATGGTATGTCTCACTTCCCCATCCCAGAGCACGCTGCCTTCCGAAATGCCTTCTCCCTCCCTCCCCAAACTAAGACGTCCTACCTACGAACTTCCAGTGTCCTCCTCCTCCAATGAGGTCTTCAGCTCTGAGATCTTGAGGTTGTTCTCACAGTTCAATAAGGGGACAACCACCTTCTGTTTTAGAAGCACTACATACTTCCCTAAGTCACCTGCGACTCACCCTTGAACACATCTGTCATGTACTGGCTCCTGCTGAGCTTGTGATCAACCCCCCCACCCACACCCTGAGTTTTCTCATTAGGACTGCCAGAGCTTGGCCAGATGACACCTAGACACCCCACAGCAGCCCCGCCTGGTTTTACTGCACTGTGTGTCCCTGTGCGCCAGGCAGGGGGTGCCATGGCCACAGTGGATACCAGGAAGCACCTGGTTTGCAGTCTTAAGTCCTCTACTTGCTGGCTCCACGACCCCGGGGACATGACTTCTCTGTCTCAGGGGCCTCACCTACAAATGGAGTTACTGCGAGGACCTAACCACAGAGTTGTTGTGAGATTACATTTATGTCAAGTGTGTGTTCAACAAAGTGCCCGGCCTGTAACAGGTCTTCATGAGTGTCAGACTATTATTATAATTGGCATGTTTCCACTCTCAAGTTTATGATCAATATAGATGTAGTTTCTTTATCTGTGTTAAATCTCCTATTCTTTTTTATCAGATATGGTGTATATGTATTTTGTATACTGAATTTTACTGTCTGAAGATTTCATCACAAGCATTTTCCTTCATGGTGCTACATAACCATGATTCCATCAGGTAGCTACATCCTAGTTTAGCTATAGGAGGAGGCTTTCCGTTTTTCACTATGATCAGCAATGAAATAATACAACGACCATCTCTGTGCATCTTCCCACATAAAGATTTTTTTTCGTGATGTGCACTTTCCAAAACCTCTGTGCACCAGTTTTCAATGCCACAACAAAGCGCAGGATGCCAGTTTCACCATATTCTTGCCAAAAACTGAGGATTGTTATGATTTAGTTATTTTCTCATGTAACAGGCAGAAAATCATGCCAGATGCAGTATCTTCTTAATGCACACTGAAACCTTACGTCCTAAATGATTGCATATATTTCTTTTGAACTGCTCTTTCCTAATTACAGTTGACCCCTGAGCAAGACAAGGGTTAGGGGTGCCAACCCCCACACAGTCAAAATCCATGTGTAACTTTTGACTTAACTACAGTCCCTTCATATCCGCAGGGAATTGGTTCCAGGACCCCCAGCAGACAGCAAAATCTGCAGGTGCTCAAGTCTCTTACATAAAACGGTATAGAACAATTACACAGCCAGCTCTCTGCATCCATGAATTCCCCACCGGGGATCAAAAATAGTTTTCAATTTGTGGATGGTTGAATCCACGGGTGCAAAACCTGGGGATACGGAGAGCCAACTGTATATTGAAAAAATCTGCATATAAGTGGACCTGCCCAGATCAAACCTGCGTTGCTCAAGGGTCAACTGTATATGATACCTATAACAGAAGCAAGTCTCTGTATTAGTTTTCAGCTCTGTATTAATAGCCACGTTCTAATTAGCATTGCAAATAACGGAGAAACACAAAGTTGGATTCTCGTTTTCTTTTGTAGGTGGAAGATGGCAAGGGCTTGAGGGGAAATTAGCATTTCTTTCTTTGTATGTTTCATTTCAAGGATGCGTCCATTTCTCTAGTACATTCAGATCAAGAGTAAAGAAGGGATATCCCACTCTCAGGAAGAATAGGTCCCTCACGTCTTTAAGACGGAGTCATTCTATAGAAGTGAAAATTAAAGTCCCTTGTTGCTTTCTTCTTGATAAAGATGAATGTTTCTACCCACTGATATGTCAAACACAGCTGGAAAATGTTAGCTTCAACTTCCCAGCAGGGAGAAAAAAACACCTTTGGGCTGAGACAGAGCTCAGGAAATTTTAGGCTAATAGAGGTTTTAGAATAAATGTGAACTTCTTTTTTAAGAGGTCAGAGAAAAGTCTATGATGAGTGGGAAAATTACTGTAGAAACAGTTTCTCAACAAATCACCATAGTAACTACTTTTGCAAAATTCTATACAAGTAATTCTAGAAAATACCTCTAGCTGAGTTGTCATCTTTTTGAAAACTGGGAGCCAACATAATATACTTGCTATTGTGTAAGAAAACTTGTTTTGTGTGTATGGGGGCCATGCTGACGCCCTTTTGGCCCAGTCCAATGTTTGAAGTCAGAGGGTGTGTGGGTGTGTGTGGGTGTGGGTGTGTGTGTGAGCGTATGTCTGTGCGTCTAAGGTAGTATTCTCAAAGACCAGCAGCTTCAGCATCACCTGAGAACTTAGTTGACTGGCAAATACTCAGGCTCCATCCTGCACCTACTGAACCAGAAACTGAGGTTGGGGCCCAGCAATCTGTGTTTTAATGAGACCTCCAGGACATTCGGGGTACTCAGAAATTTCAGAAGCACCACTCTAAAGCAAGGGTTGGCAAACTCTTCTGTGAAAACTCAGAGAGTACACATTAAAGGTTTTGCAGGCCAAGAGGCAATATTGGGGTTACTGTGTGGTAAGATGGTATAAACCGTTCTTAGGCTATAAAAACACAGCTGGCTGCTCTCAGGCACCACAAATCCCCTTTCTATATAAATCCTCACGTCACAGAACAGACAGGCTGCCATCCCACACACTGCTCACATCTAAAATTGTAAGTTCATCTCTCCTACACTAAGTGGACAGTTAAGGACTTACAGCAGAAACATAACAACATACATGGGAATGATCAGAACTTTGGGGACCTTCCCTTGAAACTAAGTGCCCTCAGGGCCAGAATGAGTGTGGTCCTAACACTCCTAACTGTGGTTGCCGGCAGCTTCAGCCCTTATTGAAGGTGCCTCACTGATTTCTGATGTCTACTTCTAAAAAAATGTAATCTATTCTTAGACTCCTCTACTAAATATATTCAAAAAGAAATGTGCTGCTTAGCCATTCCAGAGAGGAGTTCCAAAAATGCTGTGAACGACGTCAGCAACATGGCAGGAAACGGGGTAGGGTCTCCTCAGGTGACTTTTTTGAAATCGACACTTGTTCTGAAATAAACACTCAAGATCAGCATTCTGGCCTTAAAAAAAAAAAAAAAAAAAAGAAAATCCAGACTCACGGCCTTATAATAACTCCAAGTTGGGTGTGACAGAATAGGCGGGTAAAAGATGACAAAAGTAGGAGGTCACCTGCAAGGTGGGGTTGTCAGCCTGCTGTGTGTGTGGTACCTCAGAAAGGACACAGGCTGGGCACCTGGAGTGCTGTGTGAAAATTCCAGAACAAATTTCTCAACTTCCTTAAGCCTCGGTTTTCCTCCAATAAAGAGGCAAAGGCCATTTCAAGTGAATAGAAGAGCATGTGTAAAGGAGGAAGGAACAAAACGGGGCATGAAGGCGGAAAGTGCAACTAATTTCAAAGAAGGGTACAAAGAGCTGGGAGGGAACTCTGGACAGGTCGCCTGGGTCCAGGCGATTCAAGGAGCTGGGACTGCACCTGCTTTTCTGCAGCATTTACTAACCTGAGGTTTATGTGGGCTGAGGAAGAGAGGCGGTGGCAATTTCAGAGGCAAATAAATTTGGTAAAGATCACAAGGTGTGATCAAACAAAACAGTGAACGTTTAAATTTAAAAAATGCATTACAGTAAAAAACGCGTTGCCATTAATCCCCTCTCAAAATACTCCCCCTCACATCGAACACACTTATCCCATCGTTCTTGCCACTTTCTGAAGCAGTTCTGGAAGTCCTCTTTTCTGAGTGTCTTTAGTTGTGCTGTTGTGGTTTTGTCGATGTCCTGAATCATTTTGACTTTAGGGAAGAGCCAGAAGTCACATGGTGCCAGATTCGGTGAATAAGGTGGGTGAGAACACCCCGTAATGTTTTTGACAAAAATTGTTGTACCAGAAGCAATGTGTGACATGGAGCCTTCCTTTGTGATCACAAAATATGGTGAATGCTACTGCCGAGTGCCATCCAGCGGAAAGGCAAGGATCTTTAATATGGGAAGTGGTGCATCGAACCTTAGTAACAGTGTGTGACAAGTTTCAACTTGTTTGGTGTAGTCAGTCGGGTGTGAGCTACGGTTGAGAGAAGGTGTGTTTTCAAATGTGCTGTAAATCATCCTCCATCATGACAATGCTCCATGTTGTGTTCAAGAAACTTGAAGCCTCCCTAATTCCCTCTTCCTATGTGCCACTTTAGCAAATTTTAGTTTTTAATTCAACAATTCCATGTATTTTTTTTATTTCCAATTATTTTATTGGTTCTATTTCACTAGTACTATTTCCTGTTTCTGTAATTTAATAACCTCCCTTTCCCTTTAAAGATATTAATCATATGTTCTTATTTTAAAGTCCTGTTTTGATTGCCTTATTAATTCAGTTTCCTCAAGTGTAAGCTCTTCCGTTTCTTGATTTGGGGGCTTTTCGAATGTTAGCCTATTCTTAATGTAACCTTTGATTAAGTGGAAGGTTTTCATTGTGATGAAATCTATCATTTTCTTCTTCTATGCTTATTGCTTTCAGTGTCCTACCTAAGAAAGCTTTGCCTACCCCAGGTTATAAAGATATTCTCTTATGTGTTCTTCAAGAAGTTTCACAGTTTTAGCTTTTACATTTCAATCTACGATTCATTTCAAATTCATTTTTGTGTAGGGTATGAGACAGCGTCGTAGTTCATTTGTTCCCCTATGGATATTTGGTTTTCCCAGTACCATTTGTTGAAAACACTCTGTTTTTGCCATCGGTTTGCCTTGGCAACTTTGCTGAAAATAAAGCATTTAAATGTGGGTCTATTCCTAGATGCTCTATTTTGTTCCACTGATCTATCTGTTGACCCTTACAGCAGTACCAGTGAGTCTTGATTACTGTTGTTTTATAAGACTTGAAGTCAGATCGTTTTTCACCAACTTTTTTTTTTTTTGGTCAAGATTGCTTTGGATACTCTAGATCCTGTGAATTTACATATAAATTTTAGAATCAGTTGGTCAATTTCCTCTGCTGCAAGTCTGATTAGGATTGGTGATTGCTGAGCTCAATTTGGGGAGAAGTGACACTTTGACAATATTGAGTCTTCCAACTTGCCTACATTGTAGCTCTCTCCATTTACTTAGGTTGTCTTTAATTTCTGTCAGCAGTGTTTTGTAGTTTTCAGTGTAGAGTTTTTGAATATTTTTTGTTAAATCTCTTCCTAAATACAGTTGGCAATTCCTGATTATAATATCTTTGTAGCTGACATTTCCTACTAGACTCTTTAGGATCTTGGCTTACAAAGCCCTCCCTGGGGCATAGGCAAATGCAGCTACTGGAGGTTGTGCTCACAATATTTTAACTGGAGTGGGGGAGGGGTTAGGTGGGACCCATACTTCCAGAATGTTCCACATCCCTCCTGACATCACGACCACCAAGTAAGGCATTCCATGTCCTTCTGCTCCAAATGCTACTTTCATTACAGAGAGACACCACGAGGGTGAAGGGGACGATGTTTGCAGCAGCCTGACTGCTTTTGTGGGAGTAGACCCTGGGCCCCCTTCCTTCTCCCAGGCCACCACCCTCAGGCATCCGTCCTCAGCAGTGGTTTGCTCTCCCATCAGCAAGTCTTTTTCTCTGCAATCCATCAGCCCAGTTCCAATCTCTTTGGGATTTCTCACAACTTCTAAAACCGAGGGTCCTTATGACTTTGATTAAATTTAGTTCTGAATCCTAGCTCTAGAATTCATCCTTCTTGCTCTCTCTGTCTCACCCCCCACCCCCAAGTCCTAGCCTTTCCCCTGAATAACCAGCAACCCTGGAGGCAGCAGAACACAGTAGCCTGGACCTGACTAATGGTCACACAGTGAGACCTCTGGCTGGCTAAAGGTAACATCTTACCTAAGTTATGTTTCAGCTCAGAGCCCTAAGGTGGAATGACCCCCTGGCTACTGTCCCATGAGACCAGACAAAGGGATGCCTGAAGAGACCTCAGAACCGTCCTTAAGACCTGAAGAGATGACTGATTACCCTTACCTCACCTCCGACCAATCAGCTCCCAGCACGACCCTGAACCCTTAACGCATTGTGTCGTGTGACTTTGCCCCATAGAATCTGTAACCTACAGGCCATCGGGGAGTTCGGGCTTGTGAGCATTACCTTCCTGTTCTCCTGGGTGATGCCATTCATAATAAAATAGCCAGTCTTTTTCCACTGCAATTCTCGGTGTTTAGTGTTTGGCTCTGTTAGCGCCAGGTGGACAAACGCTTTCTGCTCAATAATACTTCTTTCTAGTCCCCCAAGGCTGCCATTCTTGTCTCTGAGGGAAACTATATAGTCACTTAATTACTTAAAAAATGTATTTCCTATCACTTGTAAGGTTTTGTGCAGGGGGCAGACTTGCTACATATATGTAGCCTGCAATCTTTAAGTCAAAGGTTACAGCGTTTTTTTGTGTGTTTTTTTAAAAACATATTTATATAAGTCTAGATCAAATATTACTTTGAGTAGTTGATTATACTTTTCTATTTATTAATTTTCTTCCCAAATAAGAAAGGCAAAAATTGGGATAAAAGAGAAATGGAAAGGGCATTCTGACATGATTAACACACAGACCAATTAACAGAGGCTGGACCGAGGCCGGTGTCCTTGTCAGCCAGTTTGGCAAAGCCGGTTCACACAGAGCATCGTGGGAAACTCAGCTACACTTCAGAGAACAGGAAGAACAATGTGGGGTGGGGGGAGGGGGGTGGAGGAAGAAACCCCACACCAGAATTAGACAATTAGCAAAACAAAACATATTTCTAAAATTTAAACAAGCCAGCTCACCTCTTTCATTTGCAGGCCCAGAAAAGGTTGAGTTGATCACTCACTAATGGTGAGTGACATTACGGTTATTGGGACTGCAAATGCGATGTGTCCCACAAGGAAACCCCGGGAAACAAGGCATACTCACCCAGCCCAGAGATGTTTATCGCTTTCACGGATTTCTTCATTTTGTAAAGAACCATCCGGTCCACGTCCAAAGCCTAGAATATAGAGAGTGTACTAATTAAAACATGTGTTCAGCTGACATCACGGCTACCGGAGAGCAGCCACGCGCCAGCCGCTCTGGAGGCCCCTCCAGGCTGGTGCTGTGGGACAGAGCCTCGGTGTGTGTGAAGACTGAGCCGTCACTGCCAGCGGCTGCCTCCCTCCTCATGCCTCACCCACGCGAAGCCTGTGAGCTGCCTCTGTCCACACCACCCGCTGGCCCTCAGCCTTCTGCAGTGAAACCAGTTACTTGGACCAACTCTGCTCCCAGCACGTCTCAGTTCTCTCTCTGAACCCGCAGGGCTCCAGGAAGTGTGCCTGCCAGGGACTGACCACTGCATCTGTGCCCCTTCCCCTGACAGAGGGAAAGGACAACGGGCAGGCCGAGGAGAGATGGGGTGTGGGCAGGCAGAGTGCCCCGTCACGCCCCACCCCCACCCCCACCCCCAGACAGCCACTTTCCAGCCCCAGGCCCTCCCGGCCAGAGGCAGCATGGGCCAGTGGGAGGCAAACCCACTCTGGATTTGGAAAGACCCAAACATGAACTTGTTTGTTTGTTTTGGAACGCGTGTTCCTAATCCTTGCCAAGTCTCAGATTTCTCTTCCAGAAAGCGGGAGTAACAATAAATACTTTGCAAGGTTGAATGATTAAATAGACACACTTATGTATTTAATAGTCAACAAATATTTAGAGACCAACCACTACACAGTAGCAGGATGTGGCACATAAGTCCTAGCACATAGTAAGTGCTCAAACACTATTTGTTCAATGACTTACCAAATCTGGAGGCTTAGTCACAGCTCTCCTTTCACAGCACACAGAGGGGTAAAATTTTCTTTTAACCCAATTAAACCCCACAAAAGATCAGTGGGTGTCACTTTTAGTTATTGTGACGAGAGGGAGACAGCATTTATAAATTGGGAGTGACACCAACCCCTGGGTTACTGCAGAGACTAAACGAAAAACGACAGGGGAAGCCCCTGGCCCACGTGCGGTATACAGGAGACATTCGCTAACAGTGTTATTACTCAGCGTGAGTTTTGAGCCTAAACAACTGCAACGGCCTACCCTCTGAAACCGAGCACGCCATCTCAGAGAAAATAGTTTGGACTCCCAGCCTTCACGAAGCACCTCTCAAATCCATATTCAACAGCAGCCTTGTAAGTCCTCGTCCTAGTGCAACAATGACAATTTTATTGGATGCTAAAAACATGCATGACTGCTGCTGACAAGTTTAAATAGAAAAATGGTCACAAGGCACCAGACATTTGACAGAGTGGTTACAATACAAAGAGAAGTTATAATTTTTAAAAAGCCTTATTTTTTGACATATTGTAGAGAAGGGTAGGTAAGGATGGAGAAAAGAGAGTCAAAACTTCTTGTAGAGAATTTCCTTTTATTTTCTTACAACGTCATCTCTAATCCATTCCTGACCTTCCCTTGAGATATAAAAAGGCATTTGGAAACAGCAAATAACCCATGAAAATCACCACTGAACTCTTCTTTCTCACAAAGTCTCATCAGCTTTTACTCCCCAGTCTGCCACCTAGCAGACAATACCCTGCAGTGCACATACCGATTTCCAGGGTTTTGCCAGTGCCACCAAGACAGGATTTGCTCAGGGCTGTGTCAGAAACACTAGTTCCTGAAACTACACTCATGTGTGGCCATGAGTATAGCTCTCACGTGCAAACACACAGCTCCAACGCACTCATCAAAGCTCTGGAAGGTCTCAATCCCCAGGTGAAGGGCCACCATTGAAAAACACATTTGATCTAATTAACATCTAATCTAGCACTTAGAAATTTGGTCCGGCCCAATCTTGGGAATTGCTGGAACACAGCATCTGACCCGCATTCCAATATCTTCCACAGGTAGCAGCAGATACCACCAGCGGTTAGACTACATGGAAACGTTACACGTCAGCCAATACTCTACAGCCAATACTCTCGTGAGCCCTCTCTGTGTACTAGGAGGTGTGAAGGGAGAAAACACTACGCACCAAGGACAGAAACATACAGCAGAAGTTCAGGGGGCTGCTTCCAGCCCAGGTCACTGGGAAGGCTTCCTGACGTCTTCAGAAGGGCGTCTCCATCTGGAGCACAGATTGAAAACCGTTTTATGATCTGGCCCGTTACCTGTACAGCCTCCTCTCTTGACATCTTCCCCACTTTCACCCGTACCCTAAGCTTCCATTACAATGATCTACCACCTTCTCTTCATCTCCAAGCACCACCTCCCCGACACACACACCCCAGAATACTCTCCCTAATACTCTCCCTGGCTCTCTCTCTTAACCCACTCACTTCTACTCCGACTTTGCCAGTTGGTTTAGAGACATCTCCTTCTGGAAGCCTTATCGGAGGGGTTAGGTACTCATTCTACCTTTTCCAGTAGCACCTGTGCTTACCAATAGTTCATCTGGTAAGATCTACTGAGCACCTACTACCATGTTTCCCCGAAAATAAGACCTAGCCGGACAATCAGCTCTAATGTGTCTTTTGGAGCAAGTTAATATAAGACCCCATCTTATTTTATTATAATGTAAGACCGGGTATGTAATACACTATAATACTGGGTCTTATATTAATTTTTGCTACAAAAGACGCATTAGAGTTGATTGTCCAGCTAGGTTTTATTTTCGGGGAAACAGGGTACATGCCAAGTACTAAGCTGGGCACTAGAGACAAAATGGTGAGCAAAGCAGGGCAACGTCCATCCCTTCATAGGGTGTACACTCTCGCGTGATGAGCCCCTAAATAAACACAAAGCCCGAAGGCCAGGACTCACCACGTACCCTGACCAGCTTTTCCGCTCTCCGCTCTGCCATGAGCCCTGCACCGCCCAACGTGGCACCTACCGGTCACGTGTCTGTGGAGCACTGAAACGTGGCTGGTGTCACATGTTAAAGCGATGATATTCTGGACATATTAGGTTAAATAAACTACAAATAAAGTTACCTTTCCTGCTTCTTGTTACCTCTTCTCATGCTGTCCTCTAAAGGCAGACCTTGTTCGTCGCTGGGTCCTGAGTGCCCAGCAGGGAGCCTCGCACAGAACAGGACTCAGAACCAGCTCAGTGAATGACCACAAGACTGGAAAGGGAGGCAGGGACTCAATCGGGGCCTGGTGTCCCTGCAGAGGCCCAAGCCTTCTCAGCGGGGGAGGGGAGAGGCCACAGTGGGAAAAGAACAGGTCTGGGCAGGCAGAAAGTGGATTCAGGGAAAGGCTACCCACAGGTGAGGGAGCTGCTGGCACCCACGGCTGGACAGCCATTTGGGGCTCCATGCAGGCAGCAGACAGTCTGGAAAATCAGTGAGTGCCTAGGGAGATTCATTCTGCCTCTCTCTACTGGATTGCAGCACTCCAGTCTCTGGCAGCCCCATAGATGACAGAGCAATCTTCTGTCCACAGGGGTTTGGCTCAGTCGTGCTGAGAAAAATGGGAACGGGAGACAGTCATCCAACTGTACTAGGCCGATCACAGATGAAATATGCTTTGTCACACTGTGGAACTCTGACAAATTCCCTCCCATTATATTGTGGGACACACCCCTCCCTGAGCATTTACTACACAAAAGTCTTGTAAAAATATGCCAGCATGTAGAATCTTCTGTTAAGAAGAGCTTGGAAGTAAAGGTGAGGCCAGCGGTAGAGGTAATTTTTAATTAAAAGTGCAAGAGGGAAAAGCAATTACCTCCCCACTCAAAAACACACTCTCATTATTGTGCATATTTATAGATAATTAAGATTAAACTTGGTCTGAAGTTAGAATGATTAAGACTGAGTGCTAGAAAAACTCTTCTGTCGACTACATCTAAAAACAGCTCTGGAATCTTTTTTTTTTTTTAATTAAAGTTTATTGGGGTGACAATTGTTAGTAAAGTTACATAGATTTCAGGTGTACAATTCTGTATTACATCATCTATAAATCCCACTGTGTGTTTACGACCCAGAGTCAGTTCTCCTTCCATCACCATATATTTGATCCCATTTACCGTCATCTACCACCCCCCCCACCCCCTGGAATCTTAAAACAATGAAAAGTAACAAAACTTGAGAGTCTCAAGTGGTGCCTACCAATCAGGCTGAGATTTCTAACCAGACTAGCGCTTACCCACACCCTCCTTCCCCCAAAAATCTACCCAAGCTTAAGAGAAGGAAAAAAAGGCTGTAGCTTTGGCCAGGATTTGTGTATACGAAGTGTAAACACAGGCCAAAATCTAACAGCCAATCCAGACCTAAGTAGGAACCGCACAACAAACAGCTTACGTCTGGCCAAACCTCATTAATTCTGAGGAGCTAGACTAAAGCTGACCTTCAGTTTATAAAACAAGATTCACAGAGTAAATTTATTACGTAAACAAGGCTGTAGGGATGTCTCAGATATTTCAGGGGGAAATAAACAACTGTTGTCAAACACTCTGGAAGCATCTCTTTCGATCCCCAAACTGTTATATTAACAGCACCGGTTCTTCTGTCTCCTGGCAGCAGCACCCCTCAGTCGTGAGGGGCCCCTCCCAGCCGTGAGGAGGGCTCCCAGGGATGGGGGCGTGTGCAGCGTGGGAAGGACTAGCCACATATAAATATTCAGAGTAAAATTAAAATGTAATAAACTGAAAAATTCAGCTCGCCTTGTCACCTTTCTCAAGATCTTCAGCCACATACCACATATTCACTTGACTGTTTCTACACACGCCACCCCCTCATGCTTTCCCTCTGTTCCTGCAGATCCCTCCGTGTGCCACCCCTCAGGGGACCCTGATATCACCTACGGTCCCCTCCCTCTTCCCTTCGTGAGCGGAGCACAAACGTGACCACGTGACACAGCGGTCTCCCTTCAGAAGGCTGACTCAGTTTTTGTTCCCAGCGCCCTGCAGGGACCCCTACCCTGACATGCGGGCACCCACATCCTGATGCTGGGCTGTGAGGCCCCATCCACAGCCTGTGTGAGAGGAGACGAGCCTGGAGCAGGGGTGGGCAGCGACGGTCCACAGGCCAAATACAGCCCTTGGCTTGTTTTTGTGTGACCACGGGCTAAGGATCTGTACAGATGAACATTTCCAATTGCTGTGATGACGGGGTGATGGGGAATACTAACTCTGAACCCCACTTAAGAGAAATGTTATCCCCCAGAAAGAAGTCCACTCTTCTCATTAGTAGAACTGCATTACCAAGAAATGATACTCCATTATTATTTTTTATTGTATTCTGAATTTCATTAATAAAAAATTTTTGTGGACATTTATTTTCTCTCTTATTGTATAAGTATCTACATAATATCCACAATTTTGCCTCTAGGAGTGAACAGCCTAAAGTATTTACTAACTGGCCCTTCCCAAAGCCTAGACCCCTGGCCCAGAGAATCCACACACGTTTCTCCCACACTGCCAGCCAGCCCCTGCCCCTCTCGGCCTGACCTTGACGCGTTAGCTGGAGGTGGCAGCAAGGTGCCAGTTTGGTCCCAGCATCTTAAGGTCTCAGTTCGAGCCAGGAGGGGTGGGAAGGGGCTGGCTTAATTCTTGGAACCTGAAGCCGCTGCCCTGGAGAGCGAAGTGGACGGCAGGACACTCATCGCCCCCATTCGGGTCACCCCACCTGCGGGTCATGTCCCACTCTCCTGTCCCATCTCATCTCCCTGCGTCCTTTTTACGAAAGGCCAACCTGAGAAGAAAGGACGTTTTTGAAAGACAGTAGACCAAATAACAAAATAAAAGAAGACACAGATCTGTGCTCCAAGGACAGCTTTGCCAGAAGGAATCAAACGGTTAGGTGGCAGCTCTGTCTCATCACACATGTGACTTGATTTCTGAGGTAACACAGAACACTAATGACAGAAGCCTCCTGGGAAGCACAGAAAGCCAGAGCACTAAAGCATCTACCGACTTCTGGGAAGAAAGCGGAGACTAGCAGGTGTCATGAAGAATTAAGATCACAGATAGCCAAACCAAGTCACAGTGGTGTAAAGCGCACGCGCGTACGGTCAGACTGGGCAGGCACGCTTTGGCATTATGTGATGTAACCTGGAGTTACTCCCAGTACACACACATCTGCACCTGAAGACACCTGCAGGATGCTTATGACACTCTTCACAACAGCCCACACTGGACAAACCCCCAACCTGTCAACGGCGAAATGGACGAACTGTCCTACAGCCACACAGTAGAGAGCTACACAGCAATGGAAACAAACTTCACTCACCCAGGACGCCATGAAAGTCACAAAAACAGTAAGAAAAAGAGGCAAGTTGCAAAAGTATATGTGCAATATAATTCCATAATTCTTTTTAAATAGGCAAAATTAGATTATCATGTTTATGTTTAGGGATGTTGCTGAGAAAAATAGGAAAGAGCCCCACATGCGCGACCGAAGAGAATAACCACAGTGTATTCATCTGATTAAATTCTCGACAGCTGTCACCATGACTGATGTGGACTGTGTCGCCCTGCATGAAATTGTTCAGTGGAGAAAGACACAGCATGTACAAACGTGGGGTTACCAGAGGGAGCCTCGGGGCTCATAAAGTTTGGAGAACCAAGTGCCCACCAGCTCTCCCATGAGCCTTGTCACTGGAGACGGCGGCCGTGAACACAGCCTTTTACTAGATCACTGCTTCAGAGAAACAGAAACAGATGACTGTGAATTCCATACAAATGCTTCATATTCTGATTTTTACAGAAGAGAAAAAGGCTTCTGGGAGATCTGGGGAGTTGAAAGGGGAAAGGCAAATTTTGGCAAGGCAGCTGCAACACACCAGCAGCAAAGAAAGGTACTCCCAGTGTCCTGTGCCCAGAGGAGATACAGGAAGAGGACGTGGCCTGGGGTCCCTGACACCTCCAACACCAACACCTCCAACACCAACACCTCCAGCACCACCTCCAACACTACCTCCAACACCCGTGGTGCTCAAGCTCTGCGCCCTTGTACGGACCGACTAAAGAGCTCAGATGCAAGGCAGGAAATGGGCTATCTCAGGAGAACAAACAAAACGGGACATGGTCGCCAAAGGTGCTCACACATCACTGAAGGAAATGGGAGGAGAAAGGGTGAGACCCCTGCCCTGGAGCAGGCACCCACGGAGGCGGGGGAGGCGACAGCAGAGCACAGGCTGGGAAGGCGACCTTCAGTTGCGAGTGAGGTCAGCCTTCCACATCTGTCCCAGTCCCAGAAGACAATGGAATCATAAGTCCAGCCAATTTCCCCAGGAAACAAGGATCAAGCCACATGAACTCCACTTCAGTAACATAAACAGGGGAGAGGAGACTCTAGCTGTTTTCTTTCGGAGCCCCACAGGCTGACAAGGAGTGCTAAGCAGACTCTGCTTGCTGGGCTCTGCCTGGAGACACCACTGTTCACACCCATTCTGTGGGTCTGTCCCCACCTCTCACCCTCTTAGCACACTGGCTCTACCATCCTAACTGGGCTCTCAGGGACTTTTCTGCTGCCAACTGGCTGCCAGACTTAATGTTTTATGTATTCTTTCAAAAAGTACATCTTGTGGGCCGGCCCAGTGGCTCAGGCGATTGGAGCTCCGTGCTCCTAACTCCGAAGGCTGCCGGTTCGATTCCCACGTAGGCCAGTGGACTCTCAACCACAAGGCTGCCAGTTCAACTCCACGAGTCCCGCAAGGGATGGTGGGCTGCACCCCCTGAAACTAAGACTGAACACGGCACCTTGAGCTGAGCTGCCACTGAGCTCCCGGATGGCTCAGTTGATTGGAGCGCGTCCTCTCAACCACAAGGTTGCTGGTTCGACTCCCGCAAGGGATGGTGGGCTGGGCCCCCTGCAACTAGCAACGGCAACTGGACCTGGAGCTGAGCTGCGCCCTCCACAACTAAGACTGAAAGGACAACTTGACTTGGAAACAAAGGCCTGGAAGTACATACTGTTCCCCAATAAAGTCCTGTTCCCCTTCCCCAATAAAGTCTTTAAAAAAAAAAGTACATTTTGTAACCGTGACCAGAGACTTCAGGCAATACACGCATGGATAATGGGGAGAACCACTATTCCATTCAAGTCTGCTAATTAATTCCCTTCTAACACCCGCATCACTAACTTCACTATGTCACCTACAGGAAGACACCAAAAACAGACCAACAGAATGTGATGTGAATTCTGGTCTTTTCGGTGCTGGATACTTTTGGAGAACAAACACGGGTTAAAAATCACCGGTTCCTGAGTCAGACAGATGTGGTCTTCACCAGGCTCCACTACTAGCAGCCTGGCCTTCACCTCACTGGCTTCGGTTTCTTCATCTATAAATCCGGAATGATAACATTGCTTCATAGGAGAAGATCATCAAAGTATGGAGGACCTGGCATACTGTCGGCACTTAATAACTGACAGCCATCACTAGTGCCCTCTGGTTCTCGGAGGGGCTGGATCTGCATTATGCCAAGGAAGGCAGCTGTTCAGAAACACCACACCCCACGTACTGGCCCAATCGACAGGATAAATATTTTCAGGTCTGATAATGGTTATGATAATGAGGGGGGGAGAACTCTCTAAGAAAAAATTACCTTTGTAGCTCATGTCAGCCTTTCATTTCCACTATAAGTTTTTTCCCATCAACATTTAAATTCTTCAAACTTTTCCAGATGTGTTTCTCTGATTCCCCAAACGGGTGACCCGGGCAAAGGCAGGGCCACATGGCAAGTGGCAGGACGTTCTGGGCCAACTTAGCGAAGGGGAGTCACACCCCGCCACACCCAGAGGTAACAGTTGGAATTAAAGGGAGCAGAGTGTGGAACCAGTTCTAAGGTGCAAGGCGAGTGGTGAGGACCTGGTGTCAGCCTGTCCCCTGCTCCCCCACCCTGGGGACTCCTTGGCTTGGGGAACCCCAGTTATAAAAAGGCCTCTAGGCAGGCTTGCCCCTCTCACAGCTGCGGGGGACACACGTCCTGCACACATGTCAGTCCAGCGCCGTCAAAGCTCTATCTACCCCACCTCCCAATCCAGTGGCCAACTATTAAAGTGAAGGTAGGAGGACTGGCTGGTTTCCAAAGCGCTGACTGTTCCCAAGGACCCAACAACTACTGTGGTACTCAGATAAGGTCCCCTGCAGCTGAGAGAAACACCTTTCTCACAATTTACATTCCACAAAGCACTTTAACATCTATTATCTTACGCAATATTTACAGTATCTTGTGAAATCACCATCAGTTTCCCCAGTTTAAAGTCCTAGAAGAAACTAACTGAGTCAGAGAGTTTAAGTGACTTGCCCCAAGGCTATTTATCTGGCTTTCAACTAATGAAAGGCTAGAGGAGCGGCCAGCAAATTGACACAAGCTTCCAAAACGGTGCTCCCAACCCCGCCGGCTAACTGCCTCACCCAGAGTCAGGGGAGCACAGCGCGCTCCCTGGACGTCCGCTGCTGCCCCCTCCAATGTCTGGGGAAAATCAGCCCCGATCCTCCCTTCCTCTGCTTCCTTCAAGCGCTTCACTAACCTTGTCGTCCTGAGCTAAAACCACGTGGAGCTGTTCCTTCCATCCCAGGGATGCTGTCCACTGCTACTCACCCAGAAAGCTGCTCAGGCGTCTCCTCAGCCCACGTGGCTGCCCTGGCGTCCACCAGGAGCGTGGGCGGACCCACCCAGACCACCCTGTGTAACCAGTTCCATGGTTTCAGAATCTTCCCAAGGCCGGGGACAGAAGAGCGCATAAAAGGTGGTGGTGGTGGATTTGCCATCATTTGCATGTGTGCAGGTTACACAATCTATTCCGGGATTTTCAAGGTGAAAAGTAAACGACCACTATCTTTAGTCTGGCTATGTCTTATCGTCCACTTCTCAGTTCCTGTGTCCCATCCCAAAGACCTGGCCCCACTGCCCTGTGACGGGATGGGAAGTAGGCGGAGGGAAACCCAGAATGCAGAGGGGAAGGAAGGAAGCCACCAGGCTGTTGAGGCCCCAAATCTGACTGCCACACACAAAGCCAATCGCTAACGCAGCAGATGGAGTTTTATAAAAAAAGGAGGGTGAAAACGCAAATAAGGCTAATGTGCTACCTGGCTCCCTTGTGCCCCTTTGGCTTTATTGCACGGAGGTCACAATGCCATTCCTCCACCCCAAATCTGTCATCTCTAGGAATTAACCTTTCCCCCCTGCAATCCAAGTAGTGCAGTGATGGGGGCGGGGGGCCTGGGTGGGTGGAGATAAACTTGGGGAGGGCCTGTGGGTGTATGGGAACCACCCAGGCATTTTTCCCACCCACAGGCAACACACTCTGCACCCCCTACATCCTCGTGTCCCAGGCATATTATGAGAGAAACTGGTACAGCAGAGCCACGGGCTTGGGGACTCAGCGCTGGACCTTGATCCCCACATCCCTAAAACGGGGTGATGACATCCATCTGGTAGGGCTATTGTGAAGATTATACGATATAAATGATACTTCCACTGGCACGTGGAAAGTCTCTGGGTTGATGTGAGGATACCCCCACTTCCCACCGCCCCAACAGACGGCACAGCAGAGCCATCGAGTAATGTGACTGCTGACTGACTCGAGGGCAGAGACGGGCCTGCCTTGGACCTGGGCAGCTGCTTTACAGGCTCCATCCGGCTCCCCCTCCACACATGGTGAGAAGTCCACGGGGCCCTACCGGGAGCCCACACCACCCCGTCTTAGACGGCACTGCAGACATCCAGCCCCCGCGAACCCTCTGCACCAACAGCCTGAGTCTGTGTGGGCTTCTTCCCCATACTTTTCCCCCAGTATGTTCAACCTTAGGCCCAAACAACGGCTGTTTGTGGGGAGAAGGTGGACAGAGACGGACACATGTGCAGGAGAGAACTGGAGGTGGGCCCCCCCGAGGTGTGAGAGGGGGCAAGCCTGCCTAGAGGCCTTCCTTTACAAGTGGGGTTCCCTATGCCAAGGAGTCCAAAGGGAAGGGGAGCAGGGGGACATCTGACACTAAGTGCCCACCTGTTCTGCTCCCCTTGTACCAGAGAAGTGGGGTTCCACACTCTGCTCCATTTAACTCGAGGACTGTGCAAACCCTTTCAGGGCCCAGGATGCCGTAGCTGAGAAGTGTGGAGAAGTTTAGCACCAGAACTCAAATACAGCGGGGCTAGTTCAGACACTGCCACTAAAACTGCGCATAGGCCTTTCCGCGCTACCCAGAGAGGGATCCACACGGCGTTGTACTCAGTTCCCACGTAACTTAAAGGGAATCTTTCACAATGTCCGGAGCCCTTGTTGTCCTGCAAATGAAAGAGGAGGATGTCCTCAAATTCCTTGCAGCAGGAACCCATTTAGGTGGCACTAACCTTGACTTCCAGATGGAACAGTACATCTACAAACGGAAAAGTGATGGCATCTACATCATAAATCTGAAGAGAACCTGGGAGAAGCTCCTGCTGGCGGCTCGTGCCATTGTTGCCATTGAAAACCCGGCTGATGTCAGTGTCATATCGTCCAGAAATACTGGCCAGCGAGCTGTGCTGAAGTTTGCCGCTGCCACCGGAGCCACGCCTATCGCCAGCCGCTTCACTCCTGGGACCTTCACTAACCAGATCCAGGCAGCCTTCCGAGAGCCGAGACTCCTGGTGGTGACCGATCCCCGGGCTGACCACCAGCCTCTCACAGAGGTGTCTTACGTTAACCTGCCGACCAGCGCTCTGTGCAACACAGACTCTCCTCTGCGCTACGTGGACATTGTCATCCCTTGCAACAACAAGAGAGCTCACTCCGTGGGTCTGATGTGGTGGATGCTGGCCCGGGAAGTCCTGCGCATGCGTGGCACCATCTCCCGTGAGCACACGTGGGAGGTCATGCCTGATCTCTACTTCTACAGAGACCCTGAAGAGATTGAAAAGGAAGAGCAGGCCGCCGCTGAGAAGGCCGTGACCAAGGAGGAGTCCAGGGCGAATGGACCGCTCCAGCGCCCGAGTTCACTGCTGCTCAGCCTGAGGTCGCGGACTGGTCTGAAGGCGTGCAGGTGCCCGCCGTCCCCATTCAGCAGTTTCCTACTGAAGACTGGAGTGCCCAGCCTGCCACTGAAGACTGGTCTGCAGCCCCCACTGCTCAGGCCACTGAATGGGTGGGAACGACCACTGAGTGGTCCTGAGCTGTTCTTCCACAAACTCTTATGCAAAATGGAAATAAGGTTGATGGAAAATAAACAGTTTCTAAAAAGTTAACAAAAAAAAAAAAAAAACTGCGCACAGAAGACTGGATTCCACTGCACCAGAGGGACAAGAGCCATGAACTGGTGCCAAACCTGCCAGGTGGGCCGGCCTCGGAGCAGAGTGAGGGCCAGAGCTAAGGGCCCAGCAAGAGATACAGACAGACAACCTCACGCCTTCTTCTCTCTCTGAACAGCTGCCCCAGATCACATGCACTTACCCAGGAAGCAGGAGCGAAAGATGGTGACTGGAGGCCATGGCACTGAACAGAAGTGCGGGAGAGGCCAGGCTAGTGGAGCCCAGAAAGGGTGACGTCTCCTAGGAAGGAGCACCCTCTGACTGGCCAGAGAACCCAAACAGCTCGGCAGGAAGCAAGAGCAGGTCACAGAGCCAGACTGGGCAGTGGAGGCGCGGCCGGAAGTGGGGAGAGGGTGGCAAGGGCAGGGCAGGGTCCTGTCACTGAGGGGTCGTGGGGGAGGGCCGGCTCTCGGCTGCGGCTGCGGCGGCTCAGAATGTCCCTGGCTTCTGAGTCGTTAAAGGCTATTTATTTTCAGCATTTCGGGATGTGAGCATTTCTCCCCAAGGAAGGGCTTCAGACCATTTGGTTTTACTTTCTTTGTCTGTTCTCCATCCAAAAAAAATTCCAAACCCCATCTAATAAAACAAGAGGAGAGGGAGGGAACGGGTTCCCTGGGCCACCACAACTGAGGGGAAGAGGCTGACCTCCTGCCCACACAGCCGCCCGGACTGACCCTGGCCCGGGTCCTCATGCCGTCCCCACCAGTGACACGGCGGCCTGCGGACCCAGTGCACGGCTGCAAGCTGCGATCCCCAGAGAATCCCAAATGCCGAGTCCTGAGGCAGACTCTGTATTTAGTGGAGCAATTTGTTTAGTTTAAAGGCTGAAGTGGAGAAAGAGAGAGACGAAGATAAATGTAAGAGATGTTCTGTTTCTCAGACCAGAATGCTAATCTGCTGTGATGCTAATATGCACAGTACTTAACTATTCCTCAAAAAGACAAATATACACATTATTTCCTCCCCCTCAAGAAACACCAGGAAGATGCAATAGCCCACAGGAGAGAAAGCAGCTACACAGGTCCCGCAGGTTCCAGCTGTGTGGCCCGGGAATCGGAAGGTTTACATTTATGACAGTGACTAGAAATGATGGGCTGTGCACAACGAGACAATGAGCACGGTGGCAGGGAAATGGGCGCCATCTGGGCTCTGTCATCAACCTGTACTGTGGCCCTCGAGAAGTCACTTCTCCTCCACGGTTCCCCCACGATGTACAATTCTGTGAAGTACTGCCTTTGACAGTTTGCACTCCAGCTATCTTTCCGAGGATGGATTACAATTACATTCAAATATACGTGATGTAACGCATTAATTTTCCAGGGGAAACTAAGAATCTTGTGTGGATGTCTCAATAAAATCAATGAATGACTCGCTATTAATACTGCAAACAGGGGACCATAATCCTACTGCAAATGTAAAAACAAATATTTTGTAATAGCAGAAAGTAATTTTTCACTACAAATTCCGCTGCATTTCCCTGGCTTCGATTTCTCACAATAGGTAAGAAACATGTAGCATGTATGTCAGTACATGTACCGGAAGGCTGAGTTCCAAACATCAGCAGTGGCAGCAGGGGTGGCAGTGGTAACAGTCTCTCACATCTGCACTGCACTTGCAACCCATAGACCTTTTACAGATGACGGCTGGTTTCTTCACACCTGTTTGTGAAGCAGTCCCTGCTTTCAGACTTAAATTTTCCCAAGGCAACTGAGATTTCTCGGAAACTGAACCCAGGGAATAAAAGGCTCTCAGCCCCGTCAGGACGGGGACCCAAGATTTCTAGCACAGCACCTGCCACCTGTCAGTGCTCCAGAAACGTACAACGACTAGAACCGTGCTCCCCTGCCCTTTAGATTAGACCAAACCACAGCCACAGCTCTGTCGGGAAAGACTCCCTTCAGTAGGTGAAGTCACACCTAAGAAAGCACAGGTTGTTGGGAGGGCAGAGGAGCCCCAGGCAGAGACAGGTGGAGAGGACGAGAACTACGAATGGACAGAACGAGCTGCTAAGAGGCCACACGATGCACTTCATCCACTTGGTCAGTGGTTTTTTAAAACACCATTCCCTGAGCGAAATAGATTAAAAAGGTTATTTTACTAGAACACAAATTGTTCAAATATGTAACATCACCTGATGTTGTGATGACTCAATGACTCAATGAAACCAATGAGGCTGCTTTTTCATTTATCTGAAATTGGCAGCTTAGATGCCACCGGCCTGTACTTTCCCTTCAGCGCTTAGTTATACGAGACGGAGAAAATTCTAATTTGCACATATAAATAGAAACAGATGGTCACAGACACACTTTTCCAAGGCAGCCCAAGATATTCTTTATAAAGCTAATTCCAAAGCTTTGAAATAGAAATTCATTTCAACTCTCCACCACTAACACCATCGGATATCTTCTTGCAGTCCTTCTCTCAAATATGTCAGACGACAGGTACTTAAAACTTAATTACTGCGAAGGCTGTGTACAGGATCAGCGTGGCACAATGCGTTACACAGGAATTTCTTTTTGTACAACGGACTGCTGCTTTTCCTGACATTTAACTGAAGGCGGTACATACACACACACACACACACACACACATGCTAAACAACTTTGAACATCTGGGTGCCACACAGCCGTGCTAATGTTCTTCTGTCTTGGTCACCCCAGAGCCGTGCTTAGCACGCAGTTGGCACTCCATAAACCATCATTAAATGAATCAATTGTGCTGCCAGGATAACTTGCTTTTCAGGGGACCCTAGAACAGCTCTTCTCCTGCCACCTCTGTAACTGTGTCTGAACCTGCAAATGTGTCATTGATTAGAAAGGCTGCAGACCTGCACTGGTCATTCCATGAATTCAGGTCTACACACGTTCCTTCATCAAACAGGGTATTAAAAACAACCCAACTTCAGCGCTACATCACTGGAGCAACTCAAGTTTATATGCAGCCTCCTCAACACCTAACGTGCCACCAACACACACACAGACAAATACTCCCACCCCCACAGCCCATTCTTACCAAGAACTCAAAATGTTTCGGGATAACACTTCACTGCTGGGAGATGCAAACATAAGAGTGCAAATCTTGGCTTTTGAAAACTTTTAAAAACTTGTTGGAAATATTAAAACAACAACAAAAAACCACCCAGTATAGAGATTATACAGAAACCCTGAAGAACCTCTGGGGAACCTAAGGGTCCCCAGGTCAGTTCTGCCCCAATCCCCTTCATATCTTGGGCAAGGCCCTTCACCCCTGTAAACCAGGAGGGGTGAACTCCATAACCTCTAAGAGCACCACCTAGAACCATCCCCGGCTAGGAAGACACAAACCAGCAAGCTGCTGCTTTAAGCTCCGGTATTCGTCAACATCTAATAAACTGTTCCACAATAACAAGGTGGTGTGAGGCCATGTTTTTCAAACTCTACAGGAGATTGTTTTTAAAGTGAATTGCAGGCTATGGATTCTTTAAATTCTTTCTTTAAATTTTTATCCCAGTTTCCAGGAATGTCTGCAATATTACTCCACAGAGCAGTGTATCTTTCAGAATCTTGTTTCAGAAGATCGTTACTAAAGGTTTCTTTTCTTTTGAGCAGTGCCTTCCAGTGAGAGCCATTCAAAAAATTCATCAGAATCTCTACTCCCGTGATGCATTTCGTGATATACAAAGCAACTTACGGGGCCGGCCCAGTGGCTCAGGTAGTTGGAGCGCCGTGCTCCTAACACTGACTGAGGTCACCGGTTCAATTCCCAGATGGACCAGTGAGCTGCGCCCTCTACAGCTAAGACTGTGAACAACAGCTCTGCCTGGAGCTGGGCTGCTGAGTGCAGCTGCTGAGTGCTGCCGTGGGCTACCGTGTGCTGCCCTCATGAGTGGCCGGCAGCCCATGAGAGCTGCCGTGAGCAGCCGACCAACGACTGGTGACCGACTGCCTCAGCCCCGGGTGGGGGGGGGGGGTGCGCAAGGCTCTTAATAGTAGCATGGCCCACAACTAGACTGAGACACAACGGCTGGAACGAGAGTGGGGGGTGGCGATGAAGGGGGAGGAAAAAAAAAGCAACTTACATGGTTTAACTACAGACATACAGATCAAAGAACTTATACAGTGACCAGTGAGCACATGAAAAGAGGCTGACCACGACTAGTTACCGGGGAAATGTAAATTAAAACCACAGTGAGATTCTACTACACATCCACTACGATGGCTAAAATGGACGAGACTAAGGCCGAGAATATCAAATGTTGAGGATGTGAAGGCTTGGAACTCTCATACGTTGCCAGTGGAAGTGAACGATGGCACAACCACGTTAGACAACAGCATGGCAGTCATTCCTTCGTTTTTCAGGACACTATTCAACACCCCAGTTGACCCCGGTAGATGGAGGCTGAGCCTTTTGGGGGCTGCAGTGAACTAGTAAACGTCGAGACAGTTGGTACAGGAGTGGTGACACGTACCACCGTGTGACACGCACTGCCTGCATGTGTTCCTAAACTCTTCAAGTACCTTCCAAAGACCTCGAAAATAAATTTCTCCAGACTCACTGGCTCTTCCATTAAACTCTAACGCAGTTCCGACACCACGGCCTCGGCCACCTGTCTGCCCGACCGTCCCCACTGCCCGCTCTCAGCAGCACCTGTCAGCATCTATACAGTGTGCATAAATGGCTGTCTCGACACTCTCTCTCCTTCTAACACTTCCCAGAGGGAACGTGTTCGACAGGCTGCCACTCTGATACCTACCAGTCAGCACGCGCTGAGGAGCCAGCGGGGATCATTGAGAAACACTGGTGAAAGACACTCTATGAACTCACACACGGTAATTTTTCAGGAAAAAAAAACACATGTTAATTAAAGGACAAATGAGAGATGCTGGCACACACTTCCTGTTCCTGAAGTCACCTCAGGCCCGTCCCTCGTCCTGTTTAATCATATACGACCTTCCTTCCTGCCAGTCCCCTCTCCACAGCCGCACGGGCAGCTGTTAACACCTTCCAGCTACAGTGACCTTCCTCTCACATCATTCCCGCTGGCATTCTATTTTCCACACTAACTTCCTCCAAGCATTCTATTGTCCATCGCAAAACTGAAGGTCCCTAAGAAAGATATCTTCTTTCCTTCGGAGAATTCAACAAGGTTAGTTTTTCCCCACTGGCCCCTTCACCTCCTGCCAAAGGTCACTGAGTTCTAGGTGGAATGGAGGGAAGGGAAAGCCAGGTGAGGCAATGCAAAACGCACGTGTCCTCTCTGGTCACTGAACACACGAATTCTTTAAATTCTTTCTAACCCCTCAATGGACACTGGGGTTAGCAGTTCGGCTTCGAGCTTCGCCCTTGCTCCTGTGCACCCAGAGCCATGCAGCAAGCCCCCCTGAGCCAGCTCCCCAGTTTTCAGCACCCCTGGAGGAGAGTCCCCAGACACTGCTCCCTGAAGACCACTGTGCCAAATGGAGCACCGGTGGGCGGTGGACGTCAGTCCCATCCTTGCCGCCATCCTGTTCTCAGGAGCTCGGCTCCTTTCACAACAAATAAGAGACCTGGTGAAAAACCACAAGGCCACCTCCACTCACACAATACAACTCCTTAATCTGACCCCTGTCCTCCCTCAATCTCTGTCCTCATGACCCTTGATCACGCTCCAACTCCATTCCCTGCAAGACCTCATTCCCTGAGGGAACTGTGGGCTTTCCCAGCTCCATGCCTCTGAGTGCAAAGCCTGTCCCCCTTATGCCGTTTCTACAACAAACACCTGCAACCTTCCAGATCCAGACGAATGCCACTTCTTCTGTGTCACCTTGGCTCCCACGGCCTCTGATCTCAGCTCTTTAAGAGAACGTCCCACCCCAGTCTTGTTTTGAAGTTCAGGGTTGAAAATTGTCTTCCCCACCCATGAGGGGAAGGCATGGGTCTTCGCTCTCTCTGAACCCCTACAATGCTGTGCTCGGTGCTTGGCTCCTGATGCTACATGAGGGCTGCGTTTAATTTAATCTCTGTGACCCCTTTTACCTTCAGCAGTTAGGGTTGACTCTTGTGTCCAGTTAACAGGAAGAGACACCTCCACCCCCCACACCCCACCCCCCGCTCTGAGGGGTTCTGAGTGCCACAGCCATCACCTGGCCCTCTCCTGGCTGATGACTGATGGCTGGCTGTGGACTCCGCTGAAAGACTACGGTACTGTATTCCCCTGGGGCCATTCGATGTGCCCTACACCTTCCTGTACCCCCTGTGGAATGGGGAAACACTTGACACACTCCAGTTTATTAAGTGATTAAGGAACCCGGGCCCCAGTCACGGTGCCCGGGGTCTGACACCCAAGTCAGGGGGGCACCCGGGGGCTACGAGGACTCTGGTAGTTCTAGAAACAACAGAGCCATGATCCTGCTTTACTTTTCTCATTCTTTCTCTGTGCCCAGCAGAAAGAAAGTCTGTGGTCAAATACCATTTGCTGAATTATCAGAAGTAATTGCCACGTGTTAGCACACCTTACAGATTACACAATTTTATTCAACAAACGTTAAACACCCACATTGTGCCAGGAAGCATGTTAAATGCTAAAAGACATTAAGGTGGACTTTCTGCCCCAAGGAGACCATGGGCATTATTTTAGCTCCTAACAATCCTGAGGCAGTTAGGACAGGCATTATTTTCCGGATTTTACAGATGGTGAAACTGACTCTCAACAGATTAAGACAATTTTCCAAATAAGAAAACTGGTACAGACGGGAAGAGAAGTGAACCCAGGTTTGACCCCAACCGCCACCCTCCCTCCCCCACAGCACGCAGCCTCTGAGGGATGGGGATGGCGGCCTGACATCCCTACACTCTTTCCACAGATCCCGAGCAGGACCAGCCCCCAAAATTTGGGAACTTGGCAGTCCATTTTCAGGGCTACCCTCTCTGACTGAGCCCCTCTGGCGTCCGCCTCAGTGTCCCTGAAATGTAGGGTCTCCTGAACGCAGGACATGGTGAAGCCAAAAAGGAACACCCACGGAGCCATAGGTAGGGGAGTCATACCACTATGTTCTCGCTGGCGGCTGGTCGAGACACAAAAGCAAACATCCGCCAGTACCCCAACAGGGGTCTGCCTGCACCCTGGTCTCGCTGGCGGCCGGGAGAGTCACAGGAAGTAGGATCAACACAATCCTCAGTGCAATCCGCTTGCTAACCCCACTTGCTAGCCGCAATGCACGGTCCGCTCCTCGCCAACCAACCGCCCCCAGCGTAGCCCCGGCAGTTATATCAGTGGCTAATGGCCAACCGGTAACAGCGGACGGCCATGTGATCACAGCGGACGGCCATCTACTACCCGAGCCAGCACCTTTCCATGTGAGGCCCAGAGCCTGGAAACTGCTCTCTGGGGCTCTGTCCCCATAGTCCCCAAGGACAACCTGCTCTCCGCTGGAGGTAGCAAAGCATCCAACTCAACTCAGCCAAACGTGGGAATGCTGCTGAGAAGGGTGACAGCCTGAGAGCAAGGATACAGCCTGTGTCACAGGTTCTAGCTCCTGTGAAGGTCGCAGGCTCCAGCCCATGGCTCCAGCCTCACACAGCTGCCCACTTTCTATCCTCCATACCACCTGTGCTGCTCCATCTGCTAAGGCCCAAATGCACTAGCGTACGTGACGAGTCTACCTGGCGTTTCCCTCGTGGGCATTATCATCCAATGAACTCAGCAAGGTGCTTCCTACAGGACGATCCTGGAGGCTCCTAGGGGTGGGTCTGGGGCAGACACCGCCTTATGAGACCCCATCAGGTCACTCCTGGCCTGAGTACAAGGCAAGTCTAAATGTGTGGTTCAAGTTTATAAGTAAGAAACCCCTCAGACACCACAATCATCACAGAAATGAAAATTACAACATGAGGAAAGCTCTGCCACCCCCTTTGGAGACATGAGGGCAGACGGGCAGAAGAGAGGTTAAGGGGCAGGGCTAAGCCGCAGACCCTCGTGCACAGACCAAGTTCATGCTAAGTTCACTCTGCATTTAAGGTCCTTTCAGGGTAGAAATTTTGAGACCAAAGCCTCCCAGCAGAACTGGCATTCAACCGCATCAGATGTTAAAAAGGGAAGAACCCTGGACTGAGCAGACACCCGAGGGGCCAGCCTGGCTCTACCACTAACTGGCTGTGTGGCCGTGGCCTTGGCCAAGTGACAAGCTCTCAGCCCCTGGCTGGGCCAGGCCATCTCACAGCACCCAGTCTGCCCACAGGAAGCTAAACTGAAGTCTCTTTTAGACTGAAAATTCTAGGAGTCTAAGATTCTATGTACATGGGATGGGGGATTACAGAAGTCGAAGGACAGCATTTCTTAACACAGACTTTGTCCCCTGGATTGGAGGATGGGGAGAATTCTTGGTGACAAAGAACACAAGGGCCAACCTCACCGCCAACACGAGCTCATGGCCGAGGTGACAATAGTGGCAGTGACCGCTTTGTAAGAATGTGGCAGGAAATCAACAAGAGTCACACCCTGGCCTGCGACCCCAAAACTCAGTTTTTCCTCCAAATTCTAACATTTCCCTCATACTTGAGAAATGAAGAGTTCCTCATAACTTATCTATGGGGGAGCGGGGGGATGACACCAAAATACAAGGGTTTTAAAAAACATCTTGTTGTAAATCTCTAAAAACAAACTTTACGTTTCCCTGTTTTCTTAAATAGAAAGTGCTGAGTGTAATCCCGCCTTAACACTCGGAGTATCGGCAGCACAGAAGACTGCCTCGCTTGTGACACTCTGGATGGTCGGTGTGGGACGCAGAACCGCCGGCCAGCACACCGAGACCCCACTCTGCTCGGCTCTTCTTCTCCCCACTGTCAGCTGCTCGGCCTTCCACCCAGCCACCCCTTCCTCACCTACTGTCTGTCCTGGACTCTAGGACAGCTGAGCTGAGGCGTTTCTGTTGACTTCCGGTTCCTGGATCTGGTCCAGATGGCAGAGGTTGCTAAAAGTCTGACCTCTAGATAAGTGGAGCATAATTATGCCTAAGAGCCAGGGAACACATCATAAAGAGGTTATCAGAATGTGTGTGTGGAGGGATGTGGGGAACGGGGCCAAAGAGTGACAGTTTCCTGGATCAGCCAGGTTAGCACCAGATTTTAAACCTGAGACATAAAGTGTGGAGTAAGGAGGAGAGGCTGTGTAAGGACAGGAATTGTTAGCTTATTTATGCAAAAAGTAACAGTAATAGCTCCCACTTACTGAACAGCTGCTCTGTGCCTCACACAGGCCTATGTGCTCTCTGGCCTATGTGCTCTCGGAACATGGTTTCGTTCCGTTTACTTAGTGACTTAGTATCATTCCTCCCAAATTTCAGAATGAGGAAGTTGAGGACCTGACTGAGCTTTAAAGACCAAAGACATGAGCTAGTAAGCAGGACCACTGGGATTCGAACCCTGGAACACAAATGCCAGTGCTCATCCAAGTTCCTTCCACCGTAGCATGCCGCCTTAAAAACCCTTGTAAGAGAAGCAGCCAGCAAATCCAGAGAAGCACTTGAATCAGAAAGCTAAACTACAGACAGAAAGAAGCACATGAGGTAATCAGATCCATGAGGCCAATATCCTGACAGGCAGGCAAATTGCTGAACTGGTCGCTTGGTGCAGATGGGACCGTGGACCGTCCGAGGCGCCCCCAGCATCTGGTGATCTGGACCCGTTCCAGGACAGCATCTCTGTGGCAAAGGGTGAGTCAGTCTCTTTAATTGAGGAGCAGAGAGTTCCTTCTCGTCCTGGTTTCCAGCTGCTGCCTCCCCAATACCAGATCCAGGCAGCTTGTGCCATCAAAACAGGAACAGACAAACCGCCATCAGGCAGAAGATCCTTCTCCTCAGTTGAAAATCTTACTGGATGAGTCTTCTGCACACACTGCATGCAGCCTCGCATGGAAGCCACGAACTCCCCACAGGCAGGCCTTCCCACGCCGAGGAGCCATCAGGCTAGATGTTTCGGATGTGCAGGCAAGGACAGAAAGCAGTAAGGACAGAAAAGCGAGGACAGCGTGTGGTGCTGAAGATTACTAAACTGAAGACATGTTGCAGGTTTTTAAAATTCTGGATCCAGGATAAGACTTTACATACAGCTGAAGGAGTACAAATCCCACCAAGTTCACCTGCTCAGCAGCAGATGAGTTGCTGAAAAGTTACACGCGAGTCAAAAGTTCGTCAAGTCCACCAGTTCTAAGGTCCAGAGAGCATGGGTGTGAAAAGACTTTACGGGAATCCAATTCAACTTTTTAATCACAAATGTAAGGAGTTGCCCAAAGTCAAGCAATTTATCAGGAACGGGCCCAACGCCCCCACATCAGGTCTCCTGGTGCCCAATCCAGAGCTTCTGCCCCACCCGAGGGCACACCACCCTCTGTCCTTCTGTTAAACTTACATAATCACCCCTTCTGTATACCAGTTTTTAAAGCTTTGATTATTCTGCAATCAAAGGTGGGGGTCACCTTTCTTGCATCTGGGCCCCAACAAACACAACAACACAATATTTACTGAAACCAGTTAGGTCCCAGGCACTGTTCTGGCCACCAAGGAACTGGTGACAAACGAAACAGTCTCTGCCCTCATGGGCATGGAGCACCACTCCAGCGGAGAGGCAGGCAGGCAATGAGCTGATAACTGCATGGCATGTAACGGCAGACAGTGACCCTGCTAGAGGGAAAAGACAGCAGAGTTATGTAAACTCCAGGAGGCAGGGTTTCTGTATCCTCGTTTTGCTGCTGTGTCATCAACACCCAGTAGGTGTTCAATAATTATTTTGTTGACTGAAGGAACACACAGGAAGTGCAGAGTGGTGCTATGTTAGATGGGAAAGTCAGGAAGACGTGACGTGATATTTGAGCAACGTGTACAAAAAAGACTTAGAAACCACTGTGTGTTAAAATGGTAACTGTCATCACTCCAAGTGGTGACCCAAGATAGATGTGGGACTAATCTTCCAGGGCTTGTTCTTACGGAAGGTGCCACCCCCACACCTAGCACAGCGAAAGAGGGAGGAGGTCCTGCAGGCCGGCGCCCCACCCCTACCCTCCACGTCTCCAGCAATTTCCAGCTTCCACACCACAGTCATCAAAGCACCTAGAATAAATGTCCGCCTCCACAGGTGTTACCAGTCTTGCTCAGACCAGAAGCTGTCCCCTGGGAGGGTCCCAGCTCTTTCGTATTCAAAACCAAGCACAGTTCCTAGAATCTCAATTAGTAACCGTGATATCAGTAATGAGATGAGTAACGATGATGGACTCATCAGCCCTGCACGGAACCCGAGGTGTACTGCACACTGCAGGAGGCACTGAGCATAAGTGAGCGCACCGATCCACCCCACCCCACCCCACCGCCTGCAGAGTGGGAGACAGCAACCTGCCGGAGGCCAAACCACGAGGAAGAGCTAAGAGCTCACGTCCACACCCTGGCTCATGCTTTTACTTCTACATCAATGACAGTGCGTGACGTCATCACTGAACGCGGGCTAACTGCGTGTGAACTCAAGCCCATCCCGTCACCCTGTAAGAAAACAAGCAGTGTATTGCTGCAAAACGGCTAAGTCACCGAGCCTACGCCATTCTTTTCATGGTACCTTACAAAGGACCTACTCAAACTGTTTTTCCTTCATGTCACACATTCCAATTATACTGCAAATGAAGGTACATGAAACCCATCCCCTCCTTCTGTGAACACGGATGGCAGCCTGGTCAAGGCTGGCCCCACCTGAGAGCCCCAGTTCCTGAGTCTGCCCTCTAACCAAGCCACCAGCAGAGCCTCGACTTAAATGTGCTGTCAAGTCTCTCCCGTGAGCGTTAACTATGTCACAGGCTCCCAGGTCGGAGCTGGAACTGTGTTCGCATAATGGGCTCTGTTCCACTGGCATCATAAAACCCCACAACTCTATTCAAGGATTGTACAGCCCTCTCTGCCTGTGAAGACTATTCCAGCATCACGCATTTTAATTTAACTTAATTTGACTTGTAATGGCTTGTTAAGGTACACTACCTTTGAAGGCCTGAATATATTCAAATTCTTTTAATGACTTGATATAGAAGAAATTTTCCCACTAATTTTCCCGTAAAGGAAACTTGTCCATATATAGACTTCATAAAAACTAACACACATGCACCACTTCTCATTTTGGGGAACAAAATTTGCTGGCTATTTTTAGCACACTATTTCCTAATTACTTGTTATCTGTCCCTGACAACTAGACTGTGAGACCTGGAAGGTTCATTATTTACGGAATTCTCAGCAACTAGCATAGTTTACAATCAAACTGCTTGATGAGTTAAGTGAGCAAGTGAATAAATGAATGAATACACACCAGAGTAACCTAATTATATATTCATTCTGCCTCACATTAGTCTAGATAAAAACAAATCAAGCTTCAGCTTCTCTAAGTAAAAACACTACCTCATTCTCCAATCCCTACCTCCCTGAAAGATATAGTGTATCTTTGATTTTCCACCGAACTAGACCTTGAAAGTATTCTAATTAATTCATCTGCATTATACACAGTAAGCAGATGCTTTCAAACAAAATATGACTTTAACAGTTCCTTCTCTGATTTAGTCACATTTTCCATCTGAGTTCCTATACCAATCATGATTACAATCTATGAACAAAAATGTACATTTATAAAAATGTTTCCAAGGCTTCCGAAGGCAAAAGTAGGGTTTCCAGGCGGGAATTCCCGCCCATTCTCAGGAATTTTTTTCGCTTTCCTGCTCCCAAATCCCGAGATACAAACTGTTTTCTGTTCTTCACGATGAATCGTTTCCACAAAGTGACGGCCAATACTACCAACCACCTGGGTTCAAGGAGCCGATTTTCCCGATTTCCCGACCAACTTTTCTAGGGAAAAGGAAAACGAAAAAAATCCCCGAGAATGGGCGGGAATTCCCGCTTGGAAACCCTACACAAAACACTCCTGGTCACAGAAACTGAAGTACAAGCCTTTGTTAATCCACATGCATTGCCCTCATCGACACCTGAAGCCGTCATTGGGGCAGACCAAAGGAAAGCGAGCACATGAGGCTGCTTGCGTGACGTTTTTAAACAAAAATGTGTTGTTTATGTTACTTGGCCTCAGTTACATCCAGGCAGGACCTAATGCTCACCGAGGTCTCACACGTAATGGTCTGAACATATGTATTAGTCTCACCTGACAGTCATCACACAATCAAAAGGTGCTTCCCCAATATCGTGCTGCTCCAGAGAGAGCTATTTTTAACTCATAAAGGAGGTAGATAAAGAGAGAAGTTGGAGCAGAAAAGGAAACAGAAGAGAGTGATCAAATGGTGATCAGCTGTGATTCTCTCCCTGGCTCGATCCTGGTATTACGAGGAGCCACAGGCCTTTGGGTCACCTCCCACTGACAGTGATCTAGCCACCAGCTTTTGTCCCCAAAGGCTTCAGAAAGAAGGCTCGGAGAACAGAAGCCACACTCGCTCCAGGCCAGCCAAAGGCACTTCAAGCAGCCAGCACCACCAGGCTGGACACAGCCCCACTGCTGGGCCACTCGCAGTTTAAGGCGTCCAATTTCCTGAGGGCGGATCCTCCCAGAAGAAAAGGCTCGCAGAAGCAGATCACCAGAAGCTGCTGTAAAACCTTAGTGCACTTACTCAACAAACATTTACCCAGCACAACCAATGTGTTGGCACTGGGCTAGGTGACAGAAGAGCAACTGACAACCTCAGCAAGAGACTGAACTTGCACTTCCCATGGTCCAGGCCAGATTAGATTCTATCTGCAAACCGCCGAAGCATTCGCCCATAGATCATGTCCAAACAGAACGCCTATCGCTGCGGTCTGGCCAAAAATGTAGTTTCATTCCAGCAGAATACAGACCTCTGGCCTTACTTCCAAGACAAGAAACACCCACATACTGAACACCTGTGAAATATACATTGTACCTTCATCTCCTTTTAGTGCACGAAGGAAGTAGGGCTAAAAATGGTTAACCAACTTGCCCAGAAATACAGAGCCACCAAATAATGAAATCAGGCTTGAAATTCACATGTGTCCATCCAATAACAAAGTTCTTAGTCTAATACGCTTCCTTAAACATTGAAATTAGGACCCTAACATATGCAACCAGGGAACTCTCTGCCTGCCAGGCCCTTAGGCCTCTTTTTTGCCTCCTGAATTCATCTTTTGAGGCCCAGATCAAAATGTCACTCCTTCTGTTCTCCTCCCTTCACTGGATTTGGCCTAGTGTCTGTCTAGCATAAAGTAGGTGCTCAGTAAATGCTGGCTGCATTGAAAATACACATGCCCACAATAGAAAAATTATGGTACCTTTTTTTTTTTGCTGAGACATGTGCATTTCCTTAAATCAATTTCATTTTCATGTACGTGTTCATACTCAACTCCAACTATGTATGAGCAATTCATAATCATACCTTAGCTTAGCACACACAGTGGCAACAGGGCAATGGCTTACCAGAAAACTTTTTACTGAAAACTATTAGACAAATAAAGAATTAATGTTTTACATGTATAACATGTATAATTCTGCAACATCGTTGCTTAATATCGATAAAACACCTTCCTGGACATATGCTAAATTAAGAAAGACTGCTGTTCTAATAGATAAATATGTGAGCTAATAATATGTAGTTTCGGGGTATATTTTTGTACTCACCCTGATATTCAGAGAGGTCTGTGAAAATCTTGTCTACATTGTTCTAGTAAATTGTCTGGTTTTCTCATCCTGACTTAATTCCTTTCCAGAAAGCACGCCAAAATAGTAACACAGGGAAAAGAACTCAACATGGAAACAGAAGAGCTGGACTCAACAGCAGACCAGCCCTGCTTTTCACCTGCCATGTGGCTATGGGAAAGTTACTTAAACTTCTCTAACAGTATCTTCTCCTATAAAAACAAGGATGTTGCCTATTTAAGTTTTGGTACCCAGTTAGATGGGTTGGAATGGTTGGCATATAAATGGTGCTCGGTTAATGGCAGGTGAAATGGAATTTTCTTCTCTTACCTTCCAAGAAGCAGCACCTCAATGGCCTCATTTGTATAATGAAGGAAATGGTACCGACACCTTTAGGTTCTTATGAGAATTAAGAGGTTGTATTAGTCTAGTGTCTGGCGTACAACAAAGGCCACAGAAGGTTGGTTATTATTCTCTGCCACACATGCACGTGGCTTCACTCTACCCAAAACACAATGAAACAGTAAAAACGTTAACAGAGTTATACTGAAACAGATCAGACCCCACAGGAGTGACAATTTATGTAGAGTAACTGCTGTCAGCAACTCTGAATGTACTACAATGAAGTGCAAACAGCTAATCCTAAAATCCCAACATGATGACCCAAATCTGTGCTTCCCCTACACTACGCCGGCCATACCGAAGGGTAGTCACAGCATTCAAAACGTAGTGAATTCACCCTGGGAACAAGCTACAAAAAGGAAAACCACGTAGTCATTTCAATTGATGCAGAAAAGCATCTGACAAAATTAAACACCCAACTGATGACGGAAACTCTCAGCAAACTAGTCACACAAGAGAATCTGACAGAGTTTATACAAAACACCGCACCTAACATCACTCTGAACAGTGAAGGACTAAACGCTGTCCTCTTACGATCAGGAACTAGCTCCCCCCCGGCTGAGTGGTGCACTGGATGGCCTGGAAGAGTACAGTAAAGCAAGAGCAATAAATGATAGGCAAACAGATGAGAAAGGGGGTGGCAAAACTTGTTATTCATAGATGACAGATGTAGGAAACGCTAAGGAATCTACTACTAAAAAGCTACTACAACCACCAGTAAATTGGTTTAAAGCAAGAGGGAATTTTGGGGGGGACGAAAATGTTTTACATCATGATTGTGGTGGTGATTACATGACTGTACACTTGTCAGAGTGCACTGAATTGTACTCCTGAAATCAGCCAATTTTGTTGTATGTAAACGATACCACGATGAAGCTGACCGAAACAGGAGCCGGCCCACTTCTCACTCACAGGCCGCGTCCTGCTGACCCTCCTCCATACGCAAACACAGCTCTGTACTTGTGTCTGACATACTTCAAGCGCTGTTGGGGGCGGGGGGGGTATTTCTGGCTTGTAAATCAGAAAAGGCCCTGGAGAAAGGCATTTTCAGAATACGGGGATGAAAACAGCTTTCACACGAGGTCAGATAAAGTGACCAGGATTCCGCAGTCTGGAAAGAGAGCTTTAGGAAGTGAGTGTGGTTGCTGCCCTACGGAGCTGTGCACATAGGACATGGTGACAAACACCTGCGATGTGAGAACACAGGGGGGTCACATTTCAAGGGGTTCCCTTCGTCTAGCCCTCTGGTGTTCCCGATGAGGAAACTGAATCTTCAGAAAGAGGAAGCGACTTGCCCGAGAGAACATGGAAGTTTTTATCAAAGACCAGAAAGAGATGAGTTTTTAAAAACAGCACAAATACAAAGCAGCAACATGTCATTTGAATTGTAGTTTATGTGCACAATTCATCAACCAACCCATGGGAAAGTCCAGTCAGCAGACTTGCCGGGTAGCAGTTCTAGTAAGTGCTGGAAACTGGATTCAGATCCAGTGGTCGGAGGCTGGAGCCAGGGTCCGAGCCAGCACACGGAAGTACCTCCCAGCTGTGGGAGATGGAAAAACCACAGGAAGCACACACAGACGAGTGAGCACCTGCCCACAGGATCACAGAGGAGACACAAACCGCCACTCACCTTTACCTTTTTTACTTTTCCATTCGCTTGTGTGCTGGAGTAAGTGTAAGACTGCTTTCAAACGCTCCCTGTACGTGAAGAGACCTGACAGTCTAATGGGTTTTCGCACGATGACCGTTCCCAGAACCAAGGCTGAATATTGAGCACCTACTGTGTGCAGCACGCTTTACTCGAAGGTCAGACTAGTCCCCATCCTTGCTGGTGGCTCAGAGCCCCGTCTTCCAATCAAACAGGAGACAGACCAAACAGACGTCTCCTCAATTCCAGCACGGAAGCACAATCGACCCGATCTCTCCAAAGATACCAAGTGTGTTCTTATCTACAATTTGCACTGGAACTGAGAAAGGTCTCAATCCAGTCTCAAGACTCGAGGCATTATTAAAACGCCTCCACTTACACTTCTGAAAAGCAAAAACCAGAGAGCAACATTAGCCATCAGGGCATGCCCAAAATAGGGATTTCCCCCCTTTTCTGTTTTTAAGCTTCCATTCATTTGAGCCAGAAAAGTGGGTGTTTTCCTGGGTTCCCGCGCCTTCCACAGCTCCCCATAGCCAAGAGGTCACTGAGACTTGTCCCTCGGGCCTATTTCTCCCAGCTTGTCCTCCTTTCCCACCCCCCAGCTCCTCCCCAAGCTCAGACCTCATCCTCTGTACCTGAGCCCTTGCACCAAGCCTCTCCCTGGCAGGTCTGTTTGTCTGCCCCGCTCCCAGCCTCCCGGGCCCTTTCTGAGTCAGATCTTGACCTGTCCCTGTCCTATTCGCTCAAAAGCCTCGCCACCACAAACAAGATAAAGTCTTGCTGTTCAGCTTAAGGCAGAACTTTAATTAAGAAATAAACTAGAAGTCAACATACCCTCAGAAGACAATAAGCACCTTTTATCTGACACAGGAAAGGAGAAAGGGAAAGAAAAGCAAGAGAAAAGAGCATTTTAACTGTGCTAGAAATAAATTATAGCTCCAAATTCTAAAGGCAGGGCATTTAAGAATAAAAGGCATCGTGTGTGTGACACACACGCAACACACACACACACACAACACACACAAATGGGGTAATAATAAGTTGCTTTTTATTTTTTTTAATTCCATCGATCTTTAAATTTCCCTTTAATTCTCCAGTGGAAAGTCTTCCTATTTTTATAGGTTCTGAATTAAGATTTTTTTTTAATACAGATAATTATAAAAGTAAATTAAATTCACACTCTTGATATTAGTACTAAGAGTTTTAATTGTGTTAATATTCATATCAGAAAAGTAAGGTATCAAAATAGACCCCAGAAGGAGGTCATCTGGCATTCTGCACAGCACAAGGTTAAAGGGCAGAGAAATCACACAGGCAGAGATGAGAACATGTCGAGTCAGGGAGGAGCGGCATTTTAATGCAACTCTTTGAAGATCTCGATTGACTTAACATAGCCGAGTGCCCTGAAATCACAATCTTTATTTCATGGCACTTGATTAAGCTTCAGCTTATGAAAATTTCTAAATCATCTTCACCTTGTCTAACTTTAAAAGAAACGCAGGCCCACCAAGACCCTCACTAGTTCCACGATGGAACCAGGGCCCGAGAGCGGTTAGGGTGCAGAGGACGGCCCCCTCCGTTCCCCGAGACTCACATTACTTGACAACCTTCAAGCCCAGGCCTCTCCACGCAGCAGCAGTGACATCTGGGACGTTTAGCAGCAGCGCTGGCCGCCACCTACGGGAAGCCAGCAGCACCCTTACCCCTCCTCCCGACTGGGACGCCCAAACAGGTCTCTGGACCCCGAGGAGGCAAAACTGCCCAGGTGGAGCTGCTCTGTTCCAGGCCATCTGACTGCCCTCACCATTCAAGGAAGGGCACCACCGGCCTCCTCCTCCGAGAAGGTCTCTGGGTCCCACCACCACGGCCACCGTCAGGGTGCAAGTCTCTGATGAAACAGCCTGACTAGCTTGTCAATGTTCCCGCCACTCTGCCCCCAGGCCTAACCCCACAGCATGGCACGGCCCTCCCACACCAGCGCCTACACCAGAGCCACACCTGCCACCCTCTCCTCAGCTCAGGTTCCCTGCCCATTTTTCTACTACTTCACTCTGTAAAGTCGCCTCCCAACCAGGCTGCGTAAAGGCCGTGCTGATGATTCACCACATCCAGCCTGTTAGAATGAGCAGGACCTACACTCCACACGGACACAGGATCAGGCCAGGTAAACGCTGACCATCCAGAGCAAAGGGCCAAGGATCCACATCGTATGCACTCGCTACCAGGGCTGCCGTTGCGGCTTCTCTAGGAACAACCTGAGAACAGCTCTGCAGCGCGCCACCCTGGTAAGTCTGAGGACAGACCATCTGTTTGGCTAACTTAGGATCAAAACTTCAGGCCCCACCCCTGATTTGATTAATTCCATCATTTGTCACTGCAGTTGCACACAGATCCCCCCACAACACAAGAGGGAAAATTCCAGTGGGCACACATCAGGGCAAGGCAGGGAAACACCACAGCTGGAGAAATGCAGCTCACGGGGGAGATGAACATGGGGGGGGGGGGTTCCTGGGGGAAGCAGAGCCTTAGGAGGAAGTACACTTCACACCACTCTCAGGTTCCTCCCGCAACACTTCCCCAAACAGGATGTGTCCCATCAGTGAGTCATGAGAAACGGGGAATTTCTAGAAGCCCACTGGAAGGAAGGTGTGGGAGAAATCTTCTCAACAGAGAGAACAAAAAGACAATATGCAAAGCTAATAAAGCATTTGCAAGGCCGGAAGTGGGCTCCAGCTGGGCCTGCTGAGACCTGGCCCCAGAGAGGCTGACCAGCTTGAAATGTCATTCCTGCCCCTGCTCAAGTCCAGAGTCCAACCCACGGGACCCCCCACACACACACATCTATCTTCCTGCATCTCGGCACACCCATCTGGTCAATCCCTGGGCTCTCTAAACGATCCGAGCCGCAGCTTCTGGATGCTGCCCAGTTCACAGATGGTGAGCCATACTGTCGTCTCTTCCGCCTCCTGAGGGCTGCCCAGTGCCCCCCACAGGAAGTCACCTCTGCAGGGACACTTAGCACACATTCCCTTGTACTGTATATAATCTGTGTGCCGGTGTCTCCCTCCGCCGGCTGCCGTGACCATCCCATCACAGGACCTAGATAAAATGTTCTACCTCGATTTTCTCATTTAATTCTCATGCCAATCCTGGACCTAGGCCGTGTTCTCAATGCTCCATTTTACGGATTTAGGAAACTCAAGCTTAGAAAGCTGAGAGGCAGCATAGAAAGTGTCATGACGAAAAGCACGGACTCAAGAGCCAGGGGCTGGCACTGAAATTCTGCTTTACCACTAGCTGCGTGATCCTGGGAAAGTTACTTAATCCGTTCCCTGGTTTCCTCTTTAAGCGCGGGGATGACACCAATATCTACCCACAGATTGTCACAGGAGGAGAGACATTCAACTCCTGCAAAGTACTCAGTGACTGGCACATAGTAAACGTGCACAGTATAAGTGCTTGTTAAACAAAAATAAGTAAGTGGCCCATTTTCCCACGGCCACATAGTGGAGACAGTCACGGGTATTTGAGTCCAGGTCCAAGTGTGTGCAAAGCAGGTGCTCTCATCATTGCAGGGGCTAAGGAACAACATAAGCTCCTCACGCGAACAGACCATTTCTCATCCGTCTCTGCCTCCCCAAAGGCATACGGATCCCTAGGCTACCACACAAATTTTAGAAGTATTACTAAAAGAGTGAAATCTACAGAATTTATAAAAACCTGTTTCTGAAAAGAGAGTATAAACACTAAAGAACTACCAGAGCTGACAAAAGGAAAAAGGACAAAAAGCACAAAAGCCTCTCATGGGGCCTGAATACGTTTCTTCTGGAGGCCTGAACTAGTAAATAAATTCCCACAGGACAACAGGCAAACCGGAAAGCAGGGTGAAAGGGCGGGTGGTAGCCATGGCTTCTCAATTCCTTCACTATCTGATGGACTCTTCAAAGCCCCAGCATAATGCGAGCCTTCATTAGAACCGTCACAGGGACGTGATCGCTGTCACCAAAGCGGCCCTGGGTGGCTGGCCTCCCGGCCCCCTGGACAATAATGAGATGACTCGGTTTCAAAGCCTCCTCTCTCAATCTCTCTATTGTGAAAGTACTTTGGTCCCACTGAGTAAGAAAAATTAGGAGCACAGATTGGCAGTATTCCTGTTCCTTAATAAGCAGCAATTGCAGGTCACCCTCCGAGCCCTGCTGGAGACGGACACGAACAAGACGGCAGCTGGGCACGCGGCAGACCCTGGACTCCGTCCTCCAGAGAATGAGGTCAGTGCACTTCCTAAGGGACTGAGCCATTCAAAGATCTTCCTACCAACTTAAGGATCTCCACGCACTAATTCAGCTTTTCAAACACTACCCTCTAAGAATCAAGTCTTTTTCCTACAGCCGGGGAAAAAGGTTTTATAAAACTGTAATAACACCAACGCTCCTAAGCCCGTGTTTCACTGCCTCCGATCTCAACTGCACCTGTTGGCCAGTTTCATTCATTCAACAAACAGGTACTGTGTGTCCGGTGCAATTCTGGGGGCTGGAGATGCATCACTACATAAGAGTCAAAAATCCATCTCCCCGGGAAGCTTACAACCCAGTGTGGGGGCGGGAGATAGAAAACAGAACCATAACAAGTCAGTTATGGCCTAGGTTAGGGGCTGATGCGTGCTGTGCGGAAAAGAGCGGGTCAGGTGACTGGCAGCAGGCAGCTGGTTTACCTGGTGGTCAGTGCAGGCCTCTTGATAAGGTGATGTTTCAAAGAGGTAAAGGCGAGAGACATGCAGGTTACCTGGGAGGAGAGAAGATGCTTGTGCACAGAAGGAACGGTCAGGCCAAGGTCCTGAGGCAGAAGGCCTAAGGTGGCCGGAGCGGAGTAGAGCAGAGCTGGGAGTTTAGGTCCCAGAAGACAATGCAGGGCCCCTCATCAAAGGGCTTTCCTTCCCTCCAAGAAAACTGAGGGTGATGTCCCACGAATGCAACACAGGACCTCAGACGAGTCAGTGAGGTCCCTGGGCTCTGGGCGCTCACCTCCTGACAGAGAGCCAGGTCACTGGTGCCAGTCCACGTGCTGATGGCCGGCCCTGAGGGGGGCACCTGCAGGGCTCCCACAAGCCAGGAGGAGTGTCAACACAGCCTGGGGCGGGGTGCTCCCGCGGAACTTTACAGAGAGGCAGAGACAAGATGAAGAGGAAGTGAGTCTCCCTTTAGATGAAGAGGAATGACACGCATGGAAGGATGGTGACATGCTGAGCGCGGCCAGTGGGCAGAGTGGGGAACAGAGTGGGGAACGGACTGGAGAGGCGGGCGGGGGGGCTCACGAAGGGCTTTGTGGGCCCACCGTCTGGTCACTAACTGAGAGAGAAGGGAGCCGCCAATGGGGTTCAGCTCCAAAGGTAAAGGCACGATCTCTATTTTAGGACAGTCATCCTGACTGCAACGGGCGCAGGGGCTGTTGGATAATTCAGCTGATAAATGACAGCCGTAGGAACTGCAGCTCTAGGAATAGAGAAGGGGTCAGATCAAGAGAGATTAGAGGACTAGTTAACCAACCAGAGGCAGCCGTGTTGCTTCCCAGATGCCACTTTCCACAGGCAGCCCTGGGGCTGGCAGGGGGCGGCTTAGACAGGGCTGCATGCAGCCTCTACTCGTTCTCACCTGCAGCAGGAACGCGGACTAAAGGCAGCCCTCTCCTGGCCCCAGGTGTGGCAAATGAGATGTGAAAAATGGGAAGTCGGGCAAAGGGACGTGCAGCACGAGGCGGGAGGGTCCCGTCAGCAGAACCAGCACGGGGTACAGATGGCGGACACGGGGACACTCAAGGGCCACGCACACAGCAGGCCTGCTGCTTCAGGGGCACCGATGAGCCGAAGCACGGCCCTCAGGCGGGAGGCAGCAAGAGCAGGGCAGGGGCGGGCTGGGGCAGGTGCCTCGGATACAAGCCTGCCTGGCTTTGTGCAGGCGCTGCCCAGGGGTCTGAACGGGGCACTAGGCAGGGCCTGGGCCTCCAGGAGGCAGCTTTGTAATACAAATACAACCATTTACCAGCATTCATTCGCTAAGCAGGCCCGATCCTTGACTAAAACCCAAGTGTGTAAAAAGCCAGGCTATTTCTACCACACTAGATGTCCATCAAAACTGGGGCTCAAAATTAGACGTGGCTTCATACAAGTCCAGAGCACGTCCCCTGGACCAAGGTCAGGAGCTCAGTTAGGTAAAGGAAGACGGACAGCTTGAAAACCTAGTCGGGGTCAAAGGGAGACTGTCACCTGCTCCCTGGAGGTGACCAGTCCTGGCTAGAGGGATGGGAGAGGGGCAATCACACCAGAAAAACTCTTCCAGCAGACTGAAATGCTTGCCAATCTATCCTGCTGGCGGGAAGAGGAAATCCTCTTGCCCATGCTGATATAAGAAGAAAAAGGAAGGAAGTGGTACAGGGAAAGTGACCAGCACATAACCACAGACCAACCCGAGTCTGCGCAATGATCTCCCCTCTGGGAACGAGCAGGTCTTCGTGCTTCAGGAGGCAAGAAGCTGACCTGTCCCCTACCACAGGCAACAAGCCAAGGGCTTCCATCCCGCATCACAACCCCTGGGCCCCACAAAACCCGGGGCCCCAGCCCAGATGACAGGGCCCTGCCTGCGCCTGGCCTCTGCTGCTGTCAGAGATTGCTGCCACTTTCACCGCAAAACCCTCACTGATCCTATCTGATCTGACTGAAAGGGGTTATCGAGTGATTAGAAAATGCAGGCATTTCCTGAGAACCTTCTCTTAATCAGGGGGAAACCTCCTGTTTCCCCCACAGGTGCCCTTGCTCCCAGCAGAGATGGAAGAAACAGGAGCGTCCTCCAGGAAGTAGCTCAGGATATGTGGGGACCACATGCAATGCAGCATCTCAGTTCTCTGAAGAAGCTGCTCCCTGTCCCTCTGCCCTCCCTTCATCGGGCTGGGTCTACCCAGGGAAAGCTCCTTGCAATCTGATGGAGGGACTGCCCTCTGGGGAATGCGCCACGGCTCGGGTTTCTCTTGCTGATTCCAGAGACCTCACAGGCCCTGCTCTCAGCCCACGGTTACCTAAGTCTCCTGCACGGTGGCGGGCTCAGCCATGCCATGTCACCATCTCTACAAGACCTTGGGCAAGCAAGCCTATTCACTCCGACAGGCTGTTATGAGTGTCTTGGCGTTGCCATAGCAACTGCCTCTGTAGCTTACCGAATTTATCAAACCATATTGCAATTGTTTGTTTACACATCTGTTTACACTGTGAAACTGTGAACTCATAGAAATCCAGGGCTCTATTCATATTCGTAAACTCCCCAGTGCCTGAACAGGGTAGGCAGACCTTCCGTGAGTGACGTGGAATAAACACACATGTAATCCCGGCTGGCAGAAATCAGAGCCATTCTCCTCCGACGCCTTCCTTTCCTCTCAGAAAAGGCTAGACCCCCTCCCCACTCCACACACTTGTCTCTCCCACCCACGCTGACAGCCCCACACGGCCCCACCCCAATTCAGAGGTGAGCCCAGTGGGCACAGCCCTCCAGGGCACTGCAGTGTCGCAGCCGCTCGGCACACCCCATCTCTCCCCACGCACCCCCAGGCTCAGGCGCTGTCCCAGTCCTAGGACGCCTCTCTCATTCACTCGTCAGTTATTCAACGAATACCCTGGAGTGGTCTTCTGTGCGCCAGGCCTTGTTCCAGGCTACCGAACACCTGCTTTGCTTCCGGGTCCAACAAGGCTTGGGGCTCCTGCAGGACCCACACCGGCCACACGGGCTCCACTCTCCTCTCCGGACATGAGCTGGGCTTTTCCCAGCTCGCCAGCAGCATACCCAGGAGGGCAGTCACAACCACCTGCTTTGCAGCTGCCCCCGTGCCCAGCTCTGCAAGGGCTGCACACAGACGCCTCTGTGCAGGACCAAGGGAGTTCAGAGGCTGAAGACCACAGAAGTGGGGCTTACGCGCCCCCCCACCCAACACCCGAGCCGTGACTGAAGTCTGGCCCACTGCCAAGTCCCCAGAGCAAGTGCGAAGCACAGCACAAGGCTGAGGGGGGTCCCTCCGGCACATGCTGCCTCCCCCGGAAGCCAACTCTACTGATGACAACCTTCCATCTTTGAACCTGCTTAGGTTCTTTGTCCCTGAATCTGAGACGTGATGACCCAGGGGGAAGAGAGGGACACAATTTTGAAAAGGCAAAGCTAACTTTCCTCCCAAAGCGCTCCCTTCCTCGTCTTATGCCCCAAATCCATACTAAACCGCCCTGTATTCTCCGCCGAGCCACGTCCCCCATCGGGAGCCAGGCGAGGCCTTGGGCAGGGAGCTGGGCAGCGCTTGCTGCAGAAGATGGCGAATCTTCCACGTCTGCTGCTGGAGCCCGCCAGGGCCTCCGGAGCTGCTGGGAATGTCACAGAAACTCAGCAGGAAATAGGACTATCCACGCACTTCACCACGGTAACAATAAAACTGAAATTTCAGTTACGCACCACCATGCAGGAAGAGTGTGGTTCATACTGTCTTTGTCAACTGAGCAGCATAAATTTACATATATTAGGTACCACGGACATAATTTGCATTTGGGTGTGCCAGCTCCCACATGTGTTCTGTTGTCCCCTGGGATTCTGAGAAATTCCGCATTCGGATGGCACCACCGTTTTTCACCTGTCCAGGTGACGGCCAGATGGAAAGGGACTGCTCACTCTTTAGTCACAGATGAGCTCAGCTCAGGAGGAAGGGCGCCATTCCCTTTGTCCAGCACAACAAAAACCCATTAGCAGCCCCCAAACGGGCTCAGTTCTCCTGCAGCCACCTGCTCGCCCTTCCACAAAGAGATCTAAAATCAAATATCAAAACCCAGCAGCCAAAAGGAATGAGAAAGCTGTGAAAGTGGGGGGCACGATGATAGACTCACGCACGGCCTGGGAACCACGTCGCTACCACCTAAAATACCTTTCTCGTCTCAAGGTTACCCAAGTGCGTGGGCAGGAGGCAAAAAAAGAAATACGCAATGTAACTGGAATATTCGCGATGACACATGATAGAAACATATTTTTAACACTGAAGGAAGAGCTGCTTCTCTCAAAAGGGTATTTCACTCCAATGATAAATAATTCAAGGTTGGCTACATCTCCAAGGTTATATGGCCGCAGAGCACTTCCCATCACAGACGTGACAACGAGCTACGCCTTACATGACATTCAGGAGCTCTGAAAGCCGGATATTTTAAGGTTCCCCGCACTGCATTTGAATTATAATTCCACCTGCACCAATACTGGCATCTGGGCTTTCCTCTCCAGTGCCGCTGCTATTATCTGGTTATTATGAATAAACAGTACCTTTTCCCGGAACAGTTAATACCCCTACTACTAATAGTAACGCGTACTATTAATGTTCTTCTGATGTAATGTGCAAATATTTTTAAACGATCTGTCCTCTCCAGTCATTTCTAAAGACACTGACATGTGACAGCGCATGTACAACACTTTAAATATCTTTTAAAATAAAGACACTGCACAGAGAAGTCACGAAGCACACAGAAGCCGTGCTCCTGCGCGTGCCCAGCAGCACGATGCCCACACGTTTATGAAACAATCACATGATTACCGAGCAGCTCCCAGCCACTCGGATGGTTCTGAGAAACGGCAAGTTCCTTCATTGCCAAGAGCTATAAGATCCTGGTTCAAGTCTCAGGGAGCCCCGCCAGCGATGTAACCTTGCGGGAGACGCTGTTTCCTCAGCTGTGGACACACACGAGACATGTCCCGCCCAAGCCGCATTTGGAGAATAGTCAAGTGTAAATGAAAATATGAGTTTATTATTAAAAAAAAAAAGCTCCTGCTCTCAGGCATTTACAGTTTGGTTTCAGGAAGTAAGAACACAAACACAGGAAGCAGGTCTGCAGTGGAAACGGTGCAGTGGCTTCAGTGAGATTAATCCCTGAAGGGCGCTTGGCGTGGGCCCCGCAGGGTGCAGGGCGCACAGCACCACCTCCCTCCCTCTGCGAGCACGCGCGCGCGTCCTTACAATGAGCGGCTGACCCTGCGGCAGACATCCCAGGTCTGTCCCAGGTCTGTCCCAGGTCTGTCTCAGGGAGGGGCGGGCAGGCAGGTGGACCGATGAATCGATCCATCTATGGATTCAATGGACAGATGGATTAAAAAGAGACGAACAAAGTGAGTCAGAGACTAACTGCTTTAAGAATTCAGGGAAGAAAGTGGTTCTGATGGACAGGGTATGTTAGGGAAGGTTTCACAGAAGAGATTGACATGTTTAATATATTTTTCAATAGGAATAATTATTAATTGGGATGCTTTATAGAGCAGTGAGTTTGATAATTCTTAAAAATAAGATTTTCCTATTTGTCTAATCATTTCAAAGGATGACATGACAACCTTGATTTTCGAAGTCAAACGCATTTATTTCTAAACACTCGGCAAGCCTTTTGAAGGGGAAGGAATAAAATCAGAATTAAAAAGATTACCTGGACCTTGACATTCAACAGCTGAGAATCATGGGCTGGGTACCACATTCAGGGAAAAATTTGGGTTTTGAAGCTTCCTCACCCCAAAACGGAAGTGCCAGAATACTTTGCGGTCAGAGGGGAATCCACATAGCTATTCCCTCTCTCCTCACACTCCTTAACAGCATACTAAGGAAGGACCAGGGTCTGTCCTCATAAGTCTGTGTTTCTTCTGCCCTGGCCCAAACCCCATCCCGAAGGACACCTGGGCCAACACCAGAGGAAGGAGTTGTTCCACATCAATTGATTTTCTCAGCAAACTAAAGCTCATCAAAATTACAAAGGGTCACTCAAAAACTATTTTCATGGAAACTCCCCCGTGGATGACACGTGCCCAGCACACCACACAGAGGGCACTCACTTGACCCCCCCGCTTAAAGACCAACCTCCACATCAAGAAACAGGCTCTGCCTTGGCTCCATGCGACCCTCGGAGGATCCTGGAGTCTAATTCTCTCGAGTCCTCCCTCCACTGGCCTCAGCTGCTGAGTACTGGGTCTTCTGCTAGTTCTATTCCACTGTGCGGTCTTTTCTAGGCCCCTAAGGACGACACGACCCTACAGAGAACCAAAACGGGCTTTATAGTAGCTACTTTCTTCTCACATGGGGGTCTTTTTGTTTATTTCCAGCTTCTAACTCAGGATGTCTGGTCACTGGCTTTAATTATTCAACCTAATAGTACATTTTCCTTTGAAAAACAATAACGAATTTCTGAAACACTCATTTACTTTCTTGCTCCCTAATTCGACCTAAAATTTAACGAAGTGTCAGAACCCTACAGCAGCTCCTGGTGCACGAGGGGCAGGAATAAGGCCCTGAACGTGACCCATCCATCAGGCCTTAGTGGCTTTGTGTACAGACACCTGAAGGATGGAAGGAGCTTCATAAATTAAAAGAGCAAATGAAACAGGAGCCCTGAGAGATTTCGTATTAGCTACGACTAAAGCCATTCTGTCATAAGATCAATCAAATCTCCTTTACTGTGCTCCAACCATAAAGAAAAATACTGCACTTCAAAAATTAAGCTCCTTCTAACATTGCTGTAGAAGATAATAAATCATTTTTAAAAGACAAAAAACTGAGGAAAACTAGAAGGGAAAGGAAAACTGAGGGAGGCAGTGTGGTAGGAAAGGAGGCCAAAGTTAAATGTCATCACCAAAGCTGCAGTTTAGAGTGTGACCTGAGACACACAGGAAGGCCTCCCCTGAAATCCCACATTACAGCACCCCACCACCCACAGTCCACAATGGCTGGAATTCCTATTTTAAACAGAAAACACAGGGCCCCGAGGGTCTGGAAATATACCCAGTGAGAGAAGATAAGAGAAGGCAGGGAAGGGGGGTCGGGGGGCTGAGTGAGACTGTTAAGCTCTGAACAAGGCCTAGATTGCAGCACAAGCGATGTATTCCCTACAGAGAAGACGAACACAGCGTGGAGGAGGGAAGAGAGGAAGGTGGGAGGTGATGAGCCATCCTGCCTGCGTCGCGGGTTAAACCGTGGACTCTCCATGCAGTACTTCTTTCCACTGGAAAGCCTGCGGCCTGGCCAGCTACAACCTCAGCAAACAAAAGTACAGGTTCTGACAGCCCAACAGCTTAACAAGTAAACACACCTCATTCCTATTTGCCAAACAAGAAAAATCAACGAGAATTTACAAGGTGAGAAGAAAGCCAGCAATCTCAATAATGACCTTTAGTCAAGAAGTGAGTGGTGCCGGTGGTGAACGAATCCAGGTGATGCTTACAGAAAGAAGCAACCAGAAAGCCACACTAACCAGCAACCACAATGGGTTGTGCAGTCTGCTGCTGCAGACAGAAGAGGCCTGGTCCTGAACTTACACCTCCCAGGTACCACCAAACACCTGGCTGAGTGAGGCAAATGTCTGAAACCCGTTTACCAATGCAAGTGACATTTCCACTAACTTACTTCACGACTAAAGACCAAGCAGGCAGAGCTTCCAATTTTTCTCGGTATATTCAAGCCCAAATGAGAAGGAACAAAACAAATATAAGGAATTTTGGCTGTACATACAGTTTTCTTAATACTAAAGTCAGTTATTCAATGAAGTTATTGAGCTCTTAGTCTGTGCAATCCGTTGGGCATTTAAGATGATGCAGAATTGACCCAGTGAGTAGGCAATAAAAAGGAATACAGTTGGCCCTTGAACAACGAGGGAGGGTTAGGGGCACCGACCTCCAAGCAGTCGGAAATCCAAGTATAACTGCAGTTGATGCTTCCCATCCACGATTCCTAACAGTGGATGGAAAACACTGTTTTTCGATCTGCAGTTGGCTGAATCCCAACCAACCAATGTGAAACCGGGAATACAGAGTGCCAACAGTATATCTATTGGGGAAAAACCACGTATAAGTGGCCCCACACAGTTCAAACCCATGTTGTTCAAGGGTCAACTACAAAAGACACTCAGATTGCTAAGGAAGAAATAAAACTATTTCTATTTGCAGATGACATGATCTTGTATATAGAAAAGCCTAAGGAACACCACACACACACCCTAGTAAAGCTAATAAACAAGCTGAACAAGATAGCAAGATATAAGATCAATATACAAAAACTAACTGTATCTACACAGTAGCAATGAACAACCCAGAAATGAAATTAAGAAAACAATTACATTTATAATGGCATCAAAAATAATAAAATACTTAGGAACAAATTTAACAAAAGAAGCCTAAGACTTGTACACTGAAAGCTACAAAACACCATTATAAGAGATCAGAGATTTAAATGAAAACACACTCCAAATTCACAGATTGGAAGATGTCAGGATGTCTAGACTCCCCAAGTTGAGCTACACGTGCAGTGCAATCCCCATTAAAATCCCAACGGACTTCTGTGCAAAAGTTGACAAGTTGATCCTAAAATACATATAATGTAAGGAACCATGAATAGCAAAACAATCTTGGAAAAAAAGAACAAAATTGGAGGACTCACAACTTCTGATTTCGAAAACTAGCATATATCTACAGTAATCCAGACTGTGTGGTACTAGCATAAGGACAGACATAAAAGCAATGTAATAGATTTAAGAGTCCAGAAATAAACCCATATATGGAAGATTAATTGATTTTTGAAAAGCGTGCCAAGAGAATTCAATAGGGAAAGAGCAATCTTTTCAACAAATGGTGGTCGGACAACTGGATAGTCACATGCAAAAGAATGCAGGTGGATCCCTACCTCACATCATATACGAAAATTAACTCAAATTTTAAAATGGGCAAAGTATTTGCATAGGTATTTCTCCAAAGGAGATACACCAATAGACATAGGCACATGAAACAATGCTTAATACCATTAGTCATCCATCAGGGAAATGCAAATCAAGTCCATGAGATAACATGTCACACCCACTAGGACGGCCATAATCAAAAAGACAGACAATAACAAGAGTTGACAAGAATGTGGAGAAATTGGAACCCCATACGCTGTTATTGAGAATGTAAAGTGGTTCAGCCTCCTTGGACAATAAACACAGTTACCATATGACCCAGAAATTTCACTCCTAGGTATATACTGAAGAAAAGTGAAAACATATGTCCATCCAAGAACTTGTACAAGAATATTCACAGCAGCATTATTCATAATAGCAAAAAAGTGGAAATCCAAATGGCCATCAACTGATGTATGGATACACAAAATGTGGTATATCCATACTATGGAATATTACTCAGACAGCAAAAGGAACGAAGTACAGATTCATACTACAACTTGGATGAACCTTGAAACATTTTGCTAAGTGAATAGGCTAGGCACACAATGCCACATATTGTAAGATCACATTATATGAAATGTTCAGAACAGGCAAATCTATAGACAGAAAGTAGGTTAGTGGTTGTGGGGGCTGGGAGCAAGGGGAATGAGGTGGGACTGCCAATGGGGTACGGGGTTTCTTTGGAGGGCGATAAAAATGTTCTGGAACTGGATACTGGTGACGGCTGAACAATTTTGTGAATATACTAAAATAATCACTGAATTAGACACAATAAAAAGTATAAATTTTATGGTATGCAAATTGTATCTGAATTTTTTAAAAAGGAACAACAACAAAAATAAGTGCCTCAGGAAGCCATAAAAAGGTGTTTTGTTTTGTTTCTTAAATCAACTTGCAGATAAAATTCAGAACCTACACTTTCAGGACCACAAACTAGCTATTCCTTGTTGATTTTTATTTCCACCATCTACCTATTCCAGAGCCTTCACCAACCCAGTATATGTGATACAAATAATCACGGGATTTTCAGGCTGGGGAGGGTAGTCAGAGATCAACTAGTCCAAACCCGTCATTTTAGAGACCAGACACTCAGAGAGGTGACTTGCTCAAGGTCACACAGCAAGGTGGAGGCCGAATCAGAACTAGAATCAGCCCTTCTAACTCCTGAGCTACTGCTCTTTCTACTCCACCAGAGACACACAACCAAACCCACAGGGCAAATGTGAAATCACAGCTTCGTAACAGAGAGTACATCCCCCAATGCTGAGAATACTGGTGCCCCCAAGCCCCAAGGAAAAGCTATCAGAACTTGATATAAGAAACTTGGTATCTACTTAGAGTTCAACCGTCCAAATTATTTAATGACCTGTGATCATTAACTCAACCTGCTTTTCACCAGAGAAGCAAAGTACAGCACAGATAGAATCGAGACCATGGTATGCAGCAGCAAAGACTGCAAAAGCTGCCCCACAGTGAAATGGGTGGAAAACCACAGAGCCCCACTTCTCCCAAACAAACTAGCAACGCACCCAGTGAAACAAACTCCAGCTCAGGGCCAAGCATCTCACTGACTCCAGTGATCTTTCGGGGGAGGGAATCTGCAAAGGGGGAATGGGAGAGGTAACCTGTATGTTCACCTCTACCCTCCTTAAAAGCGTGCATATAAGTAGCCCAGAGGAGAAAAGAGAGGAGATGGTCAGAAAAATTAAAGAGCGGCAAGAGGCAGGTGACTTACAGACAACTGGAAACAGAATGCTCAGAGCTGGAAAGACCCTGCAGTTTATCTCATCCGTTTTACAGATGAGGCCACTGAGGCTGGACCAGTGAAATCTCCTGCCCAAGGCCCAAGGGCTGGTTAGTAACAGGGTCAGGGATACCAAGGAATGAATACAGCACCAGGACTTACTGTCTCCCTTCCTTTCAGAATCTCCCCAAAGTTCCCTAACTGCCAATCAGGTGCTGACTTCTCGCTTGGTTTCCCTGATTCCCCCTTCAGCGGCCACCTCTCAAAACACAGACGTGCTGACACAGAGGGTCTACTGTATGGATCTGATCGCTGCCTACCTGGCTCTGGGGGCCTTTACATGGAGCTGGGACCCTGTTCTCAGCTCCTCGGCTCTGAGAGGCCAGAACTTCAAGGCAGGTCAGGTCACTTAATAAAGTGCCTGATGCTAAGTCCCTCCCCAGAGGTTGGTTAGTGTCTGATGACTCAGTCTGGGTGACCAGCAATCTCAGCCAGTGGCCTTGGATGGTCAACAGCCATCAACCTGCACTAAAGTGGCCCCCAGGAACACCTACAGAGGAATCCACAGGCAATGGCAATCCCAGCAGGAGAAGGTCAGGTGTGCCGTTAAAGGACCAACAGGGATAAGACCCATAAGGACTCAACGCTAATGGGGGGTGGGGGTGGGGCGCTGGGATTCCAGGTTCTATCAAACACCATTTGTGGGAGAGGGAGCTGCAGCCATGTAACTTGTCTGAGCCTCGGTTTCTTCAACCATAAAACAGAGAAAACAGCAGGGCCTACCTCACAGGATTGCTGAGGATTCAATGATCAGTTTAAAACACAGCACAGTCCTTCCCACAAATATGGCTCAAAGAAATGTCAGCCATTGTCGTTGATGTTTAAGGAAAAAAAAACAACTATAAGAATGTGATTATTCCTGGAAACGAGGCCCTAAAATTCTGATCACCTGGCTAGAATCCTAAAAGAAGGGAATTCATCATCAGAGGGAACTACCTTCCTCAGCCACCTGCCTCACTGACAGCATCTGTGTACAAAATCCTACCAAGACCTCTTCAGCACTGAGTGGAATGATGACATCACTCCTAGCCCGTCAGCAGGGCAGGCCTCCAGCCAGGATGTAGCAACGCCTGGGGCCACTGGCTCTGCGGGTTGGGCAGGGCAGCAGGCAGTGAAGACAGTGAGGAGAGCCATTTCTGCAGCAACAAGGACAGAGGAGCCAGAGAGGAAACAGCAGCAGCAAGCGTTTTCCAGAAGCATCCACTTGAGAAAGGCAATCGATGCGCCTTACTAACAGCAAAAGAGCGGGCATGCTATGATGGTCACAGAGGCATCAACCAACGCAAAGGTTGCTCTGCTCCGCAGAGGCAGGCGGCCACGAAAAAACAACTCTCGGGTCAAAACGCGTGAGTTTGATTCCTGCCTCCACCACTTCCTATGAATAGCTCTGTGATCTTGGTAAAGTGGCTTAGGTCCGCTGGACCTTCTAGGGTTTTGGTTAATAATGGAACAAGTTAAGACTTACTGTATGTAAAGAACTTGAAGCACGCCTGGCACACAGTAAGTGCCCAATAAATGCTAGAAAGAAAAGAGGAAACACACCAACACGGACTGACAGTAACACTTCAACCATGCTCTGGATACCCCAGACACACCTCGCAGCAGCAGCATTTCCAATACGTAACCTCCCCAAAAGCAACGCAGACTGCTAGGTCTCCCTTACAACTCTGGGCAGAAGGGGCCTGTAAACATACGATCGCTTCACAATCAAGCTTCCTCTACAGAGTCAGGGTCAGTGTATGACCCGCTAGGAAACAACAAAGGTGCAAACAGAATTGGCCTGCAGAGAGGCAGCCCAGCTCAGGAGCCTAACTCGGGGAGCCGTAGGTGCAACTCGCGGTTTTGCTGAACTCCAAGGCATGCACACGTATCCGCGCTAACCCGCGGAGACCTGTGAGAAATAACTGCCAAGCACTGAGCCTGAAACAGTGCAGACTGCCCCACGGCTGTCAAACCACAACTGGCAGCTTCTCCCAGCACCTCCAGTTCCTCTAAACACCTTTACTGCTTGATAATTTCAACACTGGCTTAAGCTGTAACTCTTCTTGGCTAGACGCTAAGAACCAATTCATGACAGTGACAGTGTAGTAGTAATTATGAAGTCTGTTTAAACAGCACTGTTACAGAGTCAATCACACACTCCAAAAAACAATTAACTGAAAGAATCTCACCACCAAGCCTGGAATTCTTAGTCTAAATTCGAGGGCCATAAACAGGGATTGGAACAAAGAATCACATCTAGACCTCAGCCTGTAACTGAAATTTAACACTGTCTTCAATTATGAATGGAAGCAACACGCCATGGTAATATTAGCAGCTCCCGTGACTCCAATAAAAAGTATATTCATGTAACTTTAGAGCTGCTAGAAATATCTCATAATATGGCTCCCATTCTCAGTGCTTCAGGAGTTATTAGACACACTACCAAATCTTAAAATGCAATGCTGTAGCAAAGAAGCACATATTAGTATGACAAAGACTTTTCAAATATTTTGCTAAACTGTATTTCAATATATTTGGTTCCCTTTGGAATCCTATGTATTTTTTATTTTTTTGATGCATTAAAATACCTTCCCGAAATGAGGTCCAGCACCTTCACCAGTGTCAGAGGGGTCGATGGGCACACAAAAAAACCCACAAAAAACCAACAAAAAAAGGCAGAGGCTAAACTACAATTGCACACAGAAGACGAGAATACAAGTGCTTTGTCGGGAAGGAGCTAACCCTGCCCACTTTTCCATCCCTGGCACCTGGCAGTAACCACATATTGGTAGGTGCCCAATATACATTCATGAATCAAACTCAGCACAACCAAATACCAATAAAAATATAACCCAAGCACGTCAGCTGTGGTTTCCGGTCCACTTATTTCACATGGTTCATAGGATAAAGCCGTCATGGTCCACAAGTACCTGGAAGGGCCCTGGCAATCCCTTGAAGGGTCTATGACACAGAAAAGGGTGAGCGAAGGAAGCAGGTTCCTATCGCAGGACAAGATTATGAGGATTTATCATCTCTTTTTAGTAGGGAAAGAGGGGTATTTGGGGAGCTGAATCGGGGACAGTATCCCAGGCTGCTGACACAGCCTAGGAGGCATCACCTGCGATCCTCCGCCTAGAAATAGCAGTGGGGAGACGCAGTCACACACACACACCCCCACCCCACCCGTCGGTGTCTGCCGTAAAACAAAACATTGAGGATTGGTCCCAGCACAAGTTCCATAGCCAGCTGTGCTGAGCAGCACACAGCTGGCCTTGGTACTGATGCTAAGGACCACCGGTGAGTCAGCTTCACCCTGGGGGCACCAGGACGTCCATTCTTTAGGAGCCTGAGTGAACTGGGTGGGCTGCTGCCTCGCAGGGGCAGGAAGTGTTTTAACAGGTCCCCTCACCCCAGCACACACAGCAGTCCGCAGGCACAATGGATCTCAACCAGCCTCTCATCACCCCCACTGCCACCATCTGGTCCAAAACCCTCTTGCCCGAGGGCTGCAGTAGACCCCCAGCCCCTAACCCATCTCCCTCACTTCCCTCAGGCCCTGCCAGTCTGTTCTCCCTGGAATAGCCACTGCAAAATTTCCATATGTAAGTCAGAGCGTGTTATTCCCCATTGAAAGCCTCTAAGAGCTTCCCATCGCGAGAAGAAAACGCACTGCCCTCCCAGGACAACATGGCCTTGTGTGATGGGTCCCTTGCCTGCCCCCATCCTCCTCTCCCTCATACTTCTCTCCCTGAACACGGGCCTGCTTTCTGTCCCGAAATGCCCCAGCCGGGTCGCGTCGCATCTCAGGGCCCTTCCACATGCCGTTCTTGGATCCCAGCTCTTCCCTGGCTGGCTTCCTCGCTCCATTCTGGCATCTGCTCTCATGTGGGTCTCCTCAGAGAGGCCTTTCCTGATTGCAGTTTCCTGATTTCCAAAGTCACTGTCTAGTCCCATATTCTGCGTAACTTTTCTTCAAAGCACTTATTACCTGACACTACATCTGTTTACTGCAGTGATTGTCAGCTCCATCTGGAGAGAGGCTTTAAAACATGCCAATGCTCCAGGCCCCACCCAAACGGATTGAGTCAGAATGTGAGGGAGGGGGCCAGGCCTCTCTATTCTACAAAATGCCCCTCAGGTGATTTGAATGTGCAGCCTGGGTTCATTGGAGAAGTACTTCTCAAATGTCAATGTGCACAGAATGGCCTGGGCTGTTGTCACACTGCAGGTTCTGGTTCAGCAGGTATAAAGTGGGGTCTGAGAGGCTGCACTTCTAACAAGTCCCCAGGTCGGTCGATCCTTCCTTGAGTTGCAAAGGTCTAAAATAGCAATGTCCAACAGACCTTTGTGCAGTGATGAAAACGTTCTAATCTACACTGTCCAACACACATGTGGCTGCTGGTCACTTGAAAGGTGGCTCGTGCAGCTGAGAAACTGAATTTTATCTTAGCTACTGTATTGGGACCGTGCGGGTCTAGAGTGCAGATGGCTCCATGAAGAAAGGGACCAGTGCGTAGAAATGTGGAGGGAAGAGAGGAATCAAGGATTACTCCAAATTCTTGGCCTGCACAGCCCTCTGTGAAGCGGGCAGCTCTGCAAATCCAAGGGGAGGGCTAGTTGGCCACCACCTCAGGAGTGGCTCAGTATGTGCCTCAGGCAGGGAGGCAGACCTGGAAGACCACATCAGACACCTCAGTGACTAAAGCATGTGCTGACCACCTACTAACCACCCTCAGCACACAAGACCCTCCCACCCACAGCCCCGGGCACACCTGACCACTCCCACCCACGGGCATCCAGGATTCTGGACCATCTTGGAGTCACAACATGCGATCTGTTTATTCTGGGATGTCTGTCTCTCCCACTAAGGTGTAGATTCTGTCAAAGAGAGGACGTATTCCTCTTGGTCTTCTATGCCCACCACCTAGCACACAGCAGGACTCAATAAATGCTGAATGAACGACAGGACCTGGAACCTACCAGGACTCGCATTAGTGTTTTTACTGTTAATCACAAGAAAGACAGAAATTGAATTTTAGGGGAGGGGAGAGTAACGTAAGAGAAGATCGGTTTTTTCCTTGAATGACTCAAACATTCCCAAACACAGAAATCCAGATTTCAGAACACAGCATTATAAGGTGGCCCTGTTTGACTCAGAAGCATGGGCAAGAAGGTGCTGTCCTTCTGACAGCAGATTCCGTCTGTCGGTATGGAATTTAGAAGAACTGTCACAAAGGACAAAGATTCGGACTCCCATTCTTGCCTAAAAAGCTAGTAGGCCCCGTTCCCTCTCTTACTGCTGGGAGGGAGAGGCATCTGGACCCCAGGACAGCCAATCCCCTGGGAGCCTATGCGGCCCAGATGCTCACCCCACCCCTGCAGTTACCCTGTGTTTGTGACATCACTGAGATTTCCAAGGTAACCAAGGACAACAGAGTAGAGCATTATGGCCCTAGAAGGAAGAAGATTAAATTTTAATACTTACCAGTCAACATCAAATTTATTTTTAAAACTACGCATCTAACAAAGCCAAATAAGCAAGACAGAATGGATGGTGCTCTAAAGGAGGGTTTAACTGTACACATAAATATTCCAAGTTCTTATACATTGTTTCCCTGTTTTGAGACTATTTCACAGTACCTAGAGACTCAAAGACTCTGAGACAGAAATAACCCCCACAAAATAGGGGGTGGGGAAGCTCACTTTTCCGATGGATGCCACAACTGCTTATTTTTCCCTTATTTCCAAAAACACAGGGTGAACTCCACAGCGCAGCATCAAACTCTGCTAAAATTGTGCAAAATAAGTATTTTACCCAGAGAAAGAGATTAAGTGAAAATTTTAAAACACAGCTCTGTAAGGACCTGTTGCCAAGACATCCAACTGGTTAAAAAATAAGCAAGGATTAATAAATACATAGTTTTTCATGTACTTACTCATACGTATAACCTTTCGTTTCCCCTACTCTTCCTAACTCTTCACACAAATCCCATTTTGGGCCCAATTCCCTCATCAGGTTCTGTGGATTAACCATAATTTGTTAAGCAGTTTCATTTACTAAACCAGTGGTCGGTCAGGTATTGTGCTGTGTATTTAGTTCACTAAACCCTCACCACACCCTCTGAAGTAGATAGGTATTGTTATCCAGACTTGAAAGCTGAGGAAAATGAGAAAACATGAGGTATCCCACCCCTGTATCACACGCACCCGAGTTCACACACCTGGCAAATGGTAGAGTCTGACAACGGAGTAATTTAGAGAATTCAGGATTGTTAATAGAAACAGAAAGCAGCATCCGTTTCTGAAAACAGCACGGAGCCAAGTTCAAATTCCAGCTCTTCCACTTACTAGTTCTGTAACCTTGAGCAAATTAACCTCTCTGAGCCTCAATTTCCTCAAGTATAAAGCAGGGATGAGGAATTAATAGAACAGATGTGAAATTCATAGTGAAGCACAGGGACCCGATAGCTACATCGTCCAGCTAGAGGTGTGCATATCAAAGAAAGTATATTTCAGATGTAAGATGATGTTTAGCAGTCATAACCTATATTGGAAATAGTAGATTCACAAAGCTTAATCAGTTTAAATTATTCTATGATTCATTTGTTTAAACACAGGACCAAGGGCTTGCAAATTTAAAATTTTATTTCTCTAAGTAAGTCGCAATACCCACTCTCATGCCTCTTACCAGTATGGAAAGTAGATGCCCCATAGTGTGGGCATCATTTGTTAATAAAACCATAAAAGGAACAAGTTTTTGTAATGGCGATGAACATTAAACACCCTGGAAAAGACTGAAAGAAATCCATAGTGATTTCTCAGAAAGTAAACTTTCAAATTTAGTTCTCATAAATCCAAACTCACACAAACCATCACCCTAGTATGTAAACTGGATGGGCTTCAAGTGAGAGAGACCTGAAGTGATTTCAGTTTTTTCATATTTGAAACGATAACCAATTCTTGTGCTTAGAGGGCAACATGGAACAAGCTTGCAGTTTAATAAAATGACCAAATCCAGTGCCTTTAATCTGCTCAGTAACTGAGCTCTACGGTAATCTCCTGCACAGCATACAAAAAGGAGCTCTGGAATTATACACTGGAAACTAAAATTAATCAGAGAAAGGGTATGCCAATTTTAATAGCAATTCCTATTTGCCTAGCTTTCCAACATCTGCCAGTGTTAATATTTAACTATAAACTACAGTAGGGAAAAGAAACAGAACTTTAAATATAATCAAGCTTTTTTTAAGGCACCATGTATAAAGTTTCCTTCCCTTAAGAAATAGTCAGCTACCTTTTTGGTTGCAATCATTCCATGAATATTATTTAATGGTGCATTTTCAAAACATCATGAAAATGTTTCTCTTGCCCAGCACTTCTGAAAAAACTTCTCACCGGGCCTTCTCCATCTGCCTCATTTGAAGACGTAATTTTTAAGCTCTGCTGATTCAAAAAGAACTACGTAACTGAGGTGGGATCACATAAGTCACTACAAAAGGTTTACACACGCTCTCCTCTGCTGAAAGAAGGGAGAAGGGGGGTGAGGCCATGCCCTACCTACACTTAAAAAATATGCTGAATCTGTTACTTTTGATTTCCACTATTATTGACTGTTTATGTCTACAAAGAAAAAAGAATTTCCACTAAGAGAAACATTCTGGATTTTCCCTCCAAGCAATTCCTAACAGCAGATGCTTTGTTCAAGTGGGCAAAAAAAAATGAATGCCACTGCTTAATTTAAAGCTCTCTAGTGACCTCCCCTCACTCACTCCAGCCCAGGCATCTTCTAACACACCTACAATACCCCCATTTTAAGGCTATAACTTGACATTCTGGCCTAGAGAAATTTAATCATCTATTCAATACTGGCACACGTCTGGCTTGTAAACCAGCTGCCTACTACGGTAGGAGCCCAGCAGAGTGCTAAGCATTTCTTCACACACCGTCTCTGATCCTGACCACAGCCCTGGACAGGATGCGTTACTAGAGCCTGTTTGATAGGTGCGGAAAATGAGGGCAGAGAGGTGAGGAGCTGCCCCAAACCTGTCAGCGGGGGCCGAGGACTCTCAACCTGCCCTTCCGACGCGGAACGGGCTTTAATTGTCAGCCTAAGCGTGTTCGTTCCGAAGTCTTCTCTCCGCAGGATGTGGAGGGCTTCCTAGTTAGCGCTGGGCGTGATGACTTTGCACCTAGACTAAAATCAGGCCTTTTCCAGGCTGATGCGGGAAGGGAGGCGACGGGGCGGGGGACGACGACAGGTAAGACACAGGTAACTGGGGGCGGCTATCAAAGGCCATTGCATCAGAAGCCCGGCCCTCCACACACCTGCCCGCACTCCTCTCCCAGGCGCGGCGCGACCCGGTCAGGCCTTCCTGGCGAAGGTGTGCACACCTTTCCTGCGCAGCCGGCCTTCCCCACACGGACCCGGAGCTCCGGGCGCACAACTGCCCTGCGGGACAGGCTGCGGGCAGGGGCACTTCTCCAACAAGTTGGGAGGTGGGCGCCCCGAGGACCCCCCGCCCCCGCTCACTGCCCACACCGACTTTCGGGCCAAAGTTGGCCGCGCTGAGGGGCACCGCCCGGCCGGAGCCCCGCAAGGGAAACTGGAGCGGAGTGGGGGGAGGGGGGCTTCAAAAGGCCCAAGGTAGCCATCAGCCTTCTCCCTCCGAGCCACCTACACGGAACAAAGGGCTTCTGTTTCGGGCATGGGGAGCCCGGCCGCGTCCGGTTTGGAGGAAGAGAAACTTTTCCCGGGATGCGGGAGCCGGGAAGGGGCGGGAGAAGGGCCGGCGGCGGGCAGGGCGGGCGCGGAGCTACCTGCCGCCCTCCCGCCCTCCGGCCCGCCCGGCGAGGCCCGCCCGGCGCCCTCACCTCCTCGATGGCCGCCACGGTGTTCCGGCACTGCGCCGTGCGCGTGGTGAAGCTCGAGGCCGTGGGCGCCTTGTAGTCCTCATGGGTCTCGGCCACGAATTCCGACACGGAGATCTGGTCCGGCATCGCCACGGCGCGCGGGCGCGAGCGGCCGGCCGCGGGGGAGCCAACGCCTCAGCCGCTGCGCGGGCTCCGACCGGCCACGCGGATGTCGCCGCCTTCGCCGCGCCCGCAGCCCGCCCAGCCCGCGGACAAAGGGAAGAGCCGGGGCGCGGGCCGCCGCGCCGCAGGAGCCGCAGGAGCCTCCGCAGGGCGCGGGGCGCGGGGCCGCGGGGCCGGGCGGCAGGAGCAGGGGCGGCGCGCGCAGCCCCGCGCAGCTCGGGCCCGGCCCGTCCGCCCGCCGCGCCGAGGGCTCCGCTGCCGCCTGGCCTCCCGAGCGAGCCCCGAGGCGTACACGCAGAGCCGGCGGGAACTGCCCGCCACCCAGCAGCGGGCCCCGAGTGACTCCGGCGGAGAGGGGCGGGTCCCGGCCGGGGGCGGCGGCCGGCCAGGCGCGGGGCGGGGCGGCGCCGAGGGCCGGGCCGCCAATCCGCGCGCTCGTCGCCGCCGCCGCCGCCGCCGCCGCCGCCGGGAAGCTGAGCCAGCAGGAAGGAAGGCGGCGCGCACCCCGGGCCGCCGTGCCGCTCGCCCTTCGCTGCGCGCCGCATTGTCTTGGCGTTCGGGCCCCGGGCCGCGCGCTGGAGTTCGAGGGCGCGCCCCGTGGGGTGGGACGGGCGCCGGGCAGAGCCACGTCGGGTCCGCCCGGACCGGCCCAGGCCCCGACTCCCACACCGGCTTCGCGAAGGCGCGCGCTGGGTGCGCTCGGATACTCTCCCCAGCCCAGCCACAGCGCACCTCCTCGTCCCTATCCACCCGGGCTTGGAACATTTCTTGGGGTACCCCCTAAGCCTCCTGGCATACCCGTCCGGCGAGAGAGAAAGTGGGAGGAGCTCGCCCCCTACCGGACAGTGCGCTCCGCCCTGCACGGGCACTTCGCGTGGCAAATGCCTCCTGCGCCCCTCCGGGCCGCACCCATCCACCAGTTTGGGGGTTCGGTACCAAAAACAAAAATGACCATGTAGTGAGTGCGTCTGTAGTCTACGTATCCTCACAACCTTACGAGACAGGTAAACAAATGGGTATTGGTTTCTTATAGAAGACAATTTGCCCAAGAGCCCACAGTGAATCGCTCGGCCGAATGGGGGTTCAAACCCACATCCCTCTGACTCGAAAACCCAAGCGCTTCAGGGTGCTTACATGCACACCTAGCAAATGTCCCAGTCGTGGTTCCTAAGCTTACACACGTATAGGTCATTCTCGATTAGTTGGAAATAGTTTCGCGGCACTAGGCCAGGACCCACCTACGATAACTGACTTCCTGTCGGCAAGGAGGGTATGTGTGCGAACAAGGTGAATGAGCTTTTTCATATGGTTTCAGAGAACGTGCAACAATAGCGGGTAAATCTTATATATACCTGCTCCAGTAAAAAGTTTGAATTAGTACAGATTTTCATGTAACAACTCTGAAGGAAACTCTCATAGTTATTTTTAAAAATCCAGAAGCTCTGAAGACACTAGATTTTATTTGTAAAATCACACCCTATAACTCTACACCAGGCATGTGGCATGGTTTCTGTAGCTGCCAGCAATAAAACCAAGAGAAACTTTACAAAAACCTTTTGTGCATCTGAAAAGGAGGAAGTGTGAGAGACATTGGAAATTCAATATGTCAGACGAAGCTGGCTCCTGACGCTGCAGGACAGTGGACCAGTCAAACAATCTTTGTTTAAGCTCCCATGTAAGAATTTTCTATATGAGGTGGCAGCTTGGGTCAGACATTATGTACGGCCTTTGGTATTTTAGTAGCATTGCATATGAAATTCAGCTTTCTGAAATAGCTGTATTAGGGGATAGCTTTTATTACTACTTTAGGCAGTAAGTTACAATTTTACAAACTCACAGTTTTGCTTCTCTCTTCCCTGTTTTTTCACCCTTTTGGTGTCTTTGGAGGTTTTCTCTATTTGCAACTTTCTACAATTCAAGTCCTGTACATATTATTTATATTAATACATTCTTTCTTACACCAGGCAGATTCTGGTCTGTCCTAGTTTTCCAGCGATAGTTTTTTGTTTTTGTTGTTGTTTGTTTGTTTGTTCAAGACATTGGAGAATATCCTGGATAACTTTTCAAGTCTTGCTTTTTAGATGTCTAGTATCTATCAGGCTATGAGGATTTTAGAAGAAAAAGTAGTATTTTCCTTGGCATCGAGTACAGCATGAACCAGACTGATCAAGACTTGTACAACGACAGTTATGTTTTCTTCTCTTTTTATTTTTGTTCTTATTTCTTGTCGTTTAATATAACTTTTCAGGTACAGGAAACTTTAGTAGCCACGAAAATAAAATTGCAAAGCTGCATGGCATCTGACAAGTGGATGAGAAGCTGATGGAAAGAAAGTCATTATTACCAAATCCATTGGTGGTGCAGAGCACATCTGTGATAGAAACCTAAAGCAATTTATTCCTCCAACCATCCCAGAGACTCTCTTGCCCAGTGCAAAAGCCGAGAATTAAAGCAAGATCAGAGGAAAACATAGCTAGTGTGTCTCTGAAATTAGTACAAGAATGAGTAGTTTCCAAGAAACAATAATAAAATTAAAGTTGAATGTGGATCAAGAAAACATTATACACACATACACACATTTTTTAATGCATGGAGGAAAAAACAGGCTGATAACGCCGTTATGGTCCTATACTCCCTTACCCAGAACTTTAAAATCTAAATAGTCTTGATAATCTAGTTATAAAATTAACCTTTTTAGTGGTAAAATTGTGACATGAGGGTATTTATAGTCTTGTTTTTCCCACTTAATATGATATTTATGTTTTGCTACAAAATAGAAATGTGCTTGATTATGGAACATTGCCGCTGACTACGGGGGGTGACCCAGATTATCTAGTGTTTGTGCTGTATTACCTATTTAAAAATCTGAAAAAATCTGAATTCCACACATATCTGGCCCCAATGGTTCCAGATAAGACATTGTAGACTTGTATTATTAATTTTTTTTAAATGAAATATGGTGTTGCAGACTTATCTCCAGAGAAGAGGAAAAAAATTCTCCTCTCAAAAATGAAATTTTCAGCAGCCCACTGAAATTGGCCAACGGCCCATTTTCCAAAGGAATTTTCTGCCTCTAGTAGTTCTCAAGAACCTGAGATTTTTCACTCTCAGATCGAAGTGTTCTTAACTCTGAAATTTGCTTGAGGGTTGGCTGGTTTCACACAAGACTTACCCAGTTCACTTGCTATTAATTTGTAAATGATTAGTCTTAGAATGGACAGATCTTTGCCTTAAAAGAACTATGGTAAACAGTGTAATGAAATAGAAAAACAAACAAACAAAAAACAGCAACAAACAATGCTAGTGATGTGATCATGTAAGCATAACCAGAAGTCTTTTTCCAAAGCTTAACAATACTTTCCCCAAAACAGTGTTGCTGAAGGGACCCATTTATCCCCAAAGTGTGAGAAAGTTAAGTACATTTACCAAGGTGATCTTACCTTGGCACTTTAGGGGGGAAAATTCGGGTGCAGAAACTATTTTACAAATGAATACTTAGGTCTTATATCAGCTTTGCTCATCTGTGACTTTGAATAAGTAAATTCGCCTCTCCAGACTCCACTCGTTTGTAAAAATGAAGGAAACTGAACTGCTGCTTTTGAAGGTTCCTGCGGTGGCATCCCATGATTCCATGATCCATGTTTTATGTTAGTTTGGGCACAAGAGGGAAATTTCCACAAGGGCCATATTACTACTGAGAATCTAATCATTGGGCCTAGACACTTGAAAATGAGGATGTTTTGGGTGACATTTAAAGCTAATTTTTGAGACTGCTGTCATTTTGTTAAGCTGGGAGATTTAGATGACAAATTTATAGCTAACTTCACTATAAGATACTTGAGGTCTGTTCACTTTTTTGTTTTGTTTTAACAAAGCAGGTTCTATAGGTGACACACTCAGTTCTAGAAAAATGAGGTATAATCTGTACTGTGCTGGAGCCAGTTTGAGCTGATTCCAGAAAACTGTCAGATTTTCAGGATTTTTGCAAACTGTCAATTGCATCCGTATGGCAGACATGCTACTATAATGGTGGGCTACTACATGTGTCTTCCCAACTCTACATTCTGGTGGCTTGAAGTCATCTGTGGTGGGATTATTTACACCAGGGAAATTGGCAAATGCTAAATATCAAAGCTTTATTTATCGTTCATTGTCTAAACTTAATAAAGTGATAGAGAAAATGTTCATAATTCAGATTAGACTGTGTGTTATGCCTGTAGCCTTTCCATTGTGAATAGTGAAAACGGTGTAATATTCTTTCAGTCTTTGCAAACTGTCATATGATTCAGCAAAGAGGTCGCTCATGTCATTGACAGATGAGTGAAGTTACAGCATGCATCTTCACGAATTTCTTTTTGTCTTACTCATTAACATAAACAAAAATATCAACCAACATGAACAACTGCTTTGTTGAATTGGATAATAATGAAGCATATTTATTCAGTCTTATTTGGTCAAATCATGGTTGAATTGCAAACACCGATTGACTATGAATGCAAGAGTTCAGCAAAAATCAGTGAAAGCACTCTGTGAAACTAAATTAGCTGTATGGAATTTACAATAAAGAATATTGTATAATTTGTTATTATTTATAAATAGGGTGCTATATTTTTTACAGAATTAAATTAAGTTAAAATAAATGTATGTATGTATGTATGTATGTTACGTATACACATTTTTTTTTCAGAAAGCAGGTAGTTAAACATTTACCAGCCCACGATTATATAGAGTATAATTGTATCTTCCCTGCCAAGAGACCTTCCCATTCTGAGTCATGCTTATGGGATAAAAGCCTGTATAGAAGTAAACCTCAATACTTTGGACTATACATGCAAAGGCAACTTATGCTAATAAAAATTGTCTTAGAGTAATTAAGAAAATACCATTTATTCTTTTCAAGTACTTTGGAACAACACAAAAAATGCCACCAGAGGGTGTGTTCTGTTTTAATGAAAAAGTAAAAAAAAAAAGAAAACAAAACAGTTTAATTAGCATTCTGTATGTAAATAGATTTTGCCAAAGCCTGTGAAGAGTACTTACAATAATTTATCTTCTTGGGTCAAGCACTATCTTCCCCCTGGATTTAGATCCATTCTTAGGTTTCATGGGAGCCCTCTTAGGTGGCCCAGCACTCTACTTGGGCGACATCTGAACAGTTATCCCTGTGCTAAAGAACCCCAGTGGTTCCCAATTGGCCTCAGGATAAAGTTTACACTCCTCAGTCACAATCTGTCCCAGGCTTTTTCCCAATTTCTTCAACTGTTACCTTTTCCCAGCCTCGCTCTGATCCAGGGTCAGCAAACTATGGCCCAGGGGTCAAAGATGACCTGATTTTTGTACTAATAATGGTTTGGGCATTTTTTTAATGGTTGAAAAAAATCAAAAGAAGACTATTTCGTGACACTTGAAAGTGATATGAACCTCAGATTTGAGTGTTCATAAAATTTTATTGGCTCCCAGCCACATCCATTTGTTCGTTTATGTATTTATTATCTGTTGTGGCAGAGTTGAATAGTTGTGACAGACGTGGCCCACACACCTCACATGTTTAAGTATTATCTGGCCCGGTACAGAATTATCGACTCCATTCTAACCACCCGAAACCTCACTTTCTCCAACTCACACAGCCCTTTTGTACTAAGCGAACTGAATGCAGTTCTGTGCCTCATTCTCTGTGGCCAAGAAGACAAGTCCTAACAGTACGCAAAGCCATTCACCGGCTTCCCCACGACTCCAGCCTCATCCGCAGCCACTCACCACCCCGCAACCCTTTCACCAACACTTAGGCCCTACCTAACTCTCGTGTGCACTGCATTCATTAAGTATTTCCTCACGCCAGACCCCCAGCCTGGTGCACTCTTCCTCTTGTCCATCTGACAAGCTTTGGTCCCCTTCAGGATCAAACCCAAATCTCCCCTCCATAAAGTCTCTCGAAGGTGCTCAGCAGAATCAACCATCTCCTCGTCTCTGCTTCCAGAGTGACTTAGACGTCTCTGCAGGGCTTTTGTTAGGAAACAGGGTGAGTGGCCATCTCCACATCTTAGTGCCATAGCAGGGCTCACCTTCCCTCCCTTCTCCTGTGCTTGGTACCACTCTCTCCATGCCCATTGGCGTGTGAAGCAACTGTGTTAGCCAAGTAATGAGTCATACAAGATAGGAGCACTCGTTTCATGGAACTGATAAGTCTCACCCTCACTCTGGAAATGAAATGCTTCGGCTCTCCCCAAGCGCAGGTTGCTTCTATCACAGAAATGTTCACATGCTATCATGACCAGAGCATGTGTTTCCTCCTCTCACTGCCACCCCTAACTAGGCTCTGGGGGGCGAGGGGACATGTTTTATTTATCTTTGACCTCTAGCTCCAAAACAGGGCAGGCACACAGTAGGTGCTCAGTAAATGTTAATAGCATTGAATCGCATGGAGGTGCTTCTCTTTGAGCATACAAAACGAGAGAAGACATATCAATTCAATATAAGGACAATACATAGATTTGAGAGATGTAAGGGCAGAGTGGGCTTTTCCCATGACGGGGGTCTTCTGTTTGGCTCAAGTATCCTGGTAAAGATGTGTTTGTAGAGGGAAGTCAAGCACTGGGCGAGGGAGGGGGCGTTGACCTGATCCCTTTAGAGCAGGGGTGTCCAAACTGAGGCCTGCGGGCCAACTGCGGCCCACGAGCCATTGTTAATTGGCCCGCAGCAAATTCCAAAAATATATTTAGTTTACTTAAATAAACCAGGTGAGGCAATACGTACTTCACCTCGAGTGAGTGGCCCGGCTGTTTGTGTATTTTACCGCATATGGCCCGTGGTGAAAACCGTTGAAAAAAGTTTGGACACCCCTGCTTTAGAAACTGAAATGTGCAACCTTCCTTCCTCAGTATAGGAAGCCTTATGCGCTGCTACTTTCAGCATCATGGTGGTGTGACATGACCATATGTGACCTAAGGAGGTCCTGTGCCCTCAACACTCGCTGCCTGAAGTGTGGTCCTGGAACGAGCAGCATTGGCATCATCTGGGAGCCTGGCAGAAGTGCAGAATCCCAGGCCTACTGAGTCAGAGTCGATACTCGAACAAGACCTCAGGTCATTTGTGTGCACTTTATCATTGGAGAAGCATTTTGCTAGCATCCATAAAAGATATACCACAAGCAGGGACTTGGTTTTCCCATCCTGACAAAACCCAATATTCCAAATTATGTAAAGTATTCTGTATTCATTAAGGTTCTTTCCAGTCCTGAGATTTATGAAGGTTTCTTCCAGCTCGGAAGTGCGCTGCTATAGGGCATTCTGTCTTGTTGCTGCAACACTACATTGCTCAGTAATTCAAATACTATTTACCAAGTACCTACTATATGCCAAGGGCTGTCTCCCAAACTAGGTTACTTTTGGAAAAATGATTACAGAGGGGTAAGTGTACAGGCCAAACAGGAGGGTAAAACACTAATTAGCAGTAGACAAATTGGATTTCATCAAAATTAAAAACTTCTGTGCTTCAAAGAATACATCAAGAAAGTGAAGAAAACCTATAGATTGTGGGAAAACATTTGCAAATTAAATATCTGATAAGGGACTTGTATCTAGAATATGTAAAGAACACTTACAACTGAATGATCCAAAGAAAATCCAATGAAAAAATGGGCAAAGGATCGGAATAGACATTTCTCCAAAGAAGACATACTTTTGTATTTGGTCAAAAAGCACATGAAAAGATGGTTTGTATTTGTATTTTTGTATTTTGTATTTTTTGACCATTTGGTCAAAAAGCACATGAAAAGATGGTTAGACATCGTTAGTCAGAGGGGAAATGCAAATCAAAACCACAGAATGATACCACTTCACATAGCCACTAAGATGGCTATGATAAACAAGATAGATAATAATTGTGGTGAAGGTATAGAGAAATCGGAATCTTCATACACTGCTGGTGAGAATGTAAAATGGTGCAGCCTCTTAGGAAAACAGTGGGGCGGGTCCCCAAAAGCTTAAACATAGAGTTACCACGTGACCCAGCAATGTCCACTCCTAGTATATACCCAAGACAAACGAGAACACATGGCCACACAAAAACTTGTTCACAAATGTTCGCGGCAGCACTATTTATAATAGCCAAAAAGTGGAAACCACCCAATTGTCCAGCAACTGATGAATGAATAACAAAATGTGGTCAATTCATACAATGTGTATTAGTGTGCTAGGGCTGCCATAATGAAGAGCCACAGACTGGGTGGCTTACCCGGAAATTTATTGTCTCACAGTTCTGGAGGCTGGAAGTCCAAGATCAAGGTGTCCGCAGGGTTGGTTCCTTCTGAGGCTGGGAGGGAGAACCTGTCTCATGCCCCTCACCTGGCTGCTGGTGGAGTACTGGCTGTCTTTGGTGGTCCTTGGCTTGTAGAAGCACCACTCTCATCCCTCTCATGTTCACATGGTGTTCATCCTGTGTCTCTGTGTCCAAATTTCCCTTTTTGTATAAGGACATTGACCATGCTGGAGTAGGAACCCATCTACTCCAGTGTGATCTCACCTTAACTAATTATATCTGCAATGGTCCTATTTCAAAATAAAGTCATGTTCTGAGGTATTAGGATTGCAACATAGGAATTTTTAGGGGACACAATTCAATCGACACAACAACAGAATATTACTCAGCCATAAAAAGGAATGAAGTACTGACACAGGCTACAACATTGGTGAGCCTTGAAAACATTGTGCTAAGTGAAAGAAGCCAGATACAAAAGATCACACGTGTAGGATTCCATTTATATGAAATATCCAGAATACGCAAATCTATGAAGACAGAAAGCAGATTACTGGTTGCTTAGGGCTGGGGAGGGGATGCAGGAGAGGGCAGTGATAACTAAAGGGTACAGGGACTTCTTTTGGGGTGATGACAATGCTCTAAAGTTGACTGTGGTGATGGTTGTACAACTCTGTGAATATGCTAAAAACCATTGAATTGCACACTTTCAATAGTTGAATTATATAGTATGTGAATTATTAAATGGTTGAATTGTATGTATGTGAATTATATCTCCATAAAGCTGTTACCAAAACAAAACACACATTTGTGTTATTAAAGTGTTAAAGGCTAATATATATGACCTCTGAACTTTGGAGTCCAAAGTTCAGATCCTGGCTCTGCAACCTTCTAGCTGTTCCCTTGAGCGAGTTGCTCTTGGAGCCTTAGCTTCTCCATTGGAGGGAGGTGCGACCATATATCCAGCAGGGCTGTTACAAGAATTAGAAATTATCTAGATAGAATACCTGGCACATAGCAGTTGCTCAATAAAGGCTATTATTAGTCATCCCACCCTTGAAAACAGTGTATTTCTGTCACAGACAAGTCTTTCTTTGTGTCATTTTTTTTTTTTTAATCGTCAAGTAAGGTGTTTTTAATGCCTCTCAGGAAGCAAACTCCCCAAATGGAGCTAAAACTTAGAAGAAAAACATATTCTCTCCTATTATTCATGCCATGGGAGGACCCAACTCTGTGCTGCTTTTCTGCCTCTGACATTTCTTCCCTGACTCTTGTTTTTATTCCTTGAGCTGATAATTGAAGCTGTCAGGGAAGGCTCTCGCTGTGGGTATTTCATTGACGAATTCCAGCTGGGACTAAAGAGCGTGTCGTTGAGTTGGGGAAAGAGAGATGGCCCCTTAGGAAGGAGCTCACACTCATGGCAGTGGGGGATTTGAGCATCTGGGCTGTTTGGTTATTAAATCTGTGTCCAGGAGGGTTTTCCAGCTCATCCATTTGAAGCGGCGGGACTGAGTCAACCTGTGTCTCAAGAGTGGCGTGAATGCAGAAAGACACCTTGAGAATAAGCTGCTGAAATAAAGTGTGGGTAGACAGCGATTCCTGCCACCAGTCTAAGCATTTCCTGATGCTTTAAAGAAAAATTAGAATCAAGTACTCCTCTGGACATCAGTTGGACATATCCATCACAGTAACATTAAGGGATGCCATTGGAAGCTATTCATGGTATTCACGGGTGATGAACCATGTGCCAGGCTCTGTGCTGGACTCTGGGAATGTGGAAGGAAGGTCAAATGGTAGCTGCTGAGGCACCAGGCTGCATGCACAGAAACCAAGCAATGCCCTTCAGCAGCAGAATAGGAGCTCAAGGTTACAGAGAAACGTGCCCCAAGCCACACATGGGTCCCTACGCAACTTGGTGCCATACGGTTTGAGTATCAAGGGCTGATCAAGCCTCCCCTCAAATCCCATTTTCTCCTAAGTCTCTGGATGGTCTAACTTATTTCATCCTGTCACTAAGCCTTGAACAGGTCCTGTCCAAACCCTCCTAAGGTCATGACTCATAAGTCGAGCAGCTGCAGTCTCATTTAGAACAACTCATGAACTTCGAGGAAATGCGGAACGGTTGGCCAAACCCCCCACCTCTCACCCTTGTTCTGAGTGCTTCTTTCCTTCCGGAACATTCCTTCCTGCTGCCCTCACGCCCAGCACAGGCCTCTCCTATTACGTGGTCCCTGCGGTCACCCAGACCAGCATGGTCTCCTCTCACTGCTTACCTGTGGTGGGAATGGCCACCGGCTGACCCGCCCAGCCCCTCTGCCAGTTCCCTGGGGCTTGGAAGCATTGCTGTTACTTGCCTAGTCGTAAGAATTCACAGGGACTCTTTTGAAAATCCAGATTCTGGCAGACCCTACTGTAGATCCGATGACTCAGTCTTTAGGGGAGGGGCCTGGAAATCTGGATTTTTAATATGTGCTCCAGGAGATTTTCGGTAAAGCAAGTGTAGGGAGCTCTATCTAGCATGTTAGAAAAGATGCTTAAAACCAAGACTTTTGGATTTCTGGGCAAATGTGGCAGGGCAAATCATAGGAGTGTGTTTGTACATGAACAAGCCCCTTCCACAGCATTAACCCTTTGAGGTCTCTGGGGAACCATTTACACAATTATGATCTCAGAGCAAAAATGTTCCCAAGGGATCTGAAAGTGCCTAATACTCATTCTAAAAGTGCTCGATCAACTGCCACCCAGGGGCTGGTTGGTTTGCCTGTAGGATTGGGAGCTGCGGATAGTTCTTGCCTCTAGAAGCAGAAGTAATAACCTTAGTCATATAAGAGACCTAACCGTGACTTTAAACAGAGACTTCATTTTCTCTCAGTTCTGTGGAATTCCCAGTGTTTGCGAGGCCATGTCTGTGACTGTCTTTGGAAAGGGTTTGCGAGTTGTTTTCTAAGATCTTTTAACTCGTCTGGGGAGCAGCCTTTAGTGAACTACTTAGGGCAACCCGGGGTCAGGCACCAGATGACTGGTGGGAAACCACCTCTGGATTTGCAGTCAGGCATTTTTTCTCCAAGGGTTTCTTTTTCTGTCATTGTTTTTAAGCGGGGGTCCACACCCTGCTTACATTTGCTCCAGTGTCCCCTTCCTTCACCTCCTGGTCTCTCCCCCTCTGTTTGAGTTTCTCAGCCAAAGCTGACCTCACTCGCAGACTCTGCATTGCATTTTGGTGCGTCCCACTTAACGATGCCAAGAAGTGAGCTGTGCCATTTGCTCAGGCCCTCTTCAAATTTTCCATAAGACTCTGAGCATAACAACTCTGGGCCTGGGCTCCTAGTCTCCACTAGGGTCCTGTCCTCAACCTACACTGGGCAGTGCCCAGAATGTGCCAAGTAGGCTGGGCCAGACCTGTGGGAATGGCAGATTGGGTCAGCCAGAATCATTATTCTGGAGACAGGACACAGCAGAGGAGTGACCAAGGGACTGGATGGGAGGAGAGCCAGCTGGTCAATGCCTCCTTTGTGCCCGCTCAATATATGACACAGCAGTTCAGCCTGGAGCTGTTAGAAGCAGAGCACATCTCACAGACCTGGGCCCAGATCGAAAGGTGCTGATGTTATAGCAGCATAGGATTGCTTCACTTGTGTTGAGTGGGGGTCTAGAGCCCCCCTGACTTGCAGACCGAACAAGTGGTTCTCACACTTGAGTCTAAGAGTCTCTCAGCTGAGCAAAAGACAGGTAGTCTAGCTTCCTTGCTCAGAAAGTCCCACCAAAAGGAGTAGAAAAGATGGTTTGCTTTGACTGAGGCCCCGGTGAATGACAACCCAAAGGAAAGAGATAATTCACTCCTTGGTTCTGTTAATCCGATTTGCTCTTCTTCCTCATCTAGTTGTCCAGACAGACACGATGGCACCATCCCAAATGCTTCCCCTTCACCGTCCCACGAATCCGGTCTGTCACCAGGTCCTGACGACTCCAGTTTTCAAATACCCGTAGCTGGTCCCCCACCCTCAATTCCCACCTCATCCCTCATCGACTCAGACCCTCACCCGTTTTGTGCATGGAGAACATTGCTTCATAAGAAGTCCTCTCATCTCCTGCGCAGACGACTCCCCAGTCCATGCTGTCTACAGGGGGGCCAGAATTATGTCCCCAAAACGCCAATCTAGTTATGGCACTTGCTTAAAAATCTTTCGTCAACTGGCAAAAATAACTCTCCAGATAAATCCACAAGAAAAATGGTATATTCATGCAAAAAAAGGAAAAAGAAACAAAAACCACCACCACAGGGTGGGAACACACACCTCCCAGCTGGGGCTCCAATCGGCTCCCACATGAAGAAGGAAAATAACCGCCCGGTTCCAAGATGGCTGTTCTGTTTATTAGTATCCCGCCCCCTGAAGTTACCACAAAGTGGTAAGAGCGTCAACGGGGGTGGGGGGGGGGCAGCTCCAGCCACAGTCCTCCCAGCTCCATGATGAAGCATCCCAAGATGTCAGTTCACTTTTATCACTGTCAATGACTCTCCATAGTCTGTGAATAAAATGCAAATTCCTTAGTGGCTATACCAGACCCTTCACAGTCTAGACTGCCTGTTGACCCTAATTTCTCATCAATCCTCATATACATGCAGAGAGATACAATCACACTGAACCCATTCATTCATTTGTTCGTTCATTCATTCATTCTTCATTCTGAGTTCCTGTTATATATATTTCAGATCCTGTGCTAGGCTCTGAGAATTCCAGTGGTGAGCAAGATAGCCAAAGTCCCTGATGCCCTAGAGCTGGCAATCAAAGGCAGAGGACCACTTTAAACAAGAAGATACACTCAAGTTCACTGGTGCTATGCTAGAGCACATGCAGAGGGATGCCACCTAGCCTAAGGTGCGGGGAAGGCTCCCGATCCAAAGGAATCAGTGAGCAATGGTGAGTAGAGTTGGAAGTAGATAGTAGGAGATGGTATGTGGTAAGATTCAAAGGTGAAAGAGCTTAGTGTTTTCAAGTAACTGAAGGACAGTGTGGCATGAGAGTGATGAGAGAGAAAGCTGGAGAGGTACACAGGAGGCCGGTCATGGAAGAGCTTAGAAGATTCCATGTTACAGACTTTGTGGTGTTATCCAGGGTAATGGACAGCCACTGAACCACTTTCAGCAGATTTGCATTTTTGAAAGATCTCTCTGGCTGCAATTTGGGGAATGCATCAAACAACTGATAGCTTCCCAAATTGCTATGCATTTTAGCACAGCTGTGCCTAAGTACAAGCCTTTTCATCCAGCTCTGTGTACGTACTTAGTCAGATCCTTCCATCTTTCAAAACTCAGCTCAAAATCCTTAAAATCCAAAGATCCCTATTCCCTTCTCTCTGCCTGGGGTGGGTTGCACACATCTCTACTTTTGCTTCCTCAGCATATTGGTCATCGTTCAATTAGAGTATTTTCTCCATTACATGTCAGTACCCGTGACAGGCTGTGAGTTTATAAAGGCAATCCAGTCTGTTCCTCTCAGCTTAAATTCCTAAGGCCTAGCCTTGGTAGTTGCTTTAAAAACATGTTCTTTGACTAGATAAATTTACACCAGCACAAAAAAGTACAGAAAAGTTGAGATTCCAGAGCTCTGTGACTCCCTCCACACGAAGTCTTTCTCTCTCCACTGGAGGGGTCCCATTCATCATAGACCCAGAAGCCTCACAAGGATTTACGAGTCCCAGAATGTCTTTTTCTTTCACATGCTATACATACATTGCAGCAATTGGCTCCTGAAGGAAAGGAGAACTCTACAGCACCCTTCCAATCTTTAGTGATGGTGGAAACCCTTGACTTTGTACCTAATTTTGGGCAAAGGCCTGATCAGGAAGTCTAAATTTAAAATTGGCTTCACTGAAGGGGCACAGGGCAGGTTGTGCCATGCATAACTCGGCGCTCCCTTCCTGTCAGTCATCATTGAGCTGCATATTTATTAGGCTTTGGTGGGTGGGGTAGATGGCAATTGTGTCCTGAGGAAGCAGTACCTCTTCCAACCTCACAAATGGCTCTGCGTGGGTTTGATAAACTAGGAGCACATCTTCAGTGAAGATGCTAGAAACGTGGTTTGGTTGACTATGTGTTTATTATTTGTAAGTAGCTTCTAGCAGTTTTTAGTTAGGTTAATTGATTTAAGGAAGACTAGGCTGGCTCTGTTGGAAAAGGTCTTAATGTCAGGCCGGCAGAGGTGTGTGCTTGGCATCGTTTGCCTCACAATGGAATCTTGCAAACAGTAACTGCCTTTACTCATTGATGAAAACTGAGACTCCTGTGTTCATTCGATCCTTTATTCGTTCACTCAGCATATTTATGGAGCATCTTTTTGGGCCTAGCAATTTGCCGTTTACACGTTATGTCCTCACAAAACCTTTATTGTGCGGGTATTGTCATTCCCATTGCACAGGTTAAGTCCTGTGCTCAGAGCTGCACATTTAGGCCATGGTGGAGCTGGGATTCCAGCCTGGGCCCTCTCCCTCCAGGGACTTCATCTTTTCCAGGGGAGACAAAACATACAGAGAAATACCCACGATCTGCAATAGAACATGACAAGTGACCTCCAAAGGGGCGCCCACAAAGTTTCTGGGAGGTAAGTGGCGGCAGAGACCATTTCTGACCACCAAGATATGAGATCGCTTCCTGGAGGAGGTGGCATTGGCACTGGACTTGATAGGATTTGAATGTGCAGAAAGGGGGTGAGACCTCCTCTTTCTACAATCCTTCAATGGTGGTTCTAAAAGCCACCCCGGGAGCTTTAAGTTTTAGACAGATACAAACACAAGGAAGTGGTAAAATGAAGGGAAAAACACCAACATTGAATTATGTGAGGCTCTCTTGGCACAGATCCACGAGGAAGCATATAAAATGTCGTGGCCCCCGCCCCCGCCATGGCCAGCAATTTAAGAGGCAAGTGGCTACACATGATACAAGCATGCACAAGGTAGGAGCATCAAATTAGCAGAGCAACCTCCAGGAGCCAAAGTGATGTTTGATTTTATCTTCGTAGGCAATAAAATGTGAAGCATTCTTTGGCAGCAGTCAGAGAGGCAGACTGCTGGCTTTTCATAAGTCTCTGGCATTTTACAGCATGTCAGTTAGCCTAGCAGTTCTTGCAGCAGAGACTCCATACTTTGTGCTGGGGCGGGGTGAGTGTGCAAAATGAACTGTGAGTATTAGAGCTTGTGACACAGCACTTAGCCTTCATGTTCTTTTGCCTCTTCCTAGGTCCATACAGTTAAAGAGCTCATCTGGCATATATTCCAGGGTTCTCACGGGACATGACCGGTCGTCCTTGGGTATCTGTTTTTCATGAAATCAATTACGGTAACGTTAGTAATATGGAGGCGATATTGTTACATGTGCTGTTTTAGTGTCCAATGCATTTATGTCTATGGGCTGGGTTCCCTGCAATTCAAATTTATTATGCTTTCAAAAGTACTTCTCACACAGGATTACGTGAAGTGTTATTTCATAGACATCTATTGAATCAGGTTTAATGTGTGAATTAAATAATCATCAAACAGTGCATAAATGACCTCTTATAATTGATAGTTCTTATACAAAAAATAATAACCTCACACTCATTAGGATGCTGGATGAGTGTTTTTATTCAGTGATTTGACAATCTGTCAGGTAGGAATTTTGTCCCTGTGTTACAGATGAAGAAACCGGCTTAGGGAAGTCAAGTAGTTTCCAATGTCCCCCAACTAGTGAGGGGCGCAGCTGGGATATGGAGCTTGGGCTGCTGGTCTCCCCTGCCCCTGCTCTCCCACTGTGCTTGGGCCTTTCCTGAACAAATTTCCCCAAGTCCAATGCCAGGGGTCCAGTGCAGCACTGAACCTCCTGCCTTCCACCCTGACAGTAAGGCAGGGGCACCTGTGCTAAGGTAATTGTCCCTTTAAGTCTCTAGAATTATGTGGCATGTCATTAAAATTAAACCAACTTGAAATCACATCTTTCCTGCCACAAAAGGTGAAAAACCACACACCTCCTCAAATCAGAAAGGTGAGCAGCCAGCTGTCTTCTGTTTATGCACAGAAGGCACATGCCAGAATATGTGCAGGGAACATATCCTTGAGGAAAGCACTTCTGAGTCCGCCTTACCAACTTACTCACCACGTACCCCTGCCAGGAATGGGGATCGGGCCACCAGAACTGTCACTTCTCTCAGAAAAGAAGCAAAGAGAGTGGAAAGCGCTCTGCAGCCCAGCTCTCCTCCTTTCCTCACACATTTCTAGTCACACAATGTTGAGGAAAGAATATCTTTGTGGAAGATTACAGGCCAGACAAGTAGAGTCTCAATATCAAATGGCTGCTTTAGTGAATGGACTTCAAACATACGTGATCTGCAGCGTACCTGGCAGGCCAGGGGCTGTTCCGGCTCCTCGATGTCACGTCTGTCCCGAGGTGCTAGGCAGAGAAGGGACTAGCAGAGAAACACACTCTTAGCTGGTGTCAGGGATAGACATTTGGTCCCTTTCTGCTTCCCCGGCTGTTAAAGTTCTGGGTTTTAACTGTTCTGTCCTGAGCTCAGTCAGATTCCTTAGTAAGTCACAAACTTGCGAAAATAGCCTGGTACGGGGCACAGAGGCGGCTTTGTGAGCTTGCAAGCAGAGCCATTTGGGGCCTGTGTGACCTTGAGAAGCTGCATTCCAGGAGGGCAGGCTGGTCCTGGACCTGGGCCCCGGGAAGGTCGGGCCCCTGCTGTGGGACAGCCTGGCCCGGGAAGCAGCTTCTGAGCCTGCCAAGGTCTTTGCCAAGGACCCACTAATAGCTTCCATCCATCACCTAGAGGAAGCAAGTTCTGGGGCTAGATAATTGACTTCTGTTCATTGTGACACATGAAGTTTTGAACCGCCTGAGTCCTGCCTGTCTCTTTCATTAGTGACAGGCTCTGCCTTGGGATGGCAGTTCAGGAGAAATGTGTGTTCAAGCTTTTGTCCCAGTGTCGGGGTCAAACAAAGAGCTGAAGTCATTATTTCCATCACTTAGGCCCCAAATCCCTGTTGTCTTTGTCTTTATGGTTTTCCAGGGACTATTTGAAGATCCCAAGGTTCTAACCCAAAGAGTTAATACTTACTTACATTCATACAGAGCTTTTAAGTGCTCCTTCACAGTTTATGAGTTTTCATAATAACACTAGTAACCAACCTGTGTATGGCATGTTGCAGGACAATCATTTCACTTGATCGTCCTGAGCGGTAGGCAGAGGGAGGGGGCCGCTATTACCCCCTCTGAAATTCAGAAAGGTTAAGGGACATGCTCAGTGTCACAGAGCAAAGAAAGAGCAGGGCTGGGACTCAAGTCCGGGACTTCTGCTTCAGAAGTGCTGTCCCAAACACTGCCACTGCGAAGCCAACAACAGGAGAACACACAGCGGCCTTTCTCACTGCTCTTGGAACAAGTGTTCAGACTCCACACATCTAAGCCTGAGCTCACGTCTTCCTCCCCGCCCCTCAAACCAACTTCTCCTCCCGATGCCCTACTGTATTTGGCATCACCGTCCCCTTGTCCCCAAACTGTCTTCCGCTTCTCCTTTCTCTGCTCCCACCTGCAGTCCGTCAGCTGGTCATCAACTTCCTTCCTGGTCGGTTGGTTTCAATGCTGCCCCTGCCTTCCTGTCCTGTCGTCCCTGCTCTAACTGGGGCCCTCCCACTGCATGGCGGCCGCTCACCGCTGTCCGAATGGCATTCCAGCCTCACCCTGCACAAACCAGTCTGACCTTCCAATACCACCATTTTGCCACCATGGTGAACTCAATGCCTTATGTCAACAAGCGCTTACCAGAGTGTTTTATACCTAACCGGACCCTAGCCTGACTTACTGAGTGAGACTAACAGGGCATTCCCCAGGCTGAGAACCATGCTCTGTGTCTACCAGCGGACACCCCTGATGGGTATGTGGTAGCCCGCAAATGTTTCTTGAGTGATAGGATACATGAAAGGAGACAGCTGGTCTACTCACACATTTCAAAGGCGCCCTCTCCCTATCAAATCAATGTTGAAACCGCTTGGTCTGGCGTTCACTACACTTTATAAAATATTTCTGTGTTAGTCAGGGCTCTTTATATTTTGAGAGATTAAAAACTCAATTCTAAGGAACATAAGCATAAAAACGGAATTTATTGGCTTCTGTAACTGGAAAATCTAAATACCAAGAAGAGGAAAATTGAGACAGTGGCTTGCATCTCAGGGTGCCTGAGGCAAGATCTGGGAGGTGAAGAACAGAGATGTTGGGTAGGGGTGGGGGGTAACTGCCCAGGGCTTGAGGCAAATCCTGGAGTCTGGGTTTTCATACAATCCTGGGACATTTGTCTGAACAGGGCAGGTCCATTTAAAGCGGCTTCAATGGGTCTGCCCCTGGAGGCTGTTAAGGATAAAAGCCAGGACTCCTCAACAGGAGGGTGGGGTGGAGGTGGGGAGAGGCTGGGTAATGCTACACAGGCGTAGAATTAGACAGGGGCTTCTAGCCAGTAAGACAGTCGTTTTCAGGTAGCACCCCTTCCCCTCCCAAGTGAAAACTATTTCCTTCCTGTTAAGAAGCACCTCTGGGCAGCCCTGGATAAGTTACTCATGTCAGGCACAGGCCTGAAATCAGGGCCGGCACCACAGGGTTGTTTCCTGTGTCACCACTATGATGGCATAGTTGGTTTCCTTTAGCAACAACCTGGGATTCCCCCAATTTGAAAACAGCAAAGAGAAGCGATCCAGGGTTGATGCAAACCAGTCATGTTTCCTGGAAACGTGTGTGTCCCCAGGACCTAAAGCGAGGTCCTGTGGTTACAGAGCCATGGCAATGTGAGCACCGCAAGACTGATGTGAACTGTACATTCTCCAGGGGTTTCCTTCTGGTCTGAAGGGGCATGTAGCCCAGCATTGGTGGGTTCTGGTGGTTAGCTGTTCTGTGTGTGTGTTTATTACGAGCGTGTATATTGTGTGTGTGTGTGTATTGGGAGCCTGTGTATGTGTATATATTTTATGTATGTGTACATGTGTGTATGTGTGTATTAGGAACATGTATACTGTGTGTGTGTGTGTGTGTATTAGGAACATGTATATAGTGTGTGTGTATGTATTAGGAACATGTATATGTTGTGTGTGTTTATGTGTGTGTGTGTATATTAGGAACACGTATATTGTGTGTGGGTGTGTGTATTAGGAATGTGTATATGTTGTGTGTGTGTGTGTGTGTGTATGTATATTGGGAGCCTGTGTATGTGTATATATTGTGTGTGTGTGTGTGTGTGTGTGTGTGTGTGTTGAGGCACTATAGTATCAATCCAGACCATGTCACAACAATACATTTCTATGTCCTAAAGGCCTACTGGACTCTTGCCTACATTTTTCTGTTACTCCACCCCACACTGCAGAGCTGGAAGGGCTTCCAGAAGCCTGGGAAAGTAGGGCAGTACCCCCGGGGGATGTGCTGAGCTCACCTTGATGCAGACCCAGGTTATGTTAAACGAAGCCCCTCAACAGCTAATCGTCTAACAGTAGGAGATGTTCTTAACCTCAAATTGCAGAGCAGGACTTCAAGGCTCAGAGCACACAGTGGCCAGTAAAGGGAGCTCCTGATTCTCACCCAGCTTTCCTGACTCCGTGGAAGTGCTCTTTGCACCATACAGAGCCCAGACTCTGCAGACAGACTACAGGGTTTGTACCCCAGCTGTGTGACCTTGGGCAACTGACTTTCTCTGTGCCTCAGTTCTTCATCAGGAATGCTATGAGAATTAAAGGACTTAACTGCACGTTGACTGTGTTTAGCTGCTACTGAAAATGATTTGCACCCAGAAAAACAACAGTCTAGAACAACAGGAAGCCCCACAGCCCTGGGAAAGCTGGCCTTCCCTTTCCCGCCTTAGTAGTCCCTCACCCACGGGCCAGGCCCAGAACAAGGCCCTCAGGGGAAAGGTCAGCCTGAGAGCTTTGCGGCTTTGCCCTTATTGGCCTAAATTAGATGGTCTGATCCCGTTTGGAAAAAATGCACTGCATTCGTTATGTATTTTCCCCATAAAAACACGTCCGTTTGGTTCTCTTTTAAAGGGCATTCATGAGTCATGCGGCAGGAACAAAGAGGCTTCAGTCCGAAATCTCCATGGGGCAAACAGTTTAAATAGTGTGGGCTCACATGGTTTTTCTGAAATCTCAAAACATGCCTTCGAGGTGCCCTGAAGCACCTGATAGCAGCTTTTCTCTCCTGACAGCTGGATTCCAAATGCAAACACTATTTGTCTGGCTGTGTCAAATAATTTGCAGGCAGATGTAGACACCTCTGTGACAGAGGGTACTGGGAGTAACCTCAAGCCACTTTCTCTGGTTCTGTCTGAGAGCCCAGTATGGGTTCCGAGATGGATTCATTGCAGGGTTTCATAAGGAGCTCAAAAGTCAGGCCAGCACCATATTTCCTCTTGGGGGCAACACTCCAACTCGGTCCCCGAGTCATCAAGCAGAGGCACAGTCATCTAAGGCAAGTGGGGTGAGAGGACGAGAGGGGAAGTGAAGTTCTGCATGTCCCCGAGCCCAAGATTCACACGTCACATGCTTGGGTCCCTCATTCAGCGAATGGCGCCCCAGACCCAACCTGTCTCGGAGCAGATGCCCCTCTCTCAGCTCCCTGCGCACCTATGCCCACCTGTCCACACTCAGCCTACATCAAGCGGTACAGTGTGGTGGTTTTTGAATCAGGCATATGCCATTCCTTGTCAAGTGACTTATCGCAAGTTACTTAGCTTCTCTGTGCCTCAGTTTCATCAGCAGTTTTTATAGGGGATAATAATAATAATTCCACCTCATAGAGTTGTTGTGAGAATTAAATGATGTCATGCATATAAAGCACTAGCCCAGTGTCTGGATAAGTACTCCGCACCTGTCCCCTGTTGTCACTCAATCAGTCAACAAGCCCCCATATCTTTTCTGTGTTATTACACTAGCCGTCTAAAAGATCTCCTTGTTCCCACTCTCACCCAATTTCAATCCCTGCTCAACTTGGTTATAAGAGATCCCGAAATTCATTTGAGTCTCTTAATCTTCTTGAAACCTTTCAGTGGTTTCCCATTGTTTCGGGACACACACATAAGCTTCTACGCATGGTTTACAATCTCCTCAGTGATCTGTTCGTGCGTTCATTCATTCATTCTTTCTTTCACTCATTCACTCATTCACCACATATGTACTGGAAGCTAGTATGTTCCAGGCCCTGTGCTAGCCCCAGACAGCAGAATATTAAACAAATAGTCCAGTTTCTGCCCTCATGGAGCAGGGGAGACACATAGGAAGACTTTGGAGCTGAAACCAAAAGGATGATGGGAATTAATCGGGAGAGGGGAAGAGGGTATGGCCGGGAGCACTGCAGGGAGCAGTCACCTCAAAGGCTGAGCCAGGAGGACCAAGCCTTCCAGGACCTTCCTGAGAGCATCCTGAAGGTCTGGAGACCCCAACTCCTTCTCTCGCCCTCTCTCTTCCCCTCCACACTCCGTCCGTGTCCCCTGGCACCATTCTCACAACCCATTCCTCTGCAGGAGCTGCGGGCTCTGCTCTCTGCTTAGATCCCCGTTCTCTTCACCCCTGTCTCCTCCTGGCTGACCCCTTCATGTCCCTCCAGGCTCAGCTCTTTTGGCCTCCTCTGGAGGTGTCCTGGCCCCCTCTTCCCTTCACCCAGATGGTGGGAGTTGTCCTTCTTTGGTGCCCCCCTGGGGCTCACCTCTATCTGATTGCTTCCTGCTCTGCGTTTGCATTGCCCACTTCTCTGTCTTCTCATGCTGTAGGTCCTTGACAGCAGGCCCTGCCTTACTGGATGGCCCCAGCACAGGCCATCACGAGGCTTATTCTGTGCTCAGCAAGCTCTGGTTGACGAACGGATGGCCTGGGTGTGCCGTGCTTCCTCAACGTGGGTCTTCCAAAAATACTCTCCAAGGGCCATTAAGTTCAGCGTTGGACACAGCTTCTTTGACTTTTATTTATCTCTCTGGAGCCCACTTGGAAGAGTGACGTGTTGGGTTTTGTGGTAGTGTTGGCCGGCGTCTATATTCACAATATTTAACAACTGGTGAGGCACAGGCATGGACCCATCTGAGCAGCTAGCAAGACCACGGCTGGTAAAGGGGCTGCTTGCGATGAGAATGGTGCCGTGGCCCCAGCTGAGGCTGCTTACAATTGGTTGTTTTTGGAAGAGCATGTCCCTTAAATATGGGATTTTCTGTATTGTTCCACATCCTCTGTTAACTTTGGCAGCCAGCAGTTACAGGACAAAGCACCGAGAATCCTATAGCATTGACCAGGCACTGAATCAATTCTGTGGGAGGAAACTTCTTCCCTTCTGAAAGCAGAAATTCATGCAGTGGAGAGAGCTGATGTTTTGGAGCCAGAAAAACGAGCATCGAAACCCCTTCCCCATCACTATCTGTATGATTTGGGGCAAAATACTTAAGACCCTTGATCCTCAGTTCCTTTTGTCTCAAATGGAGGTAATAAATTGTATCTAATTTAGACATGTGGCGCTCTAATCAGGTGTAGCGACTCAAAATATGGATGAATGATAAATTGACCTTGAAGTTGAAAGAAGATGTTTGTGAATAGGTACTACATTTTTTATGACTCGCTCCTTTCCCTCACCCTTCTGGTGGGCTGACCAACCCCTGGTCCTGGTCCCACCATAAATGCATGAGAGGATTTATGTATATATCTCATAATCTTCACCACAAGCTGAGATTAGTTGAACTACACTGGACCAAAAAAACTTAAAATAAGATTAGTTTAACTAAGACGGTTTATTTTTTTTTTACATAAAGGAAGTCTAGCGGTAAGCAACTCTGGTGTCCTCAGGGAGCCTGGCCCCCTTTCTTTGCTCATTTTGCTTCCTCAGCCTGTGGCTTCCATTCTCAAGGTCTCTTCTTAGGCCCAAGATGGCTGCTGCAGCTCCAGTTATCACACCCTTATTTGAACCACGAGGAAGACGGGTGGCAGTAGGGAAGGTCATTCCTGTCTCTTGGTAAAGCTGGGAACTGTAGTCTTTCCTTCCTGGTGGCAATCTGTCTAGCTAAACTTGGGGGTTCTATTAATAAGGAGAAAGGCAAAAATGGATATTAGGGTAGGTAATTAGCAATTGGCCACATATTTTTATCCCCATTTTACATGTGGAAACTGAAGCTCAGAGAGGACAGATCACGTGACAAGAAAGTGGCTTAGCTGAGATTCACAGATAAGCTGAAATGCTGGTGGTGAGTGCATGTTAAGGCAGTACTTAACCACCATTGTGAGTCACATGTCTCTTAGGAATGTCTGTATGTTTGAGACTCTGAAGTCTGCCCACTTCAGAACTCATTTAAGAGCTCTGAGATGACTCACAGTCCTATTTGTCCATGGCAGGTTTTTAATTGGTTTCCGTTTTTGAAAAATTGTCCTAGCAGCTTTGGTCATTACTGTGCCAAGGTTCTCCAGAGCAGTTTCTTGTTATAGGAAAACAGATTTATCAGAGGAAAGAGTCTCTAAGATGAGTGAGAATGTTGTCAATAAGTAGATTGCCCTGTGGGGTCTAAGTCAGTGGTTCCCCACTGGGGTCAATTTGGCAATGTCTGGGAACTTCTCGGGGATCACTATCCTTCATTGCTGGATATACCATGTCTTGAGTGTCACTGTTTTATTATTCTGCCTTATTTTGAAGTTGTTTCTAGTGGGACAGGAAATTGGATTCCTTCTTGACTGAGAGTGGAAGTCTCCACACGTATTGTTTAGCTTCTGCCAGGTGGGGAGAAAGTTGAGAAGAAAGAGTAGGGAGGGAATGAAAATGGAAGGATCCAGAAGGAAGAAGAGAGGCTGTGACTTGGCGAGATGAAGGCCCTTGGCAAGCTCTTCTTGAAGTTTTTAATAAAGCCTGCTGGGCCTAGAAATGAGTGTGTGAGGGCTTTGTGTCACTTGAAAAATAAGCTTGAGCTTGACTTCTGGATCAAAAAAGCAGAATCCCAGGAGCAAAGGAGGCCAAGAGAACATAAGCCCCTCCACACTTCTACCAGCTGGGGACCAGTTCCATCTGCATGTAAAGAGGCTCTCGCTGCCCAGCTGCTAAGAGTATTGGTGGTTGATCACTCTCAGCTGAACCCTTTGGATATCGCCCTCAGTCAAAGAAAACCTTCTCACCCAAGTATACGTTCTCCCCAGGGATAGCTGACACCCAGGGATTGGTTAATGAAGGCGTTACACACTCTTAGTCCTCTTGTCTCAACGCCAGACAACTCTGAAGGGTCATTCCTCTTCTTGGGCTCCCTGGGGGGAAGGGTCACAGGATTGGCTGATATCTTTATTGTGACTCCATCCGACATCATAGCTGATCTCTTTCCTCTGCTCACTTCTGCTTCCTTCACTCCCTTAGGAGGTGTCCATCCTCAGTGTATCATCCAGGAAACCTGCTCTGTGAGAATCTCTGTAGGTAGCTAGACTTAGTTTCCATCCTTAGTGCTTATTCCTCTTGGTAGCAAAAAATAAAATCTTGCCAGTTCAAATGTAAGAAACCTTCAGTAAGATTAGCAGCTGACTTTTCATTAGAAACCATGGAGGCCAGAAGGCAGAGATATGACATGTTCAAAGTGCTGCAAAGAATTCCAAACTTTCTTGTAGAAGCCTCTGGAAAACAGGACACTTACTTCCTAATGATCACGGAACCATGGGACAATCAGTGATAGCGTTGTATTGGTGGTGACCAAAGAAAGACTCCTGTAAGTTTGTAGTTTCAAAGGAAATGTGGAGAAGGCCAATTTTAAGCCATATATAAGTATGCAAAATCTGTCTTTCTTTAGTTTGCTGGAGCTAGACTTAGTTTCTATCTTTAGTCCCTATTCCTCTTAGTAGCAGAAAATAAAATCTTACCAGCTTGAAAGATTTTGTTGACCCATTACAAAATCATACAGTTTATGTTTCTCTGCTCTCCACTTTCTTCCTGGAGGACAGCTAAGCTCCCTGGGGGAATTTCTAGCATTAGGCATAGGTTAGGCATGAGGGAAATTTGGCTTTGCTCCCTTGAATTGAATCTGGGCTTAAGTAATAAGGAAGAATGGTTATTGAGTTGGCCTTTCTCGATCCCTGTCACAAGATACTAGAAGACACTAGTCAACTATAGCCCAGGAGGAGGAAAGGACTCGACACCCAGGACTTGACTAACTTCTCAGCAGGTGCCACTGTGGCCTGGTGACCACTTTACTGGGCCAATTATGTGGGAGAAGCTCCCAGGTCCTCATGAGCCCCTGGGTTCCATCTGCCACTCTGCCTGCCGAGTTATTTCTCTCCTGCCATTCTTGTCCAATATCTGATCCATTGTGTTTAGAACTCCATATATGCCCACCCCTCACTTTTTCTAATAACAGGACATTTTACAAACTGGAGGCTATCTGAATGAAATTGTTTATTTTTAAATTTGAAGCATTTGATTTGTTGATTAGAAAATGAGCTACAAAAGGAGTGTGATTTAATGAAGTAAAAGTTAGCTCTTCTCCCTAGCCCTTTAAATAGATTTATTTCTCTCTGGACGTGCACATGACAAAAACCCAGTGACACGGAGACTGAGACGGCACTGATTTCTCTTTTGAGAAGTGGCTGGAGCCAAACCTCCAGGGAAGATTGATCGCATGTAATTTTAAACTAATTGATGAATTGCTGTTGAAAGCTCATTCATTAAAACACACTGTTAGCGCTGATGGAGTCATAAAACTGCAAAAGTCCCAGCAGAGAAGGATGGAGCCGCTGTCCCTGGAGGGAGCCGGCACTCACGGTGCCTGCAGAACCCAGCCGGGCGGCTTTCCTGAGGACTGCTGGCAGGGGAAAGAGGGCAGAAAAGTCCTCGGTCTGATTGCCAGGAGCACTAGATAAAAGGGTCCAACATCTCTGAGGTTCCTTCTATAAGGGGCCAGGACGAGTCCACCTTCTGGATTGTGTGAAGCATATGAATGTTGCTGCCAGATAGAGTTGAGTGGAGGTTCGTTGGAGGTCTGCATTAGACATTGAGTCCTGGGGCTTGAGTTGAAAAGGGAACAGCTGGGGTCAGGTCATCTGTGAGAGGTCTTCCATACTGACTGTCACTAATGTTCCCTCCTCTTGTCAAGAGAAGCCAAATTCATACTGACTTGTTTGGGGTTCAGATCTTGTGGGGAAAGAGATACCTCCACACCGGTCAGTAAAACTTGGCTAAAAGAATGTTTTTGTTTGCTAAAATGAGTTAAAGCAGTTAGGCCTTTAGGACAACGATGAATGATTCCATTTGAGAGAGCTTTTCCTCTGTCTTTTCCCCAGGCTTAGGGAACCAGGCCTCACGCTGGGGGGGAGGCTCTGGGGGTGGAGCCATCCCCCAGGGCCTCACACAGTGTCTGACACCTGGTCACTCTACTCTGACTGTCAACACATCAATAGTGGATGAACTACACCCCAAGGTAGCCATTTATAGTAGAATTTTCTTTCATGATTTGAGATGAACAGAAGGAACAATTAGTTCTGAATATCATGCCCTCAAACCTGCTGTGAAGTGTATTTTGTCTCTGTAGTTTGTCCCTTCTCGGTTTCTACATCTTTTTACCAGACAACATTGGGGCAGAGGTGGTCCACTATGAGCCGCAGACTTTTCTTTCTTTTCCAGCTCCTCTAGCAGTCCTCATCTCAGCCCGAGGACCTGAGGGAACACCCTTCTCAAGGCTGAGTGACAGTGAAAAGAGGTTGGGCCAGATGGGGAGGGACCTGGAGATTGGAACTGTAGCCAGGAGGGGAGAGCAGGGTGACAGGGGGCAGACTAGACCTGAACTCTGCCCGTGGGGCTCCTTTGGGCTGATGGCTGCAAAAGGAAGACTCCTGATTCAAAACAGTGGAGGAAACAAAGCCAAGGGGTGCTTGCTGGGAGGTCACAGAACAGTAACTGAACAAGAACGTGGAGCCAAGAATAGGAGGGCCAGGATGGACGAGCAGAAATGGGACAGGAACACAGCCGTGGTCCCACATCACTACCTGAGGCAGGTGTCTCTATTTCAGGGCTACCTGATCCCCAGTGTGGATGTGGGCGACGAGGGTGGGGCGGGCCAGCACATGCAAAGAGGCAGAGGTAAGAACCAGGTGCAAAGGAACGCCTGAGAATCTACAGCCATGATGGAAAAAGTGGGCAAAGGATACGGACGGGCAGTTTATAGAAGACAATTGCCCCGCATCCAACAAGAATATAAAGAGATGATCAAATTCATTAGGGATCACATTAAAACGATAAGGAAACAGCCCTGGAAAAGCAGCAGAGTGAAAAGACATAGAAACTTGTATACAGCCAAGTGTTGGTGAGGATGGGGACCCCTTGAACTTTTGCTCAGAATGCGACTGCTCTTCCGGAGGGCTGCTGTCAGATTAAGTACACTTTTATCCCATGACCCACTTGTTTTGCTCCTGGGAGTAGATCTCAAAGAAATTCTTACCTAGACCCATTAAGGGGTAGATACAAAGACAGTTTCTGCAGCTTTACTTGTGCTGGGGCAATTTGAAAGAAACCGGGAGAATGGATACGTAATATGGCTTTTATCCATGCCACGGAGAACTAGGCAGCAATCAGATTAGATGAAGAGTACATAGGGCAAAGAAAATGAGTGGGAAATGTAATGTAATAAGACTGTTTATAACCATTAAAACATAACTCCAAGGCAGCAAGATATATTTTGCTAGACACATACAAACAAAAACTACATATAATACATATTGAAATGGTTGCCTTTGGGGAGAAGGGAAATGGGAATGGTCTATGGAAATGAAAGAGAATAAATAGATAACTAAAAAGAAGCATCTGGCATGCGACAATGATGATATTAAAGAATATGATTAACTCAATCTCTTGTATGTGAAGTGTTAAGGAATAATGTAAAAGCTTGGTGTGCCTCGGGGACCACTGGTGGCACTGAATGCCAGGGCTCAGAGTGTGTGTATGAAAAGTATAGGGGTGAAGCAGGCAGGGTCAGATCATGAGGGACGTGGGCGATGAGCTAAAGCAGGTAAGTATCTCAGGTGTGATCAGGTGACTGTGATGCAGAGATCGGGGAGGGGGGCTGAGCGGGGAGACGAGTTGGGGTACCTTTGCCATGATCTAAGCCAGGGGTTGGCAAACTTTCTCTGTTAAGGGCCAAGTAGTAACTATTTGGCCTACAGGTTGTGCTTTGCAGGTCTAGGTGCACATATTGTGATTTGGGTCAGGCCAGTGGCAACTGGAAGAGGAGAGATGTGTCCAGACGTGAATGCTGTTGAGGGGATAGAATTAACCAGACTTGAGAGATGGGGGGAGCCCAGGTTTTGGGGAACCTGATGGTTGGTGGTGCCATCAGTCAGGACAGGATATCTAGGAGGAGTGGGTTTTGAGGGCAAAGGTCCATTTCTAGATTTGTTGAGCAGGAATATTTGTGTGGCTTCGAAAGAGCTATTGAGCCATGGGCCTCAGCCATCTGGCTTTGGAGACCAGCAGAAAGGTGGTGCTGCAAATCCAGACTAGCAAGAGGAGGGGATATTGCTGGTTGTCTCCTCGGTGTTCATTGTCTGTGTCCCCCACCCTAACAGGGGTCTATGAGCCCAGGAGAGCCTGCCCCACTCGCAGCTCTAGGGTGGGCCCTGGTTGCTAAGCCTTTCAGCATGTCCCATTCCCCAAGCCACGGTCACTGGTGTGGAGTTGGGTGTACGACCCAAGAGGGTCAATCAAGATGAGTCTCAGGTCTCTTGCTTGAAATCCTGGGTCCAAAGATTTTTATCTCTTCCTTTCTCTGAGTATAGCTGTCTGTGGATATGAAGCCTGAAATTGCAACCCACATATGGAGACAACCCATAAAAGACGGTAGGGTTCAGGGAGCCCTAGAGAATGGGTCAGGACCACTAGGTGAAGCACATCCTGAGTCCATCCTGGCCCTGGCAACAAGGCAAAGTTTCCTGTTCAAGCTGGTTTGAGTGGTCATTACACATGTGTGAGGGGCATGGTCATGGTGTGGGTGGGAACGAAGATTACCACTTTCCGGAAATGACCATACATGTTTGTTACTGTCAAAACATTTATATTGTGCTCACTGTGTGTTAAGCATTTTACAAAGATGAACTGAATTCACAGTTGTTATGTAAATGCTATAATTGCACCCATTTTATGGATGAGAAAACCAAGGCACACAAAGCTATAACACCAGCCCAAGATCACATAGATAGTGGCAAAGACAGGATTCATATCCAGGCATCTAAGAGTACGCGCCCAAAGCTAAGACACCGTGTTTCCCCAAAAATAAGACCTAGTTGGACAATTAGCTCTAATGCACCTTTTGGAGCAAAAATTAATATAATACCCAGTCTATCATATCATATCACATCATGTTATATCATATCATATCATATATCATACCATATTTTTTTACTATAAGACCGGGTCTTACATTAATTTTTGCTCCAAAAGACGCATTAGAGCTGATTGTCCGGCTAGGTCTTATTTTCAGGGAAACGCGGCATTTCTTCTGTTCCATCTGCATGGCTCTCCTTACTTTCTCACTTAAAATCTCATGTATAGGTATTGTTCGACCCACTTTACACAGGAAGAAATGGAGGCTTGGAGAGGCTGAATGACTTTTCAGAGGCCACATGGATCCTAGCGGGGGTGTAGCTGAGAGTCCACCTGTCTGTTTGCAAGTCCAAACACCTCGGTCACATCATTGGACCTCTGAAAAACTAAGGGACAAGAAAACTCCCAGACTGCAGAAAACACAGCCACGTGGGGGAGAACTGTTTGTGGAAATGGGCAGCCACAGGAGGACGCAGGAAGCTCCCGACGTGGAAGTGAGACCTGAGGGCTGGGGTGGTCCAGGGCCCAGCCCAGCCCCCATGGATGGAACATGCACCTTGCATTCTGTGAATCAAATGTCGTCTTGTGTGACAATGGTGTTCCAGGCACCATTGTCCCCATTTTACGTAGAGAAAGCAAACTCAATCTACGGCCATACCACCCTGAACACACCGATCTCACCTGCTCACAGAAGGTACGCGGGCTCGGGCCTGGTTAGTACGTGGATGGGAGAAAGCTCAGAGAGATGAGGTAACCAGCTCAAGACCTCACATCCAGCAGCCAGTGGAGCCAGGGAGCTGACAGAGATGACAGTTAGGTGCTTTCTGAAGCTCTAGCTGGTTCTGGAAACCAGAGGTTCAGGTTTTGCCACTTGGTTTGACCAGTCAGTCTCTACCACAGCTTGTCTGTCAGTCTTAGATCAAATATCTCAACTCTCACTAGCCTTTGTGTCTGCCCTTTGCTCCTGAAGCCTCAGTGAAAGAAGTCGATTTTGCTTCGGCTACTGTCAAAGAAAATCAGAGCTGGGCAGTAGGAAAAGGAGATTTTAATCAGGAACTATTATAGGAGGGGGAAAAAAACCTCCGGGTAGAACTGGGCTCAATTCTGAAAGCGACATGGACAAGTGGGCACTTTCAGCGAGGAGTGGGGTGAGGGTCAGTGAATGAATAATCGCCAAGAGGAAACGACGTGGGGGCGGGGGAGGCTGGTTGAACTGCCTGGGTAGGATTCTTGCTGGAGGCAGGCGGGAAGCAGACGTCACCTGGCAGGTGGTGGGGAATGAGGAATTTGGTCGGATATCGCCAGGGTAATCAAAGGGAGGGTTATTTTCTAAACTGACTTAGGATTCTTGATACAACTGGGCAATGCAGGCCTGACAAGGACAGGCACCAAGGTCAAACTCTGGAGGCTTAGAGGAGCCTGACTAGAGGCAGGTCAGGGAGAGAGAATTCACCTGAAATGAATTCTCTGTCTAGCATATAAGCAGACTGTAAAGCACCTACCTGAGTGTGTGTGCTGTACCCAGAAGGCCAAATGGTAGGATGGTGTCGTGCGGGGTGTCAGGCAGGGTCTCTGGGGTCTCTGGTCCCGCTCCCCACATAAGAACGCAGGACATGGTGAGGCCAAAAAGGAACACCCACGGAGCCATAGGTAGGGGAGTCATACCACTATACTCTCACTGGCGGCTGGGTTGGAGACACAGGGACCAGGAGCAACACAATTCTCAACCCTCACTGTGCCGCTTGCAGGCTCAGCCACCATCTTCTTGCTAGTTCCCCCTTTTTCTCTTTTCTACTAGCCTAGCCACAGCAGTTATATTCATGGCTAATGGCTCACTGGTTACAGCTGACGGCCAACTAGCCACAGCTGCTGGCCATTTGATCACAGTCGATGGCCATTTACTACCTGAGCCAGCACCTTTCTATGTGAGGCCGAGAGCCTGGAAACTGCTTTTTGGGGCTCTGTCCCCACAGATGGCTTTGTGTTTAGACTGCAGGCTGGAGTCGGGCCTGGGACAGGGGAGCACTGGGAACCAGGGGGAGTAAGTGGGTGGTGAGGTGAGGGAGGGTGATGAGGTCCCTCAGCCATGCTAGCTTGAAGAAGCTGGGGGAATCTGCCCTGGGGAAAAGTGGTCAGATGCACAAGCCTGGAGCACAGGACAGAACGTGGGTTGGACACTTTTTAAAAACTTTTAAATGATTAGAGTCACAGGAAGTTGTAAAAAGTTGTGGAAAATGGACAATTGGATCCCCTCATTCAGTTTCAGCTTGTACAACATGAAAGCTAGGAAGTTGACACTGGTACAGTCTATGAGGCTCACTGAGATTTCACCAGTTTGATGTTGTGCATGTATATAGTTCTATGCGATTTTGTGATATGTGTAGATTTAATCACCACAAATCGTTTGTTTATTTTATATCTGTATGTTCAGTAATGGTGTCTGGGAGCCACCTTTGATACTTAAGGCTGTGAATTTGGATGAGATTTCCTAGGAGAGGGTGCAGAAGGAGAGAAGAGGCTTGGGGTGCAATACCAGACGGAGGAACAGGGCTTTGCTCTGGCCCCTGGGAAAGCCTTCTTGGAAGAGGAGGTTCTGCGAGAGGAAGAGACCCCAGGCTCCCCTCAGAAGGTACCATGTTGTGTGTGCTTCCCCCCACCTCTCTGCCCTTGGCCTGTGGTCTCCAGACCGGCTGCTGGGTCCCCAAGTCATCAGCCCAGAAATGCCAACATAGCGGTCCTTCAGCTACACTCCCCAGGAAGCAGTTTGGAATGCTTAGTTGGGCCTTGTGTGCCAAATTTGGGCTTGGAAAAATGTAAATATATTTGTATAATAAGTCAACAACACTTAATACGGTACTGAGGTTTGCTGTGAGGGGACCCTGATGTCACTGCCACAAGGCCAGACACCGAGTCTCATTCACAGCAGCACAGGGCCTGCGGCACAGGGGACGCTCGTATGAAGCTCAGTTGTTCGTGGTCAAACGCTACACTTTTGGCACCTGTTTTCCAACACGAGAGCAGAGCCAGGCTGAGTTCCCCAGAGCCTTAGCGAGTCAACTCCTACCTGAGTAGGGAGGGTATTTTTTAACCCAAGGAGGAGAGTGGTATCTTAATATCAATTTCATGCTCTATAAATTTTTATTCTGTCATCTGCACATTAATTCTTTCATCCATGAACTCTACATTTTGCTGATTCTGACGATCACAGCCTCAGGTTCTCGCCCAATGGAAAACACCCCAATGGCTCCTTCGCGGCCGAGACGGTGCCTGAATGGCGCAGCAGCGCCATCTGCTGGTGGATATGAGTGCTGCACCCTGAGCAAGGCTAATATGTTCCTTAAGAGGCAACGTGCTGGTTCCCTCCATTCACCTCCCAAGGCACAGGGTTTACCCAGCTTCGGGCGCTCCTAGCTCTGCCTCTCACCCAGCCCAGAGAATGCCTGGTGTGATGGGAAGAGGTGTGGTCCAGGGAGCTAGGGACCAACGGTTATGGATCCCTACTGTTTGTGAATCAGGAGCAATGCTGGCTGATGAGGACCCTAGATGAATGGGACATGGTCCCTGACACCCTGTGGGAGGAGGCAGAGCCAAGGCAATAATGACAAGAACTAGGGACACCTGGGGTTTGAGTTCTGGCTCTGCCCCTTGTCAGCTGTGGGACCTGGAGCAAGCTACTTCAGCTGTTTGAGGCTCAGTTTTATCATATGTAAACGGGAAAATGGGCTGATAATTAGTCCCTGACATGGTTATTTTAAAAAGACATACTTTATGTGAAATACAAAGCACATTGTGGGGACAGAGCCAGGAGTGCAGTTTCCAGGCTCTCGGCCTCACGTGGAAAGGTGCACACTTAGGTAGTAAATGGCTATCAACTGTGATTGGATGGCCATCAGCTGTGGCTAGTTGGCCGTCAGCTGTAACCAGTGAGCCACTGGCCACTAATGTAACTGCCATGGCTACGCTAGCAGCAAATGGGGGCTAGCAGGAAGATGGTGGCTGAGCTAGCAAGAGCGGATTGCAGAGAAGCAGACGCTGCCAGTGAGAATATAGTGAGATGACTCCCCTATCTATGGCTCCGTGGGTGTTCCTTTTTGGCCTAGCCACATCCTGCGTTCTTGTGTGGGGAGCGGGAGCTGAGACCCCGCCTGACACCCCGCACGACACACATAATGGCGATTTACCAAAACGAAGGTAAGTATACTTATTAATGTAATAACCAGTCAGACAAAGAAGGGGTCCTGGGAAGTGGGGGTCAGGAAAGCTTCACAATGAGGAGACGTTTCAGCTGAGTTTCGAAAGATGAGTAGGAATTTTCCAATCAGACAAAGGGGAAGGGCATTCTGGAAGGGTGAGCTGTGTACAGAGGCAGTCGGAAGAGGTACTATGGTGCATTTGGGAAACTGTAGACAGTTTGGTCTAGCCTAAGCATAAAGTAGAAGTGAAACAGGTAGAGCTGAAACTGGACAGATGAGCTCAATCAGAATCTCTAGGAGTGGGTTGTGGGAATCTATTTGATAAAATGATTCCCAGGGGATTCCGAGGCAGGCTGCTGAAGTTCCAATGCCTGGAAGCCATCATTGTACCAAGCGCTCTGCATAATTCTCTCTAATCCGCACCACAAGCTGGCCAGGTAGACGTGGATGTCCTTATTTTACACAGGGCTCGTGGCTCCCAGAAGCCTGGCTGGGAAGAGGCGGGAAGGATCCCAGGCTGGACTTACCTGCAAGGTGATGCTGGCTGTGTTCAGACAGATGGGGCTCATCTTCTGGGAGAGAAGTGGGCTTACCTGGGACCATCAGGAAGGCAGAAGGAGAGCACTGTGAGAAAGAGATACCAGCTTGAGGCGAAGAAGGACTGAAGCGGTCAGAGCTGGCCGTGATCGGAACCCATGTGTCCTCTAGCTTCCAGTCTCCTTCCCTTCCTTTGCCCCCATGGAACTTAATTTACATATAAGAAGGTAGGACTCTGGCCCAGCAGCGCCATCTCCTGGTCACCTTAGTGTTACTGGCACAACCGGATTGGCCCGTGGCACAACCTGAGGGGAAGAGGAGTCTGAGGGGAGACCCAGGATGGACACTCTGAAGGAAGCCCCCAGGATCACAGGCTTCTCAGATGACCCCAGAAACCCATTTGCAACTCTAGACATGGACTTTTTGAGCCTGGAAACCTTGAGAAGTCAGTGAGTCTGGTTGAGTGGGGAAGGCTGAACCCCAAAGGAATATGAAATCTGAGTGTCCCTGGGAGGGGCGGGAGAGGCAGGAGAGGCTACTCCAGAAGGCAGGACCAGAACTGCCTGGCACTGCAGTGCACTTCTGCGGCTTGGGGGCATGGCCCCCATCTCACACTCAGCCGCATACCCGACCTGGGGGAGAAGGAGAGTTTCTCTTGCAGTGGGGGAGGGTTGGTGGGGGTGATAATCCAGGGGGAGAGAGGTTCCAGGTGTCTCAGGATGGGGGTGCTCAGGGTTCAGGGGAGTGAGCTGGCCCCTGGGGACCCTGGAGTGGAAGAGAGTTTTAGAAGAAATAGGCCAGGGAACCAGACCCTTAAATGTGGGAATGTTTCCCTGGGTGGCTGACTGGAGCAGGTGGGCCAAACATGGCAGGCAAAGCTGGAGCAGACGAAGCACCACTTCCCACAGGCGGTCCGGCAGCGAGCTCCTCACTCGCTGGCCACAGGTTCCCATCATGGCCAGCTCTGAGTGTTACACTCCTTCCACGCTGGCATCTTTCTCACAGTGCCCTCATTCTGCCTTCAGGATGGTCCCAGGTAAGCCCGCTCCTCACCCGCATCTGTCTGAACACAGCCTGCATCTCCTTGCAGGTGAGTCAGAGCTGGCCGTGATGGGGGTGGGGGCTTCCAAATGAGAAAGGGAGGCCTGCTGCAGTTCCTGGTCCAGGCTGGAGAGGGCGGGGGAAGTTCTGGACACAGGGTGGGCCGAGACTGGGAACCCCTCGGGAAGGCTGGTCACTGGGCAGCGCTCTGTGACCCAAGGGCCAGGCAGCGGGGGCCCAGGCCCAGGCCAAGGCAGCGGGAGAGCTCAGGGAGACCCCACAGGGGTCAGTATCGCCCGGAAGCACTGTGATGTGGCTCAGACCGCTGGTCTTGAACTCGGGGGAACCACTCCAGGCTGGTTGGGCCACCTTTTCTCAACAGTGACACTCTGGGGCAGTGGCCACAGCAATGGGTCCTCGAATGACGTTGGAGAGAGCATCCATTGGGGTTGGGGTGTGTCTTGGGGTTATTTGTGAAGGACCCTGAGATATCTTTGCGAGAGATGAGCTAATCTGAAAAGCAAGAGGAACATGAGCACATTTTATACCTCAGGCAGGTGAAGTTGGAATCATTATAAACGTTGCCCTGCTTCCCAGGTTCCTGGATGGTCTGTGCGCCTGCGTGTTGCAGGCAGGTATAAACTGTAAAGTGTTAACGTCCACTGGGCCAGGTGAGTGTTAGATGCTCAGGTCTGTAAAGCATACTCCAGAAGAGCAGGCCTGCTCCCCAAAGGCTGTGGTGTAGTTGGGGGGCTGTCTGCAGACCAATTGGCCCTACATAGCCTGTACCGCACTGGAGAAGAATGGCCGTGGAGGAGCTTGCTTCAGACCGACTTTCTTTAGGCTGCTCTTGTCAGGGTTGGGGGAGCAATTGGGCAAAGGTGAACAGCTGGCACGTCTATTAAATGTTAACGTCACCATGTCATGGGTGCTGCTGCTTTCCTGTTTGGACGGGGGCCCAGGCCATACCCAGCCAGAGCACCCGTTTATGGCCAGAGGGTGTAGGGAGTTGGCATATTTTAATAATGTAAACCAGCGACTATCTGCCACAGAATCAATGTCAAGCTCCTAAAACATCTTGCAAGCTGCTTGCTCCTTCTTTATGGGGCTTCTGACTCATGACTGAAACTAAATGCTGAAATCCTGCTAAAAAGAAGTTAATGTCCTGGCTGTGCTAGAACATTCCGCAACTTTTTTGGGTGCAACTTTTAAAGATGCAGTGCTGGTGTAGGCTTGACCTTTCTGGTGAAAGAAGAAACAGGTGTCAGAACTGGAGGTGAGCTCACCTGAGGCAGGTGGCTTTTCAAATCATTTGGGTATCCTGCCCCTTTCCTCTTGTAGGGGGCGGGGCACGGCAGCTCTGGCCCCTGGGCTCATGGCTGACATCCTGGCATTTCCCCCAGTGCTTGGTGATGCGGGGCCCTCCTTCCATTCATGGTTCTGTATCTTTGGGCGAGTTGTCAATTTCCCTGAGCCTCATTTTCCATCTGTGTCAAATGGGGATTGTGATGGCTGCCCTTTGTTCCTGTGAGACTGAAGGGATATTTAAGACTTTTCTTGATCAACAGAAATTTCAGAGCATGTTGTCCCAGATTACTGGGGTCTAGAAACCTCCCTGAATGAAGGAACAACAGAAAGAACTGGATTTGATTTGAGCGAGGGACTTTATTTCTGGGGACAAGTTGGCACTGTAATCAGGTTAGTGTCAGAGAAATGTAGAGATGGAAGGGACCCCAGAGACCATCCAGTCCAACACCCATGTCATATTTCAGTATGACCTTAATTACATTTGTAACAACCTTATTTCCAAATAACATCACAGTCTGGGCTATAGGGGTTAGGACTTCCACACTCGTTTTTCTGGGGGCACAATTCAAGCTTTAACAGAGGAAATATGACCCAACGAATGCTCATAGCTGATTCATTGATTAATACACTTCTGCCCGTGCTGGATGCCTAATTAATACCAAATTATCTTTCTGATTCTTAAAATTCTAGTAGTTTCTGGTTTGTCTGCAGTTTCTATGTACCAACTATTCAGAAAAAATAAGACTTGCGTTCTGGATGAAAAGAAAGATTAGCTTGTTGTCTGTGCAGCGTCTTGTGTTCCACAAGACAGCTACGGGCCGACAAGCTGGGGAGAAAGCAGTTGCAGAAGACAAATGGAGCTACGACACCCTTGCCAAGGAGCACTCCAGCTTTGAGTAGCTATTTCCCTTTCTCAGTGCCCGGGGGGGTGTTAATGGATCTGTGTGTCACTGCCGATGAACCCTGCCAAGGGAGACTAGGTTTCTCATGCAAAGAAGGCGGCTGCAGTGTCGGCCAAGAGATTGCACATCTGCAAAGTCGGAAGTGCTGAGGGATGCTGGGTCAGCTGGCCCACGAGATAGATTTCCACAGGGCAGGCGGCTGGATGTTGGGGTCAGGCAAGCCCAAAGCCTGGCAGGAGAACTTCTTCTTGTTGGAGCTGGAGAGTGGAGCTGCTCAGAGATACGGCTGCTCTATCTGGGTATTTCAATGACTGGGCATTTAGTTGTGTGACAGGGACAAGGGGTGGAGCTGGCTTCAGGGAGTATGACCTGTGCTGTTTCACAGGCACCTGTGCTTAGAAGAACCCTGAGCTTGGTTTACTCTCTGCTGTTACCATCTTGAAATTCTTAATGATTTTTGGAGCCAGGGGTCCTATATTTTCATATTGCACTGGTCCCTGAAAATTACAGAGTGGGTTCTGATGAGTGTTCTCAGTGCTTGGTCATTTGTGAGGCAAGTAGGTACCACTGAGAGTCCTAAACTCACACTCTGGTATTGTAAAGAAAGAACGCAGAGCCAGCAGAAGAAAACATGAAGCCGGTGGTCAGGCCCCGTTAGGCATTAGTTTCAGCATTGCTAGCACCTCTAATAGCTATGAGACCTTGGGCAGGTCAGTTAGCCTCTCCTGGCCTCAGTTTCTTCATCTGTAAAATGGGCTTGCAAATAACAGCTCTGCCTATTCCCCAGAATTGCTATGAGTTCCTTGAGAGTAGAGACTCAACTTCCCCCTTTTGTACCTTGTGTGGAACCCAGCTCAGCATCTTGCTTTCAGTACAGATTCAGTGCATAGCTGATTAAAAACATGAGTAACACAGGGAAAGGACTTAGGCAAGGCCACATGTGTACTGGGTTGGCGTGACATGTACAAATCTTCTGGCTGGACTCTGCTGCTCTGAGTCTCATACGGGAGGAGGATAGACCCTGCTCACTTTTGGGGTGAACCCTGGAAAATCTCCAGGAGGCTTGGAACGCCGAAGCAAATGTCTTAGAAGAGTACACGATGCTTTCCTCTAGTCAGGCCAGTTTGACTGTCCAGGTCCTCCCTTTGGATGGTACAATAATTATTGTCACAGCCACAGTTTTGAATACACACTATTTGCATGGAGGTCATTTAATTCTCACCACACCCTCTCTCCATTGCTTCTTTCTCCATTTAGCAGATGGGCTTTGGCTTCAGGGACCTGCCCGTTCCACAACTGGGAGGGGACAGAGTTAGCCTGGCGCCGATGTCTCTCTGGTACGTGTCTTGGGTCTTGTCACCTGTGATGGATTCTTCTGTGTTGCCATGTCAATGTGTTCCCTGATCTGGCTCACTCCAAGATGGTCTAAAGATAGCCAGTTTCATGGATGTTAGCTTCCCATGTTTCTTGAGGCTTCTTAAAGTGAACTGTGCTGGAGAAACTGCAAGGAGCTAGGCAGTCTTTTCAGAAGTCTAGGAAATTATGTGTTTGTTAACTTGGGTAACAGCTTTATTGTGATATAATTCACATACTATACAATCAACACATTTAAAGTGTACAATTCAATGACTGTTACTATATTCAAATAATATTGCAGTTCATCACCACAGTTAATTTTAGAACATTCTCATCACTCCGAAAAGAAACCCCACACCCTTTTGCAGTAATACTCCATTCCGTTCAGTAGGCAACCACTAGTGACCTATCGTCTCTGTAGATTTGCCTATTCTGGCCATTTTATATAAATAGAATCATACAACACGTGGCCTTGTGTCTGACTTCTTTCACTGAGCATACTGTTTTTCAGGGTTCGTTCATGTTGAAGCGTGTGTCTGTACTTCATTCCTTTTTATGGCTGAGTGATATTCCATTGCATGGATAGACCACGTATTGTTTACCCATTCATTAGTTGATGGACACTTGGGTTGTTTCCACCTTTTGCCTATTATGGATAATATTGTCTGAACATTCGTGTATAGATTTTTGTATGGACATGTGTTTTTCTTTATCCTTTATTTCTAGGTGATTCTTTTTTAGGAGCCAAATATGGTCTCTGGAGGCACTTACAGAGGACACTGAGTAAACTAGAAGTCTGCTTGGGCTCTGGTCTCTTGTCTGTAAAACAGATCTGGGAAATATGGCACACTGTGTGTGTGTGCATGTGCGTGTGTGTACGTGCGTGTGTGTCTTTCTGTATGCCAGGTTGGAGGGAGGGTGGGCAGGGGATGCTAACCAAGAAGAGGCTCAGAGGAGAGCGGCAAAGGCAAAACAGAAAGACATTCTTGGGGGTGGGGAGTGATAGATTGTCGACCTCTTTCTCTCTGCTTTTCCCAGATCCTCTTTGCTGAGCTGGTGAAAGGTACAGGTGAGAAGAATTTATAGCAATTGAGGTCGGGAGTCAGATTGGCACCGCTTAACTTGGAAAGTGAATGTGGAATCACGCCATGAATGAGCCAGCTGGCAGGAATGGCCTTCCTATTCCGACAGGACCCTGGAATGGCCCCTGAATCTATAAAGTGCAGGGCTTCTATCAGACACCTGGCCCAGAGAGCTGAGAAGATAGACCATTCCACCTTTCACTGCCCACCGTTTTGTGTCAGGGTGACAGTTGTATCTGGCTCCTTTACGAATAATCCCAATTCAGCCCAAGTCATTCAGATCGTTCAAACCCAGCGTGGGAGAGTGGAAAGAGGAGAAGCTGTGGATTAGACAGACGTGGTTCAAAACCTGGGTCGTTCACTTGTTAGGGGCGTGGTCTTCGGCAGGCTACTCACCCTCTCTGCGCCTCATTCTGTTTTTCTGTAGGTAAGGATAGCGACTCTTTGTACATTGTGGAGAGCATCAGATGATAAATACCAAGTGCCTGGAGAGCGTTGACAGTCAATAAATGGTAACTGCTTATAGTAGAACAATGCTGAGTGATCTAATTAAAACACACCTGATGCCTAGGTCAGTCTCACCTGGCCTGTGGGGAGGAGGCAGAGGAGGAGGAAGCCGAATCTGCTTTTCCAGGGGACGCGTCTCTCTCACAAATGATCCGTCTACTACAGCTCCATAAACTCACGGATCTCCAAGGGATTCTGAATTTTACCTTGATGAATTTTAGTAAGTTTTAGTGCATGTCTGAGCCACATTCAATTATTACACAAACATTTTTCCCGCTAACGAGCGCATACAGGTTCATTTTCCAGCCCTGCCTCTCTGGTGGGGGTAGCAAATGAGGGGAAGTATTGGAAAGATGTGGAACAGAGGCACTCTTCACAAATAGATCCGAGGCTGGCTGAGGGAAGCTGGTTTAAGGGACGCCAGGTTTTAGCTCTGGTGTTGCTGCTGCCCTGTCAGTGTATGAACATGGGAAAGTCATTCAAACTTTGATTCGTGGATTCCTTTCACGAGGGGGTTGAGTTTAGTGGTTTTGCAAGACCTCTTGCCAGCCCTGGTGCCCTAGAAGAATGTTTGGTGATCAACTTGGCAATCCGTCCTTTTGGTGTATGAACACATCTGTCCTCATTGCTTAGCGGGCGGGGACACACAGCGTGGGAAGTGGCACAGGTTGTGTAAGCTGGCCTTCGGGTTTCAGGTTTTAATCACCACACATCTGTATTTTCCTGACACGGATGGCTTTCGGTCAGAACCAGAAAGGTGAGGTGCGTTACTTTTGGACCTGGGCTGAGGGAGGGGCAGAGCGCCGATGGCCTTATCACTTCATTTGCTTTTCGTTTTTATTGCAGAAATTTCACACACACACGAGGGTAGAGGATACAGTGTAATGAACATCTACATACTCATCACCCAACTTCAACAGTTCTTAACATTTTTCCGTTTTGTTTGATTTATGCTCCTTCCCCAGCACACTTTGTGTTAATTTTATTTTAAGGCAAATCTCAGACATCTTCTCAGTTCACCTGTAAGTAATTCAGGATGTATTTCTTACTGACATATATACCTGTACATTGCTTAATTCTAAAGCCATTATCACACCTAACAATTTTACTATCTACTACCCAGTCCATATTCAAATTTCATGCATTTTAAAAACTGTCCAAGTTGTGAAAGATAGGTTGGCCTACTCAGGCATTCAATCATTCATTCATTCATTCATTCATTCATTCAACTGACACCATGAAGTCTTAAATCTGGCCAGGTCTCGAGGGACCTCATTGCTTCACAGAGAAGACACAGAAATTCACAACTGTGATATGTGGGATAAGTGCACAGTAGAATTTGGCCCAAGGCATGACTGTGTCACCAAGAAGGGCACAATCAGTTCTGCAGGAGGGTAGGAGAGTCATGGCTGAATTTTGAAGGATCAATAGGCTGCTGGCAGGCTGGTGATGGGGGAAGGATGGAGAAGGAAAGAGAAGGCGTGGGATGCATGCCGACCCTTAGTAAGCACCAGGAGATTTCTCTTCTACAAAGACGGTGCTCTTTTGGGTTGGGAACAAAACAGACAAAATCTCTAACCTGGCAGAGGAGCTTATGTTAGTTGTGGGAGACTGACAATAACGTGAGAAATAAATATCTCTAACACGTTAAAAATAAGGGTTACAGAAAAGAAAAACAGAACAAAACCAAGGGCAGGGGGATTAGGTGTGTGGGGTTGGGACGGGGTGCCATTTAGAATAGGGTGGCTCTCAGTGCAGAAGTGGGAGGAGCTGGCAAGAGGCTCGCCGCTCCCTTTGGTCTTCTTTTGTACCCAAGACGACCATGTTTCTCAGCCTTGTTTCCAGTTAGATCAGGCCAATCCAATTGCATTCTGGCTAACAGAAGGCAGCTGGAAGTGATACATGCCACTTCTGGGCCTCGTCATAACCCCTGAGTGACTGTTCATGTCCTTCTTCCTGCTTCCACCGTGACCGCGGAGGTCACACACTGGAGATGAGGTGGCAGAACCCAGGTCCCTGAGTCTTCAGTTTGGAGCTGTACTTGACCTAAACCCAAAGGGAACGCTCACACTGGAGTTGTGTCTAGCTCCCTACGACACCCGCCCTCTCTCTGCCTTCTTATCCCCTCTACTTCCCCTGTGTACCCTCTTCCCAGGGCCAGCAGCTGCCCACGGTAATGAGGGCAGGCTGAGGAAAGAAGGGCTGCAGACTCATACCTGTGCCAGTTCATAGGTGCCAAGCAGAGCACCCCAGGATGTGCCCCTGTCCTCTGAGCCTTGTCACTCGACAATTCTGATTAATAAGATTGGCTCCCAGGAGGTCACACTGAGCCCAAGTTCTCCTGGAGGCCACAAAAGTAAATCCAAGGCATTGCTAATGTTATTTATAAGCTGTGAGATTCAAACAGGAAAAAAAATTAATTAAAATTCACCCTTTGTTCAGATTGTAAGCATCCTGCTTCTTCAGAACCTAGAACAAATAGGTGACTAATTTTTCTGTTATAAAATGAAAGATTTGCCATTTTTACTGTAATAAAAAGTTTTCATTTGAAAATAGGATTGATTCAAAAATAGTCTAAAAGATAAAGCCTAAAAGAATGCTGCTTATTCTCTAAGAAAAACTGTCTCTACTACCTGTGTCACACTGGTCAAATTACTCTAGTAATCTTACCGCGTTTCCCCCAAATAAGACCTAACTGGAAAATAAGCCCTAGCATGATTTTTCAGGATGACATCCCCTGAACATAAGCCCTAATGCATCTTTTGGAGCAAAAGTTAATATAAGACCTGGTCTTATTTTTGGGGAAACACGGTAGTCTCTTTTCCACATTTGTAAAATGAGAAAAGGGATGCTTTGCTCATGGGGCCATTTTAAAGATAAAATGAGATGACACATGCCAAGTGCCGAATACAGAAAAATCAACTCGATTCATATTATTTAAGTGTCTTCCAAAAATTTCATCAGCGAATCTGGATAATGTCCTCTTCACGCCTCTATACTACTGTCCTCACTGCTTTGTCACCGTCTCCTTACCCCCTCACAAGACTGAGTCCACACCCCCCTCACAAGACTGAGATTCACTGGGCTGGCCCTGAATCGTTTCCATTGCCAACTCCCCCAGGCCTGGTGCAGGGAAATACTGAACACGTTTCCTGAAAACGTGTGATTAACCATGGACAGTATTCACCAAGGAGAACGTGTTCACAAATGAACACGTTCCAAAGATCTACTAGTTTTGCTTGCCAGTTTTTCACAGATAGAGTTCTTTCCCTCCCTCAGCGTGATGATTCCGTGGTTCTTCCATGTTATTGCATCTCCTTGAGTCATTCTTTGTAGTGCTGAGTATTCCATCGCCTGAATATATGACAATATGTTTATCCACTGATACATACCTCGGCTCTTTCCAGGACTTGGAAATTATGGATAAAGCTGCTATGCATGTTCTTGTTCAAGCCTTTGAGTTTGAATATCTTTTTGTGGCTTTAATAGATGTGCCATGTTACCTTGAAATTGTCGTAATTTCTGTATCTTTAATTGCCAGTAACGCTGTACATTTTTACCCTACGATGCTAATAAGAATAATAACAGTAATCCTTCCTGAATGCTGACTACGGTGACAAGCCCTCTAATTTAGCCTCATAAGAATCCTGCAAAGTAGGTATAATTATATCCATTTCACCTAGGAAGGGACAGACACAGGCTCACGAAGCCACTTGGATGTGTGGACTCTGACTCGGTATGGCCCTGAGGCCCTCTCCAGGCCACCCTGTGGCTCCCTGGGGCTATGACAGTGACTCCTGAGTGCACCACCCTTCTTGGAGGGGCGTTTAGGCCCATACATCATGTGATGCTACCAATTTAAATAATTTTATTTATAGCTCTTGGCAGTTGTATCGGTGACGTATTTTCCCCATTCTCTTGTTTTCCTTTTAATATATATTTTGTAGAATTTTGTTGTAGATTGATTTATTCAAACACATCTATCTTATCTGATGAAAGACTCAGTTTTTCAAGAGCCAGAAATGTATCTTTGCTCCACTGCTAGAATATATAGTTCTGTTTTCTTCTTTTTTGTGCTTTTTGTGGTTTGCTTTCTGACTTATTGAAGTGTAATGCCCTACATGATGTGAGCTATAGAACTACATAAGCATGAGAAATGCCTGCTCAATAAATAAATCCAAAATGGAAACGCTACTTTCATTCAGTACATGGGAAAAAGAAGCCAAAGGAATTAAAATCCGTTTCCTAAAATTGTCTGGGAGGGCTAGTGGCTGAACTTGGCATTTGTTCCACTGTTCTCCTTTGAAGGAAGGGAGCACTTTGCACACCCCACGCCACTTAGAATGAAAGCTCTTCAACAGAATTACAGGGCATGGATTCGGTTTATGCATCATTCCTCCACCTTCTTTACTTCTCTCCTGCTTCCTTTGAAGTTCAAAGTTTAGCAATTTCTAAAGTCAGCTAACAAGAAACAAAAAAAGCCTCAGAGCTGGAAAGGGCCTCACGAGGTCATTCATTTTTCTATCCAGCAGTACTGACTGAACTGGGTCTTATGGTGGGGACCCGTATAGAAAGATGAATAAAACGTACCCTCTGGCCCAATCTAGCGAGGGAAATAGACACATGCAAAGCAAATGTAATGTAATGTGAAAAGTATGGTGTTGGAGAGTCATCCAGGGATTAGGGCTGGGGACCCACCCCACCTGGCGAGCTAGGCCATGTGCCCTGAAGGACGTGGGCCTGAACTGAGGCCTAGAGGATGAGTAGCAGTTGTCCAGGTTGTGAGGGGCAAGGAAGCATAGGGAAGCACCCCCGGGGGTGGGGGTGGTGTCGGGGGCACAACCCAGGACTGGCAAGAGATAAGTGTATGGGATGGGGTGGGCGGTTATGATGAGCAGCTCCACTTTGGAGGAAGGCGGGGCAGGAAGAAGGGAGCAGTGAGAGAACGGGAAGACCACTGGGGACCTCTACGTCTTGTGCAGAAACTAGACCTATATCCTAGAGCAGACTGAGGCATGAGAGTGGTGTGGCCAGAGCCTGGGCTATAGGAACAACCCTCTGGTACAGAGGGAGGATGAAATTGAGAAGGACAAAGAGGTAAGGAGGCCACTTCAGTAGAATAACCAGAGATGCTATGGCCCAAATTAGGGTGATGGTAGAATAGAGAGAAGAAATATTTTGGAAGGAAAATCAGCAGGACTTGGTGATTGATTCGGTAATGGGGGGAAGAAAGGGGGAGGCAGAAATCAAGAGTGAACCCCAGATTGGATGGGATGATGGTGGTGTCCACTGAGTGATGAAACAGAAGAGGAAACCCAAGTTTTCATTGAAGATGATGAATTCTGTTTTTGACATGAGAGCTTAGGATGATTGCAGGTCATCCAGATGGTGATGACTAACAGGAAGCTGGATGGTAGAAGGAGCAGCTCCTCTGTAGACACAGATTTGAGAGTCATCGGTGAATATTTGGTGGTTGAATCAACTACCAGTGAAATTATCTAAGGAGACTGAGTAGCGGGGAAGAGGAGTGGGCCAAAGACACACCCTTCAACATTTAGGGGCAAATGAAAGAAGGGGTCCAAGAAGAGCAGTCCAAGAGGTAAGAGGGAGTCCAAGAGAGACCATGGAAACCAGTAGGGTAGTGAGTTTCACGAAGGAGAGAGTTTCAAGAAGGAGACTGTTGGAAAGACAAGACCTGAAGAAAATGCTCTATTATTATATTTTGGCAGTTAAAAGGACCCTGGAGAACTTAGAACTTTTTCAGGGAGTTGGGAGTGAGTGGGTGGAATAAAATTCAGAATGCAAGTAGTTGAATAATGAAGAAGGGAAAACCAAAGTGGAGACAGTGAGTGGAGGCTTTTCTTTTAAAAAACTTGAATGAAAAGGGAAGGAGAGATTGGATGATAGCTATGGAAGATCATGGCAAGTTTCTTTCTTAGGTTGGTCAAGACTTAACCATGTGTTACAAAGCTGAGTGGTGGGAAGACGTCCATGGAGAGAGATTGAAGATACAGGGTTGAAGATGGAGAGAAAGGCTGCCGGAGCAAGACCCTGGGAGAGGGTGTGGCCAAGGGCAGATCCGAGGGCTTGCCTTGGGTCTGAGCAGGGATGCCACCCTGATGACAGTGTAGGGAGGAGGCGAGGCTGGGTAGGGGTGTTTACGATGTTTGTAGAGGTGGGAGGGGTGTGGAGCTCCTCAGGTGCTTGCACACTCTGAGGCAGAGTAGTCTGAGGAAGGCAGCTCAGGCTGCAGACCTTGCCAGAGGCCTGGGGGCGTCGGAGGTCAGGGGCTGGGTCCTCGTGGGCGTTAACAGTCAGACCTCAGGGCCAGGGGAGTGTGGCCTGAGCTGGGAGAGCAGAGCGGGTCCTTGAGGGCATCAGGGTGGGCGCCTGGCGACCAGGAGAACAAGGCCCCTGACAGAACAGTGCCCAGTGATGGTGAATCCAAGGCCCCACCTTCTTCATCCCAGGCCATTGTTCTAGATCCTGAGCGGGGTCTGAGAGCTGATAGGATCTGCTCCAGCCCTAGAACACTTATGCTGTTCTAGCGGTATGCTAGCTCAGAGGTACGAATTGGGGACGGGCAAATTGCTGCAATAGGAGGCAAATCCCCTTCTTCGTACTGTGTGGCAAGTGCTGGACCACAGCCACCAGCTTGTGCTGCTCCCACCCAGCCTTTGTTCTCTCGGGGACGAAGCTGTTGGACACTCTGAATCAGGAAGACTAGGGCAAGGCCTGGGCCCTTGGAGCTCTGGGCGTGGCTCCAGTGGTTCCAGGCGCCTACACTGGACCTGCTGCCCTGAGGGACTGCAGCAAGCATGGAGACCCCTGGCATTCAGGGTACTCCTAGGTCTCCCTCTGCATCAGCCAGTCTGTCTGTCCTTCATTTTCCCCAGTACCCACCAGACTCATCCCCTTCGTTCCTGCCATTAGCCCTCCTTAAAGTCTCTACCACTTAAAAAAAGATTCTAATGGGCCACAGGCACACATAATTGGCTATTCATAATCCTTGGCTCATGATATATTTTTATTGTTGGTCCATGCATGGTTCTACCTATCTACTTACCTGTCTATCTACCTACCTGTGTTATATATCACATTTTAAAGTAATGAAAAATACACCTGTGTATTTATGGCCAGCTCTGTGACAGAGCCCATCACAATCCCCTCCCTTCCCTTCTCCAAAGTAACCGCCACCCTGAATCCTGTGTGCGTTTTCTTATTTTCCTTTTTATATCATCTCACATTATCTATCTGTGATGATCTCTTCTGTATGTATTCCTAAAAGGTACCTAGTAAACTTTAAGTGTTTTACCTTCTTTAAGAGCGTGTCATGCTGTATGTAATGTTTTCAGGCTGATTTTTGTTGCTGAATATTAAGCTGAGAAGCATCATCCATATTGTTGCGTCACTGTAGCTCATTTATTTTGACTGCTGTGTGATACTCCGTGGTGTATGTGTCAGTCTGTTTATCCAATCTTCTGTTGATGAACATCTGAACAGTCCTGCTATGTGCAGTTTCACACAGGCATGAAAGTTCTCTTGGGAATATGTCTGGAAGTGGAATTGCTGTGTCACCGAGTATGTGACTGTCCCTCTGAGGGCTGTTCAACTGTTTTCCAAAGTGGTTGACCGATGTAGACTCTCACCAACAGGTTAAGAGAATCTACGGTTCCAGTCTTCTCCAGCACTTGGCAGTGTTAGGTTTCTTAATTTGTGCCACCTGAATAAGGGTGTATTAGTCGGGACTCTCCAAAGAACCAGAACCAGATAGATATTGATATATATAAGAGGACATTTAGGATAGGAATTGGCTCACATGGTCATGGAGACTGAGAAGTCCTGCCACCTGCCATCTGTAAGCTGCAGAAGCAGGAAAGCCAGTGATGTAATGCAGTCCAAGTGTGAAGTCCTGAGAACCTGGGCCTTAAGACGGTGTGAGTCCTCATCTGAGTCTCAAAGCCCAGGAGTGCCCATGTCGGAGCGGGAGAGGATGGATTCCCAGCTCGAGCAAAGAGCGTGAATTCACCCTTCCTGCACCTTCTTGTTCTAGTTGGGCCCTCCATGAATGGATGATGCCTGCCCACATCGGTGAGGGCGGCTTCTTTACTCAGTTTACCAATTCAAATGCTAATCTTTTCCAGAAACACCCTCACAGACACACCCAGAAATCATGTTTTACCAGCTATCTGAGCATCCCTTAGCCCAGTCAAGTTGACACATAAATTAACCATCACAGCGGGTAAAATGGCACCTCACTGTGTCCTATTCCGTTTCCTGTTCACCTTCCTTTCCAGGCCTGGTTCATAAACGATGTCTCCCAGGAAGCCGGTTACGTGTGCCGGGATTTCTGTTTAGGCCGACACTTGACTCTTGTGGCGTCTGCCATCTCCCCACGAGGTTCTTGACTCTGACATCAGGGGACATGCGTGTGTTTGCTAACTCCACCATCAGCTGTGAGCACAGGGCATTGTACAGAGTACATCCTCCAGTTAATTGCTGCTGTTTGAATAACAGAATTCTTGTTTATGCAGATTGAGGCAGTCAGATGCCATTTGTGAGGGAGGTGGCAGAGTCTCGGAGGGACAGGGACTAATAGGAAGCCAGCTGGGAGCTCCTGATCGCAGGTTGCAGCTGGCTGGGTGAGACCCTAATTAGCCGGTCCCTGAGGGCCCTGCAGCAGTTGTTGGGAGCATGTGACTTCTCCTGGCAGGCTGGGGCCCAGGTCTCTGAGGGCTGAGCCTAGTCACAGGCAGGAACTGGTGTTTGGCCTGGAGCTCAGACTTGGCCTTCTGTCTGGAGGGCATCAAATCAACAGCTCATATTAAGTCTGCCTTCGGAGATAGCAAGGAACACAAGTTTCAGATGTACTGAAAGCCCCCAGAAGTGCTCAGCCAAAGGTGTCGGGGGAGCTTCCGGTTTGTTCCAGGTACAGCTACAGGCACATGGCAGGTACCACCCACATGCCAGGCCTGGCAGGCTGGGCTGAGGTGGAATGCAGGGTGCAGGGGCCCTCCAGCTTAGTAAAAAGCAGGAAGATGGTGGCTTGAAGTAAACGTGGACGTGGCCTGGAGGCCAGAAGCGTCTGTAGTTAACTGGAGGGCATTCTGTCAAGTGCCTCTGGTTCTTCTGAGGGTCAGGTAGTGGCTTTCCTGTGGCCCTGAGGCCCAAGCTGGGGGCAGGGAGAGGGAACTGTTCCGGGTGTTATTCTTCTCAACACGCGGTCTTTCGTCATGTCATTAACTGCAATTCTGTCCTGGCCTTTGTTTTTCCTGCCTCCCCTACCCAACCCAGGGATGAGTGGACAAGAACCCAGTGACTATTGTTGCAGGATTTTGTCATTCATCTAAACAGGGGACCCTTTCATTTTCTGAGGCTGTAGCATGTTCAGAGCATGTTCCTGTCCATTACCCCATTTGATCTTCCCAATGTTTCTTCATCACAAAGTCTCCTAGGGGTCCCCAGTTGCTGCCATTTCTGTTTGAGGTGATGTCTGTTCCCTCTGATGGGTTCTGCTTCGCGGGCCCTCTTCCTATCATGAAGGCCGCATTGGAAAGCGTTCAGACTGCTCCTGGGGACACAAAAGTCCCCATTTCATAGACCTCAAGCAGGTTCTTTCCCCATTTGGTGTCGTGAAGCCAATTACGAGACTGAAAGCATTAACACCTCAAGCTTTTATGCAATGTCCAGAGAAGGGAGAAGCAGGAGCCCAGCTCTCCGATCCACCTCTCATCCCTTAGCCGTCCAGAGATGCCTAAATAGGCTGGTGGAAATGAAGGAAGGTTTAGGTAAATAGGTAGGGGGAATATTCATGGATTTCCCCCCCTTTTTTTTCCTTTATGGTCTCTTCCAGCTGTTGTGGTGATTGTCAACTGTCATGGCTCTGAAAGGTGTGTTATTTGGCATGGAGATTACGTGCTAATGAGCTTTAAAAATCTTTTGGAGGTCATTTAGACAGCCATCTTGGTTTCAACTGGTTTCAGCCAGTCTTGACAAGTTCTTAACTGCTGACGACGGGGCCTCCCTGTTCTCAGAGACAGTTGGAGGGGGGCATGGGTTCAGCCAGGCTCCTTAGACCTGTAGGCCTGTCACAGGGTAACAAAACCACTTTCATGTGGCGGGAGAGAACCTATGTCTCAACTCCAAATTTCCAGGCGCACGATGGATACCCGTTAGGCAGTGTCCTAGACTTGGCTCCATCAATCTATTCGAGGCTCTCCTTAATCGTCCCATTCATTTAAGAGACATTTCTGAGCAACTGTGGCATGCCAGGCGCTGTGTGAGAAGCACTGAGGATACAGAAACAATGTATGGTCACTCCCGGAGCCTGCAGGTAACGACTGGAGGTGACACACGTCAAGCCACCGTGTAGATGCTGTGAAGGTGTGAGTTAAATTGCCTCCGAGCAAAACCCCTGCCCTTTGGAGTGAGGCGGAACTAGCTCTGCTGCCCACCAGCAGCGTGACATGGGTGGGTCCTAACCTCTGTCTTCCGCATCTTTATCTGTAAAGAGTGACAGGAGAGCCACCATTTATCACGTCTGCTGCCAGGTGCCTCACTGTCCTGACCACCCTGAATTCTCCCAGCACACTCTGAGGCCACCTTTATTACTTCCTTTGAACAGACGAGGAAACGGAAGGTCTGACTGGCTAGTCGCACAGCAAATGGCAGGGTAGGGAGTCAAATCCACTGATGTTTGGCTTCTGAACTCAAGTTTTTTCCACTCCCAAATGCTGTCTTATAGGACTCTGGTAAGGATGAAGTGGGATTTTTAATGCAAACTGCCCAGAACACAGCCTAGGTCCCAGCAGATTCTGGAGAAGAAACCTTAGCTCCTGTCGTTCCATCACCAGCAGTCTCCTCTCTTCTCACATCTCGTCTACTACATCATCCTCCCACATTTCCCCCCTTGCAATAACTGATGCATGTGCCAACATGTTTATGGAAAATAGCTTACGCTGTGCCTTTCATCTCTAAGGACCCAATCATGTTGCTAAGCAGGCTCCCAGATGTGAGGCCACTGGTTCTTTCAGCCAAACAATGGGGAGGAGATTATCCAGGAAATTCTGACAAAGAGAGCAATTACTCTGGTCTGAAGCATACGGGCTGCTTGTGCCCAGACTGGGCCTTTGTGCTTCAATTACCTGCGTGACGTGTCTGTGTAGACCCAGACACTTTCGGTTATTTTGCATGTTGGTTCGTTAACTGAGTGGGCCTCCCTCAGTCTTCACATCGTTAGGCAACAGGAGAGCAGGGCGCCCAGGCTGAGCTGGGCTGGCATCTGGTACCTCCACGGAGCTCCATCTGGGGAACCGGGAAAGAACTTGAGCCCCTCCTCACCCCAAAACTTTAGTAGTTCTGCCAGCGGGAAGGGGTCCCTCCTTTTTCCTCTTGTGGAGTCTTTCCCCCCACTGTGATCCCCTGGCTCTTCTGTTCTGCCCACCCCAGGTACCTGCTGGGCCTAGAGCGTGCAACTAATCCCTACTGGGGAATAGCCAGCCCTGCAGGACTAGGGTTTTAATAATAATAATGCTTCTTACGTTTCTGCAATGCTTGGCTTTCACATCCATTATCTCTCCTGATCCTCAAAGCAGCCCTGCGAGACCTGCATTAGTGGCGCCATTTTAGATGGAAAAAAATATGAGAAAGAAAGAGAGTGGGTTCACCCCAGGTCACCAGGCTAGAAAGAGCACAGCCAGCATCACACCAAGGGAGGGACCCCAGAACCAGGTGTGCTCACTCCTGAGCCTGTTCTCTTTCCATGACAACATCCTACACTCTTAGGAAAAATATCCAAGGCCCAAAGGAGTGGACTTTTAACGGAGGGATTTCCAGCCCCTGTGAGAAGTAATGGGGAGTTGTGTGTGACTGTGGGAAGCCTTTCATGAGCTTCTCAAATTATACCCACAGGCAGCTGCCTCCTAATGGGCTGGGAGGAGGCAGGGGTGGGGTACAGGTCTAGCTAGTGTCACCATCGCCCCACACGAGATACCATCTCCCTGTACAGGTTTGCAACCTGGGCAGTAAACACAGACCCAGGTAAACAGCCAGAGTAGCCAGAGGCTCAGTGGTGACGGCTGACCCCAACCCCAGCAGAGCAGCTCTCTCGTGTGCCATCTTCCAGGGTAGAGATGCTGTGCCGGGAGAGGAGTGAGTGACAGCTGACACACCGGATAACTAGATCTGGCCGAGCACTTTCGACAAGGATTGAAAAGGTCTTTGCAAACACTGATCAATTCTCCCCACTGTGTGAAGAGAGAAAGACTGTTTCCCAAAGGCGTCAGCTGAGGGCCCTGGTGATCAGGCAATGGCCTCACTCACCCCTACTCAGAGTCACTGCTGAGAGGACCACATCTTTGCATGGCAGCTGTCTGGCAGCTGCCCTGGTCTGAGTCTTCAGTACACAGGAGAGATCTGAGTCCCAGCTCACCTCTTTTTAAAGAGCTGCTGGTGACAAACGTGGAAGGTTGAGCTTCTTCTCCCCTTACTCCTTTCTTTATTTTTTTCTGCAGCCATTGGTGAAGAATTTAGTCATCCACTCACCTGGATAGAAAACTTCAGGGTGAGGGTTTGGTGAGGACACAGACTCACATGTAGCTCTGTGGTTTCACGTCTACATACATTTCTCATGGTCATTTTTGTACCTCTAAGAAGATGACCTCAGTGTCCCTCAGCTCAGTCTCCTCAAAGCTGAAAACACTGGAATTGCCACAAAGCACTTTGTAGACTGTAAAGTGTCACATTGATCTCAATTCTTAATATCGCCTTCCTGTGTCTTGGCAGAATTGTTTCTTTGTGCTGCTGCATATCCATGGGATTGCATGATGCTTTAAGACACAATAAAACAGTAAACTAAAGTGGAAGAAAGAAGAAAAAACATGAAATTATGCTGCTAAAATGTAACTATTTTGGAAACTTACTGTCCATGTAGAGCTAAACGACTAGCTGCGTAGGGAGTTCTTGGGACATTTACGTATTTAGGCGTTAATGACTAGTCGAGGGTGTGTTCATGTAATACATTTTTTGAGAGTTCCGAGGAGCCATCGGCCTTGCTGTCCTGGCCTTTCAGGGAATAGAGAGGTCAAGGTTTACCGGGAGGTCAGAGTGACCACAGGGACTGTCCAGCTCTGTGTCTCGCCAACAAGGCTTGTCTTCACTTTCCTTCTTTTCTAAATTAGCTCATCTGCCTACAGTGATTCCTTCCACCTCATTTCAGTGAGTTTAAATTTGCCAAAATCTGTCTCAGCTTCTAATCCTTCTAAAGTCAAGACGATTTTCAACAATAAGCTGAGAAGTTCTTTCAGATTCCGGTTTCTTAGGGAGAAAGAAGCCCAAACCAAACAATTCCTAAAACCTCAAACCTCACTCCCCCACAGGGCCTGCTGGGTGACTCCCTTTCCTTTCAAACAAACACCCAGGTGTGATGCAAATATGGAGACCTGTGCCCTCCGCTTGTGTCCTCCTGGCCCTGAGCCCCTCCTGACACCCACATGAATGCGGGTCCCCTCCATTCCACATAACTTGCTCTGACCTGTTCCCCAGGGCAGTTCCCCAGCCCCACGCTGAACACTATGCTGGCTTTGACCTTCGGGTCTTTTAGGTCACAGTCGTCTCCACCTGGCCCAACGCCACGCGGGATGAATATGCTGCTGAGCAGAGCAGCTCCTTCAGGCCACGTGTGGCCGCGTCTCCTTGCCTGGCAGGCAGTTCCAGAAGGAACACGCCCAAGCCTGCCCCGTTTTCTCAGTTGTCTTTTTAACTCTGGCCTCCTTCTCCGGGGCGACGGCACGGGTGTTCATCTTTGCTCAGCTCTCACTGGGAAACGGAGCTCTGGCTTCTCCCCGTCATCACTGAATTCTCCTCCACTCCTCACTGGCTATGTCTGGTTATTCCCCAAAAGCGTCCCCAAATGGGCGTTGCATCAGAGGGGATTTACGACCCAGTCAGGGTGTCTTTCTGTAGCATTAACAACCCAGTGAAATATTAGTGTCTGTTTTTACAACCTCCTTTCAACAACACTAGCATTCAGCAATCATTTACTGACTCTCTCTCTCTGCGTCACGTACAGGATGACGTATTTTGCCTCATTTGATTTTTTTTTGACATTTTATTTATTTATTTATTTATAATAATTTATTAGCTTCAGGTGTACAAAACAATGCAATAGTCAGGCATGTACACCCCTCACAAAGTGATAACCACCCCAATCGACCCCTCTGACATTGTACACATTCGTAGCTATCACAATACCATTGACTATATTCCCTATGTCAGATGTGTACTGGACTTATGGGGGCCTCATTTGATTTTCACAATAACCCTTCTGAGGGAGATGCTGTTTTATCTTCACCTTATATGTGGGGAAACTGAGGCATAAGGAGATTTGGTAAATTGCCCAGAATCACACAGCTTCTAGTGAGAAAGGTCAGACCTGGCCCAGGCGTTCAGCTGGCCACCCCCTGCTCTGGGCCAGTGTCTTCTACACATCACTTCTAGCGCTCACTTTTTTGGAATAAATTTTCCAGGCCCTGTCTTCATGGCATACGTTATAGGGGCAATTGTCCAGGGTCTTTAACCTTAACCCTCAGGAAAAACTAAAGGAGAGTAAAAGGAGGGAACCCTATCCTTGGGAACATGAAGGGGGTCTAGATAAGGGAAGGGGTTTGGGAGCCTTCAGATTCTTCTATATCAGCGACTGCCTTGTCTACTGTCTGTTCTGGGGGCCTAGTAACAATTACACTCCGTGGACACAGAAATGTTGGGCTGTGAACCTGGGTCCTGTCTCATCTCTGACACCTACCAGCTGTGGGGCATTAAAAAATCATTTCTCCACTCTGGGCCTCAGTTTTCTCACCTACAAAGTGGGTGTGATAATTTGTACTTGTATAAAATGGGTCCTTGTAAGGGAGAAAGAGATGAATTGTGTGAAAGCACTTGGTAAACTGAATAAATGTAATGAGGATGATTCGTTATCAGGTGACTAATACGGAGGTTAATATTTCAAAATATCGCCTTATGGGTCCCCCCTCCGCTGGGTTAGAGAGAGAATCAAGTCAAGCATGGAGCTTACATGGACAGGTGTCAGAGACAAAAGGCTGAGTGACCCGTTTCCCAGGCTGTGACCTCAGGTTGGCATTGAAAGCCCAAATAAGCATGTGAGTTTCCAAACCTAGGAGTAACGGCTTCTAAGAGAGGAAATGGCACCTTGTGTCCAGGTGGATAGGACCTTTGTCCACCTCCCAGAGTTTTCTGTCTCTAGCACTTGTCAGGAGCTGCTAAATAGCCCCCGTTTGTCCTCGGGTAACATTGGGAGGACCTGAGAGGTGACAAACCAGGAGCGGGACTGTGGACAAATTGCGTGGACATTCGACCAAGAGTCAGATGAGACAGGTTCAGCTGACGCTTTTACAATGTACACCTCCTTTACTCTGTGTGAGATGTCAGCATGAGGAGATGACATTGAAGAGACGTTCCCTTTCCCAAAGCCTCAGCAATATGGAATTCCCGCCACCATCATCCCACCCCTGGAATTTACTGGAAGCCCAGAGAAAAGAGGGTAGGGAATTCTATATGATTGAGATTAGTTGTTACTACCCCAGAAAAGGGAGAGCTGGTAATAGAGAAAACTAAAGTCATGTTTTTGGCGCATTTCTATTTGGTTCCTGAGAGTCATACCACTTCACTGGATTTTCTTAGCTGCAGTTTCAAATCATGTGATACGCAGAGAAGATCTCTGCAAGGTCTCCAACGGGCTCTCACAGCTTAATTCATTTAAAGTAGACGCCTGAATTGCTACATGAAGGGTTTTCAGTGTTAAGAAAGAGGTATTTCCATTAAGTGTGCTTGTCTTCTAAGTGTTTTGGTAATGACATTATTTGTGTATTTCTTTGCAACGCTTGTTGAAGCCTAATCTCATGGTTTTATAACCTACAGCAGTGGGGACTGGGGTACTGTGTGTTTCCTCTCATCTCTTCATACTGAATGGAGGCATCTTAGAACTTGGTTTCCTTTTCAGAAACATCCTTTCTTTTCCTATTGCAAACCTCTCTCAGGAATTTGCTTTGACATGTCTTCTGGTGGAGGTCTGATGACAAAAGATGCCTGCTGGTTGCCGACCACAATGCCTGGGAAGGTTTCCAGTTGCAGACCTCCGTCCCCTAGCATGTGATTTTCCTGAAGTCATTATCAGGGGAACTAGACATGTGACACGACAATAATGTGGGAGCCCTGGATCAGCCTTTAGAGGCTCCTGCAATGATGGAAAACAAACATAAAAAAGGAGCCAAATCGTTTAATAGCCTTAGTCACACACACAAAATTAACCAACACCAAACTGTACAAGCCAAACGCCAAGGTCAAGAGTGCGACTTGCTGTTTAAAGCAGCAGCAAGTGTAGTAGCCTGCGTCCTGCCAATCACGGGCTGTGTGCCCATAGGCACGGCACCCACCTCCTCAGTGTCTCGTCATCCTCTTCTTTACAAAGAACACAGATTACATGTACCTCCTAGTGTTACGATAAATCTTAAATGAGGAAAGCGCTTGTGTCTAGGACTATGTAAGGATATCATATGGATATCAAGAACTACCGTGTTTCCATGAAAATAAGACCGAGCCGGACCATGAGCTCTAATAAGTCTTTTGGAGCAAAAATTAAGATAAGACCTGGTATTATATTTTATATTATATATAAGGCCCAGTATTATATTAAATTACATTATATTATATTGTATTATACCCAGTCTTAAATTATAGTAAAATAAGACTGGGTCTTATACTAATTTTTTGCTCCAAAAGATGCATTAGAGCTGATTGTCTAGCTAGGTCTTATTTTCGGGGAAACAGGGTAGATCAGGTTTGTTTTCTGTGATTGTAGGGCTCAAGTGTTAAACCTGTTTAGGGGTGTGTGTGTTAACCTTTTAGCAATCCCTCTAGAAAAATATGTTTTGGGGGGTAGCTATTTCCATTTGCACTGGAAATTCTGGTCTTCTTAAACTGTTTCGTTTATATAGAAAAGAGCATTTCGGTTACGAACATCTTCAGTCCTTTGGCTTTTTCTCATTCATTCATTCCACACATGTTTGCTGACTGGCCTGGGACCACCGAGCCTCCATCCGAAGATAGTCCCTGCCTTAGGCTCTGCAACTCACTCAGTTCCAAGCGAGAGAGGCGTAAGGAGGCCCAGGCTGCTCAAACCCTTCCAGGAGGCTCAGAGAAGGTCTGGCTGGTGCTCTGGTCCAAGGCCAGCGCTGCCCAGAGCAGTTACAAAGTGGCTAAATATGAATTCTGACCTTGAACAGCATGCGGGCGCAAAGTAGGGAAGTCAGGGACAGGTTTAGAGTACTTGGGTTGCGCTTGGACCAGAGATTGGAGCCAAAACCAAAGGCTCTAAAGCTGGCATGGCAAGAAAGGGGTGGACCATGCTGGGCATAGAGTCCCCTGACTTTGGTCCCTTGTCAGCCTCTAGCCTGGCTGAGGCTTGGAGCCCCCACTGCCCTTGTGGGTCCTCCTGTGACCTTGGCACCCTACTTCTCCAGGAACTGGCTTCTGATAGTCCTGTTGCTCCCCCAAAGAACTGCATGCCCTGCCTCTCAGTTCCCTGCTCTGAGGCTTTCCTGACCTTGGTCTGCACTCCTGGGACCCCGTCTGCTCCATTCCCATTTGGGCAAATTACCGGGCTCTCAGTGTTATCTTGGCTAATAAGCCTGTGCCCTGTCCCTTGTAGCAGAGTTTTGGGCTTCAGAGCCTCCTGGACCCACATCGGGGGCTGTTCTGGGCTTGCGTTCCGTCCCTTTCCCCAGTCCGGTGTCTGCTTTATTCCAGCTTCCAGAGCTCGCTGTTCTTACTGTTTATGGCAGCAACACATTTGTGTGTTTATTATTCATGTCTGTCTTTCCTACTAAATTGTCAACTTCCTGAGGACAAGGGCTACAGCAGTTCTTTCTCCTCATGGCAGATTTTCAGTTGCTGGCTCAAGGATGTTTGTCGAATGAGTGAATGAATCATAGCGAGTAAATGAATGTATACACACCATTTCATTCCAAAAAGTAATTTTAGGCAGCTTCCTTTCACATCTATGATTTTCCTTGATTCTTGAGCAATCTATGAAGGGTTGGAATCCTTTTTTAAAAATGAGAGAAGAGAGGCCCAGAGAGTATTAATGAGTCCACTTGCCTGAGGCCACACAGCAAGGCTGGACAGAGCTGGATGGAACCCAGCTCCTGGCGCTGGTCATTCTAACTCCTATTCGAAAGTCTTGGGGGTGGAGACAAACACACACACACACACACATACACACACACACACACACAAACACACACACACACACACACCCCTCTCCATAACGGGGCGGAGTTAGAAACAGCCCATGCTCGCAGGACAATGGACTAGAAATAGTCACAGTTGTGACACTTCCTTTCAAGACTTCCCCCAGCGCCCAGGGGAAGACGCCTGTGGAGCAAGAACCATTGAGTCTAACATTCCTGACATTTCAATGCCCACTAACCATGGTGACCACTGTCCTGGAACAGTTTCTGGGGCGGCCGGGTGCTTAAAGTCTTGTTTCAGGATGTGCCCGAGGGCTGGCCAGGGGTCCCTGCAGCTCCCAGAACTTCTCTGGGGGCTTCTGGGCTCCCCTCACCCCGGCCCCTATGACCCCAGGGCTCACCACTGGGGGACCTTTTCCCTCCTGCTCATGGGGCACACCTTGACCCCCAAATGATCATTTCTGTGTCTGCATCGCAAACAGCTGCATAGATAGAATTTCTAAAGGACTCCTTCTTCTTCGGGATAATGGAGAAGTAGTTGTGTCTCCAGTTACTGTCACTGTCACCCCTGGGTTTAGACTCCCCCAGGCCTCCACGCCCTCTCTCACCTCCACCCCAACCTGCTCCTCAGATCTGGGGTCCTTGAGGCTTCAGGGCCTGCTCTGGCCCTTCTGGTTGGGTGTTTTCCCTCTGGCTTCCCAGTCTTCAGATGCCCACCCCAACAGCCCCTTGGGCTCTGCCCATCCCCTCGTGCCCTAGACCTGAAGAACCCCCATCCAGAGGGGAGGGCTCCCCCTCCAGGAGGCAGCGAGGAGGCTCCTCTGTGTGCCTGTCCCTGCTGTTTGCCCGTTCTGTCACTTTCTGTGCGGGCCAGAGCCCCCTCGGCATAGCCAGCCCTCCTGGGACTGAGTCACAGGTCTTTTGCCAGCCTTTTGCTTCAGCTGAAGGGCCTGTGGTGTTGCATGGCGCCTGGGAAAACATGATAGCACTCCTTGTTGACTGAGCAGAAACTGTGAGCAGCCAGCTGCCCAGACAGTGGGCCTGGCCGTCCTGCTGGGATGTTCCCTCCTCCGAGGCCTTAGGGTCCTATGGAGGCTGGCCCCCTGTGGGCAGGCCAGTGAGCAGAACTGTGTGTGACAAGTCAGTCCAGGGGGAAGGGCAGCGACGATGAGACCCCTCGGTGATGGAGACCACCAGGGGCTGGGTCCTTTTTTGCCACTAGGGAAACCCCTCCCTCTCACTGGACCCCAGTGTAGCCACCGGTGTTGGGAGGCGATGGACTGTGCCCCTCTCAGGTCCCTTTTTGCTTTTAGCATGGCGTAGGTTGTTCCCATAACTCCCGGCTCCCGGGAAGTCTGTGAAAGCAGCTATCTGCCTGGCACACTGGCCCAGCCTCTCTGCATTCCCCTCCTTCCCGTGCCCCTTGCCTCACCCTGTAGCTCCCCAGAAGACTCTCGGGGGTTCTGACAATGGGGCTGAGCTACCTCATCTGCTGTCCTCACACACAGTCATTTGTCCCCATGGAGCGGGCAACGCTTAACCCCAAGGGTGAGCCACTGGTGGGCTGTGTGCGGCCCCTGTAGAGAAGAAATGGGGCTTGCTGAAGCCTTCAGCGCCCTCCATACTGGCCTACTTACAGGGGGAGCCGAGCCCAGGGACTTCTCAACAGCGTGGTGGCAGCAAAGGGCCACTGCATTTCCCAGGCCCCCCTGCAGGGGGAGGTTTTGGAGACTGTTTGTTATTTCACTTCCTGGACTTCCTGCCAAGCACCCTCTAGCCTGTGGAGCAGCCAGGCAGGTTCAGCTAAGGATTCGGACCACTGCTGCTTTTGTCCCCAGAATATCAAGTAGGCTTGGGCAGCCACAGCCAGCACTCCCTGTTCCCCCAGCTGCCACCTCTGCTGGGGATGGCGTGAGTGGGGGCAGGGTACATCAGCTCCTCTTAAACCCAAAACATGTTAGGGTGGCATTAGGGCCATGTGAGTAGATTTGGGTGGTGTCCACTTGCACGGTTTGAGCCTGGAGAGCTCAAAATGGCATGAATGACAAGAATCACGTAAGTATTTATTGGAGGGAAAGAGGCAACCACACGTATGTGCCCACCTGTCTCCCATAAAGGATGCTCCTTCTGAGAGTGTCATACCTACGCAGAGCCCGTCATCACTGTGAGCAATGCCATTCAAACCTCCGCTTGAGTTTAAGTTCAGAGAAGAACGAATGTTTGTTCTAGAACAGTTTCCAAGTTCCCAAAGTGATCACATTTCTATGAAGTTTCCTATCTTTGTTTTAGAATGTATGTGAAGTCAACCTGATAAAAGGTATCAAAAACCTAAAGCTAACATCACACTTTCAGGTAAAAGACTCAGTGCTTCTCCTCTAAGATCAGGAAGGATGTCTTTTGTATAAAGTTTTTTGGCTTTTGTATAAGGGTATTCGAGCTGAGATTATATTTACGTAGTTGTGGTTGTTGAAAAGTGTTTAGGGATTTGCAGTTACATTTGCAGTTGTATTTGTGTATATTTAAGATAGTTCTAGCTGTTTCAGTAAAAGAATGACTTCCAGGAGTAATCCTTCCATCCACCTACTATATGGCATCATGACCCAAAGGTGCAGGACCCAGATCGTCGTATGAAAAGAACGTGTCCCCTGTGCCTGGCACTGGAAGGATGTGCGTAGCCATGCAGAAATGAGGTTTGAACTATACAGAGCCAGAAGCTCGTCTTTGGAATAGTTTTCCAGTCACCGCGTGTGCATTCATAGCAGAGAATTTGTTTTAATTGATGTTGAATCTAAGCAACCGTTCACTCATCTTATTAAAGCAACGTACTTAATCATGCAGCTTGATGTTCAGTTACAAACACATCAAGATCTTTCTTTTTTCTTTTTGAAGAATTTATCAGAATTCCTGTGAGGACATTTGGCTGTGAAGTCATATGTTTTATGTATTATAATGATCAGGAATAAGAAAAAATGCTTTAAAAAATTTTACTGCCATGAAATTAAATAAAAATTTTTATGCCATGAAATTAAAAAAAATTTAATTAAGAGGAAAGGCTGAATTATCTTTCTATTCTCTCTGCAGAAAATGATATTATAAGATTATTGTCATATGGAAAAGCAGCCCCAAAAAGTAGGAAAAATATTATAGAAGTATGTTCAGCATAAATAAAAATAATACATTATTTTTTTTTCTGGGCTTGGTGATGTTTGTGACATGGGACCTGTTTTTTTTTTTTTTTAAGATTTTATTGGGGAAAGGGAACAGGACTTTATTGGGGAACAGTGTGTACTTCCAGGACTTTTTTCCAAGTCAAGTTGTTGTCCTTTCAATCTTTGTTGTGGAGGGTGCCATTCAGCTTCAAGTTGTTGTCCTTTCAGTCTTAGTTGTGGAGGGCGCAGCTCAGCTCCAGGTCCAGTTGCTGTTGCTAGTTGCAGGGGGCACTGCCCACCATCCCTTGTGGGACTCGAGGAATTGAACTGGCAACCTTGTGGTTGAGAACCCACTGGCCCATGTGGGAATCGAACTGGCAGCCTTCGGAGTTAGGAGCATGGAGCTCTAACCACCTGAGCCACCGGGCTGGCCCATGGGTCAGCTTTTTAAAATTTGAAATTTATTTTTTATATATTTATATTTTATTCCAAAGTATATATTTATAATGTTTTATTGTTTTTCTTAATAAGGGCATCAAAAATTGTGTAAGTTTTAGGCCCCCACAAAACCTGATATACCCCTAACCAACAAGCTGAAAAAGTATGGAAAATGGAATAATAAATATTTAATTAATACAAAAGAAGGCAAGAAAGGAGAAAGGGAATATATATAAAAGATGTGGGACAAATAGAAAGCGAATAGTGAGATTGTAAATTTAAATTGAAACGCAATAATTACATTAAATATAAATGAACTATACACAACTAAAATATAAAAATTGATAAAGTGTGTTTTAAATAACCCCACTATGTGCTCTTTATAGGAGATAAATTTAAATATTAGCCTACTGAAGTTAAGTAAGCCTGGAAAAAATTAATTCCATGCAAACAAAACAAAAATAAAACTGAGGACAGCTAATTGAGCTATACTAATATCAGATAAACAGACTGAAAAAAATAAGAAAACATTGTGGGCAACTTTAGGCCAATAAATTTGAAAGTCTCAATGAAATTGAATACAATAACATAGTGTTGAGATTTGTTTGTCTTCTCATATCCTAGTTTGATTTAGTTCTGTTTTTTTTTTTTACCTTCAACATGTTTAATGCAATGTTTAATGTAAGTAAGTCATGTTATTATTCTTAGCTCTTACATATGAGAAGTACATTCATTCCCTTAGCAAAAAAATCCCAGGGACTTAAATTACATAATGCAGTGGCTACAGTTTCACTGTCGTTACCCGTGAGATCTCGTGCTGGTCAGGAGGAGGAAGAGGATAGTCACAGCATGGTCAGCAAATTGCAGTGTATTTTGTCTTGGTTGCTGCTGTCTTTACTTTGCATTCTCTTCTGGAAGAATCTCGTGATCTCTGTTAGCTTCCACCTCCACTGCTGGCTCAGATCACCTTCTCTCCATACTCAGGCTTCATATCACATGGCCAGTTTTTTTGCTGGACATCTCCTAGAAGTCCCACGGACACCTTCACCTTCATTCACTTGACATGCACCCATCTAGATCTCAAATGTGCTCTTTCTCTGTGTTCACCATGTCCCTTGGTAGCTACTGCCATCCACCCACACCTTCAACTCTATGTTCCAGTGTCACCTCCCTCTGAGACACATCATCCATCTGTTTTCTCCAGCTCAACTCTGCATTCTGTTCCATACATATGTTAGGATACCCTGCTGTAATCCTCACAAGGTAAACCTTGTGTTTTTCTCAGGGGAGGGGAAGAAGGAGGTAAAGCCCCAGCAACATTCTCCCAGCAGTACAGTGACATAGATGCTCCATCCACTTTCACGTGCTTCCCAAACCCCCAGTGATCAATTGGATCATTGATTGAGTAATGATGTAATCATCATTACACAGATAACTCTCTCTCAGGGCATGCATCTTTAGAAGACTGGCTATTTCGTCTTCAGTCTTTTTTATGCCCTAATTAATAATGACTGAATTCTCTGGGGCATTTATATACCATTCCTAGCCTATTGGGGTACATACCCTGCGAAGATGGCCATTTATGCTGTTCACGTCCCATACTTTACAGATGCAACTCCAATGTCTGGGGTCTTTATAGTCTACCTGGTAGGCAGGCAGTCAGCTGATGTGGCGTCAAGGGAAAGGATCAGCTTATGAATCTCTTAGGGTTTTGGAAGCCCCATGCACGGGAAAACTGTTCCACGGCATTGTGTTCTGGAATGTTCTGGTGGAAATGAATTGGATGCTGTTTTTATGGGTCAAGATAACTGGGATTACAGTGCCAATAGTACAAGTTCCATACAACACAGGTTGAAAGGAAAATTTCTAAGTATTTTTCCCCCCATTGATAAAATATAGGCCTTTCAATGCTATGAGAGCAATTTTATTCAATTCACAGGAAATTGCATTGGCCTAAGGCCCAAGACTATCTGTGGAACAACTTACCCATGATGATTTTTAACATGTCAAAGTGGAAAATTGGACTCACAACCTTTGGAAAGTCTTCAAGCAGAGAGATAACTATTGAAAGCAGTGCCCGTATGAGGTAACCATATTACGACACTGAATTTCAGACCCCTCCAGCTGTCTCCTGAACTTGCTGGTCACGTGAACCAGCTTATTCTGTGAATTTCATTTTATGGTGGCATCAAAGTTAATAAAATCTGGGCTGGTGGAGTGTTTTGGCTCGCTCAGTATTTGCCTTTTTGAAAGGAAAAGAGTGGAAGCGTCTATTCTTTGAGTGCTTGTCAAAACCTTGGGTTTCCAGTGGGCTACCTACAGGATATCATTCACAGCATTGTGGCCAAAGAGAACCAGAGTGAGGGGATTGCCCTGCGAGGCTCCCTGCACTCGTCTGACACAGTCTTTTCCTAACTGTGGTCTGCACCTCACTAGGGGCAGCGATGTTGTGGATGGAAAGATATGTAGTTAGAAGAGGTTGTAAGATTAATTTGATGGCAAACGATCGAGAATTGTATAGAGATCGTGATCTAAGGGAGAGGACCACACAGTCATAAATGTGGGTTCCCAGAACCCCAAGAGCCACCCAGCTGAGAGCATCCTTGCCTGCCATGAGGACCTCACCAGGGAGGAGAAGCTGCCTTTCCCGCTCTCACGGGGAGGGTGTGGTTTCATTCCCATGCCCTGCACCACTGCACCTGACTTTGGAGACTGTCCACTTGCCTGTGCCTACGTCCCCACCATGTGCAAGCAGTCAGTGCAACTCCCCCACCCCCTACACACAGAATGTTGACTCTGATTCCGCAGTAGCAGAAGGCAATTCCCTGCCCATCGTACTGCTAAACAGACCAGGAGTCAGGCCTGCCACAGGCCATTCCCACACTCCACTAGCAATGATTTCCTTACAAAACCCCTTTGGGGTGGCAGAGCGACTGGAGCCTCAGATCATTCTGCTCTGGGCGATGGGGGCCAAAATGTCTCTGCTTTGTCCCTTCAAAGTGTAGTCAGGGAGCTTGAATATTTGAGCCTCTCATTTCTGTCCTCAAGAAGACACCCTCCCACCTCCTTTCCATGAGAAGCCAGCTGCTCAACCTCCTGGGGTAACAGCACAAGACAAGAGAGCCCTCGAGATGACAGACGGCTGCAGCATCTGCATATGCCAACCAGGAGATAAATCTGAATACGGAGAGGACACCCACAGACGTCAAGTCCTTCAGGCAGAGGAGATATCACTGACATCATCTTTCTGTCTTCCGGGCTGCCATCAGCAAACTCAGGTTCCAGGCATCTAGGACTGTCCTGGACACAAGGCTAGCTGAGAAACGACTGGTGTAGAAATGGGAATTTCATTTGTGGAGGAAGGAAGATCCCGTTACCACCCTCAAAGCATGGACTACAGTGATTGGCCGAGCGTGGTTGTGTGTCCACCCACCATGATGGGGGGAGGAAGGGTTTGTTACCACAAGAAGAAGAGGTGTTCTAGGCAGAGAATAGCCAGCAGGATGGATGAGATGAAAACCTGCTTTTCCTGCCTGCAAATAAGGCAGGTTCCAGAAAATTCCAAATATATTACAGTGATATATATTTGATATGATACACATAAATGACATATATGATAAAATAACTAGAAACTTTTCAACACAAGCATTGACATATACAACTTTTTTTCTAATTGCTCTTAGTCAGCATCACATTCTTATAATCAGCCCATTCAAATCACAATTGAAATCAGATGAACACTAGTCAGAGGTTTTAGATTTTGTTCCCTGTTTTCTGAGACTGTAAGTGAACGTGTGGCCAGTTGAGGGTACCAGATGAAGGTAAATAAACCTCTGAAAACCTGAAGTGCTGCATAACGCCTGTTTTATTTTTTGGCTTTGTCACTAATTAGCTGTGTGACCTTTTGCAAGTTACTCCCTTTCTCTGGGCCTTAGTTTGCTCATCCATAACGTCAGGAGGCTGGAATAGATCAGTGGTGCAACCCGGTTGGACATTCAAGTCACCTGGGGAGATTTTTAATATGTGTTTTTTTTTAAAAAGCTCAGAGCATCCCTCCCCTTTTCCCTCCATCAACTGAATCAGAATCTCAGCAGGTGGGACCGTGACCTTACTGTAGGCTTCCAGTTAATCCAGTTCAGATGGGGAATCGCTGAACCCCGACGTTCTTAATGTTCATTCCACTTTTACCATTATTTCATTTTCTTACAGTTTCAGCTTTAGTCCTAGGCATATGTATAAACACAAAGGAACTGTTTACATAACTCCATCCCATTCCCATTGGGTTTTAAATCTTTGTCATAAACTGCTTCCTGATAAAGTTATTTTTTGGGGAAAAACACACTGCCACTGATTTTGCCACATTTTTTTGTGAACATAGCATTCTTGCTTCACAAAAATCCATGTTCCAGTGAAACCGGATGCTGTCACCTGACTTAGAAATGTCCTACAGCTGCTGTGAATAAAATGAGGTGACAGAAAAGGGAGCGGATGTGGTAACGCTCTGGATTGAAATAATCTCTGGACTCTTCTTGGCCACAGTCGGCCCTGGGGCTCCCCTATCGCATCACTTGTCTGCATCTTAGGAAACGGCCTGAGTTTCTGAACAGGGACGAGTGCCCGGCACTGTCAGGCCCAAAGCCAGGGCTGCCGGGTCCGAATGTCGGACGAGGCCTCTGCGCTCGCTGACTTCGGGCATATTTTCCTGTTTTCGCAGTAGATTGTATCGGTCATTAGACTGAAACCAATACAGTTGAAATCCTGTCGTTGGATTCCCATCTTTTTTTCCCTCTTGGAAAATGAGACTATATTGAAATTGTTTACTGAGAAAATAAAAGAAGATTGAATGATAAAGATGTCACGGCAGCTTCTTGTTAGGATTGATTACCGCGGCTGGATCCGGTGGCAACCGAACTTGAAGCAGGCTCTTCTGAGCCCTCTTTTCCACTCGACCTCGTCCTTAGGCTTTGTCTTCAGTCTGTCTAGCCCAGTTTTAGCAAGAATCCTGCTAAGTAATTTTAGCAAGAATCCTCCGACCCTGGAGATCTGATCACCCCTGGTATCTGATTAAATGTCTTACCCCCCACTCTTCGTATCTGATCCTGCTGGCCTGCCTTCAGCAAGAATCCTGTTCGGTCAGTGTAGCAAGAATCCCCCTCCTCCCAATGTCTCCTCTTAATAATTTTGCATCCTTGGCCCCACTCATTCTGCATCTTGGCTGTAATAATACTTGTCCTGACTGAGTTCGGAGATGAGTCAATCTCTCTCCTTTGTAATCAAGTTGACCCCCATTGCAACTGCCTGGAATAAAGTCTCCCTTACTGCTTTAACAGCCGTCACGATCATTTTTCTTTAATACTGGAAAGCTACAGCATAGTACTATCCAAGCAAGATGTGTGGAATATTAGCACCTCAGGATGTTTATAAACGTTGTCGGTTTGGAAAAAATGTTCTGGGCTCCCATAAACTTAGGAAATGCTTGTTGAAACCCACAGTTTTCTTTCCTTTCCTGTGAGACTGTTGTTAGATCCTTTAATGTGCTAATGGGCCTTAGGTCTTTCCAAAAGTGGGATATAGAAGACAGAGTTATCCAAATTTCTTTGACCTCTTTTTGTGGGATTCCTGTTATCTTGAAGTTCCAGGGTTGCACAAAGTACACTTTGTAAAAACTGGAATAGAGGTACGCAGTTGAGGGTTTCTAACAAGTTAATCAGCCATGGACTCAGAAACGAGAACTGACAGGTGATCTAGTCAAACCCTTTCAGGATGTAGGGATCCAGGGTCTAGAGAAGTTTACCTGGCAGGTACCAGGCTAGGAAGATACTGAAAGCCTGATCTGGAATTAAAATTCAGAAGTCCAGACTTGCAGTCCCTATTTCTTAAGCTAAATCCTACTGTTATTATTTTTTAAATTATTGGTGAAGGGGAACAGGACTTTATTGGGGAACACTGTGTACTTGCAGGACTTTTTCCAAGTCAATTTGTTGTCCTTTCAATCTTAGTTTTGGAGGGCGCAGCTCAGCTCCAGGTCCCATTGCCGTTGTTAGTTGCAGGGGGCGCAGCCCACCATCCCTGTGGGAGTCGAACCGGTAACTTTGTGGTTGAGGGCCCACTGGCCCATGTGGGAATCGAACTGGCAGCCTTCGGCGTTAGGAGCACGGAGCTCTAACTGCCTGAGCCACCGGGCTGGCCCATAAATCCTACTGTTATTAATCTGTAATTATAAGTCAGCAAATACTTATGAATCTCTTGCAACAATATCAGCATTATGCTCAATAATCTTGTTCTAGAGTGGCTTAAACAACAGAAACATGTTGTCTCACAGTTCCGGGATCTGGAAGTCCAAAATCAAGGTGTCGGCAGGATTGGTTCCTTTTGAGGCCTCTTTCCTTGGTTTGCAGATTTCCATCTTCTTGTATCTTCACAAGGTCTTCCCTCTGTGTGTGTCTAGATCCTAATCTCCTCTTCTTATAAAGACGTCAGTCATATTGGATTAGGGCCCACACTAAGGACTTTATTTTAACTTAACTCTCTTTCAAGGCGCTGTATCCAAGAAGGTCACATTAGGATGTACTGGGTGTTAGGACTTAAATATACGGATTTTAGAAGGACATAATCTCACAATACATGTGTAGCACAGAGATTTATTTATAATTTAATGTAGGATGGAGATCTATTGATATTTGCCCTACAATTTGTTTTCATTGCGGTAGGCCCATCTGGAAGAAATTAAAGTAAAATATTTCTCCCATCCTCTGGAAGCCTGAGCTCTCCTTTCGTCAGAGGAAGAGCCACTTGTTTATTTGTTTTTGATGTTTGAAAGGATAGAAGATTCCAGGCCTGAGTAGGATTCATCCCAGACTTTTGTATTTGGAAGGTCTATGCACTAATGGGATCAGCTGTATTGTCATAGAAATAGGACTCAGAGTTTGGGGATTAAGAAAGGAGTGGTCTGTGCAAGTGAAGTGGATTCTTGGAGACTGAGGAGGGCAGGGAAAAGGCAGAGATACGTCAAAGGGGCACTTGGGTGGGGACAGTTGCACATACACCTGGAAGAACTGAACACTAAGAGCTATGACCATGGGGTCTGCTGTGGAGACTGATATTAGATCTTGAAAACCTCAGCATGGTTGTGATGCTAGATGTTCCCCAGCACCCATCCTCCCTTCCTTCCATAGGGATCGAACCTCTAAGAGTGTCAGCAGCACACTTAGCCACACAAGCAGACACTACAACTCCCAGCCTGCTCGTAGCAAGGTACGAACAGGAGTGATCTGAACACTTTTGACTCATCCCCTTGGAGACAAAACAGTGTGACCCGGGGCTTCTCTTTGCTCCTTCCCGTGGATCAGATCATGGACATGGATAGAAGTGAGCCAGCTTTGACCACACAATGAGGAGAGCATTCTGGGAGGTGGCACAGACAGCAGAGGAAGGGAACCCAGATTGCTCAATGATCCCACAGCACAGAGAGCCACCTCGCTAATCCTAGACTGCTCACCTCTGGACCGTTACTTGAAAAAGAAACTTTATATTTTTTAAAGCCACCATGTTTCAGAACTTTTCTGTTACAGCAGCTTAGCTTATACTCATATCTTAGGTCGGGCAAGTGAGAGCTGGAGTCAAACTTTATGTCACGGAGAAACTAAAATCAATTTTATGTGCTGATAAAGCATAATGAAAGTGCTTCTTCCTTAAAAGAATCAGTTATAATTGATTTTATTTTATACCTATGAGAAACTTTAAGTAGGTTATATTTTGATTGAGGGATGGTACTTTGTTTTGGATTAGAGTATGAAAATCTTTTTGGCAGAAGGAGGAGAACATTTTATACTGATATAAAGAATACATATTTCTTTAAAGAAAAATTTAATACTTTACAGAAAATTTGAAAATTAAAAAATAATGAAAAAGAAAAGGAAAATCAACTCAGAAGAACCCGCTATCAACATTTTGTGTTATGTTCTTCTAGGCTTTATCCTACACGTACATAGAATTTTGTTTTGGAAGTTGGGATTGTCTGTATATATAGAATCACATCCTGCTTTCCCCCCTTGTAACATCATAGCATGAGTGTACAGTATTCCAAGATCATTAGAAATTCTTGAAAAATAGAATTTTTCATGGCTGCATGACATTTCATCTTGTGGCTGGTCTGTATTTTATGTGATCCCTGCCCTTTCATTAAACACTTAGGTTTTTTCCCACTGTCTTTGCTATTCTACACAGCAGTGACAGTCTTATAGTGGCCGGGGGTCACCTTTAGCTGTGGGACATCTTTGAACACCATCCCTATGTTTAGATAACTTGCTGATTTCCCACTTTTCAAGCCCTGCCTTGGTACGGCAGAAACAGAAGATTTTCATTCATAGGCTCCTTTGGGCACAGATTCAGATACCCTTGGTGACACTTAGCTTCGGAGGTGGGCAGTGCTATGATGCTGCCGTGCACAGGGGTATGGATTGTCTGGCAGGCGCGCTGGTGGCAGCATATGGAGTTCTAGGGCTGTGGTGGGGGAGCACCTGTGTGCAGCCCTCGTCCTGAGCAGTGGTGGCTGTCAAGTTTCACTGGCAGGACTTTGGTGGCACAAGGGGATGCTGTGAGCCACAGAACCCAGAGTGTGGTGCTCCCAGAGATAGGTTCCCTGAACTTTCTATTGTCCTGTGAAAGAATCATGTTTGGCTTAAACAGCCAGCGTGAATTTTGCTGGAGAAGATCTGGAGCAAGAGCGACCTTCATTCACTGCTGCTGCGAAAGCAAAATGGTTCAGCCACTTTGGAAGACAGTTTGGCAGTTTCTTACAAAGCTAAATATAGCCTTACCTTTGGATCCAGCAATTGCATTTAAGTATTTCCTCAGCTGATTTCAAAACTTGTATCCACAAAAAAAAAAAGTGCACAAAAATGTTCACAGCAGATTTATTCAAAACTGGAAGCCACCAACGACCTTCAAAAGGTAAATGGCTTACCTACGGCAGTGCATCCAGGCAATGGGATGCTAGCCAGTGACAGAAAGTGGTGAGCTGGCAACCATGCAGAGACATGGAGGAGTCTTAAAGGCATGCTGTGAAGTGAAAGGAGCCAGTCTGAAAAGGCAACATACTGTGTGATTTCATTTATGTTATGTTCTGGAAAAGGCAACCCTGTAGAGAAGATACACAGATCAGTGCTTGCCAGAGCAGGAGAAGACACAACTCTTGTGTGCAGAAGAAGTTTATGTAGAAATTCTGCCCTCGAGGAGGTGGAGCCTAACTCCTTAGTGTGGGGGGCACAGGTGGCTTCCTTCCAAAGAGGATAGTATGAATTGGGTGGGGGGGGAAGAGTAACTTTACCTTACAGTGGAGACACCTGACAAACACACCTCAGCCAGGTGACCAAGGTCAACATCAACCACGATAAGTCATGTTTATAATACGTACACTTTACAAGATATGATGAAAGTGGCACTTTACTTTTATTGTCTTATTCCCCAAAACCTGAACCCCCAGCCTAATCATGAGTTTAAAACATCAGACATTTGATCCCTGATCAGTACTGTTTAAAACTGTCAAGGTCGTCTGATACCAGGAAAGTCTGAGAAACTTTTACAGCAAAAGAATCTAAGGAGACCTGACAACAAAATGTAATGGGGTATCCTGGAACAGAAGAACAGCAAAGAAAATAGCAATAAAATATGGACTTTGCTCAATAATAATATATCACTGTGGGTTCATTAGTTATGACAAATGAATAGTACAAAAGCATGAGGCTAATAAGAGAAACTAGGTGTGGGTATATGGGAGCTCTGTACTATTTTTTGCAATTTTTCTGTAAATATAAAACTCTTCTAAAATAAGTTAGTTAAGAAACAAAAACAAAACTGTATGTTGCTGGTGCTCAACTCATGCAGGATTGCAGTCACTAGTGTTTAATTTATAGTCGGTTTTCTCTTTTCTTGATTTAGTGCTCATTTAGGTGATAACTATAATGTAAATTGTCTTGCAAGCTATGGCAAACCTTGCAACAATTAAAATTCTATGGGGTGGGGAGACTTCTAAATTT